>NW_028288877.1:0-700000 GCF_059628265.1 Tinamus guttatus | reverse complement strand
GATCCAACTTTAAAATAAAAAATCTGACGAAGTTTTCCAACCATCTTTAACCTTTCTCACTCGTGTATTTATTCCTGTAAACATCTTTACCCACGAATTACAACTAAGAGCATCCTAATAGAAGTGTCTTCAGGAGGCACCAAAATGTAGATAGAGTCATAGAAAAGGAGCTATAAGAGGCCACAGGGTTGCAAGGGATAGAGGGGACTAAATAGCTGATAGAGGAAATGTTGGGAGAGAATCTGTGTTGCCTTTTAAGTGAATATTTTTTCCATGCCCTCTCATGAATATAGTAAGAGCATTGCATTTGAAAGTGTTCTCATAAGAATGGTGCTGATTTTGTGCTCTCCAAGTCAACCATAAATGTAATTGATTTTCTTTATGTTGACTGGTTTTCCCATCCTTAAAGTAGTGTGTGACTTGAAAATAAGCCTATCACTTACTTTTCATGGCACTGAAAATACTAGCTCATTTATCATATTATAGATTTATGATGGTACCTCCCTAGAGCTAATGGAATCTTTCATGAGTGCTCTAGCAGTACTGTTTTACTGAGAAAAAAAAATCTATAGTCTCCTAAAAATATCTGTTATGGCTACAGGAGACAAACAGTGCCAATATTCTCATTATTATAAGTTTAGGAATGATATCAGAGAAGTGTAAATTAACAGTGTATTGAAATAGAAATGATATTATGGTGCTAAATGGAGACTAAGAGGTATTGTATAGCAAGTTGTTAGTAAATCTTGAGGGCTTTTCTCTAAAAGAAATAAGAATGTGGTGGTTGTAATTTGTAGGATTAATTCATTCTCCTGCTAAACACTAAATTACATGGCTGTATAAAGCTAGACTCATTTTTAAGTCAGCACACTTGATTTATTATGTGAACAAGATGTTGAAATAAATTTGTCTAGTGAGTGCTATAAGTAAAAATAGTCTGTTTTTTGTTCTCAGAATAGTCACAGCACTGAAGTTCATATTTACATATGATTAATTTCGATACTTTTCCTATGTACACTCTGTACATACTCATCTATATGTCAGTTTGAGCCATGGGCTGTCTATTATGGTATTTTTTATTTTCATAAAATTTTAGAAAATGGCGCTGAGAAAAGGACACTGAAGACGATGAAATCTAGATTGAAGCATATCCAGCCTTTTGATCAAAACTGGATCAGCTGTACCTTACTCATGACAGACGCTTGTCTTACCTGTTTTTAATCCTCCAGTAATGGAGATTCCTATGCGGTGCTCCCCAAGCAATCTCTTCCAGAATTTTATTATCCTTTTCATTAGAATGTTTTACTTGATGCCTAATTTGACTTTTATGTGTTTGATTATTGTTATTTCCCCAATAACCTATCCCTGATCTGGATTTAACAACATAAGATCATCTGACTTTTCTTTGTTGATTGTATATTCCTATGATTTGATCATTCTGACTACTCTCCTCTGAACTCTTTCCAAGTCTTTACGAAAGTTGAGGACTAACTGCGAAGACTTACTTAAGACTTGCCAAATGCAAATTCTAGTCTTGCTCTACTAATATTCTGAATCAGTGGTTGCACCATATTTTTACATCATGTGCTGCTGCCACTGCAGCTCTGTTGAAACAGATGTAGAGTGTGTTTCACACAAATCTAGTATCTCTCTCAGCCGATGTACTTATTTATATAATGACACTTGAAAGGATTGTGTTTCTTTTCTGTGTATCACTTTAAGTTGAAAATCAATATACTGCTTTAACTTGTCTATCACCTTAAAAGAGGAGAGTTGTTCAAGGATATGAAGCATATATATTGATTAATTTTACAACATAATTACATTGATCTAGAAGGTCAGAAAGAAAACGTGTGTTGGAAAAAATGACGCAAAGCTCTTATTTGTCTTTTACAGGGAGCAAGAGTACAAAATACAGCCAAGAATTTAGGAGTGAGGGACCGAACACCACAGTCCGTCCCAAGGTAACTGTTTGTGCTCTAGACTGTGATTTGTCTAGTTAGTGACAAATTGTATCCTAGAGGCTCACGAGTTAGCAACTAACGTTGATGGCATTGTATTTTGGTAATGGTAAGATCTGACTTAATATACATAGGATCAACTAGGTTTTTAGCCATATAATTTTAATTAATTAGTTGCAGAAGTTACAGCTGTGCAGCACTTTAAAACTTAACCCCGTGTTTTCATAATTAAGATGAATCAGATTTCACTAGTGAAAAATCAGTAAGTCCTTCATCACTTGTGATCTTCAGTATTTTGAGGGAAATATTCATTCCTTAAGTGCAAAACCCGATTTTAATGAAATACTGCACTGCAGTAGCTTAGTGCAATCACACTCTAGTTGCTTTTAGAGATGACATGGTCTCTTTGTCTTGTCCTGAAGCATCCATTAGATTAAAAAGCTGCCTAAATATAGAACACATATTTTTCAGTGACATGATAGATTACAGACACCTGAAATGTGTTTTTAATAAGTATAATGTTTACAAATGAAAATAACAACTCCGGTGTGCTTAGTTTCATTTTAAGGTAGTTATATTAATCCAGCTATCATTTTTTTTCTACCAATTTAAAGCATAATATTTCTTGATGATTAATAATAACATGTTGAAGATACGAACAGATATGAGGGCATGCATAACAGACCCATGGTGGTATTTAAATTTCATCAGGAAAAGAATGTAATACTAACATCTTATTGAGAGGTTTATATGTATGTATGAACATATATATTGCCCATAGCCTTACAAGAAAGACTGCCTTCAGGATTTTGAGCAGTAATTCTATAGGAATCTTTTCTTATGCAGTTTGCTCCCCTTTCTTCAAGTGTGCCAGTTTCTTTCCATTGGGAATTGTTGGTTATAATCTGTTCACAGCAAATCACTGGGCATCATGCCATGCTTGTGCTGGATCTAATCATAGAAAAGGAGTTCACAAGGTATGAGGAAATTTGAAGAGTGGTGTTGCATACATACATGTGTCTTGTGTCCCCACGTAGGGCAAGATAGATGGACTTCTCCAATTCCCTCTGCCAGCTTTAGGAGTGAGACTGAGTCTGGCAGTAGTCTGACACAGTAGTCTTCTGCAAATATTTATTTGCATTTTAACTGCCTTCTAAGTACTTTCAGTCTCACATTTCCTTTGCTTTTGACAGGTATTTTATCAAACACACATCTTTATTGAAAGATTTATGTTTCATACCTATTACTGTGTCTAATGTCTAATCTAACCATCAGAGTTCAAGCCTTACATATTTTTACGGACTTATTCCACATAAGTAGATACAGTTGAATTTTTTTAACCCTCAAAGAGGATAGATGATCCATAGCAGCAGTGCAGGTTGTCTTGGTCTACTGTGATTAGTTAAGCCTAGAAAAACAAAAGCAAAAACAACCAACAAACAAAAAAACAGTAATATATATGATAGTTTACTCCAACAAGAGCAATGCCCTACTCTTAGGTAAACCAAAGAAGACAGACCAAGACATCAGCTGCGCTGGCACCCAATAACTTTGCAGTGGTCACTAGTATCAATAAGTAAAAAGAACACTCCTAATGTCCTGCTTAGGTAATGACCCCAGGAGGAATATCAATACTTGCTGCCTGTTCATACTGTTAAACAAAGTTCAAAACTAGTTTCAAGGAGGATGGCCAGTCCTGAAAAACAGCATTTGCAAAAGTGCTTTATCAACAAAAGAGTTGATGAACTCTGCGTCACCAAAAATCTATGGCATAGGTGAAATGCCGTCCAACAAAAGTGCTGATTCTGAGGCTGGGGAAAGGATTCAGAAGGTTTCTGTACCATACACATGCAGGGGATTCTGTGTTTTACACAGTTTTCAGTGTAGAACATTCCATTGGTGCTTGAGGAGACATTGATATGATGACTATTAAATGTCTCTGTTGAATGCTCATCTTTGTTATAAAAGCTCATCTTCATTATTCTTCTTTCATGTTGGGTGTTAGGGCAGGAGGCGTTTGGCTGGGTAACTCAAATGGGTCAATAGCCTTCTGGTTTCCCATTGCAGAATCTTATGCTTTAATAGGAATCCCCACAGAATACATCTGTGGAGCAGTTCTCTTTCACAGCTCTAGTAAGAGGAGTCTGTGTTTTAAGCTGTTATCAGAAGCTCAGCCAGCTGCAGCAAGGAGTATAGGCAAACCCACTGCCAGTAAAGCCATTATCCTTTCTAGCAGATGCAGGTGTAACTTCTCACACTAACAATTAGTTTAAAGGCAACCCATGATCAACTGTCTTGCACTGTTGGATCCACAGCCCTAAAATAGCATTTTATGCATGAAAAGCTGCATGAACTTTTGTAGTATGAGCAGTATGACTCTGGCCTTCATTGGACTCTGTTGAGACATAATTCTGCAGATGACCAAAGGTTTGTGAGAAACCAAGTCTAGTTCTTTTCCCACCCCTACATGAGGTAGTAGGTATCTGGATTGAAAGCTTTTGTCATAAAAGAGAAGTTCAAGTAATACTAACAGGAAAAAGGAAAGGAAAAAAGGAAAAAGTTACAAATGATTGGCCAGCAGCCATTTATTACCTTTCTTGTGCAGGCAAAATTTGAAAATTTGAAATCTATTACATCAATTAGAAGAAGGTCACTTATCTCCAGGTGAAAATCCCATAACTTAGCCATAAAGAGCTAAATGAAAATCATCAGATGACTTTAGAACATAGAATGAAGCAGAGACGCATCCAAGGTGCTTGCAAGTCAGCAGCAGTAACAGTGTCCCAGGAATATCTCATTGACCTCGGGCTTTGGAGTATTTTGTGTACCATCAGAGATAATAAGCCATGTAAGTCATAATGCTTATCAGCATGAGTGATACTTTCGGTATATGGGTAATTGATACTGCAGGTTATCAATTCTTTGATGCCCTTTACCATTAAAGACAGCTCCATTTAAATGTGCTTTCAAGGAATTATCTGTTCTCTGCAGTTGCCACTGTTCACTGTCTTTTCTCAGCTGATTTGTATCATCTCAAACACCTGTTACATATTGAGCCAGACGAGGCTGTTTCTATCTTCAGTCTGTAACTCCTTAGGGGCTTATGCGGTCTCTCTGTAACTTTGTTTTGGAAAAACTTTAACATGAAAATTTCCCAAATCTTGGTACTTCAGGCTCAGCAGTCCTGTATATTGTTCCATTAAAGCAAGATTTTGCTAAAACCTCACTGATGATTAACCCCACTGTCATTATTGACTTAAATGAGACTCTGACAGTCTATCTGTCTTCTTCCTGCTCTGCATATTGTTAATTTATTGCACTGACGGAATTAAATAATTCAGAGTAAGCCCTGGTTTACTCCTGTCGCCATACACGGGTATATAGAGGCCAGGCAAACTCGTTCTCTCCTTGGAAGACAGAGATGAAATCTATGTCTGTTGGCTTGTGTGTGTCCTAACAAATACACTGGCTTAGGCACCAATGCTTACTTGACCTTAAACGGTCAGATGACCAGATGACAGTGTAGGAGTGCCCCTCAGGGTGCTTTTGAAAGCTCCACTGGTAGAGCTGGTGTTCTGCATTTCGACCCTCCAGAAATGATACTGCCCGCAGTAAGAGTCAGGACTTATTTACCCCGTGCAGTTGTGTGTTGTCAGTGTCCCATGGATTTTGACTCATAAGGGAACTGAAAGAGAAGAGCAGATACTCTGCCCTGCTGTGGAATAGTCACAGAGCATGTTTTCTGTCATGAAGCATCATGGCATGAAGAGGTTTTCAGTATTCACAAGGGCTATGACACAGTCAGCCCCTCAAGTAGATCCAGTGGCAGAGCATCTTGCCAAGACAGCAGCAACTGACTGAGCTTGGATTCTTTGGGAAGCCCTGTCACATGTCCAGACTTTTGTTTTTCATGTCCAGCTCTAGTATGATTTTGAAATGCCCAACTGGTTTAAGTGCAATGATATAAATCAGTGTGATGATTTGCTGGCAAGTTTGCAAAATCTACCCAGAAAACTCAGATACACAGAGCATCTCAATCACCTCCAAAATGTGAGGCAGTCACTATCCTGCCTGTAGTCAGACCCACCCAGTCCGTTTTGCTTTTTTCTTTGTTTGGTTGTGCTTTTTTTTTTCCTTCTGTATTTCAGTATCATACACTCTCGATATTCAGTATTAATGTGTCTGCGGTGTTATTGTCTTTCCACTTTGGACTTTAAATGCTTTTTCTCCTTGCCATACCCAACTCCTTAGCACACTGTTTTTGCTTCAGTAATACACTTTCCCTGAGGAAAACACATAATCTCCAAATGAGATCATGTCTCTTGCTGTTTCAAACTCGTGTGGTTCTGGGCGAAATGCTGGATATTCCTAGAGAACAGAGAAGCCTCTTTTAATGAGCCTGAGATCAGAATGATTGCCCTTTATTTCCCATGCTCCTGATATTAGAGGAACTTTCCAAACACTTGTTAATAACCAAGTCCATGCCAAAGGATTTAGTAGAAATTCAGAGCAACAGATAAGTTATTGAGTTAGTAGAGACCTCCCTGCTTTCAGAAAGAGTTCTTCACTACATAAGCAAAAAAGCTTGATTAAACAGGAATGTTGTTTTACTGTCTTTTCCTTATTACTTATAGATGTGTGTCTTGATAATACCACTATGAATGCAAACGAATGGTCATTTTTATAAACAAGATTTGATTGGGTTTATACCAATGTTATTAAACCGAATTCAATGAAATTACTTGTGCGACAGAAGACTCAGATTTAGTTTGTCTTGCCTAAATTAGCCTGTTTTAAGAAGGACCAAGCTCTCAAAATAATGATTGATCTATTTTTTTTCTATCAGATTATACAAGTTATGCCAGCCACCACCACCCGTCGGAGAAGAATGAGGAGAACTGCTCCAGAAAATAACCCAATAAAGACTTTTAGGACACCAGGACTATGAAATCTAACTGCATTGTAGCAGTATGTGCCTGGGGCTTTGATAAGTAAAAGCCCTTTACTCAGGATAAAGAAAGAAATATCCTAAATAGTCTGTATTGACATTGGAATATGACTTCCAAAAAAAGCATTTCTGGAATCCTGGAATCTGTGCACTCCAGCCTTGTTAGGAAAACAGGATTTTTCCTCGGGATTTTTACACTGGAATCATGTTCATTAGATGCTCAGTCCTGTTTAGCTACATGAAATAGGCACAGGCAGTAGCTTGAAAACAGATCTCTTGTGTCCAAGTGAAATCATTCTCTCTGAGCTAGAGTATCCTTCTCCTGGAATGGATAAAAGCCTGCATAAGGGACAGGCACTTCATATGGGACCTTTTGCACTGATAATCCTTTTTTTTTTTTTTTTAAATCCTGTCAGCATCATAAATTCTCACCTTTTTATAACAATGAAATTAAAGTTTCAAGGATATCGTGTAAGTGAGGTTTAAGGATAAAAACTCATCTCAGAGTTGTGTGTAATGACTCCAGGCTGACTGCTTCTATGAATATGTGTCCATGGAAGCACAGCCCTGTTGAAAGTATCCCGTTGTCATTCTCATTTTGAAGGAATGTGAAAATGGCATCTGAGATGCAGTTTTACCCTTCTTCAGTTGTCATACTGAAGGAGAGAAAAATCTGAAGTCTGATTTTCTTTCATTGTTGGATTGAATTTGAGACTCTGATGTCTAATGGATGTTTTACATTGTAATGTCTCTGTATTTCAGAGTTGTTCAACATTGTGCGTATTTTTGTACAGTATACTAGCAAAACTTTACAAGATGAGGATGGGACAGTGTTGTTACATTTAACTGGAAATGTTTGTGCAAGTTTTGGTGTTTTAATGTTTTACCCCATCATTTTCATTATTTTGTCAGTTTTTAAGAGCTTTTCAGTACTTTCTTGTGAAGATGTAACTTCATAACTGTTACAGATTTATTTTGAAGATTCTACAGTTGAGAGAGCCCAGGAAAATACATCTGTATTTAGCTGCTAAAGTATTTTCAGAGAAAATACCCCCAAATGACTTCTCATGTCAGAACAAAATAAAGAAAAATTCTGAAACGGCTCCAGTTGTAGTCGTAGCACCTACACATTCTGTTAGATATGAACATGTACTGTCTGAATAAAATCTATTTTCTATGCAGTAGCAGCCTGTAGTTATGCTGTAGCAATCAAACCTCACAGCATAATATTTTGCGTATTATCTAATTATTTATATTTTTTTGACAAATGTATTAGTTCACAAAGAAATAGATAGGAATTAAGAAGCACTCTTACAAAGAGTGCTTTTTCCATAGGATTTATAGGGACTTCTTTCATTTCTCCGAAGGAGGAATTAGGACTCCTACAGTTTTCAGTATTTTTAAGTTTGTACACAGACTTTAACTTTGTTAAGAAAGTAAATATTTTTATATATCTACAGATACATATGTGTGCACCTATTCTATCTTCGATGTGTATATATTTATATAGTCATATCAATTTATTAGTGATCTGGCCTTGAATATAGAATGTTTTCCTTAAACAGTGACAAAAGCACAGAATAATGAACACGAGCCACGATTTATCCTCTGTGCTTTGGAGTTTACGCTCCTTAATAGTTATGGGAAACTATGAAGGTCAAATCTTTTTGATCTTTAAAAAAGGTTTTGCTCGGTAGAAAGTTACCCCTTTTGTCTAGGAGGACCCAATGCTTGTACATAAGAAAAGAATGAGTCACAATTTATTTAGTTGCTATTCCAGTCAGAGTGTTTCATACTTTTGGATGTGTTTTATTCAGAGAGGCAGTATTGGTTAGGATAATCCTTGCTTCAGGCAGAAGTGCCAAAAAATGTTTCCGTTATTGCTTGTTCAGAAATCAGAAACACATAGGAGGTGTAACCTTCTCCTGCCAAGGACAGCTCTACAAACCCTGTGGAATGGTGGGAGCTCAAATCTTGCTGGAAAGGGTTGGCTGCATCCTTTTTTTAAATATATATATATATATATATATATATAAAATTTTATTTTATTACACAAGGGGAAGTCAGCTGAATGGAACTGCTAATTCTGTATAATCTAACCTAGAGGACAAATCTGTTGCATATACACATTATTGTAGCTAATCTATTGATCTTTTTTTTTTTTTTTTTTAATCAGGCTGAAAAATGGCAGGAATGCACCCATCCCACCATAGTGTCTCCTATAGCATGGCAATTGTACTATGTTTTGTGTTTGAAAATACAGGGTAAGAGACACTTTTAAATACTGAATGACAAACAGTTATGAGCCACAGTCACTGGACCAAATTTTTCAGCTGTTGTTTCGCATGAGCCTGCATCAGAAATCCTGACCCTTAGTCTTTTTTCACCTATTTTTTGTTGTTTTTTAATAGGCAAAATGGACTGGATCTTCAAGCTCTCTTTAACCTTGACATAGTCAAGAACTTATTCAGCGCTGTGAGCTTCATTATCTGAAGCACTGGTTTGGACCTGTGCTGCCAAATAATTTACTTAATTAGGCTGATATATTCAGAGGAAGTAGAGGAAGGATTTCTAAAGTACTCAAAGGAAATTAGACATAAATCAGGAGACTGACTCTCTTTAGAAAGTGGATGCCTGATTTTTTTCAAAATTTCTGCAAAATCCACTGCTCACTTGAAACTGTGCAGATTTTAGAACTGATTTTCTTGACCCTCTCTTTTCAGAACATATTGTGTATTCCAACACATCTGTATTCTGGGAAAATTAGATGGACATTGAAGAGCTCAAATCATCAATTTAACTATGTTTGTGACCAAGGCTCTTTATCTTGCTTGGTAAATGTATAGGATGTATTTATTGCTTTTGCAATGGCCACATGCAGGATAACAAATCTGTTCTTACCGCAGTATGTTTGTGCTTTCAGAGATTTTTAGGCTTTCAGGCAAGGAGAACAGATGACCAAGAATGATGATTTACAAGAACTTTTTCACCCATAGCCTGTGAAATCTTTGCTTCTGCTATAACATATTATGCAATTTTTATTTTTTTAATCTTTTTTAATGACAATGCATTATACCAGTTTAGGGAAAGCATTCTATATGTCATTTCTAGGTCTTCATTCAAGTTGACTACCATAATTCAGCGGTAGAGAGTGTTATAGGAAATTTAACAGCTGGGAGGGCAGAGTTAAGAGCCAGTAACACTTACATGAACACAGTTGGTTCATGTGTGAAGAGAGCTTCTTGTTTTTAAAGTGGAAGTAAGGATGTTAGGACTATCTTTGTAACCATCACCTATAAGTAAAAGGATGTTACATAGTCCTTATGCTATGAAATGAGCATTGGTTTGGTGTAGCTCCCCGAGTTAAGTAGTATCCTTGCAGATTTTAAATGTAAACTAATTCAAAAAGGTGTATGTGCTGGTTTCTAATTGTTGAGCACATTTGTGTTTAGGAATCCATTTTCAAGTAAGTATTTCTGATTTCAGATGAAGCAGTATCAAGTGTATCTCCACTGAGAAATTTACAATCTTCTGGTGTTTTTCAAAATAGCTGAAACCCAGTGGTTTAAGCAAGTTCATCTGTTTTTATTTTTAATTATTATTTTTTAATGCAGACAATACTGGTCAGAACTTCTACTGTTTTCTAGCCAAAACAGTCAAATTAGGATTTGTGGTAATTACATTTCATTTATTAGATCCCTCTGATTCATACATTTTCAGAAACAAGTTTATTGTTTCCGAATAAGTTTATCATTCTGCATTTCCTTGGAGATTTATTTCACTACTTCTTTGTCGGATTTAGCATATGTATTTAAGACAATTGCTTCAATGTGAGTGTACACATTGCGGTTAAGCATGATGCTCAGAACGGGAAAGTGTCTTTCATTTGTTTTCATTTACATTTGTAAAATCAGTAACTGTAGTATATTTACAATATTGTTGCTTACTATTTACTTTGCAGTTACTAAGTGGATTTGTCTTTCAGCATTTTATGCATATTTTGCACTGTTATTGATTAACATGATGGAAGCAGGAGAGTTTCTTAAGCTACTGCATTGCCTTAGCTATTTTTACACTTCCTTAGAAATGCAGGTAATGCTTTCCTAATTGTCCTCCAGCAGTACACTGGCATTGGTAAATTAGATGCACAGTGCATACCTGTCTCAGGATATCTGAAGTTTTGATGATTAGGTTTTGATATATAAAAAGATACTGAACTCACTTATATTTTTGTATGCTGACAATTGATTTTTTTATATACTGTATATATCCATTGAGAGGTTTTCCTAAAGAAAATGCATTATTAGGAGTATTGCTTTTTTCTGCTAAAACAGGTGACTTTATTCTTGTTAAGTGTGTATAAATGAAGGCCAATTAAGTAGTTATTTCTTACTTAAAAATAAGAATCTCCATGCTAGAAATTCTGTACTGCTAGAATGGAACTACTTTAGAAATAACTACTGCTTTATTTTGAAGGTCCAGTGGAGTGTACTGCTATAAGTATAAGTAGCAAGGACATTTCTGCAAGTATGTAGATATGGACTTTCTTGGGAATATCCACAATATTTCTAATGCGTGTCTGTGTGTGTGTCCTATTTGTACAATATGCATATGTGTCAAATTTAAAAGATTAGGCAGCCTTATTCACTTTTTCATGCCCTGTATATAGTGTATGTAGTTTTTGATGCTTGTTCATTAAGAAAAATGAATACTTTTTGCATTGAAGTATTGCACACATTTTTCAAATGAAGAATATATTGTTTGTAACTCCTCAGTAAGCACAAGTGAGCATTTCTTTTTTTAAAAAATATATGTGTATCAATACACACAATCTGTCAGTGAACTAGCAGCTTCGTGGGTAGTTGAGTTTGTTAGAAGTATCCTTTTGAATTTAATGTTAAATCTTCTTGAAACATGAATTTTGAATTACTTTTTCTTATTTGTAAAGTGTTTATGTAGCATACTTTGGGTCTGTTAGTGTATTGATTATGGATTAAACTAATACTGTGTACTTTTAGATCTATGGTTTATTTTTGTAGTCTGCGTATTAAGACTGGAATGGTAACAGTGTATTACAAAATGTCACATAGCAATAAAACCAATGTTAAGATGGCCACTGCAAATCTCTGTATTTATAAGAAACAGGATTTTGGGACTTGGGGTCTTTAACTCCTTCAGTGTGGCGGCTCATGGAATTTTGCTGCAGGAGAACTGAAACTAGACTTCTAAAACTGCAAGTTTATAATGGGAGCCTTTTCTGAGAATCCAGCCCAGAATCCAGGAGAATCATAGCTCACAATTAAAATATATCTTTATATATTATATAACCAATATATAAGTATATAGATTTATATAACCAAGAGCAGAGTGGTAGTCCACAAAAATAGGAGTCTGTTGCTCAGGGGTGCTATGTTTTGGGAAGGCCGAGGGGACAGGAATGAAAAATCCCTTTCTGCCCTTTCATAAAGATCCAGAGCATCCACCATGATTTGTGAGCTTCGCTTCTTGGAAGGCTGGTGGAGAGCCCACCGTTCCCCGCTGGCTGCCGTCTGCAGGGACGCCCTGAGGAGCAGGGTGCAGGAGCGCAGTGCTCTCCATGTTCCCCGCTGGCTGCCGTCCGCAGGGACGCCCTGAGGAGCAGGGTGCAGGAGCGCCGTGCTCTCCATGTTCCCCGCTGGCTGCCGTCCGCAGGGACGCCCTGAGGAGCAGGGTGCAGGAGCGCCGTGCTCTCCATGTTCCCCGCTGGCTGCCGTCCGCAGGGACGCCCCGAGGAGCAGGGTGCAGGAGCGCCGTGCTCTCCATGTTCCCCGCTGGCTGCCGTCCGCAGGGACGCCCTGAGGAGCAGGGTGCAGGAGCGCCGTGCTCTCCATGTTCCCCGCTGGCTGCCGTCCGCAGGGACGCCCCGAGGAGCAGGGTGCAGGAGCGCCGTGCTCTCCATGTTCCCCGCTGGCTGCCGTCCGCAGGGACGCCCTGAGGAGCAGGGTGCAGGAGCGCCGTGCTCTCCATGTTCCCCGCTGGCTGCCGTCCGCAGGGACGCCCCGAGGAGCAGGGTGCAGGAGCGCCGTGCTCTCCGTGTTCCCCGCTGGCTGCCGTCCGCAGGGACGCCCTGAGGAGCAGGGTGCAGGAGCGCCGTGCTCTCCATGTTCCCCGCTGGCTGCCGTCCGCAGGGACGCCCCGAGGAGCAGGGTGCAGGAGTGCTGTGCTCTCCATGTTCCCCGCTGGCTGCCGTCCGCAGGGACGCCCCGAGGAGCAGGGTGCAGGAGCGCCGTGCTCTCCATGTTCCCCGCTGGCTGCCGTCCGCAGGGACGCCCTGAGGAGCAGGGTGCAGGAGCGCCGTGCTCTCCATGTTCCCCGCTGGCTGCCGTCCGCAGGGACGCCCCGAGGAGCAGGGTGCAGGAGCGCCGTGCTCTCCATGTTCCCCGCTGGCTGCCGTCCGCAGGGACGCCCCGAGGAGCAGGGTGCAGGAGCGCCGTGCTCTCCGTGTTCCCCGCTGGCTGCCGTCCGCAGGGACGCCCCGAGGAGCAGGGTGCAGGAGCGCCGTGCTCTCCATGTTCCCCGCTGGCTGCCGTCCGCAGGGACGCCCCGAGGAGCAGGGTGCAGGAGCGCCGTGCTCTCCATGTTCCCCGCTGGCTGCCGTCCGCAGGGACGCCCCGAGGAGCAGGGTGCAGGAGCGCCGTGCTCTCCGTGTTCCCCGCTGGCTGCCGTCCGCAGGGACGCCCCGAGGAGCAGGGTGCAGGAGCGCCGTGCTCTCCATGTTCCCCGCTGGCTGCCGTCCGCAGGGACGCCCTGAGGAGCAGGGTGCAGGAGCACAGTGCTCTCCATGTTCCCCGCTGGCTGCCGTCCGCAGGGACGCCCCGAGGAGCAGGGTGCAGGAGTGCTGTGCTCTCCATGTTCCCCGCTGGCTGCCGTCCGCAGGGACGCCCTGAGGAGCAGGGTGCAGGAGCGCCGTGCTCTCCATGTTCCCCGCTGGCTGCCGTCCGCAGGGACGCCCTGAGGAGCAGGGTGCAGGAGCGCCGTGCTCTCCATGTTCCCCGCTGGCTGCCGTCCGCAGGGACGCCCTGAGGAGCAGGGTGCAGGAGCACAGTGCTCTCCGTGCTGCCAAGGCACGCGCTGCGTGGAGGCCTGGTCACCCAGCCCCTAGGCACCGCTGAGGTGCCAGGCGCGTGAGGAGTTAGGTGGAATTTTTCCTTCATAGGACTGAAAGTCAATGAAATATTAGGCGTTGCTGAGCAGTTGTCCGATCTCAAACCCTGAACTGGGTGTTTTAGAGGTTTTTCATTTTTACGTGTTGCAATCAAGACCAAGAAGAGCATTGGAAGTATATCCAAATGCACATGCAATGTTTTTTAAAACCCCTTTTGTTTTCCATCTTCTGCCAGCAGGGATAGGGTGAGAATGAAAGTTTGTTAGTTTGCTTGTTTCTGAATATTCCTTTTCCCATAAGGAATTCTTTCCACATGTGAAGGAAGGCAGCATGAAATTTTAAAGCTCCATAGTAGAATATTTTTCACTCTGGTTGCCGAAATATTAAGAAGTGATGAAATCATTCCAAATATAGCCTGCTTTTCCACCATCCTAGATAAGGTTTTTTTGTTTTGTTTTGTTTTTTCTTTCAGCAGTTCTTATTTCTCTGGGCTTGACCTGCAGCCATGTACATCAGACACAAAGTCCAAAGAATCATTAACATTTTCCTTGATTGGCTCATTCAGAATGGGAATAAATAGCACTTTGAAACAATTTCTCAGAAAGATCTCACTCACAGCATGGTAGCACTTGGAATGTAATTAATACAGACGTGCAATAATTATTACTCTAATCATGATCTGAAAGTCTTCCAGAATGCCTGCAAAGGGACTTGCTATGCTTACATGTTGGAGTTCAGATTAAGCACAGCGTGAGCCCACAGTTCAAACAAAGGTTATCTATCTTTGCCTTGCATCAAAACACATGCCAGTCTTTAAAAGTTATGCTTCCTTTGAATGCTACTCATAAAGTTAATATTTGACTCTTTTTCTTTTTATACATGCTGTGCACAAATACTGTAGGTTATGCTTATAGTTTATTTATACTGATTAAATGAAATTGATGATGATTATTTCATTCTTCTACATTTCATGTAGAAATCTGCTAATTGCTCCTAAATGTCCTAACAGGGGTAGTATTTGATTTCTTCTATTCATTTCTGAAAACATTTTTCCCCTGTGGAGCTGTCAGACCCTTAAGAATAATAATAGACCTTAGCTGCCGCAACGAGACTCACCAGGGCCCCCATCCACACACAGGCAAGGCTGGGCATCGAAGTCTCGTTTGAGCTACATTGTGGGCGCTCCTTTCTCCTCGATGGACCTGGAAACCTGCGTTGTGGGCAGCCTTGTCTCTAGTCCTGTCCCCTGCTGTTTCTGACTGGATGTTTTGGATGGCCACCACATCTGGTTCAACATTTGGCCTTGTTTTTTGATTGCTGGACTGTCACCAGAGCCTGTCACCACTCGGATCCTGCTCAGGGAAGTGCCTGGGCTGAGCTCGCCCACGGCTCCTGGTCCATCTGCCTGTGGGGAGCAGACCCTGTCTTGCTGCTCTGTGGGAGGAATGGTGAGGGCTGGTGCAGGTTCTGCCACATTTCATGTCCTACTGCTTCATATCGTATGGATTTACACATTACAGTGCTGTCAGGGGGAAAAAAAGTGCTCATTTCCAGTCACAAGGGAGCTGAGGAGCTGTTCCATTGATTTTAAGCTCAGCACTAAGGGTAGTATCCAGAAATGCTGTATAGCCCTAATTTGGTGAGAAGATTGGAAAATGCATCTTAACTATCTGACAGGACGAGAGAAAGGGATGCTGGCTACAGGGGAGGAATGCAAGATAAGGCATCAAGCACAGGAACAAAATGTCCTGAATATTTGGCTTAAATTTTTGCAAGAACCCTTGAACAATTTTTTTACCACTGGACAGCAGGCATTTAACACAGTTGCTATGTTATTCAATAACTTCATGCTTTGCAGAAGTTTCAGCATAAATAATTCTTATTATGTTAAGTTACATGCAGAACTTTTCTAAAGCATTACTTTAGCTAGTCATGTTTTGTTCTCATTGCTGAGGTTTCTTTATTAGAGGAGGAAGAGAAGGAAATTTGTTTATGCAATTGGCTTTTTAACATCTGGAATAAATAACTGTTCCTTTCTTTGTGAAGCATAACAGCCTCTCAAAGTAGGAGGAAATTGTATTGTATATATTCTTGGGAACATAATCAAATATAAGAAACACCAATAATTTTTGATTCTGCTTTCATTTAAATGAATAACCAAATTTTCATTGACTACAGATAATGAATCCAGAACTATTATGCAAGAACCTGACTAACTTGAATGCTCGTCAGCATGTTCACTTCACCTAATTAATGGAACTATTCATGTCTCGAGACAGAATGCTTGACTGGAAATGAGAAGCAGACCACACATAATCAATGTTTTTTCTTTGATCATCAACCAGCCATTGCAGTAGGTCTAATCAAACCAACACAGGGCGGCAAGCAAAGGAACATGAGTACTGCATTAACTAAAGTCACTGCATTAATGCAAACGCTAGAGACAGAGTATCACCAGGAGGAAGAGGAATGGCATCTCATCTTGGTCAGTATTAATTCCTTGTGTTACAATGCATTTCATAATAGACTGAATGCCAGTTGTATTTAAATTCAATACAAAGTGAAGCTTGATTGGCTATTTAGCACTATATTCAGTGCTGTTCTGGATAGGAAAATACATAAAGCTTTTGTATAATTTTTATTAAGACATTGGATAACTGTTGGAGTTTTCTCATACAGCCTGGAAAATTAGTAGCTTGAGAATTATAGGGAAATGAGTATAATCGAGTGCCAATTTTAAAGGACATTTGTAGGCCTGTAATGGAGAGAACAAACAGTAGACAGTATTTCTGGGCTATTTCCCATGACTTTGAGAAATGAATGAGCATTAATATTTGAAACTTTAGTACAGGACTAACATTATCTTGATGTTAAATCGTGCAACAGTCATGAGAGATCCTTCTCTCAGTGTTAATCTTTATACTTAAAGAAACACAAATTCCATACCTACTCATATCTGTACCAAGAGAGCTAATCTTGTAGGCGCTGACCTTTCTACTGTCTTTGTGAACAAATCAATATGTTAACCAGGATTTTATCTCTTTTTTTCCCCTTTTTTCTTTCAGTTCAGTTTGTTCATGGGCCTGTCAGAGGAACAGTGGCAGTTAAGATACCAGCTAACATTGAGCCCTGGGCCTGTTGTATCTTCACAATCTCACTTGGAGGCCACAATCCAGTTAGAGTTGCACCCTGGCACCAGTGCTGAGCAGTCAGGCAGACAGGATTCATCAGATGGAGGAGTGATCAAAGTGCTTTTTGTCAAGGTTTTGGTAAAAATGCGCATCGTTCCCTTCAGAATTTATATTGATTAAACCATGATTTAAATGAGCCTAGTATAATGAAAAATGCCATGCAGTTTAGAGCAACTAAAATATGAACCTGGAAAAACTGCATATATTGTATAGTACAATGGTAATAAGGTACTTGGCTGTCATCTTTGAACGAAAAGGACAGAAGAACTAGTGAAGATACTTACTTTGCCCCTCAGTATCCTTAATATCTGCTTTATCTTTGCTTTGAGAGCAAATGAATGAGGATGTGTCCTTGATTATAATCAGTGTTTCAGTATAGTTCAACATAATAGTTCCAGTGATTACATCTAGAACTGTGATCTACCTTTCTTAAAGGGAGATATGCTTCAGCCTAAGCTAGTTAGATTTTCTTCTAACATCCTGTTCTTTCCAAATTCCATCTGAATGTTCTTTGTGATTCAGGGGTGAGAGCAAAGAATACCACAGCATGGAAAATGGACTCATGCTGCAAGGAGGGAAAAATCCCAGCTGCCAAGGGCTTTTCACATGTGCTAAGCAAAAACAATCTTCTGTTTCAGCATGGGTATGGTTTATTTCACTGAGCTGGACTGGTGGTTCAGTGCAAAAATACAAGCTCTGCCATATTATCTCAAGCTGTTCACATGGAAGCAGCATTGCTTTGAATGGGATGGGGTGGAATAGAAGAAATGTGATTTCTCTTTTGGTGAAGTTTGCTGTTTGTGTCATGTACAGGGCTATTCAAATATGCTGTCAACAGCTATATCACAGAATGGTTAGGGTTGGAAGGGAGCTCTAGAGATCTTCTAGTCGAACTTCCCTGCTCAAGCAGGAACACCTAGAGCGCGTGGCACAGGGTGGCATCCATGC
Source organism: Tinamus guttatus (assembly GCF_059628265.1). Lineage (NCBI taxonomy): Eukaryota > Metazoa > Chordata > Aves > Tinamiformes > Tinamidae > Tinamus > Tinamus guttatus. Next base: position 681,808 of record NW_028288877.1, on the reverse strand, counting down.
AGGTTTTCCTTTGAAGACAATCTGCCCTGGGAAATAAGATCTGGATCTCAACAGTTGACCTACTGAAAAATATTCTATCATCAGCATCCTGAAACTAGAGATATGTAGTATATCAGCTACAGGATAGGAGCAAAAGATGCTCCAGAGGATGGACTGGAGATGATCCCAAGGTTACTCTGGCTTGGATGCTTGTTTTTGAGAAAATTTTGGACTGCCAGGCCCAAAACTCTAGCAAGAAATTCTCTCCTTCAGCATATGGCTCAAGTTTATCTGTGTGTATTAAGTGCTATAAATGTATCTACATTGGATCAAGCCTGCTTTGTTTTTAGAGTCTTTGGGGAGTTAGGCTCCGAGCTATTGGCAAACCTGCTGTAGGCATCCCCAGAGCAGAAGTGCAGTTTCTTAGGGGATTTTGAGCCAGAAGGAAGGCACAGAGAGTTTCGGCAGACCCATGAGCCATACTGGGTAACAACCTTGGGTTTAAGCATTGGAGTCCTTGTATACGTACTGAAATCTTTCCTGTCTAAGACTGAAAATGGAAACAAAGTCGTCAACGAAGTTACTCAGGAGTAGGTGTTTAGAATGTAGATACTTAACTGGAGTTAAGATCTGGGTCAACAGAATTAATTCAGCTTTTGAGTCAGATTTTGAAGTAACCTGGCTCCTACTCATTTAGTCACTGGAGTCAATCAATATTAAGAGTCTAGGTATGTCAGTCACTTCTGAGAATAGAACTAATGCTCCCATTCCATTAGCCAGCTCTGATGATAGTTTTATAATGAAAGACCCAGGACTTACAAAAGGAGTTTTAGTTCTTCTTTAGACTGTCATGAGACACCTGTGAAAAGAGATCTTATTAAGCAGTGTCACATAAAGTTGAGATGTATATTTGGGGACCTAACCATGAGGATAGCCACTTGCTAAAATTCCAAAAGCCTTACCCAAATTACTTTCATGGCAGTTAGTCATCTATATCCTTTTGAAAATCCCAAGGCATCTATCTATCTGCACCATTTGTAATGAAGTAGCTTTAAAACTCTCATCTAAATGCATATAAAATATCAGATGAAAGAGATAAAGTTCATGATGTGATAAATTTTCTTTAGAACAAAAAAAAAAAGTGAAATGCAAATACTTAGAAATAACCCTGATGCTTGAACTTAGAGTTTTCTGGTCACAACTGCAGTGCAAATTATTTTCATACTCACATCAAGTATCTAATACCGTCAAAGCAAAGCACTGCCTATATTTCACATATATTTCTCTAATTTGGTTTCAGTCACTGCTGTATAGATCTTTCCCTGTAACTGCCAATTCCAGTCAGTGCATGGCAAGTTATATTTAAATCTTTACTGGCAAAATGATAATTATGTAGAGATCCTGGCTCATATTCAGAGCTTTCTCTTCTCTAGCCTTCTTTCCAAATGCCCTTGAATATATAAAGGTCTCAGTTAGACAGGTTACACAGTTGTCTCCCATTCACTGCCAGCCTTATAACTATTGTATCTGCTTCCCAGGTATCTCAGCTATCCTCAGATTAATTAAAAAGAAAAAATCTGTGCGTCATCGTGAAGATCAGGATATTAGTGGATCAGCACTTCTGATGAAACGGTTTGGATAGAACTAATCTCCAACAAGGACATCCCAAGGATAACCCAAAGCACCATAACAATCTTACAGAATTGGTATACCATTATCGCAGTTGTGCTGTTTTTCATTTCTCTAGATATTTACTTCATTCTAGATCCCTGTGGAAATGTTTGCTGTTATCCCATTGCAAGACTGTAAGTAGGTTAGGAAACAACCCTAAGGTTCAAGGTTCAAGACCATGGCAAGGAATTAAGAAGCCTAGGATCAGCTTCCAACTGCTTGCACGTAAGGATTTACGAAGACAATGCAAATATGGATAAGACCATTTCTTCACCCTTTAAGGTTTTTCTATTTCTGTTGCCTCTCTCTCTATAAAAGGATGCAAATGCTACTTACAAGCAGCTATGTCCAAGATTCTGATCTTCTTAATTTCTATTTAGCTGCCACTCAACCTTGAGGGTTGTGGTATTTGCACCAGCAAAATTCCGTAGTCGACTGTCTGCCTGGGCTTTTGGGCATCTTCAAACTCTATAACACTCAATTATTGTCTATAAAATGATTTAGCCTCTTGAGAAACACACCTGCATATCTCACTAGCAGAAGTTTTCTTATATCTCAGAGCTCAGACACAATGCGCAGAGTGAGGCAGTAATGCCAGGTCCTCCTCCAAGGGACAGGGAGTCCAGCCTGTCTGCGCTCCTTGATTTTGCTCAGCCACTGCATAGAGCTGTCTGGAAGTGGCAGGTCTGTGCCCCCTGAAATTTCTGAGAAGTGACACTTTTTTAGAAGATCACCTGAGAGGTGAATCATTCAGTGCTCCTGTCAGAGACTCCCAGGGAAAATTGGACCCTGATTATTTTAATGCATTGCTATAGATTGTTCCTATAATAAGGGCTTATCGAGGCTAGACATGCCAATTCAGGCCAGCCCGACTAACTAATAGGATATTTTTTATAACGCCATCGAAAGAGAAGCTCTGCAATTTATCGAGTCTATTATTCTGCTTGTGATAATTAGCTCTGCTTTGCTCTATACACTCTAAATGTTCTAACAAATGGGATATTTGCAAGAAAATATGTTCAGCAATATTTCTGAGTTCTGTGTTCACAGTGAGCAAGCCAAGTAAAGTTTTATATCAACCTATTTATTATGTAGCACATCCTTGCTCTGTAAGCATACAGTACCTTCTTTTCCCAAGTACCTCCAAAGTGCATAGGTCAGTGAGGAGGCAGTAATCGGAGAATGATGAGGGGAGATAAGCTCATTAGATAGAGGGTTTGCTCAAACCTCACTAACGTCAACCAGGAAGACCTCCTGTTGGCCTAAGGTGGCTTTGAAGCAGCTTTTATCTGGTGCAGCTGACTCTTGCTTTTTCGCATGAACCTTATGGAATGATCAGAATGGCAGTATGAAACTGCCAAGAAATAGCCAATGCTTTGAAAAGCTGCCTTATCACTATGCCCCCTATGTAGAGGACTGGAAGGTGAAAAAGTGCATTGAAGATTGCATATTTGTGAAAAATAGAGAATCTCATCCATTCAGGTTACATGGAGGAAAAAATCATTACAGAAGAAATAAAGCAGCTGACTCCCCTTTCACACCTCTGTAGATTTGAATGGGTTTTGGATGCAGGAGGAGGTTTTCATGAAATTTGCTCAGATAATGACGTAACTCCATAGTCTTACTATGACTTGAGCTGAGTATAAGTTGTGACTTTTATTTCAACAGAGGTGCCTTTAGCAATGGACATGGCCCAGAAGCTATATTAAATATAAACAATTGATTGTTGTAATGTTTATGATGCTGTGAAGAGGTGATGAAGATCACACTTTCAGTAAGTGAAAAAAATGTGTTTCAGAATTTCTACTTTTTTGCTGGCAGGGAGTGTTTCGAAGAGGTCTTGAAGATATTTAATATGTATCTTCTAGGTTTGTGTGACCGAGCTGATGGTGCACGACATTTAGATCTGATTGAGGCTTGAAGTGGATGATTGCTTTAATTTGTTTGGAAGAAAGAGCTCTAGAGCATTTACCTGGCACAGAACATTCCTCCTACTTCTAGCTGTTTAAAGAGCTTTTCATGCCACTGTATGTGCGTTTCAAAGTTGTGAAATGGAAAAAAACAGTGTTTTGTGTTGCATCCCAAAAGATGTCAGAAAGGAATGAAAAAAGAACTATATTGGCAATATGCATTTGTTTCTATGCCATTGCAGAATGCTTTCTGGGAAAGCTAGCACAAAACTCATTAGTACAGCAATTAACTTTTAATGGCTGTGTCCAGAATTTTCACAATGTACTAAAAAGAAAAAAAAATGGAGACTGCAAATGTGAAGTACTTAGGACTGTATTATTTTCCTGTATATATCTTCCTGTATTTTCCATGACATGGCTGTTTTGTATCCAAAGAAAGCACAATTTGACCATTAATTTTCAACAGTTCTTCAGAATTTGCAACGAGAAATGTGTGGTAGAAGAGCATGTGTTCTAGGAGGACAGCGTATTTGTAAAACTTCACAAGAAAAAACCCACTTAAGCAGAAAACGCTGGACTGGGTGGACTACCATAAGCACAAGCAAACTAAGCACAGGGAGCCATCATACGTGGCTGCTTTGTACTGACCTAGACTTTAATTTGAGAAGGAGGGCAGGTCTGCTTTTTGAAACTTCCTCTTTTCTTCTTGGAATATATGCAGCACGCTTATCTCCTGGGGAAAAATGAAACAAGGCATAAAGAATATCCTTGGCAAAGAAGGGCTATCAGCTACCAAAAGACTTGAATTACCAAGCACCCAAGGCTGAAATCACAAAAATTGCATCAGTTGTTCCAGATGAATCTTTCAGATTCCTTTGGGAGCGTCTTGGAGAGTTGAACATCCGTGGAGGAAAACTAGAGCTTCGTCCTTCACACTTGAAATAATCATGTGCATCTGTAATAAATTAATCTTATTGCCTTGGGAAAGGAAAAACAGTATCTCTGAAATCTCTACAAACATGAAATTTGCTGGCCCAGTAGTTCCAGCGGGGTAAACGTGGCTTTGTCTCTGTGCTGTTTGTCGTATAAAAATTAGCAAAGATGTTTCTACTTGGCTGCAGTGTAACATTGGAGAAGGAGTAGGGAGAGCTTCAGTTAGGACTAAATGTGTTCAGCTCTGATAATTCTGACTCACAAAAACCTCAAGTACCTTCAATTTTATTCCACCTTTTTGAAATACAGATGATCATATTTATGCAGGAAGAGTATCAAGATGTTTCTTTTAGACAGAAGCACTGAAAGAGATGCTAGAGACCTGAATCTACATTTCAGTACGTTCCAAGGCCTGTCACTGGCAGCACAAGCGCTCAACCTGGATTTACATGTCTAAACCACATACTGGATCAAAAGTGACTCAAGTGCTGACTGAAGTGTGATGAGAATTCTGTTCCTTAAGGCTTAAAGTGCCTTTGAAATATTTTGAAAAATGTACCTGCTGAGCCAGGGAGGCTCTGCAGCGCTTTAAGGAGTTGAAGCATTTTATTATAAACCTTCCTGTCTAGGTCTGTAACAAAACAACTTCTGAGAAGCAGTTTTATATAGTGTGATGGATATGAATATAAAACAAAATGACATTTCTTACTACATGATTTTTCTGGTAAAACAAGGCCCTGTCAAAATTACATCTTGCATCTGTATTCTGCTATATATATAATGTAAAAAAAAAAAAAAAAAAAAAAAAAAAAAAAGCTCTTATTGCAAAGGCTTTTTGCCAAATATGGGGTAGAATTTCCCTTGATATCCTTGTGTTTTGTTAAATGTGTGACACTGAGCAGAAGGAGAAAGTTTGCTTATTTTTTTTACTTAAGGGAAAGCCACTTCATTCAGAAGTCTGGCATTGAACTGCTGGTTTCTCAGGCAGCTGGTATGTGCAGCAGAATACTGCGCATTCCCAGCCATGACTAAAGATGTACAGAAAAGGAGAGGTCTTCAGCTCTAACCACATCAAACATTAGGCCCAGGACGTTGCAATACTCAGGGTGTCTAAGCAGTGGGTACTGGAGACGATCCTAGAGCAAACCCCCAGCCTGAATCACTGCGTCTCCTTGTGAGAGCACAGGACTGCTCTAGTGCCAAACTGGCCACGAATGCAGTGACTGCCAGAGGAATGCTCTCAGGAGCATGGGAGCAGGAGGGCAGGGTGTGAAGGACATAGGAACTAACCTAATTCCTTTGGGAACTTCTTTGAGTTTCCCACCATTCCCGACCATCATGCTCTAGAAGTCCTCCTGGTAGATTTAATTTAGGAGGAGCCGCCATTTTAGAGAAGCAAGGGGGCAACAGCAAGTAGCAAGTGCTGCAACCAGAAGTTGTTGGATACGTCTGGCTCTCTGTACTGCACGATGCCTCACAAAATGTCACACAAGGCAGATCGCAGTATAGGTGCCAAGAGCTGCAAGGTAAGGGATATGCAGAGCTGCACTCTAGCAACTCTGCAGCATGGATGAAATAAGTCTGCTCAAGAAAGCTCTAGTATTGCTGTAACGAACTGATCCAATTCTCCCTTGTATGAATCCCACAGATAATGGAGACACCTACTTAGATTTTTTTTGCATGCCAAGAGCATGACTACATACTACTGACCCCGTTATTGCTCTTCACTTCAAGTGTGTGCTGGATGCTTCAGCAATTTCACTAGACTGTCAAAAGAAGGCAAAGAAATAAAAAGATCGAATGCTTCATCATTTCTGGATAAAAACATTCAAAGAAGAAATACAGAAGAAATGTGAATGCTGTTTGGAAACTAATAACACATTTTCAGTCCTACTCAAATAACCCTGGACACCTGCATAGGAATTAGGAGTAGCTATTTCATTTCCTGTAGTACAGGGGCCCATAAAAAAGATAACAAAAAGTAAAGGAAGTAGGAGGAATAAATAAAAAAAAACAGACTGCTAACTACAATCAAGTGCCATCAAGTAGTTATCTACAGAAAATAAATCATGAGTAACACATGATCTTTAGACTAAACCCAGAAATATTTTCACTATAATCAGAATTTTCAGTCCAGGAATATATCAAGAATAAGGTGGTGCCTCATCTTCTAAATTTTCAGGTCTAGATATGAGATGGAGAATAGAATGCTCAAATATAGCATTAAAAAAAAGCATAGCATACACATAAATATTAAAGAACAAACATTTGGCTTTCTTTGCTGCCAATAAAGACAGTGAATTGAGTTCCTTGAAGGAATTACAATGCAGAGATGGAAATCCGAATAAAATATAGCCTCCCTGTGAAGGATGGAAGCCTCTGCTTCCTTATGGAAGATACAGAATGGTTATGGTTACCTATTGAAAAATTAACAGCATACGCTGAGATTGTGATGATGAGGAATGCATGCTTTAATTGCTACAGTGAAGCAACTGCAGACAGCATAATGATTCAGTGAGACTGAGAAAAATAAATAAACCTTAAGTGAAATTATAGTTATATATAAACACACCTAAAATGATGTTATGTAAAATCAAAATTATTTATGAATATGCCCGCTTTCAGCTGGAATAAATCAAAATGATAGTCCAGAGATCAATGAAAATACTTCAGCCTGCCCTCAGAAGTTATCTGGTCATAAGAGTTTGCTAAAAACTATGAGTACATTAGAGAAGTAAAAGTTACTGGTCCTGCTGCTTTGGGGAAGGTCCTTGCTATCTTGCCTGTTAGGGTTTTGTATTACATGAACTGCGTATTATATCAGAACTAGATCTAGAGAAGTATAGATTGGAATAAAACTATCTGAGATCTACCTGTAAAACAACTGGAATCAGGACCAAAATGAACTGGAAAGGGCATGCTATGCTCTATAGCAAACATTAACCATATTTAACCCAGCCACTTGGAATATAGGCAGTTTTCAAACCAATTGTACTTCAATGTTATCTTTTCAAGGCACATAAAAGAGACATGCAATCTTGTACTTTCTTATTCTTTTAATTTCTTGGGCATTTACAGGTGTATGTGTTTAATTCTTGTCATTCGCATTGGTCCTTGCTTCCCAGATTGGCTGCCTGTTAACTGAACTCATGTTTCCAAAGCTGCACAACACTCAGCTCCTGCTGACTTCGGGCTCATAAAACTATTAAGATCTGTAAAGCTAGATGTATGATAAATACTTTCAGGAAGAAGGTCTCAGCTGTTGCTAGACAGCTAAATTTAAACATTTGGCTATTGCTTCTATTTGACATTATAGTTTCTATGACTCCTGTTATAACCAGGCTAACCTAATCGTTTTCGTGCTCCTACTGTTCCTCGTCCCCTTATTAGATATCAGGAATGACTGCACAGTACATTTTTCAGTCTTTGCAAGATTTTCACCAAATTGTGGTAAGCAATTTCTATCTGTGCACCTTCCTGTTTTCAGACGATGTTGACTCATTCTTTTTGTGTAGGAGTTTTTAATCATGCTGAATTCTGCAACGAACATCTTCCTGAGGGAGAAACTGTCATCATAAGTATTAATTACTGATAAGATAATTTACTAGCCAGTCTTCCTCGTAATCTGCATATACTTTTAGGATTCCACCAGGTTCTGTTTTTTGTTGTTCTTATTGTTGTTTTTAATTTCTTTAAAGTAATTCTTGCTCTTGGGATGCTGGAACTTGTTTGGCCTGGCTATAACCTAAAATCTAATTGCCACTGAAATCATTAGTGCTGGTCAAATATGTCATATATGTACATTTACATTCCTTTTAATAATGTTTTCCATGCATAGAGAGTACTTAGCTCAAAAGGTTTATTTTTCTAAAATTAATCTATCTCTCTATCTCACAAATGAGACACTGAAACTATTTAGAAGGCATGCTACTACCTTTCATCCCAACTGATTTTAAATTTTTTTTCCTAATGAGTCACCCTCCAATTTTTGAGAATTTCTAAGTAACTTTCCACAAAATTTGATACACTAGCGTTTGTTTTGCTGAGTTTATACTGTAATCCCCGGCATACTTCTCAAATTGCTACCCTTGTCGTAACTGCCTTTTTAACCGACTCTCAGCAATGTTTACACATTGTATAGAGCTGAACGTCTTGCAGAGGGACTGCAATTTCATTATAAATGTGTTTGCTCCTTGCTGTTATCTTACATTCATTCAATGCATCAGTTACAATTTTGCAGTACCCCTGCAGTCAGGTAGCACATCTCACATTTGTGGATCTTGAAGAAATTATCTTCTATTCAGAAAACACTTCTCAACCACCGCCAAAAGAAAATCTGTGCCTCAAAATCCTTGTTTTTCCTGCAACTCAAAATCCCTCTGTTTTTTTAAGGACAACTTTGAATAGGTGATGAGAAAATTGCAAAGTGACACAAAGGCAGGAAAATGGCAAATGTAAAATGTTCAGAGATTAGTGGAGTTTATAAAACTTTCAGAAATGGAGACTTTTGGTCATTACAAGAATAGATACAGAAATTGAAGATTTATGGTAAAGGTGGCTTTCCCTCTTCCTTCTCCTCCTTTGCTTTTTACCTTTTGAAATTGATTTTTACACACACAGAGCAGAATGGAGGGATTTATGCTCAGAAAGAATTCTATGTATAAGCAGAAAGCTTTATTATATGTCTTAACACTAATGATTTTCCTTGCTTTCTAAGGAAGGGAATAGAATTTGATCGTCTCTCTTCTTTATCTCACAAATACTCCCTGCAGCTATCCAGTGCCTTCTAGGTCATTTGGCTTCAGTTCACAACAGATTAATTATCACGCAGCAAATCACTAATTCAACCTACTAATGCCCCTCTCTGTATTTTGGTAGCAAACCTGGTCCAGCCTGACCTTAATTAGTTTGAAAAAGCTGATGAGATCACAGAGCAGTGATTGCTACTGCTCATTTCTGCCACCATTAAGAAAAAAGAAAAAAAAGAGGAGTGAATATGATGACCAATTTATACAAAGGGGAGCTATAAAGACTTGTTAATTACATTAAATAAATTAAATAAGAATTCACATTTGCATAATGATAGTATCCAAATAGATAAAAGGGAAAAAGCTGTAAAATCAAGTGCTCACTTGGAATAGAGAATTATGACAAATTGTTGGTATAACTGTTAACTTTATTGCAAGGTTGAGAGTTCCTAGAGACTGCCAGCTGGAGGGGAGAGACAAGGAGGTGTACGGCTGAATATTTTATCCAGTGGTAATTTTTTATCCAGTGGTGAAAGCTAAGCACTTTCCTACCTACTGGCTAGTTTCTTCCACACTCTATGGAATGAGCATATGAACATCTTCATGCATAAAAGAACAGGGCTATTGTGAAACCCTGAAATTCCCTGAAAACTTTGGTTTGTGTGCCCAAGCTCTTAAAGCTCTTTTGGAGTCTCAAATTTTCTCTAATTGGAACTGTAGGGTGAAATTTTTTTGCCTATTTCTATTGCCAGTCCTACAGCATGTCTCTGATGCAGAGCTGCATAGAACAAGGCTAATTGAAGAAAACTGAACCTCCACATCTTGGCCAAGACCAAATAGTTGTATCCTGGTTGATTGCACATTGAAAGGCTAAAACCTCGGGGCATGTGGAAGGATAGAGTATCTCCTTGTAATATGTTGATCTGTACAATTCAGTCTTTCTCGTGCGAGGAGAAATAAGGAGTTCTTTCACCACAGCTCTTTATTATCAGCCAGTGCATTATTAGTCTTATGGGAAGATTACTAGCATGCCCACATGCTAGAAAATCTGATCTAGGAAAGGGAATCTCTTTTACAAATTTATATATTAAATCAAGAATTTCTTCATTTACCTGATAACTTAAAAGACTTGATGTCCGGCAGTCTTCTGCTTAGTAAAATGAATAATAGGAAACCTGTCTTTTCTAGAACCCTGACCCAATATCAGATTTTCTTCTTTCTTTTTTTTCAGACTGAAAAGCTTCCTTATATTATCCAGGAGCAGAGTTCAAATAAATATAAGAAAAGTGCTGATAGAAAATACAGTACTACAGAAATGTCTCTGTAACAATGGTGTTTTCATTTAGATGGTACTTTCTAAAGACTTTGCAACTGTTCTAAATGTGATTCTGCTGTGGGCTGCCACCTTGACAAAATGTGGGGTGGCATTTTAAGAAACTTTTGAGTGGTCTATTAATATCAAACTGCAAATTATAATCACAATGCAGTTGTTTTAGGAAAAGTTAATTGAATAGAATGTAATATGACACCTATTTAATTTCTAGTCTGCCTCTAGAATACCTTGTATCTATATGACCTGGTTTCGGATTCTTATTTTGCACAATAGGAAATGATTCTTGTCACTAGACTACATCAACCACTGCAATTTACATCTTCCCAAACCCTGGTTCCAATTCACTTTTTAAGAGCACAATAACTCCTACAGCATGTGTTTTGTACACATCTTTATGGCAATCTTTTACCTGCTTTTGTTATAATCACTACATGGCCTCCAATCTTTCTGATTTTCTGCAGGCCGTATAACAATGTGTATCTGATCTTACTCTCTGGCTTATCAGCAGTATTGCATTCCCACATAAATTTTGTTATGCTAGATTTTTCTTCACTTCCTGTAAAAATCTAATTGAAATTCTATAGATTTATGAACTAATCCTTGTACAGGTCATTTGAACGTCCAACCAAATCTCCAGGCATTGCTTCTCTTGCTCTCCGAGATCAGTATCAGTTTTATGTTAACACATCTTACTCCTTGCAATATTGTACTTAGCAGGAAGAAGCCCTGTTTTTGTCTCCTGGCACCAGATCAGACAGGAGGTCATCACATGCAGCTCGATAACTTAATCTTTCAATGCTCCATCTGGGCGCTGCAGTGTGTTCTCATTCACTTGAGATCTGGTTGGGCTGAAGCTGGATAGAGGGATGAGCGTACGGTGGGTCCCAACAAGTTCTTGCTCTTGTGTTGCTTCATTTCAAAATGATATTCCAGGACCTTTCTTGCACTTTCATCTCAATCCTGTTGGCAGGGCGGCTTTCTACCATACACTGTGGGGCCCTTAATTCCATTACCATGCTCTTGTCTACTTCATCCTTTACCTCAAGTTCTGAGGGCAGGATTTTATATTATGAACATAATGTCCTACTCCAGTAATTTTGATGCATATAACCTTCTCTTTCAACAGTCTCGTAATTACATTATATTTTCATAAAGTAAGCCACAATTACAGTCAATTTCCTGATTTAGCTACTACCCAGACCAATTTCATTATATTTGTCTTTAAACATATTGTATACATTTGCATTTCTGATATGCTGTTATTCAAGCTTACTATATGTACAGAAACTAAATTACATTCTGTTCTGTACTTTTAAGGAAAATGTCTTCCTGGTGTATTTCCATTTGCTTCCTTTCTCCATGTCACACTTTCTGTGAACATTTAAAACTACTTTACAGCACTTTTAGGATACACTGGACATGCTTTGAAAATTATTCTCAAGTGGCAGCTTCTCTTCACACCTGGATGATTTCCCCATGGGAGGTCATAGTGCTTTTGACCTCTTTCAGAAACCAGAACCATAGAGTTTTGAAATATTATGTGTTTTTGAAGATACCGAGCGAAAACTTGAAGATTTGCCCATCTGCTCTCTAGCTTTTGGCTGGAATGTACTGATTTAAGGTCCTGGCTGCACTGAAGTAGGGATCTGTATTTGAAATAACGGTTTGTTCAAATGACTAGAAACACAAACAAACTAGAAGTTTAATATTTCTTGCTGCTTACCTTCATTTAAGCTAGGAAGAAAATCTAGTTTCAGTGAGAACAAATTTTGTTGTGAAAAGACATATAACTTGTTGTCTGGTACCAGCATATATTCCTAATTGAATTTCTGTTGAAATGGGATGCAGTAGAAAACAGCTCATCAATTTGGACCAGCCAGTAAGAAAGGTATAAATGAAATGTCTTTGCAGACAGCTTCCTTGCTGTAGTGCATAAGGATACAGGTAGCTGTTTCTAAACTAAACATTAATTTTGTGGTGGTGCTAACAAGAAATAATAGCAGGAATGGTGATAGATTTTTTAATATTGATATCCTATTTATAATAATTGAGGGAGTGTTTCAACTTTTTGTGACTGCAGATTGTGAGTCAGGCAGGAGAGGACATGAGCACTGTGCACAGTGAGTGCAGTGGCTGAGATGGACAGTTTCTGTCAAGAATGTTGTGGAGGGGGAGAATTGTAGAATTTTCGGAATCAATGTAACTGCTTCAAACTCAACTCAGTGGTGAATGGAGTTAAGGGATGATGAAGGTGGATGTCTGCAGCGAAGCCATTTGTCCTACAGAGCTGGTGCTGGATAACAATATATTTTTTTCTCTGAAAAAGTTGGGTAATTATGACCAGAAGGATCAAAACAAGGGTGTGATGAAGAGACTTTACCTTTAGACATCAGATTTGCAACCTGAAGCAAAAACATTCTTACTGCAAGGCAGAATGAGAAGGCAAAACAAAGCTTATCCTAACAAACACCAAGATTTCTTTCTTTGGAACCTGCATTAGCACTTGAGATGAGATCTAAGTGGATCCTGGGTTAAAGAGTTTTCTTTTTTTTTTCCAGTGGGAGGAATGCTTCATCTGTGCTGGGAAAGTGTGGAAGGAAAGTAAGGTGTGTGAGAGGCCCTTGCACACTAGATGGGCAAAACTTGGTGGAAAACAGAAGAGAGATGCTGGGTTTATAGTAGGGAAGTTTATTATCAGTGAACATCTGGATTGCTCAATGTGATGTGTAGGAACTAGGGACCAAAATCCTGACATCTTTATGTTTTTTTTTTTCTAAAAGAAACAAAAACAAAAAACCAGCTTTATCTCTTTTTAACTTCTGTTGAAATCTGCAGAGCAGCCTTACTAAGAAACAACAAAGGACTAGATAATGTACTCATCCATTTTGACTATCTCTTCACAGCAATCATGAACAATAAATAGGAAGTAAGTAGGAGGAAAGGGATGAGAAAAAACTTTTAAGAGGAAGGAGCCTGTGTTCCTGAATGCGCTTGTGGACTAACTGACTAGGAGAAGGTTCACTCTTCACTGATGTTATTTCCAACATTTCCAATAACTGTTCCAACTGATTCTCCAAACTTTTGAAATTTCTGAATACCAGTGTCCTAGATCTCAAGCTCAGTTATGACAACCTGTGTATGTGCTCATATTCGGTTGGCAATTATTTCTGTTTTCTGAAATATAAATTCTTGAAACTCCTTTCAAAGCTTCAGGCTTTCCCCCTCCACTTACCCTTTACACATACTGTGGACCTCATACTGATCCCCATAAATTTAGAGGCATAGGTTTAGTCTCACAGGCATAATTTCAATCCTCTTGGGTAATTTTTCTCTGTTTTTAAACACGAGTAGATGAATGCATTATTTATTTTGACAAAAATGCCACTGTAAGATAGTATAGTGAGCTTGATAGTCATATTTTATTAATGAACCATCACAGCTGATCCACAATCCTTTTCACATCCTCCAGTGAGTGGATGTGGTAGACTGTGTGATTCCGATGCTTTGCTCTCCCCTACTGTTCACTCAATAATTCTATAGATAGTTGCATGGTTTCCTCCCGTAAGAATTTTTCGGGCACTTATTTCCTTGTGCCCCTCTCCATGGTATTTCAGCTTCTGTGTCATCATTTGGACATCAAAAGTCCTTATGTTAATTCATCTTTGTGAGTATTCCTATTTCTTTTTAAAAATCTCTTTCTCGCAGCAGTTGTAAAACAAGTTTTAAAGCCAGACGAAAGTATTTTTCCCTATAATTACCTTTGATAATGTAGTAAAGTCCATAAATTACAACCTTTAAGTCATGTAATTACACCTATCTATCAATTAAAAAAAGTTCTTGTTGTAAAGAAAAAGCCTTATGCTGAATTTCTAATGTGTATTATAAAAAATAAACTGTAATTTTATACATGTCATTTGGCAGGAACATTTACCACAGAGCAAACTATTCAAGACTCAATCTGCAAAGCCAGCTAGAATAGCCAACTTGTATAAATGCATCAGTTAAAAATTTATTGGATGTCAAAACAATAATTAACAAAACAGTAAAATCTTGATCTTTAAAACACTTTAAAAATAGTTAATCATAGAATCACAGAATGCTCAAGGTTGGAAGGGACCTGTAGAGGCCATCTAGTCCAACCCTCCTGCACACGCAGGGTCACCTAGAGCACGTGGCACAGGACTGCGTCCAAGCGGGTTTTGAAGATCTCCAGAGAAGGAGACTCCACAACCTCTCTGGGCAGCCTGTTCCAGTGCTCTGTCACCCTCACTGTTAAAAAATATTTCCTTAAGTTCCTGTGGAACTTTTGATGCTTCACTTTCCAGCTGTTTCCTCTAGTTCTGTAGGTGGCCACCAGTGAAACGTGTCAAGGAGAGCTGTACAAGTGCCTTCTGCAGCACACAGCATTGGCCATGAGCAGAGAGGTCATGGCACTCGCTGCAAGATCACTGGCTCTCCCTGCAAAACCAGCATGTGCCACCTGATATGGGAGCTGGAATACCTGGGCTCTCTTTCCACTAGTTATTAATCAGTGTTATTTATAACCCCGGAATTAGTATCTGTATAACATATATGGCCTCTAGTTACTCGCTTTTGAGGTCAAAATTGGTGGCAACCAGTATATTATTTTTTATACGGAGAGTTTTACATTTAAATTTCTTGATAAGAACACAACTAAACCTGAAATATTTTGTAAAATAGATAATAATACATTTCTCTATTGACATGAAAGACATGTCTAACAAATTAACTGTATCTTTTTTTTAAAAAAAAGCTTAGACAAATAGGTAACCTTCTCTCCACATAAGCCTTTCAATTTTGTTGCAAAAAAAAAGCTAATCCTTTATTTCAAAATTGATTAGGATGATGAGGCTTATGAAATGTAAATTGCTTTATCAGCTGCTTGAAAATTAATTCTAGAATAAAAATACATTTTTAAAATCACAGAATCACACAGAAGGGTTGAGGTTGGACCTCTAGAGATAATCTAGTCCAACCCTCTGCTCCAGCAGGGACACCTAGATCATGTGGCACAGGGTGGCATCCAGGCGGGTTTTGAAGATCTCCAGAGAAGGAGACTCCACAACCTCTCTGGGCAGCCTGTTCCAGTGCTCTGTCACCCTCACAGGAAAGAAGTTGGACCCATCTTCACATCCTCCCCTCAGGTATTTGTACTTGTTGATCAGATCTCCTCTCAATCTTATCTTCTCCAGGCTAAACAGGCCCAGCTTGCTTAGTCTTTCCTCGTACATGCTCCAGGTGACCCTGTGTGTGCCGGAGGGGTTGGGCTATATGATCTCCAAAGGTCCCTTCCAACCTTAATGATTCTATGATTATATGATTCTATGATAGATGCTCCAGTCCATTAATCATCTTTGTGGCTCTACGCTGGGCCTCTCTAGAAGCTCCACGTCCTTCTTGTCCTGGGGAGCCCAGAACTGCACCCAATACTCCGGTGCAGCCTCGCCAGAGCTGAGTAGAGGGGCAGGATCCCCTTCCTTGACCTGCTGGCAACACCAGCCGTGCTTTTCCTTCTATTCTGGAGTGCAAGACAAATTAAATTTCATTTTTTATAATTGACTAGTGTATGTTCTCATTATAATGCCTATTCTGTTAAATGTGCCAAATTCATAAATGCTGCTAGGACACAGCTGTATGGCTAAGGTTTTGTGCATCAGGTGCAAAATGCGACTCATTATCAAGGCAGCTGCATACGAAGGAGCATCATGCACACATGCTGCTTTAATATCAGAAAATTCAACTGAAACTTTATAAAAATAGGTAGTTGCAGAATGCATTAATGTCTAGTTACTTTCATGTCAGAAATATCAGTCTCTCTTTTCCAATTAAGCAAATCGGCCATGATGAAGTCACCTTTCACCAGCATTCTCCATGAAAAGAAAGCCCAAGGGAATCGATCCTTAGCCAAGAATTTTCCCCTTTTAGGAGAATTAGATGTGTGTGTGTGATGGCTGCAACACTGCCAAAGGGTGAGCATTCAATGGTACCTTCAGGACAAGGTCCTTGTCCTTCTCTTCAAGAACCATGATGGACACGGGCATAAATATTTCAAGGACTTCCTCTGATTTCATATCACTCCAAGTCTAGGCAGTGATCATCTAAGGATGAGACATTATTACTGAACGGTTGCTAAGCTTCCTATGACAGGAAATTAGGATGGGATCGTTGTTAGTCTCCTGCTCAGGGAAAAAGGCAACACATATCTCTTTGTCTGCATTTTTGCACTGAGGCAGCAATCTTTGGGATTATAAATTTTCAATTTTCAAGTTGTTGTCCCTGGGTATTGTCTTCAAATTCAGGTCTATTAAGCTTGGAAAAGAAAGTACAGCAGTGTTGCCAACTTGTATATTTTTACCATTCCTCCTATTACATTTAGTGTTCTTTTCCACCTCTAGTTCCAGCATGGTTATGCATGAATCTTTGCTTTCACTACAGAAAAAATGTTACTAGAGAACATGGCTTTGTGTTCAGTTGAGAGGGAGGACTAGAAACCTTGACAAGGTGAAACCTAAAGCTTTAAAATTCAGCGATTATTTAAAAATCTATTTTAAAAATTCTCTTGATGATTTTGGCTTAGAGTCATCTTTTTTTCCCCCTTCTTTAAATTTTGGAAGCTTGTATGTCAAATGGTATGCTCCTTGAATAATCTCATTCATTCTTAGGTATATAATAATAATAATAATGATGATGATAATAAATCTGTTCTGCTCTTTGAGATTTACCAGTGAGAAAGGAGAACCCTTGAGTAGTGTTAACTTATGTTTTTAAGAGTGGAGGAGTTAGTTATATTAATGAAAGCTAACTACTTTAGCCCCTGAAAACTAGTTATCCTAGATTTCCTCTATCATCAGTAGGTTAAGCTGGCTTCTGCTCCGATTCACTCTTACCTGCTTCCACTTGCTTCCTGGAGGAGTGTGTCTCTTAGGAAAAGCCAAGGCTTAACAGCTCCCTTGGCTAAAGTTAGCTGCCACTGACCAACCCTGCTGCCCCACAACCCAATACTGAAAAGATCCTGATCTAGCAAAGCACTTGGAATAAGTTTATTTTTAAGCACCTGACAACTTGACTTAGTTGAATGCCTAAAGCTAAAAAGCTTGCTGAAAAGGTTGTTGGCTCACAGCCTGTATAACTTTACCTCTGCAAGTAATTAGGATATACAGTTAAACGTACAAGCATTTGTAACAGTTGTGCAGTGAGCATACACACACACTCCAGGTGCCTGGAGCCTCAGGCAAGCCTTGGAGGCTGCGTGCAATATGCCCACACGAAAGTGGGCTGCCCAGGCTGTGAACCGGCCGACCCAGGTGCCACCCTTGTTAATGCAAACGTGCGGGCTGCCTCCTGCAGAGCAGGTCCCAAGGCGGCCCGCGCCGGAGGAGTGTGACTCTTTATTCCCCCCTAGTGGTTGCTCTGCGCAGAATTGGAGCCACTGGCCAGGAGAGCCGCACCTGACCCGAGGGACAAGAAGTGTGTGACAAAAGCACCTAGTTCAGTCCCTCCCCGTCATCCTGCCAGAAGGACAGCACTGCACAGACAATGCTGCTGTAGTGTGACCGTGGCAGGGAGGGTAGGGGAAAGGTACATTTTTTTAAGGAAGAGTATTTTATGTTCTTAGCTAAGTAGTTAGTTTTTGTATCCCTCAGAAAGGAAGAAGAATGCTCCTCTCAGCTGGTATTACAAATCTCTCATATAATTATTTGTGGCCTTGGGTGTTAGTGCTGCTGAATATGAATCTGGTCTATTCATCTTTATGATAGTACTGAGAGTGCTGCTTATCAGGCTAACTGGTAGTTCTACTTTGCTTCCTCATAATGCCTATCTGTAATCTCCTGCGCTGCACTTAAATTGTAAAATCTTAGAGCAGATCTGACCTTGGAATGCATCCTGTACCTACAGCCAGGTCCTGCTCTGCAATCAGTGTGCTCACAGAAGTGCTACTACTGCTTTTACCAGTATTTAAATTATGTATGGCCAAACAGAAGTGAGGCAATTATAAAAATGCTAAAAGTGGATATAAGTGAGAATAAAGTCTTGAAAGAGTAGGAGTTTCTACTAATGGTTGGATTGGTCATATGGCATGAACTTTTTTTTTTTTTTAAGTTTATGATTAGGATGAGAGAAGGGTGTTCCTAAACTATTGGAAGGGGGAAGGTGAACATCATGAGTGAGAACAAATCACATAGCACATCTGAGAACAAAGTCAGTCAGAGACTTTCACCCATCCTCCAAGAGATGCACCGGGTTTAGGAATCTAGGTTTTGCTAGTGATTCACTCTTGTCCTTACTGCGACTGCAGTCTTGAGGATACTGCAAGCTTTTATGTTCCACAAGGTTCCTGTCCTGCAGGGAACAGACAGTGTTTTACCACAGGCACAGATCACAATATATAAAGGACAAAACATCCAAATGCTTAAGTTCGAAGCACCAGGAGAAGGACGATACAAAGAAATCCTTTCTATTTACCAGTAAATTGAGTCTATTCCAGATTTTATAGTTGTACAGCTCTTATCTTGATGTAAATGTAAAAACATAGGAGAGATATGCAAAGTTGTCAAAATTCAAACTGATACTTGCTGAGGATATTTTCATTTACTGAGGAGGTTTAAAAAGCTCACCAAATGAAACAAATCAAAAATCTCTGCACCAATGCATTAGCCCTTTCAGTGATGTTATTCCCAGTTCTGTTTGCTAGCTTAATATGGGTTAAAAGGTAAATTTGATATTTCAGAACAACAAATTAAGAGGCTCCAATTGGTTTTGACAATGCAGTATCTGAGCAAATCCATTTTTAGTGGAATAATAAAGTAAGAAGCTAGATGGCAGCTTTCTAGGTCAGGATTGCTAGACCTCCATTATTTTAAACAGCTTGAAGCACTGTAATATTCAGACAGTGTGTGAATGCTGTTCTAGAAAATTTTACAAAAGGGGTTGTAAATAGCATGCTTTAGGAACAACAAATACGTATATATTATGCAATGTATCAGATGCAGGGACTTAGGGATTTTATTTTCTTGAAGGTAATTTGGAATGAAAGAGTCCAAATCTCTCTAAATCAATAAATTGGAGCATTTTTTTAAGGAAATGTAAGTTGTATTTTCTATGAAATAAACATTCTGCAAGAACCTCTTTTAGTTAGCTATTGACAAATGGGTCTCTTACCTCTGCATGAAGTAGATAATGACTTTGTATGGAATATCAAGCTCAACAGAAACAGACTATGGCAATGGAAGACAATCCTTTTTTATATATATAAAGTTATTACATAGAAAACACTGACAAACTGAAAACTTCATCAAGAAACAATCACCTGGTTTGGGGAATATTGCCTTTTTTAATGTGCCTGATAGTGGCTTTTTTTTTTCCCTAATTACTTTCTGAAAGGTTTAGTAAAGAATTTCTGGTGAAGATTTTTGGTAACTGAAGCACTTAATGAGAGTTACAAAGCATGTGCAGATCATCAATAAATTCATATATTGTTATTACAGATTAATCTTAGACATTAAAAAGTCTGTTTTGCACTCCAAGTGCCATCTGGAAAGAAAAAGAAAAAAGAAAAACTTCCCACAGAGCATATGGATCCCATTTTAGCCAGCAGAGAGAAGATTGTTGGCTTGGCACAGGGTATTTGTGACCCACAGGGTACCTTTACAGCCAGCCAAGTCATCAGTTTCCTTTACTGCTGGGCAGTGGCAGCTGACTCTTGTGAAGAATCCCTTCTTCGCCTTTAAAACCAGAGCATTTTAACTCTAGCAGTGATGAATGGGTACTTAAAGTGCCCATAACTTGGCAAATTCAGTGCTCGTGTTTGAACTTTATTCCTGACAGAATGGATGACTTGACTGAAATTAGGCGGAATACTGTGGTAGTCAGGAATATATCATGGGACTCTGGTGAAGTCCTTGATCTAAGTAAGTCAGAACACAAACTGAGACTGGTGACTGCAGCTTTTCTTTCCTTGGTGAAAAGAGGAAGACGTGTGATGATAATAGTCATGGTACTCAAGAGGTGACACCATGGAAGAACCTCAACAGAGCGTTGCCACAAGCTTTTTAAAATTAAAACTACTGCCCTGTGTGCACATTCCTGCAGCCATTTCTGTTCCCACAGTTCACAGTCTTACACAGGAGATGTGCACACTGCTTATGTTTTTCATACACAAATAAACTCCTATGAATAATATTGTTTGGCTTTAAAGAAAAATACCTATAAAATAAATCATAGGATGGCACAAAATGGAGAATATTTTATAGCTGGGTTGTAAAGTAAATTAGTGTGCAGTATGTGCAGTAGCTCATACAAAAAGATTGCTGAGAGAAATATAAAGTTATATGTGTCCCTGTCAGTGTCAGAGGTTTTAAAAATGTGTCATGGTTGCATTTTAAAATGGAAGTTTATTTTTAAAGAGCAGTGTTAATATCGGTTTTTTAAAACTCTTTTAAAGTATCTGAAATTAAAACAAGATTTTCCTCATAATAACCCAGGGAACAACGGAGGGCATATCCAGATCTGTGCTTTTTTTGCCAATAGTCTATCTTGTCACCGAGCCTGTGCTCTCTGCAGGAGACACCTGCACTCCCAGACGTGAGCGTTCAGGGAGCTTTCCTGACTAAAGAGCCACTGGAGACTTACAAGCTGAAAACAGTAACTGAAGTGGTAACTTCAGGCTACGTAAGGAGCTGCTTGTGGTCTTGCCTCCCTGTACTGTCTCGTCTGTGTCAATGGATAATTTATCTGTTAAATGTTATAGGAGCTGGGGGATGATGGGGTGCATCTGTTGAGAAAGCTAAATGTGCCGTGTGCTTTTGGCATTGGAAGCTTTCCCACCCACACTGGCTTTGTTAGCATGTCCCTCAAACCAGCTGGAAGGGCTAGATTATATCTGGGTGAGGATTAGCAGCAGGGGGAAAAAAATCGAGAGAAATAGGCAGTAAAAATGTCAGCAAATTTCAGAAAGGAACTAAACAAAAACAAACAAAATCCCTCAAAGACCTTTAAAACTGAGGTTTTAACACCATAATCTTAGGATCTAACTAAAACGCACAACATGCAGTCACAGATAGTTATGCTGTCTTTAAAATCTCAGTTTAAAAGTTCGGTTCTTTTCTACCTGTATTGTTCATAGGCTTGTTTCCCTTTTCAGTCCTCATATTATTCTATATAGAGCAGTAGTCATTCACAGGTCATAGTTTAAGCAGGTCTAGAAATACTGCTGCTTTGAAAAGACACTTCTAAGTGGGGAGTTACAAAGAAATATGCTCTGACTTTGGGATGATGGGAAGGAGGTATCTTTCAGGAAAGGAGGAAAATTTTTATTTCCTGGCACAGTCTGAGTTCTGGTGAGATTTGTGAAATTAAAAACATCCTCATCCGATGGGAATCATTAGAGCCACTGTGAAGAACCTGAATCACTAGCAATTACCCTTATGATTGTATGAACCTCATTAGGCTGATTAAACTAGCTTAGGACTGCATTATTGTAGTGGCACCAGGCGAAGCAGCTGTACTTTGCAGGAGACTGTGTCCTAAAGCTCCGAGCTGATAGGAGTATTGGAAGACTTGCTAACAACATTACAAATCCAAATAGTGGCTACTGTAGAAAATAAAAACTCCACCTCACTGAGTCTGGGGTGAAGCAAAACTGAACTTGTTCCAGCCAAACCACTCCAAAGTTCCCGGAGCTGGAGCTAATGCTACAGGATGCACTGCAAACTCCCTTTATAACGCAGACTTAGACCTGAGCCCCTTCTAGGTAGGGTCAGTAGGTCTAAGGTCTAGGACAGTAACCAGGGCTTTGAAGTCAAGCAAGAGTTGATGGCTGTGGGAGCAAAATTCAGGATCTTTTGGCTGCTGACAAAATTCATCCTTTTCTCTGAATGTGTCTGAATGGGCTGAATCGCTGCTTCATTGGGAGCCGGCAGCCTGATGCAGCAGATGTGCTGAGTGTTCCCGATACCTGCGCAACCTTCAAAGCGGTTTGGGGCTTTTTTTTTTTTAATTGAAAAAACCCTAAGATGTGCGTTTTTCATGTTGGCATTGTAAGAGGGGAATTCAGGTTCAGTGGAAGGGCCTTTGCAGAAGAAGTGTCAGATGCAAAAAAGTGTCTTTCTTAGCGCTTCTTTGAAGAGGAAAAATATAAAAGGGTCTGACCCCGCTTCCAGCAAAGGTGAGGAACTAATTGCTTGAAGCAGAGAGAGAATAAATGCCGCTTCCTTGATGTAGACAGGCACTCGCTTTTCCCCTGCAACCACCTGGAAATTTCTCATGCACTCCGAGGGGTTTTGGAGCCGGGCCCTTGGCTTCCGTAGGGGACCATCCTGCCACCAGGGAACATCTATCTGCAGAGCTGCCTGCTTGATTTTATTAGGCTCTAGCCGGGCATTTCAGAAGTGTCGTTAGAACGGCAGCGTTTAGGGATTTAAGAAACGAGGACAACGCCGTGGCCCCGGCGCACTCTGGGGGGAAGGCTCCATTCCCCGCACCCCGCGCGACCCGTGGGCGCCTGTGGGGCCCCTCACCCCGGGCGCTCCCGCCCGAGCCCTTTGGACCAAGGGATGGGGGAGACCCGGGCGGTACCGCAGAAGGCAGAGCCGCCCCCCGCCCTGCCCCGCTCCCGCCTCCCGTGCGCGGCGGCCCGGCCGTTAACGGGCGCCAACGGCCGCGGCGCTGCCGGGAGCCCCGGGGGCGGCGCCGTCGCTAGGGCGGCAGCGCGGCGGGAGCCGCCGCCGTTGCCGCTGCCGTAACCAGGCGCGCACAAAACGGCGAGGGCAGCGCGCTCGGGGCCGCCGGGCAGCTCCGCCGCCGCCGCCGCGCGCACCATGCCGGGCTCCGCGCCGCTCCTCCCCGCGCCTCCCTGAGCGCGGAGCGCCCCGCTCGCCCCTCCGCGCGGCGGAGTTGGCGCCGCCGGCGGCGCTCGGGCTGCCGCCCCCTCGCAGCGCCGGCCCGCGCTCCTGCCGCCGCGGCGGAGGCAGCCGCAGGCGGCAGCAGCCGCCGCCGCCGCTGGGGGAGAGGAGCGTCGCCCCCCCCCTCCCGCGCTCCCCATGGCGTCTCACCAGCAGACCAGGATCCAAGCCTACCTGGAGAGGAACAAGATCGGGCCCCTCTTCGAGGTAAGGAGCCGCTCTGATGAGGGGCCCCTTCGGCGCTGTGCCCGGCCGATCGCGGCACTTCACGTTCCTGGGGAGAGGCGATGTCCCCGCGTCGCCCGTCCGCATCCCTCCGATCCCCATCCCCGCCGCCGCCTGGCCCCGCTTCCCGGCCCCGTCCCGGCGCTGCCCCGGGACGCGCCCGCGCGCCGCGAGCGGGGCGAGAGCCGGGCGGGAGGGCGAGGCGCGCCCCGCTCCGCCGGGAAACCCCCTCGTGCCGGCGCCTCGAGCGGGCTTGTCCAGGGAAAACTCCGCCGTGATGCTCCTCTGGGCAATTGTATTTGTTGTCCGCAGTCGTGCGCTTGGGAACAGTGTTTTGGCTATAGATACTCACTGCTGTTAGGAAGATGCATGGATGTGCAGATTTCACTCTTTTGTGCATAAACTTACGATTTGAAAAGCTACTAGAGCAATCACAATTATTACTATTTTAACATCCATTTTCTAATGCCGTTTTTACATCAAAATGCACATATATTATACTCAGTAGTATTATCCTGAGACTTGTCTCTTTATTTTTCTGTATTTAACTTGTTCTCAATCAAGCTTACTACGTATGGCATCTGTGTATTTACTAAAGGATTCACTGAAGAAAATAGTGCACTGGATACTTTGCCTTCAGTCCATGCTTTGAGTAGCATTTGCAAACCCTTGTAAGCCCCAGATTTTGTTAGAAAACTAATTGTCGGTGGTCAGGTTTTACGTTTTGCACAGAGAGAAGCTGCTGTTACCCATTACGTTGGTTCAGATATTTGCATTTCACGATAAATAAGACCCCTTCAGAGAGAGCTATAAGCGGATGTGAGGGAACAGTGATGAGTTTCCTAGTTCCAGTTTTCATAAAAATTGAAGTATTTGTGTGGTTCAATTTCTGAACAGAAGGCTTTGCTTTAATCAATGCAGTTGCTAGGGCTATATAGCTAACTGATTTCTGTTTATTACAATAGGGATTAAGTGTCTCCATATAGTTGAGGAGCTAGGCCTTTGATAGCTCTCTTTTTCTTCCAAATTTTCTCTAACTGACCTGTTGTTTTACACATAAAAATTCAAACCAACTTTACTCGGTGTCACTGTCCTGAATAGTAGGATGCTTTAACTACCAACAGGGGAGGAAAAAATGAAGAGGTTCTATTGGCTATAGCATTTCGTACATCACTAAATATTTTATTGATTGCTAATAATATAGAGGCTTTTTACATCCCTTAAACTGTCTACAGATTGTCTACATAGACCTCAATGGTAGGCAGTGAATGTAAGATACAGAGTTGTAGCATTCATGCAGCTGGGAAAAGTTACTTTAATCGAAAACACTGTGAGAACAAGGATCTTAATTCTTATCTTCCTCACTTCCTTAATAGCTCCATCTTCTACCTAAAATCTACCTGTGCTTATTTCATGTTGATAATGTGTTTTTTGTTCTCAACAGTTTTTTGGTGATTTGCAACTTGTACTTGATCTTGTAGCCCCTGTAAGGGGGAGGCATGTTTCTAAACTCAATGAGAACTGCTCAAAGACTATGCATAGGCTGAAGCTTGTATTCTCTACTAGCATTCCTGTTGCCTGTGGGGTTCTTGCCTATGGGAAATAATGCATGTTCACATTCAGCTACACCAGTTTTCCACACCTTTAGAAGCTTTGTCACATCATGAAGAAAAAGAAAAAAAAAGACTTGCACTTCAGCTTTCATCCAGAAACAACTGGACTGTCTTCACACTGTTTCTGCTACATTCACCCCTCTTCTGGTTTTGATGCTAGTGAAACACCCGATGCCATAGATGACAGCCATCTTTTGCAGTGAGTACTAATTTTCTAATACCAAGTCAGAACAGAGTAGACTAGGATTCAATTTTCTGCAGTGCTGTTTGCTGAGCAGACT
Source organism: Tinamus guttatus (assembly GCF_059628265.1). Taxonomy (NCBI): domain Eukaryota; kingdom Metazoa; phylum Chordata; class Aves; order Tinamiformes; family Tinamidae; genus Tinamus; species Tinamus guttatus. Next base: position 656,195 of record NW_028288877.1, on the reverse strand, counting down.
GTAATTGTTCAATACGCTCTTCCACATTTTAGGAAATGCATATAGTAGAAGTGAGTAACTGAGGGCAATCTTGAGAGAAGAAAATGAAGCTTTCTAAGAAGGCAGCAGTCAGTGGTGATGCATAAATAGATTATATTGCCCACCTGAACAAATGAATGACTAGTGATCAGCAGGAATATTACTCTATATCTTAGATGATTATGTTGGCACGATGGCAGGAATACTGACTAGGCTGATTTCTGATGAGGAGCTATAATTGCCCACTCTTCCAGTCAAGAGCCGTAGATGTTGTCATTCTGTTACAGTTGCTTGTATTTTTTTCTTCTGATAATGTATCCTCTCTCTTGTGTTTTTTCTCTCCTTTACCTATAAGGGCTTTCTATACTTGATTAGCCAGCAGCATCTACCTCCTCTTTAGGAGTTAATCTTCACCTACCTACTTTGTACCTTCAGCATATGCTGTCTATGAAGATGAGCACATTTTAGTTCTTCTTTGAAGTTCTGTGTGACTTGACACTTGTATTATCTTTCTAATTGGTGCAAAAGAGGGAAGTATTCAAGAGAAGCACTCTGTGAGAGGCAAATAGACTATAGGCTCTTTCTTCATTAAAAAGTTGTTTCTATCTTTCTATAGAGAAAGGTAGGAGTAACTTTCTGGAAAAAGAATTAATGAGCTTATCAGACTGACTCAGCAGGTGTCAGTCTCCTACTGGCTACCACTGTCTCTTAAAGATTGTAGGAAGTCTTGCCCAGCTAGTTGGCAAAAGGTAATTCCCAGATTCACTTGATTACAAATGTTTTTACCAGTTAAATTCTTATTTATGGTTTAAAAGTGAGAATAGATGTGGGTAGGAATTAGTGTGTGCATCTGAGACTGCATCAATTTTGGGACTTCATGACAGATTTTAAGATGAGCTAGATCCTTCAGCACCATTTCCCACCATTGAATGTATGTCCTCAAATAATGACTTTTGAAAAATTCTTATTTAGCTGCTATTTCAGCTTACAGGTACCTAAGTTTGTTCGTTTGTTTGTTTTACAGTTAAAATCCTTGTGAATCTATAAGCAACTTCTAAATGCCCCAAGCCATGCAGGTGTTAGTAGTGCTGACAGTAATAGGGTCTTAAGCCAATGCTCTAAACTCTCTCAATTTTCATGAACTGATGAACTGACTCCTCTCTTATCCTGGTTTGTAGGGCTTTTATTTTTATTTGTTTATTTGTTCCTTTTAATTTTAAAAGCTTAAGTCTTCTTCCTCTAAGAGTTCATTGGCGTCTGTGAATACCGTGGATGGATGCCTAGTTTAGATTTGAGGAATGCCCTTTAGAAACGCCTCTCCTCCGGGATTTTGTGGCAATACTCAGCATAGCACTACCTTATCTTTTTTTATATTGAACTCTTTGAATGCAACAAGATTTCTAAATGTGGACTATTTCTGAGAAGAAGCTGCGCTGTTGTTTTTTTCCATCTTTCTGAAATGTGAACAGGAGGTGTGTGCTTAAAATTGGCTGGGACAGAGTATTCAGAATCAGCACCCACTCATTTCTGTCTGAGTGAAGTATTGACCCACTTTGCATTTCAAGCATCCAATCCAACAAATCCATTTCTTGCACTAATAATCTCAATGAATAATCCTGAAGCCTGTCAGTGTCTGTACTTCTAGACTTCAGTACCTCTCTGTCTCATCAGGATCCAGTTGTGCTCCCAGAGAGGTTTTTCCCTCTGTATTTGAAAGCTGGATCAACAGTCTTAAGAACAGATTGCAAGAAATTTTTGAGAGTTCTGAGATAAAGTTAGTATTTTTAGATTTTTCTTATTTATAGAAATGCAGCTAAGAAAAAAAAAAAGAGCAGGTATGTTGTTGTCATGCAAACCATAAAACTGCAATTCCTTTGAGCTATAAAAAAAACAAAACAACACTTCTTAAAATAAACATACCAAAACCTTGGTTATCTGAGAATTGTTTCTCAAAGAAATGTGGGCTTGGAACTATAATTTTTCATTTTGAACAAAATAAAGACTGAGTTCGTACTACCAGAGTTAGCCTGTTTCCTTTTAGCAGACAAAATTTCTGAATGGAATATAAAAGGAAACAAACTGCTTTATTTTTGGTGTGACTTCCTTTTTTTTCCTAAATGAGACCGTGTTGTGCATATATGTTATCCATTGACTTTCTGCAGATAATTTAAGCCAAATTTTAACCAAAATAGCTGTGTTTCTAACTTTAAAAATAAATGTAAGCTTGGACACATTCTAACGCATCTGTTTGGTGAATAATGGCATTTATAGTGCCCTGCGTATTGGCTAGTCAATGTTTGTGAGTTAATCATGGAGTTTGGATCATTTTCTGAAGCAACTTTCCTTTCAGATCTTAAATACACAGAGGTAGAGACGGTCATCGCAGTTACCACTTGAAAACTTCTTACACTATTAAAGTGTTTTAAGGTGTAATACCTGTGAGGTTGATCATACTAATGCTCTTACAGATTTGTTTTCTTTTAGATTTGCCCAAATGATAATTAATTTTTGCTTTATGATTAATTGGTTAGATCCTGTTTCTAGCATTCAAGAGTCTAGTCTGGATCATGTGAATTCATACAGAGAAACATTTTATTTCAGGCAACTAGATGGAGCCTTTGAAAGGCAGAGTTCTTTAGTACTTTGTGAACATAATTTTAGGTACGAAGTGAATGTTGTATCATTAGCTCTCATTGTTTCATCCTGGCATTCCCTCTTTCAGGGGCACCAATAGTAGCTGTTTTTTTGGAGGGGATGTGCAAACCAGCAGTGATCTGGAAATGGTCACAGTGTTATGCAATGGGGGGTAAGGAATGATAAATAAGACTTAGCTTTTTTTGTTGCCTGCTACAGTAGGGCTTTGGGGTAGCTTTCGTATGCACCGAAGTAAAAGACCTGCTTAAGAGGAATGGAAAAAAAATGAAAAAAGTGCTCTGAGATGCAGACATATCCGTTGTGTTTCAGAATATTGCTATGTATTCAGATGGTTGCCTTAGCAAAGTTGTCTTTAAGATGAAACAAAGAGCGAAGATCCTATTGAAAACTATGGACAGACTTTTTCATTAGCAAACAGTTCCATGAGCAATAACTTTATGCTTTTTTGCTTGGAGTTTGTGGTTACTAATAAGGTGGAAAAGTTGAGTGAAATTTTCCCATGGTTGGGGCATTCAAATTGCTTCTCCCCTGTGGAATCGGAACTTAGAAAAAGAGTTGTTTCCTGAGAGAGAGCGAAGAAGAAGAATATGTTTTGTTCCTGCTACCTGACTACTTAATCTCAAAATATTTGCAGGAGCTTGAGTTTTTGAGGACTCTGCTCTGGGAACTTGACTGAAATTAGCCAAAGGTTTAAAAAAAATAATGGGAAGGGATAGTAAAGGAGACTTCGGTACAGGTGTGCATGTGTGTCATCACAAATATATACACGATAATCACATAGACCTTCCTTCCACAGTGGCAAAAACAGTACTTTTCTGAAAAAAAGATTTTTTTATTGCCTATATGAAATTGATTTTGAAAAACTTGCATCTACAAATAAGATGACTTTGTTTTGATTTCTTTATCAACTGCATAGTAGCAATTAAATTTGAGAATTATATCTAAAATGTGGAATGATAAAATTAACTTAAAATGAAGGCTGTTTAGCAGTTTTCTTATACTTTCTTTTCTTCTAATGTTTTTAAACCTTCACAATGACAATTACATTGTTTCTTACAAGGGGAAGCAGAAGGTATAACTTGTTCACCATAAAAAAAATTTCTCTCAAAAGTATTGTAAGCAATGTTGATTTTTAGGCAGATAATTGCATTTGTGTAAATTCTTATAATTATTCTTATTGCTTCTTCTTGTAAAAAAGGAGATATTGTGCATTCTTGGGGGAAGGAATAAAAAGTATTTATCTTGAACTGAGCCCTTGTATAAATGGATATATGTGTAGTTATTTATATTGTTATATGTATATTTATATGTTCATTTAAACAGCCTTGTTCCTTTTCTTGGAAATAATTTTGCCATACTACATCATTCTAAATTTATTATTAGCTTCTCACTTTGTAGCTAGGAAGCTGAGGAGTAATTCCTCCTGGAATTGCTGACTACGGTTTACCAGCAGAGCCTCACTACTCCGTGCTAAGGTCTCGAGCTAACACAAGTTTCTGCTTGAAATTAAAATAAAACACTATGACTCTTCGGTTTTTGCTGTTGGACATGCACTGGAACAATGATGGTTTTAATTTTTTGTTTGGCAACCACTGTAGTAATGAATCAATCTGAATGTTTCTTTTTGCCTTTTTGTCGCATTATGATGCAACAAGTCTCTTCCAAGTTTCGATTATATGCAATACATTGTTAAATAAACCAGCAGTAAGCTCTTCAGCTGTTTTGTTTCTTTTGATTAATCCAATCTTTTGTCACAAACTACAAATATGAATGTGAAATATTAAATAAAAGAAACTTAATGGCTTTAATGTAGTGTTAGAACTTGAACATTAGAAGTGTAATATCCAGGAGCATCTTAAGATCACACTGTTTTACATCCTACCTCTAATCATATTTTTTCTCCTCTTTGTCTTTGCTTCCCACTCGCTGCTTTCCATTTTCTGTCTTTTCATACCTTTCTCTCTCACGTCTTTCTGTTGAATGTCCAGTCCTCCAGTGGCCAAGTGCGTATCTCGTTTCCTCGTTATCTCCAATGCTTGTTGTTTTTCTTCTGCAGTTTCCTTCCACTGTTGCCTTCCAACATACTGCCCTGTTACCTGTGTTCCATCCTGAATTCTGAATTTCTTGCTACCTACCTGCAGCTTCCTTTCACCTTGTGGGTTGCCATGCCTCGCTGAGGCTGTTCCCGGACACCCAGCACAAAAGGCAGGGACCAATAAGTTGTTCTCATTGGTCTTGTTATTTTATTTTATTCTATTTTTTGAGAATATATTTGTTTTTATATGATTGAGGGATAATGGGGGTATTTTATTTTCTCTAGATTTGAGAGATGGCTTCAGGCATTTTTATGTTTGACAACTACTGGGCCAAAGACCCCAAGCCCTTAATGTCTGTACTATAGACAAAGAGAAAATTGGGGTGTTATGTACTGTTCTCAGTAGTCTTCCCCTTGCATATAGTTGCACTCTTTTCATGCACTCCTAGCCACGAAATAGGAGGGAGGAATTTCCTCCCTGCCACCAGAAACTGTGAGGAATAGTTGAGAGAGGAATAGTAGAGAGCCCGACCTCTGGGTGAACACGTTTTGTTGCCGGAGCCCGGAGACGGCCACAAGCTCAGACCGGAGAGAGCGGCTGGTGACACTCAGATTGATTATTTTGTGTATGTATGTGTGTTTGTGTGTGCACACACTAGGGAGAGCACCAAAGCACTCTGAAGTGTCAGGATATACCTGAGAATCCTATGTGTGCTGCAGAAACATCCTGTGCAAATGCAGTAGGTGCTCTACGTTCCTCCTCCGCCACACTCCCTAACTGCACATATCCAGGCCCATTTGGCATGACATGCTCAGTCCAAGATACACACCTGGGTATGTATCTTCCCAAATACCTTGCAGATTCCTTGCTGCTCTAGTGAGAACAGAGAGGGCACGCCAGGAAAGTGCAAGCTGAGGATGAGCGCACCTTTTTGCAGGTGCAGAGATTTCTGTGTGGTGCTGTAGTGCTACCCATAACTGCTCTGAGCATGACTAACCGTGCAGAGGAGGCAAGCTACACCTCACTCAGTTTAAAAACTAGAGCTTACTAGTTAGTTAGTTTAGAGCTAACTCTAAGCTCTTTCTGAGTGCCTTGATTCAGAAACACGCCTGTAGGTACAGTCTACTGCAATGTATAAGACAGTGAAGCTATCAGAATCGGGTTGAGTGTGGACTTACCCATACAGAGGAAAGCAAGGATACACAAACAGAAGACAAAATTGTCTTGTTAATCCAGACTTCTTACTCTATGAAGCAAGTACGCCTGAAAGAAAAAGATAGCAGGGGAGAAAAAGGAGCAAAGGTAAACTCAAGAGAATTTATTTTCTTCTGTGTTTCCCTATGATAAAAGAAAAAAAGATTAGACGATAGAGTTGATTAAAATAAAGATCAGCTTAACATTTACTTAAACACTAAAGAAAAACTTGTCAGTACATAGACTACACAGTAGCCAGGGTCCTGAAATGGCACTTTGCTATCTAACTTCTCATTTCTCCCCGTGATCGCCTGCTGCGTTGCTTAGATGTGGTACTCTGTGCTCGTGCTTTGTCTGCCTTGTTTATCAGCACGAGGCTGCAAACTCCTCTGCTTCGCACAGTTTTCGTATGGTTTAGGAGGTTTTGCAGCGAGGCCCTGAGCTCATTATAGCACTTAGGCTTCCTGTTCTTCCTTTGTGCTGCCTCAGTGCCTGCCAGGACTATTAATCCCCCTAATTGGTGCCACGCATTTAACAAATTGATTTCTCCTCCCCTCTCCCCTGCTCAGCATGGCTGTTCAGAGCCCTGCTCCAGTGCAGCCCATGCAGCACGTTCTGGTCCCACAGGGAGCTCTGCTGTAACAGACGAGGCCCCTATTTACAAGAGTAACCTCAACTCGTAACCAGGCAGATTTAGACTTCCATTAAAATTACAGCAATCAAATCCTCAGGAAGCTTTAATTGGGCAATCTCTGTCATGGCTGGGGGCATACTTTCTTTTGTCAGAAATGAACAAGTAGATCTATATGCAAGTGTTTTGCAGGCATTATTTGCCTAGTAAAAAGTTAAAAATGAAAGTAACAATGCTTTGGCTGGTATTAAAAATTGCTCTCAAGGCCAAAAGCCTAGAGTGTCTTTTAAAATTACCTTAGTCAATAAATAGATCTCAGCCTCTAGAAGTGAAGAGTTTGCTAGTGGTCATCAGTCTTGACGGAGAAATGCTTGACATGAGATGGTGCATCTAACTGCAGTTTAAGGTGCAATTTTACTACCCTTCCCTCTCAAAATCACTTTTACTAACAATTTAAAGCTCTCTATTGTTAATACAGTAATACTTATTTAACTATGTGATGAGAGCAGCCACTTAATGCTGCAGCTTGCTTGGAGAAGACACTCATTTAGTCTTTTTTTTTTAGAGCCTACCTCAGAGGCCAGCTAATTCAAATATTAGTACTCACCATTTACAATGACTTCTTTAAAGCTGCTTTTGTTTTTTATTGCCATTTTTGCTTCTGTCAAAAATATTTATTCATTAGTTTACATTTTTATTGCATAGATTCATTTCCCTCCCATATTTCAAACTTGCATTTTACATAGAATAAGAATGGCTTTAATATTGCAGTCATATATGTAACCTAGTTAACCTATAAGATATAGAGTAGAAAGTACATCCTGCTTATGTAAGCTGATATTTATTTAGCTGTCCCCATTATCTCAGACCTACTTTATTTGTGGGCATGATATAGTGTCAGCCTTAAGCCTGTGTGACCAATGCACTTTCTCTCCCAAAGGCCAATAGCATCCTCTCATTTCAGAGACTTTTTGCAGCTCAGTTCTCAGTTTTCAACTGTTCTTTAAAGCTAGTGTAATTTTTCACATTACTTATTTAGGTGAAGATTCTGTAAAGATTTTGGCCTGTAATAGCTCTTGAACAGAACAAATCATGAGTAATCACTAAGAAAAAAATGTGAAGATGATACTATTTACATACTTCTTTTTTTTTTTTTTGGTAGTTTTATATACAAATCTAGATTTAAGTGAATCTCATTTCAGCTTTTGAGTCATGAAGTGCTGGTGATATACCAAGAGAAAAAAAGGAAAAAGATAAAACAATCTGGTCAATATTTGGTTGGGTCACTTGCACGTTAGTTAATATCTGTTAATGCCCTTTTCTTTGTGTGCTTAGGATATAAGGTTTGCTGCCTCCAATTCCTGTAATGACATGATGCTGAGCAGGTGAGAGTAGGTCTAAGAAAATGAAATTTATAGTCATCATTTTTGGCAGGTAATGGGGAGCAATGTGCAAATTAAATCTGGAAAGAATTTTTTTGTTCTTTTCTTTGTTCTTGTTGAAAAGGACAGTTCTTTCAAGTTGTGTTATAGAATATGCTTTTAGAAGTCATATGTGATTACTGTGATAAATATAAATAAGAGAACCAAAGAATCATAGGATAGAATCATAGAATCATACAATGCTTAAGGTTGGAAGGGACCTCTAGAGATCATCTAGTCCAACCTGCCCTGCACACGCAGGGTCACCTAGAGCACGTGGCACAGGACTGCGTCCAAGCGGGTTTGGAAGATCTCCAGAGAAGGAGACTCCACAACCTCTCTGGTCAGCCTGTTCCAGGGCTCTGTCACCATCACTGTTAAGAAATTTTTCCTTAAGTTCCCTTGGAACTTTTGATGCTTCATTTTTCATCTGTTTCCTCTAGTTCTGTCGGTGGCCACCAGTGAAAAGAGGCCAGCACCATCCTCCTCACTGCCTCCCTTGAGGTACTTATAGACACTGATGAGATCCCCTCTCAGCCTTCTCTTCTCCAGGCTGAACAGGCTCTCTCAGCTCTCTCAGTCTTTCCTCATAGGGCAGATCTTCCAGGCCCCTGATCATCCTTGTAGCCCTGCGCTGGACTCTCTCCAGCAGCTCCACATCCCTCTTGTACTGTGGAGCCCAGAACTGGACACAATACTCCAGATGTGGCCTCACCAGGGATGAGTTGAGGGGCAGAATCACCTCCCTCGACCTGCTGGAGACGCTCTTCTTAATGCACCCCAGGATCCCATCGGCCTTCTTGGCCATGAGGGCACACTGCTGCCTCACGGTCAACTTGTCGTCCACCAGGACACCCAGGTCCCTCTCTGCAGAGCTGCCCTCCAGAAGGTGAGTCCCCAGCCTGTACTGGTATCTGGGATTATTCTCCCTAGATGCAGGACCTTGCACTTGGCCTTGTTGAATTTCATGAGGTTTTTCACTGCCCAGTTGTCCAGTCTGTCCAGGTCCCTCTGGATGGCCGTGCAGCTCTCTGGGCTATCAGCTAATTTTCCCAGTTTGGTATCATCAGCAAACTTGCTGAGGGAGCACTCTGTGCCTTCATCCAGGTCATTGATGAATAAATTGAACAGGACTGGACCAAGGACTGACTCCTGTGGGACACCACTAGCTACAGGCCCCCAACTAGACTCTGCACTGCTGATCACCACCCTCTGAGCTCTGCCATCCAGGCAATTCCTAATCCACCTCACTGTGCACTCATCTATCCCACACTTCAGAGCTTGCCCAGGAGGATGTTGTGAGGGACGGTGTCAAAAGCCTTGGTGAAGTCAAGATAGACGACATCCACTGCTCTCTCCTCATCTATCCAGCCGGTCATTCCATCATAGAAGGCTATCAGGTTAGTCAAGCAAGATTTCCCCTTGGTGAATCCATGCTGACTACTCTTGAGCACCTTCTTGTCCTCCATGTGCCTGGAGACAACGGCCAGTATGAGCCGTTCCATCACTTTTCCGGGGACGGAGGTGAGGCTCACTGGCCTGTAGTTGCCTGGGTCCTCCTTCTTGCCTTTTTTGAAGACTGGCGTGACATTGGCCTTCTTCCACTCCTCCAGCACATCCCCCATTCTCCAGGATCTTTCAAAGATGATGGAGAGGGGGTTAGCTATGACCTCTGCCAGCTCCCGCAGAACTCTGGGGTGCATCCCATCAGGGCCCATGGATTTGTGGATATCGAGGTTCCTTAGGTGCTCTCTGACCCAATCTTCCCCTACCCAGGGCAAGTCTTCCTCTCTCCAGGCTTCTTCTCTTGTTCCTAGGGCCTGGGACTCTAAAGGGCTGCCCTTGGTGAACACCGAAGCAAAGCAGGCATTCAGCAACTCTGCTTTTTCTGTGTTGTTCGTAACCGGAGTGCCCACCAGCGGACCCACGTTTTCCCTGATCTTCCTTTTGCTGATAATATATTTGAAGAAGTTTTTCTTGTTATTTTTAAGTTTATGTTAGCGGTTTATAAACCTAACTCTGATCTTTTTGTTTGTTTTTTACTTTGAAACTAATTATTATTTTTTAATATAGAAAATGAGATTTGAAACAAACAAACAAGAAATTTATGCAAATCGAAAATGAAGATGATAGAACCCAATTACGTGCAGCTGTAAAGGAGGGACAAATACAACCCCCGTCTGATGGGGCATCTGCTGCGCAAGTGCAGATGTACAGTGGTGAGCGCTGAATGTGTTGAATACTACAGACAAGCTGTTCTTCCACATGGGCTCCATTTTCCCTTCTTTCGCTGAAGAGAGGAGTCATTTTCTGGGGTACTCTTTTCCGGGTATTATCATGGGGCATTCAGTCCCTGAGGAAGAAGTGTGTTGTTTGCGAAAGTTTTTTACTCTTTTTTTCCTGAGTTATGTGAGGATCTGCTCTTCCACATGGTGCTGCAGAGGAGGTGAAATATGCTTGAAATATGTTGAGTCTGAAGAGCTTGAGAGTGGCGTAATAAGCTTGTCTCCTGTCTCCTCTGATGATGATGATGATAACTCTCTCTGATTTGTAACATGATCTGCATGAATGGAATTGTGCACTGGTCAGAGGTATTTTTTGGCTCTGCGATTCCAGTAGCCAAATGTGAGTGAAAAAATAATTCAAAGATTGGTTCCACACAAGATGTTTTAACTGTGCATTAGCAAAGAGAACTAATGTTTGGATATGGAAGTAACATGATTATTTTAATGGAAGACTCTGCTGACACATGTTTTCAAACGAAGTCTTCCAGAATTAAAATAAAGCATAATATTTCTCATATGAACAAAGCTAAAGATTACTTGGACATCAGTGCTGACCTTAGTGTGACTTCTGAATTATGTCTGCCATTCTTGCGTTTTCAAGCCTTTTAAGGAATATTATGGTGTCTTTTTCTGGGTGTATTTTTAGTTTTGCAATAGGAATATAACAGATATTCCCTCCTATATAAAGCAAAATACATAGCTGGCGAAGAACTCTACTGCCATGATGTTGTCATGCTGACTTCAACAAGGGAAGGGTACCATGTGGACAAGGAACTGTCCAGACACATTGAAGAAGAGGACTCTTGCTCAAGGTTTTTAGAGTTGCAGCACAAGGATGAAGATGAGATAGATAAGTAAACAAATGTGGTGACAGGATCTTGGAGGAATGGTAGTATGTGCTTGCATTTGTCAGAAGATAAATTGGGGGCCTGGTTTATAACTTGTTGTAGGAGCAGTCAAACAGGCAGCTTGCTGTTTATCTTTAATAGCCTTTAATAGATTCTGTATGGTTCTAGCTGTAGACATGCAAGCTCTGTGTGTGCTCTGACCTCGACACTGAAGTGTCTGCTTTTTCAGGAGAATCCCAGAACCATGGGTCTGGTTCTGTAGCCCTATGCCAGACATGAGGCAGCTGCATGAGGCAGCAACTGCTTGCACCTCCACAGGCCTCAGGAGAGCAGAACCTGGTACTGCCAGTGGGAATCAGGTGGGGAACCTGGGAGGGTGGCTGGGGGAGTACACAGGCCTCAATGCTAATATTTCCCTTCCTTAGCATTTCTGGGTTTGTATCTCTCGCACCTGATTCTTAATGCATTCTAAACCTGAATCCTTCAAACCTGCACTGTTTAAGCCAAAATGGACGTCTGTGTCTTTTTTCCTGCCTAGAGCTGTGCCCAATGTTCAGTTTGTTTTTTTATTTGAGTATGTTGTGATGTTTTTCTTAGCAGTGTCTCTGCTTTGAGCAGAAAAGGTATCTTACTTTAATTTGGCTTGAAATGAGGAGATTATACATGAAGGCAGAAAGTGTTAGTAATCTGTCACAACTTTGAAAATAGCGTTAAGAAAAAAGAAGTAATCACTAAAGCAGTTTCTGTCTTCTCGCTTGCTAATAGGAAAAATCATACAAGTAATTTTGGTTTAAATGATGAATGTTAAAAATGTGTATGGAAGTAATCATATCTGGATTTTATTTCAAATTGAACTGGAGTTATTAACATATATTCCCAATTGAGGCTGAAGATAAATAGTACATTGATATCCTACAGAAATAAGACAGTTGCTGGTATCCCACAATAGCACGTCATAGTACATGTTCTAAGTTTCCCTTGTATATATATGAAAAAAATAATTTGGTAATGAATGTCAATGGATTAGTTAAAATAACTAGTGTAAAAGTGTTACTTAAAATAGGAAGTGGAGATATTTTTATTGACCTTTAGGACATAGTATGAGTTATGTAGAGCCAAACTGATTATGACTGTGTGTTCTCGTAGGTATCTGAGAGCTATCAGGTGTCTGCCTGTGGGGATCTTCAATGGCTTTGGCGATTACTCTGACAAGATACTGTCTATCTTTCATTATCTATAAAAGGCAAATTAGCCTGACCTTTTCTGTGGGGAAAAAAAAAAAGGATAAAAGTAGCTTTAAGTCAGTCAAGTAACTTCTTTTATGTGAAATAACCTTTCGTATTCTTAACATGCTATATTAAAACTAGCTTGATCAATACTCAGTCTCATTTAAAGTCTTCCAGCCACATAGGCAATATGTAAATTTTGCAGCTATGAGTGAACCCGTTGTATTTCACTGTGGTAGAAATGAATTTACATATTTTATTCTGGCAACAAATTCTGATCTTTCCAATTTAGAAATCTCTGTTGTATTGGTGCATACTAAACATTTAGTTCTATTTAAAAACTGACTATTGGTATGAAGTCGCATGAGACCAAGTCAGTTTCTCACTGGTAAATAATAGGAAATTAAGACACATATCTGAATAGATATTCATCTATTCAAAGTGTATGAATACAACTTTTAATTAGACTGAGTATGACTAACAATTGTTTAGGTGCTGTATTGAAGGAAGGTCTCTAAATGACATTTTAAGTAAAAGCCAAACATCAGGGAGCATCTGTTAACCTCACTTTTTTTTTTTTTTAATGATCACTAGTGAAGCAAGTTTTGGCTTAACTTATACAGGCAACGAAAGTCAGAAGAAAAATATTAGAATTTGCTAACTCTGGACTATCCAAATTTACGCTAAGAGTACCGACTGAACTTACTGAAGGATATGTCCAGAGCTGACTAGTGAATCTCAAGTGTGATTTTTCTGCCCTTCTCTTCTGTATTTGTAACTGCTAAGCAGCTACCAGCAGTTTCTTCTTTGCAGTGTTATGCAGTACTACCATACTCATAGTAACATCTTCAGGAAACCCTTGCTTAGAAGAGAGCTGCAGAGCTTGGCTGTTTTTCCAGCTTGGATTCTCTTACATAGTGCTATGGTTTTGCAAAAAGTTGATGTTTTTCAAAATAGAAATATAAAAAGCTTGCACAAAACTGTTTTTACCTACGTTTTAATGTTAACTATTGATATGTAAATGTCATATTTTCATTTTGTATTTCTTCAGTCCCACTATACCAAGAAAAGATTATCTGAGGAGAATATCAGACCTTTTTAATGTGATTATTCATCATTAGTTTTTGTTTTGCAACTAGCAAAATATTGACAGGTGGTTATTTAGAATGATGAAATACAAAGGGAAGAAGCTTTAGATAACATCAAAGTTTCATGTATATTAAGAGTCATTTTGTGTTATGTGTAAACTGTTTAACTTGATAAATGGCTTACGTGAGAAATTTATTACCTACTTGTAACTACTAGGATACAGCACAACCTATAAAATCAAATTTATGATAATGTAATCTTAGAGCATGTAAATGTTTTCCACAAATAGAAGGAATTAATGTTTTTATGCTTAGAGGAAGAATTTGGATTGCATTTTATGAATAATGAATATATTGTTTACTTAAGTCGTCCAGTCATTGCAATGATAATGAATGCATTCCCTTGAATATATGCCTAACACCAGAGAATCTATTTACCATTTTGTGCATATGTACCCATAATTAAAAGAAACATAGTGAATATGTTCAGTATTTCCAGATATGTATGTTTTCTGCCTAAAAGCAGAAAACCCTCTTGTGTAATGAGGAATTGATACCAAGACATCAAAGAACTTGCAGTTCTTGTGAACAGGGACTCTCAAACACAAGCACATTAGATTCATGTTGTTACTAGGCATTTTTGTGATTATCTGCAAGGCAAAAATGTAATCTTATTATTCAGTTGTGTATGCTACAGGCATACAAGAGATGGAAGAGTAGTAAAGCCGTGTGAAATGGGAGAGAGGAGAGCAGAGCGGCAGGTTATCAGACCTCTCTGGCTCTTAGGAGTTTGTTTTAAAAAAATTAGTTTGGGAATGCCTACCCAAAGGCCGTGGTGCTGTTGAAGCAACAAACCCCATTTGCAGTAAAGAAGCAGGGGCATTAGGAAATATTCCTTATGTCCTATAGATATAGGGACACCCTGTCCCTGTGCTGGTGGAACCAACAGTGCTTCAGGCACCCAGTGAGGCAAGTGTGTGTCCTTCTCATGGGAGAAGTTCAGGTGGGTTTTCAGCAGTGTCGCCCCAAGTCACTGGGTACAGCCAAACTCCAAACTTACATCCTTGTTCTCTCTTCTGCCAGAGAAATTTAAGAGTAACTTGTTGAAAACTGAACTCTTAATTCCTCAACCAAGTTTATCAATCAACATCATACTTCTGCTACAATGTTTTTAGAAGTAATTAGAATGATGTTGAAAGAAGTATAAAATCATGTCTTGCTTATTAAGTTCTTCAAGCACTGGCAAATCAGTTTTATTGTGAGAATGGGAATCAGCAAACAGCATTAGAGGTGATAAACATTTATTTCTGGTAAACTTTTCTTACGGTAATTTATGAGCAGTATATTCAATATGTGATTCAATTCTGCAACTTTATTTGCATTTTTTAACTTCACTGGGATTATTGATCCAGTGTAGCACTGACAGGTGTGATTTGTTGTTGCATACATTTTGAAAATGTGTTCTGTCTTAATTTTGGACTGGATGCAAATAAAAGGGATTTTATCAATCCTCAAAACATTTATATAGTTAGGTTCTAATAAGGGACTATTTTTTTCTTTGGATAGGCTCCTGGAAAGAAATGCATAAAACTTTGTAGTTACAGAGCAGTGATCTAATTCATTTTGGCGTTTTAAGCGTGCGCCTAACTATAATCATTTACTTCTGATGTGTCAAAGCAGTCTAAACTTAAATCTTTTGCTGAGTCAATCCTTACTTGTTTTTTCTCCCCTCAAATACAACCTTATTCTTCAGACTTCCAATTTTACACGCTCAATAACTGTTACTGTAGTGGTACCCACAAAAGATACCTATCGCTTTAGTCACTGGTATAACCATCCCTCCAAAAAACCCCATCTGTTTTGGATAGGTAGAAGCTGAGTCAGCAAGTCAGCAGAGCCAACCCTGGAAATACATTGCAATTTCTTAACACTTCTAGTAGTGATTCATAGAGTGAAGTGGGACACGTGGCTTTTCTGTCACCTGAGATGTTGGATGTAAGATCACTTCAGCTGATCAGCAAAGTACCAGATATACCTTGCTGAGTAGGTTTTAGGGAAGGCAGTGACAAGCAATAAATGTTATGGCCTATCATTTAAGGAAATCAAACTGTGTTGTGATAAGCTGTTCTAGTCTTATCTGTGAGTATTTTCTTTTCAATATAGCTACCAACCTTCCAGAAAACCAAAGTAATCATTGTCATTTTCTCTTGGATAAATTATGGAGTGCTTTTTCTGCAGGGTAGAATTTCCACTGGTTGGTGGATGGAGTGGAAGCTGTTTAAAAGTTCTGAATATTGTTTTAAGGAAAGCTTATGGTGGCTCTGCTTTAAAATGAACATCCCTTTTTTGATAAATTGTTAAGGGTTCAGATTAGGATATGGTAAGCACCTCAGTTGAGGTATGACTGTGCAAAGAGATGTAAATTATTGTTGAAATTGTTGTGATTCAAAAGCTGTGGAAGAAAAAGTGAAATTGTTAACAGCATATCTGAGAGATAGTATATATTTAATCTTTTATTCTTCTAATATGCATTAGTTAACATTTTTACAATAAGTTGACTATTTTGACAGCATTGTTGTCTAAAATGATTGCATGGAAGAAAGGATTTTTCTTTGATAATTAAGCCAGGGAGCAAAGGTGTTTCAAGCTGTTTTGTGAATTCAGAAGGGGTAGCAGTTCTTTTGGGACAAAGGTATTTGAAATACCAAACCTAAATTATGCAGGAAGAAATTTGCAAAGGGTACAAAAGTGAAAAATAAGAGTTTTAGGTAGTGATTGTTCGTGTTATGATCTGCAGCACAGAGTTGAGTAAGCTGTCATGATATTACAGAAATTTCAGGATTGCCTACTGTATCTCATCTATGAAAAAAGTTTTTGTTCCTGAGTTGCCAAGTGTGATTGGTTTATGTCTCATCAAACCTTACATGCAAGAGTGTATCACATAGGGCTAACTCATCAATGGAGATTTTTAGTGGAAAGAATATATTGTTCCCATTCGGTTTTCCCAAGTTTCCCCAGGTGAGTTTAGTAGCAGAGTCCCAGAGATGCTTCTTCTATTGTTGAACTGGTGGCAAAGAAGCTTTCAGGTATTTAATGGCATTCATGAGCTGTTAGGGAAGACTGTTAGCTTTCAAAATATGTTTGTTTTCAGAATCTCTCTTATTATTCTCATTGTGTGAATCAAAAGTTTACCATGGGAGTTGTAGTTACCCCGATTAGAGATACAATAAAGTCAGTTTGTGACTCAGAAAGGCAGTATCCTGTGTCTGAAGTCATTCCTGCTGGTTCTACTCTGTGAAGTTTTATTTATCAGCATATCCTTTGGGGGAATTTTGTTTGCAGCAGAGCTCTGCAGGCCATTACATCAGCTCTGTACTTGCCCTGTAGTTATGCTTCCGAAGTAGTTTGTTTGCAGGGTATGTGCTCTAGTCTGTACTGCAGTATTGTAACATTAAATTTAGCTGCACAGCTAGGGCTAAAAAGGCTGGAATGAGAAGTGCTGGGGCTCTGAATGAAGGATGAGTTCGAACCAGGCTTTGTCAATTCCAGGTAATATTTTCACAAACACTGAAGCTGAATAGGACTTTAGAGGTTTGTTCCCAACTGGTTTTCTACATTTTGATTCGTTTGAAATGACTAGTATAGTGCAGGAACACGGATAGTGTTTATACAGAGATTTGTTTTGGATTGAATAATTTATGTCATAGAGTGAATGGAACGGTAATGATAATTTCCTGAACACTTAGAATGCCTGGAAGTTCATTTTGAATATTAGGTGTGAATGTCTATATTTAGTACGGATTTCACTAATAGATCTAAAATCTTGCTACTTTCTGTAGTAAAGATGCTGATGTTTTTTCATTTCACTGACACAGAATATGTTTTTGTGATAGAACCAGTGACATTTACTTGTCTGTTCTCATTTCAGACCTGCAAACTTTTCTTTTAACTATTATGAACAAAAAATGAAAAATATTTTTCTTTGTTTTCCTTGGGCTAATAACACTGCATAAATGACAAAGGAATTGTAGAGGTGGCAACCACAAAAGCTTTCTTTACTAAACTTCCTTTCCTTACGCAGTTTTTCACTAGTTTTTACATCTTCTGTGTTCACACATGTTTGAAGTGATCAACAACCCCAAGTTTAGGTGTTGGCCTGTGTCTAAGTGTCCAAGCTCCTAGGGGTGCTGTGGATGATCCTGTGGTCAATAGTTGCCTAGTCAATACACTCAGTGGAGCCTGGAGAGCAATTTTGTGTAGCCTACGTAGGCTTATATTTACTGCCAGCTGAGCAGCAGCTCTCTAGGCTCCAGTGGCTTCTTTGACTAGATCACCATAGACATCTGTGTGAAGACTCCTATGTTTAATTGTTTTAAATTAGAACTGAATATCACCCAAGCCTTGTAGTCTAAACTAAGCCATCTAGTCTCTTTTATTTGGTCAGGAGAGGGAAGAGACAGGCCTCTGCTGAGGGCAATTCACTCTGCCCACTTCAAACATCTAATTTTAACCATGAAATGATACCGTGATAGAACCAAAATCTCTGCCACAGTGTGTAGAAGCCTATATCATGAAAAATAAAACCTGCGATTGTTCTGTAGTTACTGTTATCAATTACAGAGCAAGATAGAATGTCTCTTAATTAACTTAATATCTGGATAGGTACATTTAGATGTAGCTAATTAGAGCTTTCTTGTAATTTGGCCTATGATTAATAGACTGTGAAGACTGTTTCATTTGTATTAAATGCATGGACAGTCGCTGGAAAATTAAAATTTGAGCCTGCATTGAATAACTAATAGAGCACCTCAGGACAGCACAATCATGAAAGATTACCTCTGTATAAAGAATTAATTTATTAAGTCACTGATTCAGATGTCATTGAAGATCTTTTGCAGTCTTACTAATGTGTGCATGACTCTCTCTCTCGGAAATTCCCACAGATCAACTTTTGCAAGTTTCTTTTAAAGCAGTCAAGCTTGTGTAGCTTAATAAAAGGCAGTGTAAAAGCATATGAATATATCCTTAAGGAGAAACTAAAAACAACCATTCTTATTTCTGTTTTGCATAGCACAAGGTACAATCCTTGGAGAAGTTAGTTGCCATTTTTTTTTTCTGGATTTCATATAACCTGTTTTTTTCCCATTTTTTCTTATTCTAATCAGGACAACACCTAATTTAGATGATACAGAAGAGAAACAGTGCAATTTAGTATATTTAGCCCAGTGCTGTAGCCTCTAGTTATGCAGGATTTCCATTCACTCCTTTTCTGTGCTGCAGCTCTCTATAGACCTCTGAGTTATCAGGCTTCTTCACCTGTTAAGTAGAGGGAAGAGACAGGGGAGAGCCCCACTGATGGAAAAGACAAAAGGACATGGAGCAAAAGGTGGAGGTAGCAGTGGAAAGAAGATAGGAAGAAAGAAATTATGGGTGATGAGCAGTTCATCTGGCAGCCCGGGGACCCAATCTGTCACACGATCTGTTTTCATTGTTATGGTACTGCAGACTGAGCTTGGAAGAACATGTTGTGAAGATAGATAGACAAAAAATAGTCTTATTTGGTTAAACTGGAAAAAAAAGGGGGAAATGTAAAAATGTAGGCTGCAAAGAAAAGAGAGAGTTGAGCTAATGTTTATTAGGGACATACAAAAATCTTGCATTTTTGTATTTATGCCTAATAAGTTGTTGAAACTTACTGTTGGATTGCACATCATGAAATGAATCTCAGCTGGCTTCAATGAGCTCGTGCTATTTTTATTGTACTGCTAATGCAGAGGTGGCTTCATGTGTGGGTAGCTGGTCTCTCTTACTTTCCTGTGAAAACTTCCCTACTTAGCACATTCTGAATCAGATCAAACTACTGCTAACCTGTTTCCGCAACCTGTTGTATGCTTTAGTTTTTCTTCTTTAATACTTTTACTTCTGTTTTGAAGCATTGTTAAGAGTGCCATGGAGTGTATTATTCCAACTGTTTTCCAAGACGCTGTTTGAGTAGCAGATCAGAACATCAAATTTCTTTTTTAGTGAGGAATGGTGAAAAGATGAGAATTCCTCTTAGAGAAATATTTCCAAAATATAATATGGATTTCACTGAAGGCGGGAAAAGATTATTTACTTGAAATGCCACCTGAGGGGTCACTGAGTGCAGTCACTGCCTACATGAAGTGTCTCCCACTGCACATGGCTGTTGCGATGCTACTCGTGGGATCTCGCCGTGTGTGTGGCAGGAGGATGCGCAAGCAGCTGCCTCCAAACACGCATCTGTGAGCAGAGTGTTTCTGAGAGCTGTTATCGCGGCTGCTGCTACTGCTGCTGGTGCTGGGGATGCTCTCTGGAAATGCCACGAGGCTCAGAAGCACTGCTGTGGGAAACAGGAACCCTCTCTGGCATCGTGCTCCGAGTTGCCTGAGGAACAAATCCCTATTGGTTTCTTTGCTCCTCTTTTGCAGTGAACCATACTAAAGAGTAATGTTGTGCTTGTAATGCCAAGCTTAATATCTGAGCTGCCTTTTTATATTGACTTTAAATTATATTGACTTTTAATGCCATCTCTGGAAATGCTTGAGGCAAATCAGTTTGAGACTTACTGCAGAAATCACTTTTTTTTTTTTGAATTGCCTACTATTTGCAGTTTATGAGGATTCGAGCATTGTTTTCTTTTTTCTTTTTATGTACAATATTTGTACAGATCATTTGTTAGACTGGATAGATGAAAATAGCCTCTGTCTGTAGTTCTTTTAATTCTTTCTAACTGCTCTCACAGAATTAACCAATTCTTTATGTTCTGGGCCAGCACAAGCCTCTGTATCACTTAGTCCGTATTATAAACAGACAATTAGTAAATACAGATGTTGTCCTATTGAACAGGACCTAATTTCACTTGAAGAAGTTTTGCAGTAGCAGGTTTTTTTTTTGTCTTGTGCTATAGTGTCCTTCTGTTTCAGTGCTATAACTCAGTATAAGGTAAAGAATCCCGTAATCAGTCTTATCTTGTTAGGCTTGTTTTTGTTAATGACCTTTTCTGCCCATAACAAATATGTCAGTGGTAGCAGTAATCAAGTAGCATTATTCTTGCATTGACATGTAGGCATTCTAATTTTTTTCAGTTCTCTATGTTCCTAATGCTACATAATGTTTTATTGACAGATTGTCACCCCTACATCTCTTCCAAAAATTAACAGTAACAATGAAAGTTTCTCAGTTCTCACTGTTTTCCTTTTTCTTATCTTGTTTTTATTAATCTAAAACAGAATATTCACAATTTCAAACCATCATTCAAAGAAATGATTTGAGTTGCAGGTCACCTATCATGGACTGACACTTTCCAGCTCGTACTGGGATCCTTTGCGTGCAGTGCAATCCCTGAAGCTGTCGTGGTCCATCACAAGCACATGATCACATCTTTCCGCTTGTCACCAATTCTGCATTTTGCCATGGAAAAAAACAAAAGGCGTACAGTTAGAGCATTGCCAAGCAACCAAAAATGAATGATTCCAACTTCTGAATTTTTCTCTACATGATATAAACCAGAGGGTTTCTCTTGCATTAGTGAGAGACAGTCTCGATGAAGTTGCAGTCTTTCACTTTGCCATTTCTAAGATTAGTAGCTTCATTTCTTCCTGTGGATTTCAATTTTAAAACCAAAGACATGTTTTTTGATTCCCTGTAGATAATTATAAAAAATCACAGAACAGATGATCTTCATCTAATGTTTTTAAGAAATGAGTTTGAGTGTGTTTTCTCCTCTTTGGTTTCTTAAGTTAAATTTCACTCAAATGGAAAGCTTGTTACTATTTCCTTTTTGGTTATGTCTATTTCTTTACACACATATATGAATAAAAAAAAAGTCTTAAAGTGGACCAGGATACCTTGCTGCATCTTAAAGTACTGCAGGCTGTTACTCATTTTACCAACCTTCTTCATACTCCCTCTTAACTCTCTTTTCCAGCACAACTAACTGTTCCACTAACTACTGATATTTAAAAAAAATTCATTAAATGAAGTACTGAATGAAATATGAAAATCATAAAGAGGAGACAGAATTAAGTGAATGGAAGTTATGGCAAGATTTATGCATAGGAGTAGACAAAAAAAGAATAAATGCTCTTGGTAACTTACTCCTTTTTTGGTCCTGAATTTGTTGTATGTTGGAGTATATTTCTGACTTCCATGAAGCTTGTTTGGTTTTGCAGTGACAGCTACACATTCCCTGTGATACTATAGGAATATCAGGGTCCTTCCCACATAGATTTTCACTCAGTGTAAATGCCCAGCACAAAACCACAGATTTTTTTTTTCTGTATTCCTAATTCCTGAGTCGTGTAAGGAGTTGGGGATGACCTCAGGAGCAATAAGGAGCAAGAGAGTTTCTCTTTCTGCCTTCCAACACCAGCGGGTACGACAGCAATAAGACAGGGTGAACACATGGAGTGGGAATGGTGCCCTGTTGACTCTGGTGTTGCATCCTTTTCTGCATGGTCTAATAAAATGCTCTTCAGAAATAAAATCTATGAGAAAGGATGCCAGATATGCTTGGTTAAATGTAGTCATGCTCTGGAGGACTGACTTTCAAAAATGGTTATGCCCATTCAGGCAGACTTTGCAGTTCCTGGTCTGGGTGCATCTTCTGAACAGATGCTTGTTCTGTGTCTGGGCAGGGTTAAGAAATGCCCCAACCTTCCTCATCTGCCAGTTTCCATGCAAAAGAATCTTTGCTGTGGGTTGGAGAGAAGCTATTCACTGTCCTGAATGGTTAGACAAGAAGGACTCAAGTTGTTTTAGGTAAATTCTAGTAAGTAAATGAGTCTACAGTCTAGAATTACTGCATATGTGATACTTCAGAGGGCAAAGCTATCTGCAGTTTATTAGAAGATTGCTGTTTCCAGATTTTTTTCTCGGAAGTTGAAAACTGACTTTTCCTTTAGTAATATTCTTTTTTTGGCCAGTATAAGGTTAGATGCAGCATTTCACTTTTTTTTTTTTCTTTTGTTTTAATTTTCTGAAGGAGTTGATGACCAAGCTGATAACAGAGACACCTGACCAGCCAATCCCATTTCTAATTGATCATCTTCAGTCCAAACAGGGAAACCGCAGTCAGCTTCAGAGAACCTTGTCTGGATCTGCTGCCCTTTGGGCAGAGAGTGAAACTTCAGGTATGTATGAAATACCTTTATGTTCTGTATGCTGGAAAGGGCCAGTCTTCAGTATAATATTCCCATACTTTGGTTACTGATTTTCTGAATGCCTGCACACCTACTGTACATGTACTACTCTGCAATATTAAGCGTGCACAATAAACCCTATTTGTCCAGTTTGTACTGGATTTAATGTATACTCCTGATTAGGTCAGCCTAGGGAAAAATGATATGAGTATGAGTAAGAGTTACAGGGATGGAAGCACATCTCAGTGAGAAAAAGGTGCATCTAAATTTCCCTTGATTCATTCGCTCTTCTTTCTGCTTCCTCCTTCCCTTTGTTTTGTTCTCCTTCACTCCTATAAGATATATTAAGATAATTATTATTTTAATAAAATAATACATAATAAAATAATACATTTTGATGCCCCGTCATTTCAACACTTATTAGTACTTTAGTAGATCTTCAGAAGCATAAAAAAACTTCTGAAGTAATGTCTACTCTGATTTTAACTGCTATTCTGCTATAAACTGTTATTAGAAAGCTGGCTATATATTTAAAAAAATGACTGGTAATCCTTTTGAGATTGTAATAGGTCTCCCTCATTTATTGGGAATGTGCTAATGAATTTCTCACAGTTTGTGTTGAGAAAATCAAAGAAATAATAGTATGAAAATTAGCATTAAGAGAACAAAAATAGCTGACTTGTAGGTTGATTTTTGTGGATTAGTTGTTTATCTAATCCTTCAAAAGTGATACCATGAATATTATAATTGCCTGATTTTATTTTTTAACAGAAAATAAAGGAACGAGGAGAGATTTCAGAAGTTATGATAAACCTTGGCAGGTAAATGCAAAGAAGCCTAAAAAATCAAAGAGTGACCTTGCTGTGTCCAACATTTCTCCACCATCACCGGAGTCCAAGTCATGTAAGGAAGTTTTAGTCCATTATTAATTGGTGCATCCTTCTACATCTGTTGTGTATTTTCCTATTGCATTAGGATTAAAATGAAAAGCAAACTATAACTAGTTGAAATGGCTAGGTGTACACATTAGCAGAGTTTCACTCTTGCTTTATTTTCACTTGCATTGTG
Source organism: Tinamus guttatus (assembly GCF_059628265.1). Taxonomy (NCBI): domain Eukaryota; kingdom Metazoa; phylum Chordata; class Aves; order Tinamiformes; family Tinamidae; genus Tinamus; species Tinamus guttatus. The sequence goes on along the minus strand of NW_028288877.1, from coordinate 632,564 downwards.
GATCATACCCTATCTAACTGAGACAGAAGAGTATTTGAGCTGTCGTGCATTTTTCCATTCAGATGCTGGTTTTGATTTGATGTTTTTGTTTGTCATTTTACATTTATAAGACCTATTCTTTGCGTACTAGATAGATTTTTCAGAGGGCCAGGTGATGCAAGACCATGAGTTGTCAACATGTTTTATTCAAGGTACTGGGTTGGTGTTGGCAGAATAAGTACTGCTCTGAGAAATGCTGAAAGAGCCTAAATGTACGCTGAAAGAAAAGGCAGAAAAGAAATAGAATGACTGAAGAGAAGGTCAATGACCTGTAGAACAGGAGTACTAGAAATAGATGCAGAAAGTCGTAATGAAATGTCGTAATGAAATTTTTGTGTATAGATTTAAGGTACAGACTTGTTAAAGATTAGTTCTAAGCTCGAGTTTTATCAGGTTTTTAGACAAGCATATTCTATACAATATGTGATATGTATACATGCACACATATACACACACGTGGATATGTGTACACTATTTATTTTCATAAGTAAATTTTAAAATAATATTTTGATCTATGGAATATTGTAATTTTTTGAAATTTTTATTATTGTGAAACTAATTAGTAACTTATGGTAAGGTCGAGCAGATAAGAATAGGTATACCATATATTTGCAATAGAAAGCATCCCCTAAAAACAAGACAGGAAATTCCTGACTTTTGTAGAGTCAGTGGTGAATCTCCTGGTGGCCTTGATAGGTTAAAATATAGTAGAGCAATGGGAAAAATAAATCATGAGAAATTTATGAGTAAAAGAGACACTGTTTTGGGGTAATTATCAATCTTGTAAGGTTAGGAATGCCTAACCTTTTTGACTGAGAATAAATTATCATAACAAATGCAGAAAAAAATGAGACAGCAGTGTCCCATGACACAGATTTTAACAAGACTGTATTGTTCCAGAATGATTCTGGGATTTATTCATTTTCCCTGGAAATGGAACTTGGTGTGTCTCTCTCTTCTCCATGAGGCACATTCCCTGCTTCAAAAAGGCTGAAATTTGATCACTAGATCTGCTGTACCTCTCTCGAGACATATGAATTTTTAAGTGAGAAGTGTGAGTTTTAATGCACTTTCAATATTAAATGTGGATTTTCAGAGAAGTGGACATACCTGCTCATAAATTAACAGTGTGTGCTGGATGACAGCAACTTCTGGAGGTGTAGAGTTCCACAGACAATGTTCCACCATAGCCTGAGCTTCTCCAGTCATCATATGAAGTGTTCTCTTCCTCACCACCAGTGTTTGCACTTCATAGCCTGTGGTATAGACCAGGTGACTCCCGTGTCATCTCCAAAAGGTCTCAAGTGCTCAGCCTTGATCTCAGGTAGGGGTACACCACTTTCATCATTTGGATGTCCACTGCTAGCCTTATGATTAGCTGTCCTTACATCATCTCATAAGAGGATGTGAGAGAGACGCTTTAAGCTGGTAGATCATGTATCACTCAAAGAAATAGTTTATATATTCATAGCAAGAATGATCTCAAGGGTCTGTGTTCATGAATTGAAGGGCATCTGCTGATTCTGAATTTGAAACCTTGTGCCCACGGGACAGAGGTCTTGGATTTCTCTAGAACAGTGAAAGTCATCTCCTCCCATATTGGGCAACAAGAAGGGTTTCTGATGAGCACATTATCAGGAAAAATAAGTTTCGGAAAATATGTGTGAGGGACCAGCCAACATTGATTTACCAGATCATATATAACTAATCAGATTGCCTTTTACAATGAAGTGACTGGCTCTGTGTTGCAGGGGAGAGTTGTGAACCTTTAATACCTTGACTTTAGCAAGGTATTGACTTTGACATGGTCTCTCATAGTATCCTTATAACTAAATTGTTGAGCTATGGACTGGAAAAGTGGACAACAAGTTTACTCAGCTGTTGATTCCAAGGGTTTTAATAACAAGTTTAACTGTAAGCCTGTCACTAGCCGTATCCTTAAAAGTCTAATACTGGAACCAGTACTGTTTAAAAGTCTTTATTAATGACCTGAACAATGACCTGGATAGTGTGTGCTGCCACCAAGGTTTTAGATGAACCCATTTTGTGGGGAATGGTTGGTATGCTGGGTAAGTCTGATAGCAGGACTGCTGTTCAGAGGAACAGCAACAGGCTGGAGAGATCAGCTAACAGAAGCCTCATGAAGTTCAACAAAGACCAAATTCTGCATCTGGGAGTGGAATGCAATGCTATGCGATACTATGTACTGGGATCGACTGGCTAGGAAGTAGCTTTGCAGAAAATGGCTTGGGATGCCATTGGACAGGAATGTGAATATGAGCCGGGGGGTGGCTGTGCGCCCTTGCAGGGATGAAAGCCAACTGCATACTGGGCTGCATTAGTGAGAACGTAACCAGCAGGCTGGCAGAAAGAGTTCTTCCTCTCTCCTTGGCACTTCTGAGATGGCATATGGAGTATGTCACGTTAAAGACAGTGATTACTTGAGTGAACCCAGCAGAGGTCCATCAAGCTGATGAGTTCATGGTGACTGAGGCTGAAAGAATTGGCTTTTGTAGCCTTTTCGGGAGAAAAAGCTAACCAGAGATTTTATTTCTATTTTCGCTATTGGATAGGAGCGTATAGAGAAGACAATGCCAAATTCTTCTCAAAGGTGTGTGGTGAAAGGACAAAGAGGCAGCAAAATCTATTTTTACTGTGAGGATGTGAGGATGAACAAGTTACTCAGAGTGGCTGGAGTACTCCAAAATCAGCTAGACAAGGCCCTGAGCAACCTTATCTAAGTGAAGCAGCTCTGAGCAGTATTTTGGACTGGGAGACCTTAGGAGGTCCCTTACAGCCTAAATTATTCCCTGATCTCATGCCTTCCTGCTTATATCCTTTCACATTTTTTTTTCCAAATTCTGCTACAGAGCTTGTGTTTTAGGACTATCTTCTTTAAATGTTCTTAAACTTAAAACTTGAGAAGAAAAAACTTGAGAAGAACTCACATTTCAGGGGAGCATTTGGGAAACAAACATATTTTTTCCTTCAGCAGAGCTTATGCTCACTGCAGTGTGCATGTTTTTCTTGGACAGATTACTCCTCCTTATGCAGGTAACTACAAGACCCTAGTTAAGCTGCATCTTGCTTAGAATTCATTCAGCTTCTTACTGGGAAGATTCCTCCAGTCCCTGCTTCTCACTGTTACCACCTCAGTCCCCCTTCAAACAAACTTAGCGTTTAATGGATCTGAAAATACACTTGATGTGTGCAAAAACATATTGAAGCTTCTTCTGTGGTCTGACAAGGAAAGAGGCTTGAAGCTCGGACTTTTACAGCTTAGAATATGTATTACATATTGATTTAATTTTTAGATCATTCTGCATAAGGAACACATTTTGTAGTTTCTGAATAGTTTGTGAAACAATTCTTGCTTCCCAGCTAGCTACTCTTAGGCTTCACTACCTCCGTATTAGATCAGATCATGTTTTTGCTTTGCTTGAGTTCAGCCTTCCCTTTTCAGGTTTTCCAGTATCCTGTTATAGTGTTTGGTACCTTTTAATGCCCACAGTCAGTCTAGTACTATATACCCACACTCTGGTAGTATACTTTGTAAGATAGTTTTGCTATTTGATCACAATAAGAACTCTAATCTGAATCTATTGTGAGATTTAAGTACATGGGTATTTTTATGATCAATAATTACACCTGTATTTTTGTTCTTTGAGATGCAAGCTGGCCATACCATGCATTCATGAAATGTAGAACTAAGAAGGGCTTTTTACTGCCATGAACATGTCTGTGCATGAGTAAGCAGCCAGGTGTCTTATGATAGAAATAACCTTCCCATGAACCTACTGCTGCGGGATTTAATGAGCAACTGGTCTGTTTCTTTCTACAAATCATGTCTTGAAAAGACAGGTATATGTAGATAAGAACAGTACCAATCTCGTACTATCATCCAATAAAAAATAATGATCTGTTCATTTATGACAGAGAATTCATAACAAATCTGTGAATGAATCTGCTGTTGATGTGCGTTAATTGATTGGGAAACTGGAAAATCAGAAATACTGAAAAATACCTTCTTGCAGTTTTCTGAAATGAGATTATAAAACTGGGCTATTTCTAGCATGCAATCTCAGCTCCAAAAAGAGAAAGCTAAATATTTCTATACAAATGCTATGAGTAGATGTCATACATCTACTGAATTGTAGTCGCAGAATTTCAAGGCATAGTATTGTGTAAATCTCTCAAATAAAAGGGATGAAGTCGAGCCAGGTAATATTATGAGGGGTTTAAAATACTGACATGATGATTTTGAGGAATGACTGAGTATAATAAAGGAAAAGGAAGGTTGGAATATTATGAATGGATTTTAATTAAATCTTTAGTGAGATGTGAGTGGAAATGGTGTATGACGGCTTTTACACAGAAGACTACTTTCATGAAATCATAAGTTGATTTAGTAGGTTGTAGGTTGATCATAGGTCTGTGTAGAGTTCTGCACGCTTCACACAAAGCCATCTGTTCGAAAACAGCCAGTATTTAATTGATCTCATAGTTGGGAAGATACAAGTTTATGTTTTAAAAGTTTTGTATGTGCACTAAAAATGAACCTTGAAAGAAGAGACAAAGTCACAGGATGGAACAAAGATTTTAGTTTTAGTGTCTGTTCGTTACTTGGACCAACAGTAGGTACATGTGAAACACATTCTCTAGAAGCAGTAAAATTCTAGTCAGTTCTAATTCTGCATTGCTCCCCCCGCTCAGATTTGGCTCAGTAGAATGATTTGTTGAAACAGAAATGTTTCATGGCAGCATGTCTGTTTTGATACATTTTGACTGAAATACAAAAAAGGGCTCACTGAAACAGAGAGCATGCTAATCTATACAGAGCAGATTTCCATCAGGTAGTTGACAGCTGATGAGTAGAACTGACCTCTGTTTTATTCAGCATTGGTCATGGGTCTCAAGATGCATTTTATTTTGAAATCATATGATTTCTCAAAATCTCCATCCCTTTGGTACTTTGAAAAATACAGCATGTTTCAAATTCACATCAATCAAATTACATTTTTTGTAATTTCCTGCAAAACAGAAATTCTAAGACTTAGGTATCTTTTTACTTGGTTTTACTGTATTAAATTATAGGGAGCTTGCTTGTATTTTGGTGATGTTAAGGGGCTTCTGTCTGTGCACACATGAGTTTACTAGAGACACAGAAAGAAAAGACTTAAATTGCCAGCAAGCTAAAATGATACAAGGTACAGCTGAAGGAGGTACAGCTGAAAAAGTAAGTGGTAAAGGCACTTGTCCTCTCACTGTAAACCAAAAATGGGCAAAAATGGGAAGAATTCATTATAGAATTTCTTTACTAACTATATTAAGAATTAGTAAAAGTTTAGAAACAGGACTGTAAGGAAAATTTTGTTTTCTGCTTGTAAATAAGAAAAAAATACCGAAGCTGTGGTGTATAACTGAATTTCTGGGTCTGTGAATGTGGGAATGGAGACAATTTTTGATCACACAACATTTTAAGTAGCTTTTAATGAAGATCATGATTACAAAAACAAGGAATTAGGAAATACATGATAGACATTAAAAAGATCAAGAAAAATTATGAACTGTCCATCTGAGTAGAGTCCAGTCATTACCTTGCCTAATATCCCAATGCTTGTGCTTGAGAATTATATCTATTCGCTAGAAAATGACATTGTTCATTATTTCTGTTTTTTTTTTTTTCAAATGGAAATTCAAGGTTTATCTTCTTTGAACACAAAGCAGAACCAATTTCTGACATTCTCACTCTGACTAAAAGCTTATCCCTGTCTTCCCTTCTCCCTACCAAGGCTTCCTGTGTCTCTTTTTTCTTGCCCTTTTCCCTGTGTGTCGTTTTTAATGTCATCTTTGTCTTCTCTCTTTTAGAACAGTCTAAGGTAGTAACTCACCTGATATTTATCCAAGTTCCTGAGTGGGTTTCACAGGTCAGGATACATTCTAGATGGTCAGCATCTGTATGGATTTTAAGATAGCTTGATGTATGTTGATAGGCATTGGAATCACATCCTCTGACAGAAGCACTTAAATTAACCTTTGTTCCATGGGGCCTTACCTGCAAAAGATGACTTAACATCAAATTTCCCTTGTGGAGCAGAACCAGAGTAGACCCTATATTTACACAAAGTGCAGTCATCATTTAGACCAATTTCAAGAGAAGCTGTTATGTAGCACATTGTGTAATGGCTACCAGAACTCAAAGTTCTGGTAATCATACAGGAGGCATCCTGGATTTTTGAATGATCATGAAGTACCACCTTTTGTTACACAGTCTGTAGAACTCAAATTTTCACCTCTGTTTTAGATAAAAATGAAGTTTGGAAGCATAAAGTTAGAAGCATTTTTGTTAGAATTATAAATAAAAAAGCTTCAAACCTTGCTAAGAGACATTTGGACCTATTCCTATAGACCTTGTTTTTGAAGTTACTAGGCATCTTTTTCATAGAAGAGTGTGCAGTTCTCAGTACTGTAGTGTTGCATCTAGAGACAACCCAGCAATTACTTTTTGTGGATAAGGCAACAGATCACATAGGAACACTGGAAAAACAGTGTATAAAAATGAGTTCCAGAGACAGTATTGTTTTTACTTTCATTTCCTTGAATTGTTCAAAATATTCACATTGGTCAGTGCCGCTCTCTATATTGTGGGTCTTAAAGCACTCAAAAACTGATTTCTTCATTCTCTGCCGTTGTAGGAGAGGTTAGCTCAGCATAGAGAAATGTTCTTTCAAAATTAAATCAAAGTTTTGGTAGTATGTAATGTGTAGAAGGCTGTGCTTCCCAAAGACCAAAGTTTATTTTCTTTACCTATCAAAATAGAAATCATTTGTTTATACAGTCTGAGCAATAGGGATGGGTTTTGTTTCATTATTTTTATTGACTGTTATTTTGTGACACTTTTTTAAAAAATTCTTTTTATATGTTTACTTAAAAGTATTATCCAAAACAACAACAAAAAAACCTTTTTCTTAAGGATAAAATAACTAGCAAAGGCCAAAGTATTGTTTAATTTTGTGTGTTCACTCTATCCTTATTGGCCCCTAGGACACACACTTCTATCTGATGTAAATGAATTACCCCCAAATACAATATTTTATTACAATCTCTTTTTACTTTATGTTTGTCAGTATAAATTATTCTTGTTTGTCAATGCATTCAGTCGCAAGAGTCAGTCAGAAGTTCTGTGTATGCATTTGTTCAGTTATTTTTACTTCTTATTGACCAGAGAAAATATTTCCACCCGTAAATTAGGAAGAGAAAGAAGTCATTTCCACTCATGAGTTTCTTGAGCTAGTAAAGTCATTGTGCAGCTTTTTTTTCTACTATAGGTATCTGAACTACCAAATCTAAACTTCATGTATATATCTGTGTATATTTAGTGCCAAGGTCAATAGAGCATCCTAACTGGGATTGGAAGACAAAACCGGAGAGCCATGATTTTGATGAACTAAATCATATTCTTCAAGAGAGCAAAAAACTTGGAAAAGCCCTTGAGAATCTGTCTCGCAGTAAGTTGATTCATTTTAGTATTTTAATGTAACCATGCAGCCTGATTTGTAATATGGAAATATATATCAGGAAGGCAGTGTTCCATTCCTTAAGTTTACTGACATCAGCAGTTACATTTCTGTTTATGGGGTTCCTAGAATGTCCAAGATTAATATTGCAGGTCTAATGCTGACTGCATCTACTTCCCCTCCACCTCTTTTTTTGTTGAATTAATTTTTTGTCAGCTTAGTGAACTGAATTAGCTCACAAAGAAATCAAATACCATAGCTGATGTAAGGAAAAAGATGGAAACTTGCAGCAATGAAACTGTTCCTTTGGATGGTAGCAATTAGATTTTAACTACTGTGACACCTTAACTGCATTGATGGGGATCAGACCTTTAACTGAAGGGCAATTAGGTGTTTTATGGCCTTGATCGCAATTAATTCCTTACAGGTTTGAAAAGCATTTCAAATAAATACTCAGAAACTGGTAAATAACTATTTCATTAAGATAAAACAAAGCAAAAAACACCTTATCCCTTGAATGACAATCAAGCAGGTACAGCATTTAAAGACAGCGTCCTCGTGTAAGAGGTAGCTTTGAGAATTACAGGGTAAAAACACATCTTATGAGGAATACATCTCTTCTGTAAAAGTCTTGAATACAGTGGTAGAAACATACATTACCACCAACCAGCAAGTATTCTTTCATGGTACATGAAAACTAAGTTTGGTGTGATCTGTGAGCCTTGAAGGAGACATCTGAATGAGAAAGAAATATCTCCTTTCTTCTCCCCATAAATTTTACCCTGACATCTTCCATTCATGGGAGAAATTCCAGATGGTGTCATCAGAAATAGAGCTGAATAAAATGGAAGGTCTTGTGAAGCATTTTGAGCTTTGGCATAGTGTATTTATAGTGCTCTTCTTACTTGCATTTCTAGTTAACAGGTCTGTCTGCTGTGGATTCTCTAAAAATCTGAAACCACTCCTGATTAGGGTCTCTAATTTACAGCCCCATCTGACCCTATAATCATGACAGCTACAAATGAGTCTGTCATTTCCAAGCCTTTCTTCTTTAGAGATTTGTAACCAGGCACGAACAGATTTGGAAATAACTTTTTTTTTTTTTTTTTCCGTTTCAGAACTGGAGATATAAAGCGATCAGAAACAAGAGTTCAACAACAAAGACCTCTATCTAATCTTTAAACATATGTGTTTTTCTTCCCCTGTGACTATAGTGTGGGTTTCACTGAGCTCAGGCTTCCTGACACTAGAAATCCCATTTGCAGGATTCCGTACCACTCTTTGCCAAAGAGTTTTCGAAGCAGTGCGCAAGACACTGCAGCTCTTTTGACTCTTACAGTTGGACTGGAGATTAATGTACCTGGTCAATCTTGTTTGAACCAGATTCTTATAGAGTTATTTCACTAATGAAGCTTTCCTTGATGTTTCTTGTGTAGTATTTGATGTTTTCTGATGGCACATTGTGTTTTTCACTGTCCTTTCCTGTTGGTTTCCCCATAATATAAGTTAATATTTGATTAACTTACTGTAAGCTGAGTTAAGGCTGTATGAACTGTGTGTAGGCTCTGCATATGATAACTGTGAAAGTTTTACTTTCCATTTCTCTTACTATCTTGTTCTTTTCCAGTATGCCTCCACGTTTCTTCAGATTAGTGCCCAAAACTGAGCAGATGGTCACTGCGGTTGAGGCTTGTGTCAAAAAGGAGCAGAAAGAATTACATATCTCACCTGTGACAGTTCCTGTTACTATATTTAGGAATAGTGTTTTTTTTTTTTTACAAGCAGCATTGCATTTAGCTCATGTCCCGTTTCTGTGTCCACTCTGGCTACTGACCAGTTATTCCAGTTTTACATTTGTGTGACTCATTTCTTTGCTTGTAAGACATACTACTTTGAACTTGCTTTTACTAATTTTAACTGTTCTATTCAGGCTATTTCTCTATTTCTCTGGTTTATCAAGATAATGCAGAACTTTAATACCCCACAGTGCTTTAAACCATTTGCAGCCTGATGTTACCCTCACTTTCATGAAGTTTGCTCTCTACTTCTTCATCCAGATCATTAATGGAAATATTGTCAGACCTCTGCATGATTCCCTTGAAAACTACCCCGTAAGTGCATTTTTTTCCCTCTAGATGTTTATATATCTTGTGATGATTTCACCTAGAATATAATTCTCTAGTTTGTTCATCAAATTGTCATCCAGGATAGTAAACAGAGCCTTATTAAAGCTTAAGTATTTTACATCTGCTTCTTCCTTTAATCCAGTAGGCAAATTTCTTAGTTGAGAGAGCAAGTAGATGATGTGATTTCTTGATAAATTCGTCACTGGTGTTCTTACCACCTTTTCTATCCACTAGATGTTAGTAAATTGTTTATTTAACAAACTTGTTGAATATTCTTGCTGCTGTCATATATAGACTGGCTGGTTAGTAATTCCCAAGTCTTCCCCTTTTCCTTTTCAAAAGGAAGATACAGTATTTGCCCTTTTCTGTCCTCCTTCATTCCTGAAAGACAATTGCTAGAGGTTCAGAGCTTTGTTCATCTAGTTTGTCATGTACTTGAGAGTACATGAGAGAATTTCACCAGATTCTGTCATCTTGAATATATCTGACTTTTCAGAATATCCTTCAGCTTGTTCTTCCCTTTATCTAGCTTGCATTTTTTTCTCTTAAAATCGGAAGTGTGAAGTATCCAACACTGAGATTTCTTTTTATCGTCTACTGTTTGCTTTCTTCCTCTTTGATGAGTTAGTTCTGTATTTTACTTTGTTCTCCTTGCCTACGGTATTTATAATTTCTGGTGACTTTTTGTTCTTTGATATTTGTTACTCATTTTGCACTTCAGCCATTTTGATTGTATCACATTTGTATCAGATTTATTCAAAATTTTACATCCTTTTTGTACTCTTGATTTTCAGATGGTTTCAGGAAAGAAATCCAGTCTCTTCTGTCATTTCTTCCATATTAGGATGACATAAAACAAAAATTAAAAATAAAAAATGTTAAAAATGAAAAAAGGGCAGAATTTTGAAAATAAGCCTGGTCTTACCATGACTGCAAGAGTACACTAAAGTTTGCACCTAAGAAATGTCTCAGTCAGTTTAAAGGAGAGACACTTTTAGCCCTTTAAGAAGTTTAAGGCATGTGAATCTAATTTTGTGCTGGGCTCAAACACAGCTGAGTGGTAAGCATCCCATATGGTGAATTTTGCAAAGACTGTGACAAAATGTGACAGCTACTTTCTCCAGTGTTACTGATTGCTTTGGGCATGTTGGGCAGCCTTTTTGATTTTACAAGTATGTCTGTGAAGCATACGAATCTAATGCTGCATTTGGCACTAACCTTGATTCCAAGCAGTATGGGATAGGCAGCTGGATCAACAAAAACCTGAGAGAGTGAATGATCACAGCACAGCATCAATGCCTTTTTACAGCATCCTGTGATCTCACTCTTCAGTAACTGAACAGGGAAGAGTAGAGCATAAAGGCAGACTTTTGAAGTTAAGTGAATTTTCCATCAAGTCCTGGACTTCATTTCCATTTTTAAAGGTATGTTTTAGGTCTTGCTGTAATGTTTCCAGACTCCACAGACTTCATTTCCCATGTGTAGCTGACACAGCCTGTGATTTGAACTCCTGTTTCTATTGCTTCATCTTTTGTACATATAGATCTTCGCTTTTAGAGAAACCTGTGCACTTTGTAGAAAATTAGAGTTGTCTGAAAGCTTTGGCTGGTGAGACTCAAGCACTTGGATATTTTGGTCTGTTTTATGCTCAGTCCTTCTAGAAGTTGAAACTAGCTCACTCCATCCTTTCACAGTTCTCAAGACAATGTAATATAATTTTGAGTAATTCTGTGCTCCAGTAGGTCCAGTATATCTCAGAAGCTACGAGTGACTTCTCACTCAAAGTTAAAATTATCTTGAAGAGTATAAAGATCTTGGAGATAGATATTGCCATAACTATCGGCCAAGTGCTTTGGAACTTGGTGACCATTTCCCAGAGCTCCAGCTATATCGATATGGGAAAACTGGGTTTTGTTAGTTTTTCTAATGATTTGTGATCATTGTAATGCATTTTGAGCTATCAAGTCAACTGTATAGGAGAGATTTTTTATTTTTTATTTATGAAACATATACAAATACATACTACATCTCCCTACATCTCTACTACATGCGTTGTCTTCTCCAAACACAAGGTATGTCTCCTTTATTGCCATCATCCTTCTTATCCTGCTAATCACAAATAAGAAAAGTTCTACCCTGTTTCAAATGCATGCTCTTCTGATTCCTCTTCTGGCTTGAATTCTTTTAAAAGAGATATTAAATGAGAATTAAGTGTGCTAAGGATCTTGCTCGTGAATAGTCCTGTCTTCTTCCCCTGTTATTTTTAGGATGAAAAGATAGAAAGCAGGAGATGTAACATAGTAAATTATAAGATGAGGGTTGGGAGGGTGGACTAAATCAGAAAGAAGATTGCTGCAAAACAAGTGTGAAGTTTGACTGCTTTGTGAACATTTTTGCATCTTCTATTTGAACAGTTAAGGACTAGAGTGCATATTGAATATGTATGCCCGTTGGACTAACTGTTTAAACATACTTACCAGCTTTTGGTGGTATGTAAGGTGTTGTACTGTAAGATAGCTATGTTTTTCCACATAATTGAACATAGCCTTTGAACAAACACAGATAAATGATATTTTGTTAGAAACATTTGAATCTTAGCAGAGGCCAGGTGTATATGACAAATTAAAAGGCAAGACACAAACTTACAATGCTGTAAATCCAGTGGATCGGCAAAATGGTAGCAAGTTAACATAAACCATGGATTATTGAAAGTGAATCCAAATTGGTTTGAGGGAAACCCCAAAATAAAAGTGTCTAGATAAAATCAATAGGAGGAAAGTATTATATTTGTTCTTTAACTTTAAAAGGTAGTAATCACTAAATCAGTACTCAGTAAATAAAACAAAAAAGCCAATTATGATCTAGTAGAAAATATTGTAAGGGAGCACAAAGAATGAAAGATCTGGAAACCTCCCTAGAGTATCTCTAACAAACAGATACTTCTTATGTTAGAAACAGATGAAGTTGCCTGATTTATACATAGCTTAAGACAGACAAATGTCATCTTACCACTTTAAAAAAGAATAATATAATGAAAATTAGGACCACATCTTCTGTTTCTTTCACATAAGGAAGAAAAATTTTGAGAACGAGAGTAAAAATTGTTGTAATGGTAAGGATAGAACTAGTTCAAGAATTGATGAGATTACATATACAGACTCCTAAAATCACATTCTTTGTTTATAGATAAATCTGCAAGTATGTGGGATATTAGAAGATAAATAGGTGCATCGTGAACTGCTTTAGTACATTTATCTCTCTCTCTGAAATATATTAGAATGGGTTTCCCCATCCTAATTTATAAATTCCCACACTAATAAACCTCTATACTCAGGGAACTTATTGATGAATGAAATACATGTAGGTTGTAAGTTATATAAATGAGTGGCGTGCCAAATGCATTTATCAGAGATGTATGAATTTTCTCACTGAACCCAGGCAATTCTGATGATGTAACTGTAAATGCACATCTGCATGACATGGAGTTTTATCAGTGACCTCATGTTGAAGGTGTTTGAAGATGTACTTTTTTTTCAGCCAGACACAGTTGTTCGTCTGAAATGCACTTAGTCTGTAAAAATGATGATTAGGGCAGCTGTGATCCTGCCCTAAATGTGCTGTGCTAATGAACCACAAAACTCAACAGCAGCATTCTCTAAAGGTTTTTTCCTTTATTCTGTTCAGAGAGATCAATGTTTGTGATTTATTTTGAAATGGACATTTTTAGATAAGCTCAATCAGACCTTTAAAGAAGATAATTTTATCTTGATACTGAAGCTGTTATATGATGCTGCCTTTGCAGATACTATCCATTTGCCTTTAGTATGATGTATGAGTAATAATACAAAATAATATTTTCTGAGGCTGAAACAGGAAGAGTATGGTCATAATTATTGCTATTCATTTACAACGTAGGAGCTTACATGAAAGGCAATCACTGTGATTTTTATTTTAAGTATTTCTTTACTATATGCTTTAAATTTTAATTAGCTTTGCTGATGTATTTGTCATTTTACTCTAATCTGCTTGTAAGCCTCAGGACCAGAATCTCCTTCTGAATTATAGTGGTCTTTTCTGGAACAGTATTTGGCTTGTTAGAATATCCCCTAATGCTGTTGCAGAGGTAGGACTTGTGTAGCTACCATTGCAGATGGAAAAAGGGGATTGGCATTTCATGACTCCATCCATGGCAGCCAGTTGCATGAGCTACCCACCTTACTCCAGCCTGCTGCTGTCTGCGAGATTTGGTAGTGTTCTTTTTTGCTGAGAAATGCAGCATCTTGGCATAGCAGAGGGTCTGGGCAAGAATATTCAGTACTACTTTGCATGCTGTTTTTCTTTGTTCTCCTAGTTCATTAATTTCCAATGTTAATCCTGAAACCTGTGTTATCCATTGGAGCCACTCACAAAATTGGATATACAAATACTGCAGGTCTGGAGTGCTCACTGACTGAGTATTTAATTAGTTTTATTTTTCTTAAAATCATCATGGTGAGAAGACATCAAATCCATGTTTTCTATGGCATTCCTACATAGTGACTATAGTATAAGCTATGTTAATGCATGCTGCCTTGTAGATGACAATGTTTCTCTTGTTATTTTGTGGTTATATGTTGGGAAAAAAAAAGTTACCCTAATTCATGATGGAACCCCCTGCAGAAGTTCAGTACAAAAAGTTGTGAATAATTATTTGATCATATAAGGAAATATGCTCCTTTCTCTTCTAGCACTGCATTGAGGTTTCTGTTCAACAGGCTTTCACAAAAAAATCCCCAAAATACTATTGGAGAAAATAAGGCTTATTTTGAAAATTGTAAATCATAGAATCATAGAATCACAGAATGCTTAGGGTTGGAAGGGACCTCTAGAGGTCATCTAGTCCAACCCCCCTGCACACGCAGGGTCACCTAGAGCACGTGGCACAGGGCTGCGTCCAAGCGGGTTTGGAAGATCTCCAGAGAAGGAGACTCCACAACCTCTCCGGGCAGCCTGTTCCAGTGCTCTGTCACCCTCACTGTTAAAAAAATTTTCCTTAAGTTCCTGTGTAAATGACTCAATGTAATTAAGTGTTGAACTAGGAGACTGGGGAGTCCAGCCATCCACAAGCTCCTTGGCTTACAACGACCCTGAGAATGTAATTTGTTATGTTATTTGGAGTTGTCCTGGGGTTTCTTAGTTCCAAAACCCTTTTACATCAAAACCAGAATGCTTTGGCTCATAGGAAAATTGGCTACTGGGAGCTCTGTGGCCATCTTCTGGAAGTCTAGAAAAATGCGTCAGCTATTTGCAACTCCCACTGAGCTAACTAGTGGTAGTCTGTCCTATGTTACAGGCAGTAATGTTTTATTTTCTTAGGACTAGGAACACATTAGACTTGCCAGCTACATATTTGTGTATTTACAGAAAAGTAGGTCCTAAGAGAGAAACGCAGCTAATGTTTCATTACTCTTGTGTTACCTCTCTATATGATTAATTAAAAGAGTAAACACAAGCAGAAAATGGTAGATTTCTCTGAAGTTTCACAACTCTCATTCTCATTGGAATACTTGTACTATATTTTCAGGTGTGCCCAGCATATGATTATGTTGCAGGTTCTTCAGCTGGTGTAAAGCTCATCAGGGATGAAGCAGCAGGCAGAGACTTTATGACTTTTTGCCATTTCAAACAAATGTACATTTGTATAGTACCTAGTAATTTGAAAAATATTGTTCTGCTATTTAATTTTAACCACCAACCTCAAAAAGCACTCTCAACAGCTGACTATGGAAAAGCATTATGTACTGCGTTAGTTATACTTGGTGCAGGAGAGCAGCAACACAGGAAACTCTCTTGCTGAGACCTATATATAAAAGAGCTAGGCATCTTTAAGACTGATAGAATTGTTGTGTAAAAATGTTCTTTTTTTATTTTGAGGGAAACTTCACTTCTTGGTCAGTTAGAAGTTAAGCAGTATTTTCCAACAAGATTGCTTTTATTTTGCTAAATCTTTCTTGCAGTCTTTTCTCCACCTCTCCTCCAAAACCTGGATATTGTCAGGATAAAAATGTTCCAATCAAGAGGGGCTGTGCTAGCATGAAGATTTCTTAACGATCACAGATGGCAGGAGCTGGGGCTGTGGAGCATTTCTAAGGGACTGTGAGAGCTTGTTCAGACCAATTACGTTATTGTTTCAGCACCCTTGTAGAGCAGAGAGTCATTATGCTCAAAAGTAGAAACAGTGTCCTGGATCTGTCTGTGTAATTCAGCAGGAATCTAAGTTTGCTGGTTACTTGTGGTGCCCGATCAAAATTCAACACTTTTAATCAAGTGCAAAAGAGAGGAATTCAAAGACATGCCACTGGCACTTAGGTGCCTAATTAATTCCTGCTGTAAAGCTCACATGTGAGCCCTAGTTGATAGTGGCAGGCAAAACACCTCCACTTAATTGTGACGCTGTATCATTGCAAAAAGTAAGAATGGCAGAACTATTCTATAGTTGTTAATCGTGTAGTATGATATAAAACTACAGTCAATGCCTATGAGAAGCAGCTGCTGCAAGAGAGGGAGCAAAGCACACTCACTAATTTCTGAAGGTTGGATGTTTGACATCAGAAGACTTGTGCCCCAGAAGAGAGAACCTCTGGAATCATCCCTCTCTTATCTGCTGCTCACTGGCTTGAGGCAGAGCAGAGATGAAGCAACCCTAAAACTTCCATACTTTACATTCAGCATAAACTGATTGCATTTTAACTTTAAATGCGCACTAACTGATGGAAATCAGAAACAGCTGTGCTTAGTAGTTTAAAATATAACAAATCTCTTGGATTCAAGATTGAGCAAACTAGTTATGTTAGTTTTTGTGATACAAGAGCTTGTTGTAGATTAGGATTAAAGGGTAATTAAAAAAAAAGGCTACAGTCTGAGTAAGAGGACTAAACTGTTAATAAAAGTTTGCGCATTTTTAGTTTATGGACATTTAACCTAAAGCTGAAGTATATGCACTTTCCATTTCAAGTAATTTCATGGAATAGGTTGTTCCTTTTTCTCTGTAGCAGCCTGTGCTTTTACGGTAATATGCACACATTTATTATCTTCCTAGTATATATTTGTGTATTACATAAATAGTTTTATTTTTCTCTCTACTGTTTATGAAAGCCACAGAGAACTGGAAGTAACTATGCAAGGTGCAGAGAGCACAAGCAATAATTTGTTGTCCAATAATAATGAAAAGAGGTTTTCAGAAAATCACTCGTCTCTAAATTCTAGTGATTCTGTGAATTGATGAAGCAGTGATGATAACAACCACTGTTAGGATTACTTTGCAGAAATTAATGTTTTTTTAAATCGTACCATAAAATGAAATAACTGACAATAACGTATTTTACTAAGAAAAAGTCAAGAATGTGCCAACAGTTAAGGGAGTAGTGGTTACCCTACATATCCTTGTATGGTAATTATGGGTATCAGTTTCTTTACTTGCATCTGAGTTGTCAGGATTCTCGATTAAGAGGTTTTTTTTTCTTTCTAATTTTATGGTGTTGTATACGATGGGTAGCATCAGATTAAATTCTGCAATTCATTCTCAAATTATTCATTTTAAGTTTTTACTTGAGAAATTACTTTACGAAAAGTGGAGCCCTTATTCATCTGTGATCTGCCTGCAAAAAGACCTTACTTTTGTGATACTGTCTGTTGCTCAGAGGCACAAGTTCCCATTCCTCTCAGCTTCACCTATGCTATTTTGTCAGTTTGCCAAGTGTTTAAAAAGAAAAAAAAAAACCCAACTTGGTAGGAGCAGCCACACACCACACACCAAGCCGGTGCAGTAGAATCTTGGGGGAAAAAAAGAGTGTGCTTTTTTATACTTCCACCTTTTAATGGGCTAACTTATCCTCATCTATGTTGACGGAGTTGTGTTAATGTTAATGGGGCTCAAGTTGAGCCCCATGAATGACAGCATGGGAAAACCTGCCTCCAGAAGAACCACCACGCTAAAGTCATTGCACATTGCACTTAAGAAATGTCTTCCTTAGAATCCTTTTTTTTTCCCTCTGTCTTTATACTACATCAGAAAAAGAGAATGAGAAGAGATTTCAGGTTTGGTCCTTTAGCAAATTAATTAGGGTAGAAAAAATACTCTTGCTATTTATACTTAAAATGTTAACAGTCATTCCGTGTTCTGTAATGAGTCTGCATATTTACTGACTGGTCTGATCATGAGCTCTCAGGTATCAAAGACCCGGTTCCAGATAGGGAAATGAAAGTAGAAGAAAAAAAGGTGACTTCCTATCTGAGGAAAAAAAATCTCATATCAAAGCAAACAAAAAAGTTGTAAAAATCATAGGAACCTCCTGAGAAAAGAGTTTGTCTGTTTGGAGAAAATCCCAGAATGGTTGAGGTTGGAAGGGACCTCAAGCGGTCATCTAGTCCAACCCCCTGCTCAAGCAGGGATACTTAGAGCACGTGGCACAGAGGAATATGGTTGTAAAATGGATTGACTTCAGTTATCCAAAATACAGCCAGTGGTATGAAGATCTGGTTGTTGTGTATCAGGTATTCAGCGTGAGATAGAGAGAACCTCGAGTTTGTTTTCTGCTGCCTCAGAGAGAGCATTTTCTGCTCTCTAGTTAATGCCCATACAATTTTGGGGGTGGAAGAAATTGGCTTTCTAGCACATTAATGTCCTGTTGAATGACTCAGGCTGGTGCAACTTGCTGATGGACACACTGTATGGATGTTAGTGCCGTGTTTGGAATAGATAAATCTTTATTTTTTTTTAAAAAAAACAGATTTGTTTAAAAACAGATTAATTGCTGTGGGGGTCGGGAAGATTAGACCAAATGTGTTTGTTCATTATAACCTACTTTATAAATGCTGCATGACTGAAAATATTCTTTTAACTACTGGCATATTTCTTCTGTGTTGATCAAGTCTTAAAATGCTAATTACAATTCTGTTAGCACTCCTTTAAACAAAAAACAGTGTAAGGAAGCCAACTAAGAATTAACACCATACAGCAAATGATTAAAAGCATAGTGTTTAAAAAAATGATTCGTGCAGTTATGCTGTATCAAAAACGAGGAATGAAAATGATTAAGAATTAGGCTTGTACTTCTGCAATCATTAGTACGATTTTTGGAAAGATTAACTCTCAGTTCAGCTGATATTATATATTCTGTAATATAACCTCTTGTGTTCCTTAGAACAAGATGTCTTGATAATACCATATGAATTAGAAAAGAACTTTTAAAAGTATATTCTTCCTGTACATGTATGTTTTTATAAGCCCGTCAACCATCAGGAGATGCTTGTTTTTTGAATAGAAGTTCTATCCTAGAAGTATTTCTTATTAAATGGTTTGCTCCGAGTAAGTCAAAATTTTCAACATGAACACATTAAAGATAAGATTACTTCATCAGGCCATATGACATGGCTGGGGCACGTGTCATAAGTTCTGAGACCAGCTGTGAGTATCTAACATGCCGCAGAGTAGTCACTGGTAAAAAAAGGTTATACGAGTTGATGAAAACAAACATAGGAAAGCCTCAGGCAAGCATCAGCAGAAAGGACAAAAGAAGAGCAAATAAGAACTTCTTTAGCCTATTGAGAACAACTGTTTTGCATTATGTTATTGCATTATGAGATTTCCTCCTCTGGCTTTAATTCTACTGGTTTTCATAGAGTTATTTCTTCTTTGAACTATGGAAGAATTATTCCCATGTTGCCCTATACTTACAAGATACCATTTCATATGCTGGTCAGAGCTAGATTTGCTTAATTATGTGCCCATTTGCAAATATTAAATTGCTTAATTAACTTTCAGTTAACTTAACTAAAAGTATACTTAGGCTTGGTGACTTGTTGCTGCTTTTGTAACACACCTGTGTTGCTTCGATTTCCTTTTTTTTTTCTTTTTTTTTTTTGGAAATTCATTTTGATTATATTGCAGCTGAGGAGAGTTAGGAGTGTATTGTTTATGGGCAGTTTCACTAAGGAACAAAACATGATAGATTGTATGGTTCAGTTGTGTGCAGACAACAATATATAAACTTTTCAGATTAAACATTATTTTAATTATTGTAATAAAGTATTTCTAGAAAAAATATTTCTAAAATTTTTAAATCTGCTTTGTTTTCAGGCATTGCAATTTCTGATGAACTTGATAAGGTAAGATTCACCGTATGCCTAATGAACAATAAAACCAGAGAGATAGTAATGGTAATTTAAGGCAATGAGAAATACATTTCTCTGTCCTGGTATACATACTTCAGTTCTGTTGCGTTCAGAGGGAATTTGGGTAGGGAGAGCTGTTGAGGAAGTACTGTACATGTGGATACATTAAGAGCTTAATCCGGGATGGGCTCTCAATTGTGGAAGAAATCTCATTCAGTTTAAGAGACCCTTAATGAGTCCAGGTGAAAGCTGCTGAGCTTGATATCATCTGCATGTAACATCATCTATTGAGTTAGCTTAGTGATATACTACTGGGAACATTTAGCTTTAAATACTTTTAATTCATGAAGTCAGGTTCTTGGGTACAATTATACCCAATAACTGTATAATTACCTTACCTCAACTGTTACGGTGCATGAAAATCCTTGGAAATATTCTTTAGTCTCCAGATGTAATTAGGAATGCACAATCCATAAAAATCCATCTTCATTTCCTTGCTGAATGCAATACATAAGGATATCTTCCATTTGACCCTTTTGAGAAGTTACGTAGTTAATGTGAATTTAAATTTTAGCTGTAATGAACTCTATGCTGAAAGAGCAGTTAAGCAAATTTTTCAGTTTCAGGGATATAGAACACCTGTCTCTTCCCCGTTATCTGCACTGAACAGCAGGTTTTTTTAGAATAAGAATCTTGGGTTATTTTCATGGTATCAGAAATTGTTACTATCAAGATAAAAAGTGTGAAAAGCACAGGCCTAATTATTAATATAGGAGACATTTTTTTTTTCTCCCTGTCTTTCTTTCTCATGGCAAAATGAAGGTACCATCCCTTCTGCCCCCAAAGCCTATGCAATACAACCCATGGCTTCTCAGGCAGGACAGTACCGAACAGTCCTGTGCATATGGGGCTGCCACTGCAAAACAAACCCTCATCATTTTGACCTGGATCTTGCTGTATCTCATTTTCCACACGGAGGGGGGATACAGAGTCCAAGCCTTCTTCTTATCATTTTTCAGCTGTGCTCGGAAGAGTATGAGAAATACAATTACAAAAGGCCTTCCATTAGAACAATCTTTAAAAATATTTACAAACAATTTTTTTTTTGTGAAAAAAACATGAAATATCACTGTTTTGTGGAAGGAAAATACATTTTGGGCTGAAGCCCCTGTGACATGTCTCCTCCATTTTGTAGGAGCTCAAAAATCATAAAATCATTCATGCTTTTAAATTTAACAATTCTGTGTGAAAATTTAAGTGGAGAGCATCACTAATTGGTATTTTGCAGTCTGAACAAAGACTGAATTTTGTTTTTGTTACCACATTATTTTATTGTTCATAATCTAAAATTAAAATATTTATTATAAAACTTAAGATACATCTTTTAAATACTCTCTGGCACCTTTACAGTAGGGCATTTACAGTGTCCATTTCTGAAGAGAACAGGTAAAGTGAGTGTGTTTGAAATCAAATGCTATTTGGTGGGAGGAAGACAAAAATACAGAGCTCTTAAAATTCTTGTTTTTCCAGCCTCGTTTTAAAGGCTTCCAGGATGGATTCACTGAAAACATGTAATTTGTAGTCTGCATTGTCTTAGGGGAGTTTCACTACTATTTCTTATCTTGGCCCTTAGGGATTTTTAATGGACATAAAGGCTGTTTCTGTTTTGAGAGATAAAGCATAGCCAGGATCATTTGGTTGTATAGAACTACCTGAATTCGTGTTGCTAAGCTCCCTTTATAGCAGGAATGATCCCTTGCATGTGCTAGCTCCTGAACTGCACCTGTGACCTGCTTGTAAAAGTGTTATTTGTATTAGGTCAAAGAGGATCTGGGGGACTGTATGTTAGTAATTTAACAGTGTATTTAATTTAGTTTCATTTCACCTGGGCATGGCCTAAGCAATGTGGTTTCCTTTTTCTTCTCTTCTTTTTTTCCCTGGAATAAGTGTAGCCAAGTTCATTGTTATTCCCTGCCCTGCTGATACTACAGCTTCCTTATCTGGGCTGCAGCAGTAGTGAATCCTTTCTCAAACCACATTCTAATTTGTGTTTTGGATTAATCGTTTGGCCTTTCAGGTGCAAGTGATTGTTCTAGAACAGCATGCCCAACCTCGGCATGGAATTCTGTTCTAAAATTTTTATTGCTTAGGTGTTGTGAGAGACATAAAATTAAGCACAATAAGAAATTCATCTGCACACTCTTCCTTGCTTTGTTTTTCTGATAAGTGGGAATTAGGACAGAGCCTATAATCTTGCTCTTCTGCATTTTAGTTTCTGAATCAAGAGAAGATAGAGAATGTGTATGTACATTTCTTTATTTCTGTTTCTTCTTATATATGTTTGCAAAATAGCCTCTTTCTAGCTGCAGCAAACTCTAGCTGCCCCTTACAGGAGAGTTTCAGTAAGTAGTGTCAGATGATGTACCTGCTTCTCCAGATAATCCAGTTAACTACTTACTTGCTTAGTTACTCCAGCATCTGGATTTGGAAAACCAGTTTGCTCTCAATTACAATCACTTTTGTGAAGGGGCATTTAATTTAAATATCAAGTCAATTAAGACTTGAAATAAATATTCAAGTGAAATAACTGCTATTATTAGCTTTGTGCCAGTACTTTGGATTTCAGTTAAAGACAGAAAAAAAATAGGACAAAAAATATAGACAGATAAGGTCAGTCTTTCATTAATAAGGGAAGTTTTCAGTTTCAGACAATTTTATTTAGACGTTTCAGAATTTCACTGACACCACTGCAAACTAAAATTCCTATGATTGCTGCAATTAAAACATATTTGTTATATAATTTTCTTCCTTCATTTTATTCTGTTAGACTTTTAATGTCTGGTGTTCCATTTCTCTGGTGATTCAGCCTCCTTTCGTACACCCTGGAAGCCAAATAAGATGAGCAGCTGACACTGCAAGTACTGTGTGTACAGAAAGAAAATGGGGAGACATGATGTGTGACTCACAGATTTTAAGACTAAAGTGCAGAGTTAATGTAATACAAACTGCTGAATTGAGTCACCTTCTTCATCACTGAAAAGGAACTGTTGTTCCTGTTGTGTAGCATTCCTAAAGCTCCTCATTAATCCCAAAAATCTTGCTAAAGAGATAGAGATTTTGAGCTATGATAATACCTTTGCTGTGAAAATTTATAAAATTGTTGAACTGAATATTTATGAAATGGTTAAAAAACTATAAAGAAAAAAATAATTGTTTTGTGATGAGTTTCAGGATTTTTCGTAAGGACTTGCCTGGGAAGCAGAAGCTTTAGTTTACACAGAATTGCTGTGTGATGCATAGCAATAAAACATAAGTTGGATACTGCAGTGCAGAAATAAGTTTGAATGGGATTTATGCAGTTATACCTGTGCTGGCAATATTTCTGGATGAGGCTGTACAAGATATGGAGTCAAATCCGTGACCTCTTGACAGAGCTGGAGACCTAAGTTAATGATATTAAACAAATAAATTAAAAAGGAGGATGGAGAAGAAAAGGATTATTCCTCTTCTACCTTTTCATTCTCTAAGAATACTTCCCAAATGTTTTCCAAGCCTTTTCCCTCTGCAAATATAAAAAATATAAAATAATATAAAAGGGAAATATAAAAGATTTACAAATGCAAATATATAGAAGATATATATTCTATATATTATATAATATAAAGGATAGACACATGCTTTCAAATAAAATATGGGATTCTCACATAATCATAATATTCCAAGTATTGGAACTTCACTGAAAATACTATGTAGTATGAGCCCTGTCATACCACTATGAGGTTTGTATGGAATTCCAAACTATTTTCTTTCTTTCAGTCACTAATGTATTGGAGAACCTGAATCAGACATGAATTAATATGATCTAATAAATCATAACACATTTTGGCCCTCAAGCTTAATGTTTTCTCTGTGCTGCATCTAGGGTGTACTTTCTTTTTACGTGTAGTAAGTAGGTAGTACTACAATGAAGGCCAGTACTAGTTAATAAGAGAGAAAATGTTTAAGGCATCAGAAAAGAGAATTATGCTCACCCCAAAGTTTCTTTTGATTGTAGAGCAATTTCAAAATGGAACATGGAGCTTTTTACTCTATACCTAAATGAAGGGTTCCATGAATGCTGCTGTGCTCCCAGGAATGGAATTCATACCCCAGTCACATCTCAGTCCAACACTGAGGTGACATTCAGCTGCCTTCCCCTTCTTCTCCTGATTGCCGCAGCAAGGAATCTTGAGCATGTCAAGTTGGTAACCACTGGAGTGGATGATAAATGACCAAGACACTGGAGTGCACTTTAAAATAATCCTCTAGATTAATTTCAGGGCAAATTTAAATACCTTCTTGTCCCAAATAAATTTTTGCGTATACCAAAGTCACTTTCAATTTCTTCTGGTATTTATGGGGATGTAAATTGGAAAATGGTTAAGATTTTAAGTTTTATATAAAAATGCATATATTAGCTTACCTGTGACAGAATACTTCATCTGAATTTATTGAAGCTTGTGAAGTAAGGTGTCTAATAATGGCATGGTGTCCTCAGAAGAACTTTCTCTGATTTGCCAATTACTGTTCTCATTGTGACTGCTTATGTACTTGAAAGGAGGAAGATAAATTAGATCATTGAAATTGTGGAGTATTAATCTAACAAAATTCTAAAATCTTGGCAAGGGAATACAGTGAGGCAAGACACCTCTCTTTTACACTTCTTTTAAATAGAGCTTGAAAGCACTACTGTAGAGGATGGTCTAGTCCGTACAATGTTTAGAAAAGAAATCAGCATAACAAGGTATGATTAATGGTTTATTTATTCTTATGTTATTAGCACAGTGTACAGTGTCAGCGAAAGGCTGTGGTTCTGAAAAAAAAAAGGCAAATCTTCAAGTGCTCTGTACTGTCATTTTACAGGACTAATAGCTTTTAGCACAATTGAAACTGCAAGTAGATGCAGGTTTAACTAGCAGCAACATCTAGTTTTCATTCATTGTTTAAAAATTATCCCAGGGAGAAAGGGAGGGGAGCAGACAGCTAAAATATCAGGAAAAGAAGGGGCCAAAGGGTTCTTAGTTAAAGTGACTAATACAAGCATCTGCTACAATGACGGTATTTTGTGCAGTGGAATAGTATTTGTGTTTGTAGGCACATGGTGGTAGTCAGGATTATACCTATTATGTGACACAGGCTACTCTCATCTAATTTACTTTACCTAGCTATAACACAGCACAAGTAGGTAAGAAGTAAAATGTATATTTTAACTGCTTTAAAACAGAATAATGGTTAGAAATTTTAAAATCTCTGAAACAATACTGTTTTCCTCATTTTTCTCTCTTCTGTATTAGCTTCAGTCAGTTTTCAGGGGTCATATTATCAATCGGATGTCAACCTTGCCAAAAATGAATATGTGTAAAAAGTGAATCTAGTGAAGTGATGGAGAACTCTGAACAAAGATACAGAGAGCGGAGTCATGATGCCCTCAAAAGGATATCATAGAAAAAGAACAAAAGAGCAAGGGTGAATAAGCCTAATCCAGGAGCTATTCTGTATTTGGCTCTGTCAGATAAAATTTCTTGGGATTCTTCTGGACAAAATGAAATTATAGAATGTAGATAGAATGGGATAAATGTATTCATATAAAAATACTTTTTTTTTCCATTTCAGGATTAGAGACTTCTCTTTCAGATTGTGCTTTCAGCATGATCTGAATCAATTTAACCATTAGCAAGATACTTTTAAATGGTTTGTTTTTAGAAAGATAAGAAGGTATGATTGCTCACTAAGTAATCACTGATGCTCTTTGTTTTGGAAAGCATTATTTTGTAGCAGGAATATTTAATGAGATACTGAGCTGGATAACAGCCAAAAAGATTTGTCTTCCTAAAAATTTATCTCATTAAAAGACAGGAATAGAATATATCACTTCTAATTAGGAACACTTCTTTTGAAATGCCTTTCCTAACCCAGAGATGGATTTTGTTAAAACAGAAAAAAATATTCTTATCCCGTCATTTCGTTATGGAAATTTTGATTTATAAATACCTTTCTCTTTTTTGCCTTTTTTGAGCATGCCATTGTATATAACCTTCCATTGCATGCAACCATAACAATATGAGCACAACCTTGGAACAGCTTTTACCATACAACTTAGACGGACAGTGTTTCTTTAATCTAAATTTCTAATGTAGTGATGCAAATCATCAATATTGTTTTGAATATTCCAGATAGATACATTTTGTTTGCTTTTTTGTAATCTTCTGTACATATCTTCTTCCTAAGTGGTAAAATATATGATTACTATTTTCAGAAATGCATTTTATTGGAATGTTTATGCATTTCCAGAATTCAATGGTACATTATATAAAATCCCAACAGAGTTGCTTTTAAAATGCCCAAAGAAGATTTATGTATTAATTTTGTAATAATTCATAGTGATTGTGCTGTTCATTATGCAAGAGGTGTAAGCAGCTGTCACTTAACGTAACTGATATAGGGCTAGTTCTAAGACTACTGCAGTTATTAAAAAAAAAAGTTTTTCAAGATGGAATTAAATAAAGTCCAGCTTTTTACAGTTGTTCTTGAAAAGCAAGGAGGGGAGATTTGAAACATCAGGATAGTCAGATCTCTTGGAATTTTGCTAGTGAGAATCTTTTCAATAGTCCATAACTGTTTGTAGGTGTTATCTGAGCCTCTGAATTTTTTATGTGTTGTACTATGTATTTAGCAATTTAGTTTTGTTTTCCACATTTCTTCTTTTCTTTCCCTGCTTACCAGTGTGGTTGGGAAAAAACAGCGCAGACTTTTTATTTATTTCTTTTCAGGACACAGCAGGTTTTAACACTCCCCTTCTCAGACCTCGTGTAATTGGAGAGTGGGTTGGTCGTGAAGAGAATGATGCAGATCCACTGGCTGCTGAGATGTTGCAACCACCGATACCAAGAAGTAAAAATGAACAGTGGGACAGTGAGGATAGCAGCAGT
Source organism: Tinamus guttatus (assembly GCF_059628265.1). Taxonomy (NCBI): domain Eukaryota; kingdom Metazoa; phylum Chordata; class Aves; order Tinamiformes; family Tinamidae; genus Tinamus; species Tinamus guttatus. The sequence goes on along the minus strand of NW_028288877.1, from coordinate 605,762 downwards.
CCTGGAGGAAGGTGGGATTTTGGTTTTGCCTGGAAATCTTACAATTTGTGAAAAAGAGCTTTCTCTTTAATGTCGTAAGAGTGGAACAAAGGGCTTTTAAATTCCCATCTCTAGTGTGGCAGGATGCAAAATGTATGGGACTCATTAATTTGTCTTCTAAGAGTTTTGCCTGTGATTTATCTTTATACTCATTTGCAATCTCATTCCTATGTAAAGCAAAGTGTATGTTGATAAGATTGGGACCTATGCTTAATAATTTTATGATGTACAACCTTAATCTGATATGTCAAGCCCTTCTGTCCTTCAGTAGGTAGAAGCTGTTTCTTAATCTGGATGTGTTAGTGATAAATCATTCCCATTTAAGATATTCCCATTTAAAGGAAATTTTTGGACAGGATTTCCTAAATTAATTATCAGTTCTCAAAAGTAGCATCAAAACTCAAAAGTGTTAATGGTAATTCTTTCTCAAAGACAAAATTGCATTCTCTGCAGTAAATACCTTCTGATCATTCACTGTAGTCAGTTGCAACTTGACTGAGGATGAGGGCAGTCTGCTTGTTTGTTTATGTGTTTTTGCTGCACATAAGAGGTGGTTGCTTTTCCAATGAGTACATTCTCCACACCCTAAAGGTGATTGCTTCTCACAGAAAGTGAAGTATGCACAGCCTGTTTTTAATTTTTTTTTTTTTGAGTAAAGTTTATGCAGGGCCTCTGTTGATTGTCTGAACACCCTTGTTTTCTCTCCAAATTGTAGACATTTCTCTGATTATAACTAGAAAACTAACTGCAATAGACAGCTTTTTCTTTTTCTTTCTTTCTTTTTTTTTTTTTTTTTAAGAATGCAGAAACCCTCCAATTTCCCTTTGGAACGGTTTAAGCTATTGCTTCACTATGTCCTTGATGCATCTTTCACGTTGAAATTCTCCTCCCTGTGCCAGAGAAACTAGTCTGTGACTTTGCTGTCCTCTTACAGGCTGCATTCATCAATTTTTCTCGCTTCCTCTTTTAATCATATGTCTGTGGGATAAATTGCACATACTACTATTTCGAAGAAGTAGCAGTGTGTAGCAATGATCCCTCAGCCACACTTTGGACTGGAGTCAAGACAACTAATACTGGGCCTGGGTGGCACTATTGCTGGGAAAGTAATCGAGTCAGCAGCCGGCATTGCAGCTCGACTGTGGGGTCTGCTTTTCTATTTTGCCCTTATTTTGCAGTCCTGTAAGGAAACTCAATAAAGATCTGTTCCATGATGCAGGGAGAGCAGTGGTTGTTGTATCCCCTCTCTCAATGGGAAGGAACAGAAGTTGCATATCCCGACTCTGAAAGAGTGTACAGAGGTTTAGTGCCAAGTAACAAAGATTCAAAGCAGTATTTTTCCATCTGTAGAGGGAAGTAGAAGTTGTGAGAAATCCCACGGCTTGTGAGGTAACGAAAGCTTGTGATTACTGGCTTTAAAAGTATTTAAAAAGCTTTACTGAGTGTCATGACAAAATCACCATTGCCTGGTTGTGCGGAGTAAGGAGAACTTGTAGTGCTTGATGTCAGGAAGGAATCATGGGAAACATATCTCTAGTTTTAACTACAGAGAGTGCTGAGGACCTTTTGAAAAATATGTGTTATTAAGTGGAAATACAGATTTTCAGGGAAAATGAATAACTATTAAATTACATGCAGCATGTGGATTTACATTTGGATGACCCAATTTATGTCTGGGATAATTCGTTACTTTTTTAGCATCACATCAGGTTTTCTAAGGTTTGCAGTCTTCCAAAATACATGCGAAATTGCAGAACTTCATGGTAGTGATGATACCAAAACTGATGTGATCTATGTATGGAAGTTCAAAAGACCTATATTGACCAAGGTTAATCTGAATGTTAATAGCATGGAATTTCTTCATGGTATGATTCAATGTTACTGGGAATTAAAATACTATTAGTAGAATTTGGAATTGGCTATGCTCCAAATATATAAGACAATAATTTAGTTTTAATGTAGCATACCCGTAATACCTCTAAAAGTAATGGGAAGAGTATTGTTTTTATTAGACTAAATGAAACTCTTAAAAGAGCAAAGTTGCCATCACTTACTTTCATTAATCTATTTCACAGCCAGCAGAGCCAAATAATTCAGTTGCATTTTTGTCTGGCAACTAAAGGAGGGAGCAATTCAAAATTCATATTAAGTGTTTCTGATTATTTGTTTAAAAATCCGATTTATAAACATTACAAGAAACTTTTAATAAAATAGCTTATCAGTCACTTTTTTTCATGATTTATGTGACATGCCAGGAAGCTCTTGAAGCTAATTCTGGTTGAACTACAGAGTAAGAGTAGAGTAGAGTGTCACTGAAATAAGAGTGTCACTGATCACTGATAGGGTTATTTCCATCAGTGCCTTAAGCCACAGACTGTCTCTGTACATTGTTCTCGCAAAGCACAGTGTACATTTTCTTTTTCTGCTTACTGGAAGGGGAAGTCCTAGGTTTTTAAAAAACTCAGCCTTCTATAGGGGACAAACTAGACTGGTATACTTCTGCGGACCACTGCTATTTTGGTTACGTGCTCCCTTTCCAGTATTCTTTTCAACATGAGGCAGAGCATAGCAAGTACATGCAATATGCAAACCTATGAGTATATATTCACAGTACATGCAATATGCAAACCTACGAGTTGCTTGATTTTTCTGTCACTGCAACCATGAACCTCAGTTTTTGCTCCAGTCAGTAGCGGACAGTAGGAAGGAACCACTGTTGCATCCTTAAGAGTGTACATTCCTGTATTTGTGAGCAATGGAGATTTATATGTTGTGTATCTGAAAATCAAGCCAACTTACTGAAAAGGCAGTGGAGTTAAATTTGAGCAACAGTTTTCAGATGTTTGTAAGAGATCTACATTCCTACAACATGGTTTAAGACAGTCTAGTGCATCTCAGACAACCTCTTGAGGGACACCAAACTTCTCTCCCATGGTCTTTATCTTGGGATTGTAAAGAATCAGAAAAATTGCTAGTAGCTGCAGCAAGTCCTGCTTTCTGCCAACTTCTATGCGTTTCCAGATGCCTGGAAATTTGGGGACACAAGTCAACAATCAATAACCACTCACAGCAGTGCTTAGTTCCCAGTTACTGGTGTGAAGGAGCAATAGCAATTAGTACTTCATCTCCTGTTCTGTATATGTAACGTATTTGGACCTGATTGAATGCTTATAAAGTCAATAGGAGATCTCCCATGCTTGTTCAACCAAACCATTAGAAAGCATGAACTGACATGTTCTAATGAGCAGGGATGAGTGATAATCAGCTGATTGTTTGTGGTCTGATGGTATTAATCTTCAGATCTGGAAGACATGACGGGCGACAGTAATTTGACAAAATTCTGACAAATTTTGTAGAGTCCTAGTAAGAGAAAGTTGTGCTTTCCTCCCTCACAGCTTAAAAATGGAGCCAAAGACCAAAGGACTAAAACAGCAACAGCAGCAACATAAGAAACTGCTGGCTGCCATGCTTTCTCAGGACTCCTTTGATTCTGCCCAAAGCACAGCTCCATCTGTAACCGAAGAAGATATTGACAATGAAGATGATGCAATGGAACTGTTGGGTAACTGCAAAAATTATATGCATTTTCTAATTCTTTTTATTATAGATTTAAAATATAGTAACCAATATAAAAATATAATAACCAATGAAACACAGATTAGTTTGAATCTGCTTCCTCTTTTTGACCCGCAAGTTTAGCAAGATTTAGTAGATTTTAATATGTAAGTTTCAGGAATGCATATAATGAAGACTACTATATAACTGTCAACTCTATCAAACTCCCTTAAAAAACAAGCATTTCAGACATGGAATTTGTTTGAGACTTCTTAGCTACAAGTAGGCAATGTAAATTTGTAACCTCTGCAGGAGTTTTCATGGCAATTTTTCATAGTCTGGATTATACATTGAACTGTTCGGTGGCAGGCTCTATGCTCACTGCTCTCTCCTTGCTCTCCTGGAACAACTACTTAATATCACACAAGAGAAAGGAGGGAAGTTGTTGAAGAAAGCTTATTAATAATCTCCTTTTTGACATTTTTAAAAGCTCCAAAATAAGATGCTTGAAAAGTAATCATTGACTTATTTTTTATTTTTTGGCCAAATATGAAAATGTAGGATCAAAAATGTAGGATCACATGAAATGCGCAATCTTGAAGGATAGCTTGACATTCTTCTATCTAGGAGTTCTGTTGCAAAATATTTGTTCGTAAAGAATTTGAGGTGCAGATTAGTCTAAAAATAGAAAAATACCTGGTGCTCTATTATGATGCTGTACTTTAAGTGCAGTTATATTTCTGTTGCTTCATTATTGCAGTTTTCACAGGATCACAGAGTCATAGTATAGGTGAGGTTAGGAGGAAGTGCTATTATCTAGTCCTAGCCCCTGCTCAAAGCAGCATGAACGAGGGCAGGCTACTCAGCTGGCTTTTGTGTATCTTCAAGGAGGGGTAACTCCACAGCCTCTCCGGGCAGCCTGCTTCAGTGCTTGAGCACCCACACTGTAAACAAGAGTTTTTCTTACATTTAAATAATCAAGAATTAATGTATACTTGTTTTTTGAATAGTTTCAAATTTGATTCATGCAACTGTATTTACAAGAAAGTAAGTCTAATGCCACACTTTTTTTTGTAGAAATAGCTAGCTCTGTGAAATAAATTGGTAACTCTAGAATTAATCCATGGATTCCAGTGAAGGGCATGACTGTTTTTGTCTGTGGCAGTGTTATTTCCTTATTTCCTCCTGCAGTTTATAAATCTTCCCAACTTTATCATCAGAGTGAGATACATATCTGTAAAGAAAGCTGAGTGGGTATCTTGAGCTGACATATTTCACAGGACTCCTCTAAAGTAGGGTTCTGTGGCACCCAAGCAGTACAGTAGGTAAGTATCATTTGGCATCATCATGGCATCATTTTATGGTGTGTGGAATAGATGGTTTTTTTCCCCTGTGTGGGGATAGCGAAGAAAAGGCCAGACAGTTTTGCTTCTCCAGTATCTATGTCTTTCCCTCTGGACACTTGGATCCCTCAAGATATCAGGAAATAGAGAGGCAATATAAAGAAAATGTTCTTTTTCTAGTGGCTTGACTTTTGGCCAGAATATTATCTGTATATAAACAATTTTTTTTATATATATTTTATTTTTTCAGAACCATGTAGCTGTAAAATACCATCCTGTGATTTTAGTCAGGTTTTGTGCCATGCAAAGCCTGGAACATTTGTACATTTTAACAAAACCAGCAGAGTTTATACAAAATTAACTTACTGTGAAAGCTCACAAACTGGACCTAGGTCTGAGGGCCTAGGACAGAGTTTTATGTAGGCAATTCTGAGATTCTGATAGAACTCATGGATATTTCTCGAGTAACCATGAGTGGAATTATTATAGTATAGCCGTGTTGAAGTAACTGCCTCTGATAGAAAGTTCACTATATACATCTTGGTTTTGTATTTGTTGTGCTTCTGAAACACTGGCTTTTATTTTAATTCTCATTTTGGATTTTGCTGACCCTACATGGTTTAGATTCAATGAAATTGTAAGAATTACATTGCTGCAGAACTTCTCAAAACTTGAGGCTTTGACATGATGTGAAAAGTATTTTATTTTCTTTTAAGAGAACCTAAATTTCTATCAGCAAGCACAGATATCTTTAATTGCTATATTTTCCAGATCGGTGACTCTATCATATTAGGACTGAATTTTTATATTAGCATTATTTTATACTGCTTTAATCCATTAACTGCTTTGAGGCTTTTTGCACATGCAGTGTAACTACTTTCCAGTTGTGGCTTTCTGCCATCACTGAATTGCAGAGCATTAGTGCATATAGCTACTTTACTTGTTTCCTTTAGATTTCATTATTTGTTGCTTATTCAACCCTTCTTTGAAAAGCTACAAAACCTCATACCCTGAAGTCTGAATTTTGTTAAAGCGGATTTCACTATTGACAACAGATTATTTTAATCCATATGATATTTTAATCATTAGAATTTTTGTAGAACAAGAACTCTATGTCTTTGCGTGTATACAAGACAATCTTTGTCAGAGTTTAGCTGATTTATTTACCTATCAAAATATGAAATTGACTATTGCTGTGTTTTCTTTCGATGACCTCCTGGTAGTCATAATTGTCAATGAAGATTTAACAAGAATGAAACATTCCTAATAAAGGAAGCAATTAAACTATTATATTTTTAATGGTAAGGATCCATTTCAAAAGAAATATATTCGCAAAGATGAAAAAGAAGTGATTTCAATTATCATTGTCCATATATAAGGTAAGATGTATAACAATATTGTTAACATATTAGTATGTTGACATGCCAGTATCTTACCTGGGGAGTACAGAACCAGCATGTTAACACAGACGTGAGTTAACCTAATAGTGTTAACATAACTCTGCACTGCTAATTTTAAGGTGTGATTTTCTTTTCCTCAAGAATTCCCAAAGGTTAACTAGTCGTTCATTCTCGTGCCCCTGAAAGATTGGCAAGTGATCATGTTTACACGTGAGAAGATAAACAGAGAATTTGACATTGGTTGTCCATAGCTGTGGGATAAGACAATAACTTATGGTAGTCTGTTCGTTATAGATGTTACCATTCAGTATGGTAGTCTATTCGTTATATTTTATACCACTTTACTAGTAAGTCTTTTAAGCTCACAATATCTTTTAGTAAGTTTATAAGTTTTATAATTTGTCCAAGAGGATATTTGTAAGGCTTAGAAGAAGTTATCAGGTGAATTAGTCATTTACTGCGACACTGCCGTTCACTTGTTTAGTTATTTGTGGTTTGATAAAATGAGTTGATACTAAAGTGGATTGTTCTTAATATTACTAAAGGAAAAAGAGGTAAAATAGAGAGAGAAAATCACTGCTACAGGCACTAGATTCTCTTCTGCTGAAATGAGTTGCATATGAGATAAAAAAAAAAAAAACCCTAGAAGATAACAAAGCATGTCTTGTTTCAGGTTAGGCAATGGTACTTTTCTGCCTTTGTAAAGGGGAACCTTGTTCTTAGTCTTTATGTATAATTTTGGAGGAATAGTCACCTGAGATGCAAGTATCAGTCTAGCCCTTAGTGTTCCTTCTTATCTGGAGGACTATTTAATTTTTTTATCTGGAAATCAACTGCATGAAGTGTTGAGAAGAGATGAGAAAGACCCACTCACAAAAAAACAGTAATTGCTGCCAGTGGATTGGGGGCACTGATTTAAGATGTGGAGGACACTCTAGGCTTTTCCAAGAAATGACTGGAGAGTTTTGATAAATAATCATTATTTTTACAGAACAGAACACCTGCAATAGGAATAGCTATAATAACGGGTCATGTGTGAGAAAGGCAAGGTGATTTAGATTGTGCAGGGATTTTCCAGCTAGCTCTGATCAAGCTGTCCTGTATTTTTCAGACACAGTGTAGCTGTTTAGCAAATTTAAATAGTTTATGAAGAGCCATGCACTAACATGTTCAGTTTATAAACAAGATCATTCTCTCTTTGGAGTTTGCAGAGAAAGGAAGCATGAAAGAAGGGATTAGTTAGGACTGTCAGGGTACTACCTCAGTAAAAAATGACAGGATTTCCTTGCTTGGAGATTTAAAACGGAGCAGTGAAACGGAGCGAGGTCTAGGAAGGTTTTCTCATTATTCATTGTACACATGTGTGAAATCACTGTGTGTATGGTGGGAGAACAGGATTGATGCAGTCAGGGCAGTACAATTTAAGAAAGTGGCAGCAGAGCAAGAGCTGTAGAATGATTACCTAATTTAAGGCATCATAAGCTAGTTTTTGACCTGCTCGTGTGAATTCCTTGGCTTTGGAATTGTTCATCAGAGGAGTGGAGAGGAAGAAGGCTATTCAAGAGGACATTTGTGACTTTAATGTTCATACTGGGAGGTAAAATTTCCAAGGCAAAAGTTACATCCAAATACTGCAGCGCTTGATATTTTTCATGTTAATGTATGACTGAGAGTGTCATGTTTTTCTGAAGTAATAGGGTGTCTTTTCCTCTAGAGAAGTTGTTCTTTATTTTATATACAGGCATGTCGCTCACAAGAAGATAAATACTGCCAGTAAGGACAATCAGGGAGGTGTAAATTCACTAGGATTTTGTTGGGTGGAAATGGAGAATGTATATTTGTTGCAAGAGATGCTCCTAGGTGATAGATCCTAGTTTATAGTGCTGGTTATAGCATCTGACAGATTCTGGTATGCATAGCAATGCAAAATAGGAGTTGAAACAAAATCAACCAAAACAAAACTATGAATGAAATGCTTCAAAATATGTTTTGCAAGAAATTCTGCCTTTTCAAAATGGAGTTTGCTATTAGGAATGTGTGGGATATTTCTGTAGAAAAACTGATCCTATTATCATGTACTGCAAACACAACAGCACCTTTCCAAAACATCCAGATTATGGTTTTCTGATGCATCCATTACTTGCCTGACTGAAATAATATTTTAGTACTAGTCATAGAAAATAATTTTTGACTGACGCTTAGTACACATAGCTTCTAAGTTCTGATACAGATAATGAAAATACAGCATTTCATAAACACATTACTTTTATAACTATAAATATTTGTTATGGATTGTTTCCCAGTAGTTGCACTATTTTTTTTCTATTTTATCTGATAGTTGTGTTTGGCACCTTAAGTCTGTTTGAGTCATAGGCTATTTGTATTATATTCCTAATTAACATATTATAAAGAATTTTAATGACTGCCAAGTTAAGTTTGAAACTTTTATTAAGTCTGTTTTCCCCTCCAACACCAATGCTGTACTTCATGGAAAGCGATCAGCAAAATGTATGTTTTTGTTGCATTCATAATCTTGTAAATTTACCTTTATATCACATAAGGAAATTATATGGGCAATTCTAAAGACTTCTGAATACCTCCTTCTCGTGGAGGACTATGGCCCTCAGCAATATTTTGAGAGAAACTTTCATCTATTCGACTGAGTACTCAGGGTTCTTGCTCCTCTGCTTCCTTTCAGATAAGAAATCAACAAATGATTCTTTCTCTAGGAGCCTTGCAGCTAAAGTGATGAGTGTCAGTAGTGTCCAAGAGATGTTTCTAATGAGAAAATTTGTGGCATTAAAGAAAGAAGTAGTGCAGAGAATATAAATTTGGTTTTATATGTTAATATCACTAAATACCATTTATGTGAGGACATAGGTGAGAACATACGAGTTTTCTGCATATGAATAGCTTCCTGAAGGAGAGAATGTTTATACATCATGTCCTCAAATTGCCAAATTTCACAGAACCTAGCCTCAAAGCCTGAGTCACCCTTGAGGAGACCAACTGTGAAAAAGCTGGTTCTTGTTGAGCCTTCTACTTAAAAATTCCTGCATCTAAGTGACATTCCTGCTTAAGTGACGTATGTTTATATATACGCATAAGTGACAAAGCACTAGAACAGGCTGCCCAGAGAGGTTCCTTGTGGAGTCTCCTTCTCTGGAGATCTTCCAAACCCTCCTGGATGCCACCCTGTGCCATGTGCTCTGGGTGTCCCTGCTGGAGCCGGGGGTTAGACTAGGTGATCTCTAGAGGTCCCTTCCAACTCAGCTGTTCTGTGATTCTGTGTGTGGTTCTGGGATATGTGTGACTGAGGTTCATATCTGGGCTTAAAATGGCGTAAGGCACATCAGGGCAGAAGATAACATGGAGGCAGCAGCAGTGTTCACTTTTCCATTCTTTGCTTTATTTTTTTCTGTTCCTTTTCTCTATCTCTCTATTCGAGTAAATCCGCTAATTTGTGTCTATTTCAGGCGGGGTATTTCATGCTGAGCCCAAGTGTGATAGTGCTAGAATGAGGCCTCCAACTAGGATTTTACGCATGTTGTCACTGTTAGGAGGAACTGGCTATCTAATACATCACTCTCACTCTCCTTCACACAACCTTCTGTCATTTGTTGTAAAATGTAGCATTTACTCTCTATGTACTAGATGGCACTTTGGTGACTTCATGAGCAGTGGTCAAGTATGTTTCTTCTTGAAATGAAAAGTATCTCTTACAGTGTTTGAACTTAAGCAATATCTTTTCTATATTTACTGCTTATGTGGTATTTGTTAGGGTAGTATCTGTCTACTTGAAAAATGCTCATGAGTTCATGTTTGCATCAATTATTTTTATTTTGCTGACAGGATGGGAAAATGATGTGCAGATAAATTGCCTTTTGTTCCCTGAGGGCTGATTCCCTACCTCTCTTCCGCAAGCAAAGTGCCTGTGAATATTTTTGGCTTCTCTCTGGGCAGAAGGGGGATTCTTCTTACTCATTATAGTTCTCAATACAATTTTATTCCAGGATTTCTCTCTTCATCTGCCCCGAATACTTGAATAGTTGAAGGCAAAGTGATCTAAAAGTCATGTGGATTTTATTCCGTTAGTCCCTTCCAGATTTTGTTCTTTGTTTAAAGAGAACCCTTTGTGCCTTTCAGGTTAACTTGGTGTCTCCTTGCAGGGCCATTTTTTATCGTTTAGCATGGTAACACAGGACACAATGTTACATCTCTCAAGATTTACAGGTAGCAAATCATATAACTCGGTAGCAGAAAGTGGTGTGCAGTAAATACTAATGGATTGCTGGGAGAAAAAAAATACTAATATTCATACAACCAGTTACTAAAAGCCAACGTTTAATTTGGGCTTGTAAGATTAGCATGCACAAAAGCTGTCATCAAGTTTTCTGGTCATCCAGCATCCATTCATCTGCTGAAGCATACAAACCTCAAAAAAGAACCTGCACAGTGTATATGTCTATGAAAATTATCATAGAATCACAGAATCATAGAATGCTTAAGGTTACAAGGGACCTCTAGAGATCATCTAGTCCAACCCCCCTGCTCCAGCAGGGTCACCTAGAGCACGTGGCACAGGACTGCGTCCAAGCAGGTTTTGAAGATCTCCAGAGAAGTGACTTCACAACCTCTCTGGGCAGCCTGTTCCAGTGCTCTGTCACCCTCACTGTTAAAATGTTTTTCCTTAAGTTCCTGTGGAACTTTTGATGCTTCAGTTTCTGGCTGTTTCCTCTAGTTCTGTCAGTGGCCACCAGGGAAATGAGGCCAGCACCATCCTCCTCACTGCCTCCCTTGAGGTACTTATAGACACTGATCAGATCCCCCTTTCAGCTTTCTCTTCTTATGTCTTATCAATCTACAATTCTCTATAAGGCTGCTGTTTACGGTAGGTTCTTCTGTATTGGGCATTCTGTACATAATTTCAGTGGATTAGAGCTGCAACCATATATGTGCTCTAACATTAACATATGGAAGTCTCAGCTTGCACGGGTACAAAATCAAAGCCAAGGAAACTGCAAAAAAAAATAATGTACAGGATAGCTCAAACTCTCTGGCTGCCACAAGTTTGTGTAATTAATTAAAGAAAGTATTAGTAAATATGTTTTTATTCTTTTTCTTTTCCTGAGATGGTAAGATCAAGATATGAAAGATTCCACTAAGTGCTTTTATTCTGGAACCATTCCACATTTTATAAAAGCACCGAGTTGTGGTGTCTATTCAATGAAGTGAAATGATAATAACTAGTATTTTAGGGTAAAATATACATGCATTTAAGCTATTTTTGATTTTTTAGGTGCAATTAGTGCATTCTACTGCTTTGGCCAAGATATCACAACTATCCTTTTTTAAATTATATAGTTTAGAAGATAAGCATGCAGACTGTACAAAATGGATGATGTGATTATAAAGCAGTGAATATAATGCTTTAAAGCTACTTTTATCTTCTAATGATGATAATGTTGAACACAACAGAGAGATTATTTCAGCTAATTATTACTCTGTTGTTCTGAGTATTGTGGATTTAAAGGGCTGCTCAAGATTTTATTCATTGGAGGCTAATTCCGTGTCTGTCAGCAGACTAAGTGATCCTTGACTCCAGCAAAGCAGCTGTAAGGGCAGGATACTTCGCAGGGAGAGGGGAAGATTTTTCTTATGCAAATTTAGATCAGATTGTATTTAGATTTAGATTTTACTCCACTGTTTTTGACAATGTTGAAGCGAACGTTCCCATTTTGTTAAAACTGCTGAATAAGAATTTTTTAAGTTTACAAAGTGACCAAAAGCTCTGTGCTATGCTGACTTCTTTTTTTAAAAGAAATCTTACAGGTTTCAGATACTTTCATATCTTCGCTTTGGAAACTGGGTTGAAAATTATGTGTCCCACTGGGCCCTGCTGATATTATTAACCACAGAAGGTGCTTCAGAAGTCAATTATTTGGTTTTAGATGCACAGATTTGCTAGATGGATTTACAAGTATGAGAAAGAGACTGACAATTATGTGGATAATTTTATTGAGAGGAAGCAATTGGATCATAAGCTCTTTACTAGGACTGTAAAACTAATTTCTCTGCCATTCTCTTAGCATGATTCCTAGCATATGAAGTTGAAGCAGACAGGCACTGCAACAGCACAGGGGAATAACTTGAATTTTCACTCAAAAATTTGTCTGCAAAAGCATGGATATTTTGTAATAGCAGGTGTTCCTAATAAAATCCACAATGAACTGTTATTTAAAAATTTGATATCTCATATGAGCATATATTGTCTACTAGAGCTAAAATAATGAAATCGGAGAAAGTATCCATCATCTAGAAAATAAATGATAGTGCAGGTAAAAGAATGAATAGCAAAATAAAGTTTCACCTTGCTTCTTACTCTAGGCTATGGAAGAATGAAACATGGGAAAACCCATGAACAAAAAAGTGCTTTAAATGTGAAGCTCAGCTTACTTGAAGTTCCACCTACCATAGCAGATTTTTCTCCTATGAAGTAATGTGGCAGTTTTGAGATAAGATGATATTATAGGATCAGAAATACTGTCTTTTTCATTGGGAAACTTGCCATATCCTTACATCTGGTGTTTTCTGTAGCCCCCTTAAAAAAAAAAAAAAAAAAAAAAAAAAGGTTACTTTCATGGTATATTGTACAGAAAGTAACAAAAATATTGTGGAAGCTATGCCCTCATTTCTTCCATAATAACTATTATTTAATATCCTATGCCAGTCTCCAATCTGATAGCAGTGCTACAGGTGCAAGCTATTTTTTTAGCTAAATATTATCAGTCATCCATAACGGAGTTCCATTTGCTGATTAGAATTGTTCTAGCTCTTTTAGCTTCCCCCTGGTACTGCCAAAATGTTGTCACACCTCATGGCTATCTGTAATGTGAGGCCAAAAGCAGCAGCAAGCTGGTTCAAAATCAAAATGTTGATTTGTGCTAAAAAGAAAGACAAAAGAGAAAGAAGAAGAAAAAAGAAGGTGAATGGTATCAAAGTCGAATAACCAGAAAAACCTACTTTTGTAATGCTACACTTTAGAAGTTGAAACACTGAATACTAGCATTATAGAGATCAAAGTTAATGTGAATCTATCTAGACAGCCTGTTTGACAATTAGAGGTTGTTACAGTTGTTCCCATTTTCTGAGTCCTTCATATGGACTGAAATGCCTGGCATATGGTCAGATTAGTATTGTTTAAGAAATGCAATAACCCAAAGACAAGAAAAACCTCTAGTGGGTTGATAATATTTTCATGATGAACAAGTTAGATCAACAGAGAGAATGAGATCTTTTTCCATTTCTAGATTCTATTTACCAAATCTTAAATCTTCTTTGTTTAGTTTTCTGCTGATCTCTTACAAAGGCACTTCCCAGTAAACTTTTAAGCAGTGCAGTGACTTCAGTGGGAGCTTGCTTAAGGATTTGACTTTGGATGTAAAGTCTCATAATGAGAGCATCACCTCTAGCACAAGTGCTTGGACATACACAGATTTCGTTCCTCAGAAAGAAGTTATCAGTTTTTCTCTGAAGACATTTGATATAGTCTACATGCTCTGTTATACTCTTTGGTACCGTCTCAGGATAATGTCCTTTACTCCTCTGACACCCTGGATCAGATTCCTTGTGGTTCCAGAAGTGAGTTTCCTTCAATATGCTGGAAATAACACATAGAGCAGCTTGGCTTACTGCCTCACTAGGAGCCTTGGGATGTGACTTCAGGCTTCTCTGCACAGAAGAGCACAATTACAGGATGAAGTAATGTGTTCCTAAGTAGAGATGACTGTGTTTGGCTTGCTGGCTTCAGGTGCTGTTGCACATTTGCGTGTCATTCTGTATTTCACTGATACTACGAAGATATCCTTATCCTGCACCAAACTTCTTATACTCTGAAGGTATCATAATTTGGAGGTTGTGACTACCTTTCACTTCAAAGTTTCCTGTGATATCAGGGAGACTTACATTCAAGTAATATTTTTGTGTGCTAACCTTATACTTTATGTAGATCTTCAGTATTAAAAGCCATATAAAGCCATTTGCTGTATATTTAGGCTTTGTCCTCTGCAAACATCCTTACCAAAGCAAAGTGACTGTTTCTTTTTGCATGAATGCCCCTATAAAGTGTCTTACTATTGTCTCCATTTACAAAAGGAAGGATTGGGCTCTTGGCCTCCTGTTCTTTTGCTATTTCGTTTAACACTTGCAACAGCTACGAAATAAGCCCGGGATGATGAAGACTATTTTTTTAAGTGGAAGCTGTGACCACTAGAGGACGCTAATGTTTTTTCTTTATGATCTGAGTAATCTAAATGTAGATTAGATTTAATGCATTCAAATGACAAACAAAGTGCTTAACGTTGCAGAAACAAAATTACCATGTTTACAAGAAAACAGAAGAAAAGTCTGTGGAGTTTTTTTTTTTTTTTTCTTTTAAAGGATAGAAACTTTAATAGGTGCCTGTTATAGCAAGTTCACACTGCAGGCTGCATTTGATTGCAAAACAGTATACTAAGAGGTTTTTTTAATTGCTATTGTGCACTGTAGCTCAATGTTATAATTTTCCATTTTTTTCATTTTTTTGCACTGTATATAACTTTCAAATCTCTGATTGCAGAGGCTATACATCGTTAAAAAAAAAAAGAAGAAAGAAAAGAACATGCAGAAGAAATGAGAAACAGGTCTATTCTTTTTTTTCTCCTTTAAATTAAGAGGTAATATTTCCATATAAGGAAGCAAACAGCTTGCTTTTCTATAAAATCAAGAAATGCTGTAATGTGCCACAAAAATTGGCTTTAGAAACCTCCATATAACCTGTGATATAGTAGCTGTCTTTGAAACTGCCCAGATTTGCCTTTTTTTAACAAAATATATTTCTCTTTGCCAAATTTTCCAAGTCTAGGTCCATGAGCCTGTAAGCCTGTTCCATGACTCATCTAATCATTCAAATTGTGAATATCTGGCTTGTGTCATCCTGGTTAGTGTAGAGACCAGTGGACTCAGAAAGAAACACTTGTCAAAACATGGCACAATCATATCATATCAGCAATTGTTTCTCATAAAGACTTCTGTTGGCCACATATATTAAATTTATTTCAAATTTTGTAAACCTAGTGCAGAAGTAGTTACTGAAGATAAAGCAGGGAGAAAACTGGTAGGAGAGAAGAAATAGCTCATACTTAGCTGCTGGTAATGTGGTTTTGTAAGAATGGGATTTTGTTGGTGTGAAATATTTGCGCTTCTTAATTTTATAGTGTTTTTAATTACTTTGGCATGTAGTTAATGTTAGACTTCTCAACTGTGACATTGAGCTAATGCTGGAAAATGGTTTACAAACCAAAGTCCTGACATTGTTTATGACATAACATACCTTAATTTAGTATGTGGTGTTATGTAGTCTAAAGGTATACTTAACTGTATCATAAAAATTTAATGAGTTGGTTGGGATAAAGGAGGTGGAAAATGAAGAGTCATCATTAGAATGGTCACCTCTGATTCATCTTTCAGCCTTAAAATTTGTTGAAATCATCTCTTGTGTAGCTACGCTGATCATCCTTTTCCTGAGGATAAAATTGGTATAATTTCTGTACTGTGTTTATCATAGAATGAGGTTTAAAATTAGTTTCTGGGTAAAGGCCAGAAAAATGAACTCTTTGAAAGTGGATGAAAAGAAAACATATGGTTCAGTGTTTCCAGCTTCAGCTATTTAGAATTCTGACCAAACTGATACTTGCTCATGAAATTAAGATGTTTTTGTTGGTAACAGGATTTCTGCTCAACTGCAAGTGTTAGAAAAACATACTGTGTTGGAGTAGTAAGAGGCAGCTTGTTTTTTAAATATGAATAAAAGTAGTGAAGTACAAGAATTTTTCTTTGTGTGATAAATTTATTAAGGGTATGTTCAGTAGCTTGACTCTAAAGTTTGCTATAGAGAATAAAGTATGCCTGAAAACCTATAATTCTTTGGGAGAAGAGTGCAGAAGAAAGAGAATTACTTTTTCAGGCTGTGATATATATTAACTGGAAAGAGTTGGAAAGAGCAAAAGAAGCATTCAAGAGAAAAGAAAGGTGTAATTATAACTTCATATGCAGAAAGTGAAGTTCATAGGACAAACCTACATCTGCGTGAGTAACTCAATATATACCTCTTTCCATGATCCTGCATATTTTTCAGAGGAAAGGCAACAAAGGAAGTTCTAGTCTGTTTGCCAATATTCCAAGTCACCTGTGTATGGTGGTTAGTTATGACTCTCCAATAACAACATACAAGAGTTTCTAAACATGTTCAATGTCTCACTGTGAATAAATGGTCAGGCAAGTTCTGTTTTGATTGCTGATCGCTTGTTAGCCTACCCTCATCCACACATTTTATCAACTAAATAAAAACACTTTTATTGCCTGTAAATGTACCCATACTCTAGTATGCCATACTATTTCAAGAACTGATAAGGGTTATGAAAATTTAAATACTGCCTTTCATGCTACTAGCATCAGTTTTGAGACGCGGAAAATTTATGAGTTTGTTTATCAGCTGGTTCGTAATGTTATAGTGCTGTTAACTCCTTATGAACATCTTTCTAAGAAAAGACCTTTGCATGAAATACTTTTGCAGGGCCTAATATTCATTTTTAACCAACATGCTATGTAGTCAAAATAGAAAATATTCGTCTTTGAAAGTAAATGATTATTTAAGATTGAAACAGACTTTTTTTTCAATTTTCCATTTTTAATGTGACTCATTTGGAATTTTTTATTAATTAATTTTATTCACTTATGCAATTCAATTGACTTCTAACCAATTTTGAAAAAAAAGGACAACAGACTCTATAAACATTTCCTAGTCTTACAGCTGTCAATAAGAAGTGGTTGTCATGTGAGCAATAATATTGTTTCCAAACAATAAATACTTGATCAGTGCTTACCCTTTTCTCCAGATAATTAGTAAGCTGATGATTTTAGCAAAGGGAATAACATTCCCTACTTTTCTTATCAATTCGAGGCTTTTTGAAGGTGGAGGTGCATAATGACATCAAGTTTATTTTCTCCCTGGAAAGCTATAAAGAGGGACTGTTGTTATTCGCCAGGCTCGAGTGCAGCTGTCCTTTTTGTGTGTGTAATTATGATTCTCTGAAGGTGTTGACAAAATATTGGCTAAGGAGTGCCAGTAGATATGACTTATTTGGACTTTTGTAAAAACACCTTTGTCAAAATCTCTCACAGGAGGATAGTAAGAAAACTAAATGACCAAGAGGTGAGAACTAAATCACCGTCATGGATTAGAAGCTGTCCTGGTGGCAAAGAAATAAAAATGAATAAATACATTATCCTTATATATTTTTTTATTTATAACAACTCAGTAATTGAAAAGTGGAGTATCTCTTTTAGGACTGCATTGTTTAATACATTAATATTCTCCATTTGGAGGTGATGATGAAATGTTGATATTTACAATTTGCACAAAATTAATCAAGTTGGTCAAGACAGAAACTATTGAAAAATTTTCTAAAAATAAACAACATAACAGTAGATTAATTTTGTTAATGAGAAATGCAACAGAATAGAAGAAAAAGAACAAGTTGAACTCCTTTACAATTTTAGGGTATTAAATTAACATAAACTCTTTTGATGAGGTGTTTGCAGACCCATAACATCTATGACCAAAAAGAGAACCAGTATCTTTCACCCATGATGTTGCCCGACAATGTAATATCCTGTGCACTGCATCTCCCATTTGATTTCTTGCAAGTGCTTGTCGTTGTCTTTATGTGAACCCTCTAAGATATCCCAATTTGCAGTAATGGTCACTGCAAGTTCTGATTTGCATTGATTTGCATTCTAGTTACCATAGGGTCAAGAGTGGATACAGCGGAAAGGAAGGAGGTTTGAGAGTGATGCACAAAGGAATTGAAGAGTTTTGTACATATCAGTTGAGAGAGAAAATGAATTAGAAAGAGGATGCCGAATGAGTAGTGAGGATAAATTGGATTGTCTGAGGCCTCTGCCAGGCTTGTAACTCCAGACTGTTGGCTGAAGCTGTTGCCACCCTCAGCCATGTGCCGTGCACTGTACCTCTAAAGGATATGGAAACCCTCAGGGAAGAGACATCTGATCTGCTTTTAAATCAGTTTGTGAACCACAATAGTTTTCAGCCCAATCCATTAATGATTTTTTTTTCTGCTTATGAGGGCAGCAATGACTCTCTGAGGAGGGGGAAGTAGTTTTGGCTGGGGGCAATATCAGCCAGAGACCTTCCACACTGAGTTTTTTTCAAGGACAAAAGCTAAGAAAACTGCATTGGTGTCATGTAAATCTGATAGAAAGGAAAGTACTTGTTTTGCCCAGTATACATTTATCTGGTGGGACTGTTCACAGTCAGACACAAAGCCTTAGTAAGATATAAACCAGTAGTGATATCCTCTCTGTACTGTGTTCCTCCCTCTAAAGTTTTAGCCTATGGTTTTCTGTGAGTTTATAGTTTTGCATATAGTTTAAAGTTCTGATCCTAGTAACTTTTGAATCTATTGACCAATTTCAACAAAATTTGAACAGTTTCAAACAGAATTCTCATGTCTGTGAAAATTCTTCCAACATCCTGAAAACTGGTATCTAGATAGAGGACAGCCTAGTTAGGAACACTTCTGAAGCTCCAGTACAAACTAAGGAAGTGCTACTACTGACTGATCAGGTGTGAATCAACAAAAGCATCTGCTATCTCTTGCCCAACTAATTTGGGAAAAGCTGTAAGAGTTAATACAGGAGAGAAAGATAAGGAAGCAGACTACTGGACAGAAACCAGTAGTATTACTAGGGAGAGGTTCTTCCTTGAAGACAGCTGATTCAGCATATATTAAAAGGCTGTTACTTAACCAGCATTCTTTCTAATGATTCTTTGAACTTGAGGAGATGCTGAGACTGTTTGGTTTGGTAAAATGAAACTGAAGTAGAAGAAATGTTTTCTAATGGTGATAATTAGCGAAAAGGAAAAAAAATAGCAGGAGAAAGAATAAACATGCAGAAGAAATAATAAAGTAAAATTAGAATGAGAATATGTCCAAACACCAGATCTATAAAAGAAAACTGTGCTGGTAGACAGGAATGAGACAGGAGGAAAAATACTAGGCTTAATTATAAGCATCCAAGTCATCTCAGATATTAACTAACTCATTTACTTGGATATGAACTAATATTGGAATCTGTTGTATTAAATACTGTATTGAGTACTTTCCTTATTATACTAATCACTTTTTTTGCTGTGATCAGGAAGAGTGTTGGTCTAAACTTAAGTTTTTGAAGCAGCTTTATCTTCTGCACATTTACTTGGAGTTTTGAAAATCTTGGCAAAATCTGTATGTGATCTCTGTACTTGCCTGCTGTGGTCTCAAGATAGTAAATATAGTATTTCTTTTTTTGAACAAAGTAAACCCAAAGCAAAAGACACTAAAGTTACTTCTAGTACTTATTTCTCATGCCTACTGATCATATCCTAAAATTGTAGCCTGCAGGATTTCAGCTGCACATTCCACCAAAACAAAGTTTCATAGATTATTTTCTGTAAAGATCTTTTCTCATAGCGTCTTCTATTCTAACTTCCTTCACTAACCGTCTATGATCCTGGTTTCATCTACATCATCAAATACTGAACTGAAAAAATTTAAACTCTATTTGAATATCCGCTATTCTGATTGCCTATGTAAAGCAACCTATACCTGAATAAGAAACCTCAAAAAGAGAAGAGTGCATCTGTACATTCAGGTAGCTTAATTTATTCCCCCAGTATAATTTTGTTTGCATTAAGATTTTTTTTAATTGTATATGCTTTTTAAACAACCAACTTTAAAACTGAAGACCCAGTCACACTCATTTATTTTAACATTTAAAAATTCCTCCCTAGCACTAGTTTGTATCATGGATCCTTGTAGTCAGGGTCATCACAGTTAACCTACAGGTTCACTTCAGTCTGGAGTTTGCTGCAACCCTTCAGTGGAAAATGATGAACAGTTCCAGAGGATAATTTGTCCCTGAGGTGCATCTAATTTTCTGACAGCCTGGAAATCCTAGGGAGATTGGCCTCCAAACATACTTACCTAGTTGACATAATGGAGGATCCTAGGTTCAGGCTCTCTGGTAAAACATGTTTGTGAGGGTGTATAGGGCTTTCGTGTATATTTCTATCCTGAACGGAACATTAGAAGTAGATTTATAAGGTTGCTTGGTAAGGGGGGTGTTATGGCATTTATCCTGTTGGTTTTCAGGGCGAGTGGATGACCTTTCCTCTCTTTTTTTAATAGAAATTTCCATTTTTCATCTTTCCATCTCTATTTAGGATGAAATACCCTGAGCAGTTGAAATTGGTTTAAATCTGGACTTTTGAGGAAAGGGGAAGTTCTCCACTTTGCTTGTGTGAGCATTGTGATTCAAATGGGCTGTGACCAAGGGTGCAAAGTCTATCTAGTTGGAGATCTGTAGATAGTGGTGTACCTCAGGGGTCAATACTGGGTTCAGGCCTGTCCAATTATGGGACAGGACTATGCTGCCATTTAAGAGAAACTTGACAGGTTGGAGAGGCAGGCGGAGAGGAACCTCATGAAGTTCAACAAAGGGAGGTGCAGTGTCTTGCACCTGGTGAGGAATAACCCCAGACACGTTGAGGGCTGACCTGCTACGAAGCAGCACTGTAGTGAAGGATCTGGGGGCTCCTGGGGGTCAACAAGTTGACCATGAGCCAGCAATGTGCGCTTGTGGCAAAGATGACTGATGGCATCCTGGGACATCGGTAAGTGGTTGAGGGAGATGATCCTCCCCCTCTGTTCAGCATCAGTGAGGCTTCATCTGGAATGCTGTGTGCAGTTCTGAGCTCCCCAGTACAAGAGAGACATGAAACTACTGGAGAGGATCTAACCCAGAGCTGTGAAGATGATTAAACAACTGGCTGTGGAAATTTAGATTGGAAAAGAGAAAGCCGATTGGGAATCTTATTGATGTGTATAAATAGCTGAAGTTAGGGTGTTGAGAAGACTGAGCCAGACTCTTTTCACTGGAGTTCAGTGACAGGACAAGAGACAACAGGCACAAATGAAATGCAAGAATTTCCCTCTGAACATGAGGGAAAAACTTCTTTCTTATTGCGGGAGTGACTGAGCACTGGAACAAATTGCCCAGTGGGGATGTGGAATCTCCATTTTTGGAGATACTCAAAAGCTGTCTGTACATGATCTCAAACAATGCGCTGAAGGTGGTCACCTTGGGTTGGCTTGGTCAGCTTGGGTTAGAGTAGAAGATCTCCAGAGATCCTTTCCAACCTCAACCATTCTGTGAAATGTTCAAGGAGACAGCCAGAAAAAGATAACATGCTCCATGATCCAGTTAATTGTGGGCCACAGAAGTATTATGGGCCAGCTGCAGCTGTGGTGGGGGAGATGTAGATGTGATTCTTTTAGTGGCTAAGCAGATGTAGTTTAGCTGATTTTGACCCTAATTATTGCTATTTTGGAACAATAAGCTAACCAGGAAGCACATTTAAGTTAAATCCTGGCTTCAGTGCAGTGAAATACAAATTTGGGCATTGATACTATAAAGCCAAGATTTCACTAGGATAGAGTGTGATCATGGGAAGGGAGATGGTGAGTCACCTTTATAAAAGTGAGAATGAAAATGATTAGCAAAGTATTGAGATATCAAACAGCTAAAAGAGAAATGAAAATTTAAATGATATGTATGTATGTGTGTGATATTAAATGCGTAGTTTATAGATTCCTAGATTGAAGAGCTGAATTTAAGATGCTCATTTGTCAGAAAGAGGAGGTTTGAGCATTAAAAGAAGATGGTACTTTTAATATACTGTTTTTAATATAATTTTTAATAAACTTTTCAATATACTGTTTTCTGGAGCAGACTGATGTAGTCTGAGTTTATATTCTGTTCAAAGTCTAATCCAATAATGCAGGAATAAAATAAAAATAAAAATAATTATATTGATTTTTTTTTGATTCTCACCAGAAAATATGCAAATAATAGCGGCTTTTTCATTTTTATTTTTTAAACAGATGCAAAGAGAAACAAATTCAATTGGGACTTCAAAAAGGTTTCTTTTCTTATTTTATTAAAATCATAAGTTATAAAGTGAATGTTCTCTTTTTAGTATAATGAGAATAAAATCTTGAAAAGATGTTGTAAATAAAAGAGTAAGAATATCAAATAGATAAAAAGGCATAGTTCATAATAAAAAAGTGATAGTCACATGGTTGTCATTTCAGGAAAGATAATGAATGTGCTTTCTTTTTGTTGAAAACATCCCTGCCTCATTGCCGGATTTTTAAGTGTTATTGATTTCCATGTTTTAATATTTTTTGAAACTATAAATGGTGCTATTGAAGTACAAAACCAGTGTGTATAACTTTCTTCAGTCCTTCTTCAGATTTTCTCTGATGTGAAATTTCAGCTGCAGGATTTGTCAGAGAATTATTTCTCTGATAGCTGGAAAATGTAACAATTTATATAACATTTATATCTATTTATGATTATTATTTATAAGGTACTGTTATACATAATGTTCTTATAAATCATTATTTATGATTATATAAAATGCAAGTGTAAGTTTGTCATTTTTGTTTTCTTTTACCTAACTAAACTCAGCTGAAGATATCAAGCTTTGAGTTCAAAAATGTACGTATTTGTGTCATGTGGAGGCTTTACAGATTTTATGCGGTAAAATTCTCTTATTGCTTGTTGAGTTCTGAGCACCTGAAGGCAATTTAGCAAGTTGCATCTGCAGCCTCCCATTTGCCTTGCAAAGACTACAGAGATGCGTATTTGGCCTGCAAATGACTTTCAGAGAAGACACTCTGGTATCTCCTCTACATTGAGTAAAACAGTAATTGTAACTGAATGTATATTTCTTATTTCAAATATTGGACTGTGAACCAGAGACCCCATTTCCCTCCCTGGCGCAGGTAACAATATAGTTTTAACATTTCTACTTGAATACCTCTTGTTGAATTGTTTCGTCAAATTCACCTGCTATTTCTCTAAAAGATTACTCCAGCACATCAGAACCAACAGCTGCTTCTGGATACACAGATCACTGTGTATTTTACTTAGGATATTTAGAGATTGATTGGATGGTTGTCAATTTAAGATGGATACAAAGGAATTTTATGTTCATTACATTTATATTTCTGACTCTGAGTTAATTGCGTAATATCAGACTATAGGCAAATGTGGCTGTGGAGAAACAATTCCTCAGAATGTCTTAGGTTTAATTATTCAATCACTATCACCTAAATGCACAGGCAATATAAGTAGTGTTTGGTATGGAAATGATATGGCAAGGTGTTTGACAATAGTTTGCAGACCTGTTTCTCTATTTGGCTGTGTAGGGAGATGTATTTTCCAAGGGATTTTCTAAATATTTTGCATGCATACTTGCATATCCTTAGAGGAAAAGAAGACTCTCTTGATATGTTTGATTATCTCTGAGAAGAACTGTTTTTCCTGTTATTTTTCAAGAAACACATAACATCTGGATTACGTCAGTCACAATTAACAAGGCTGAATTTATAGTTGTAGTTTTTAGGAATATTTATACGATGATCTGTAAAAATAATACTTGTGAACTTTGCTCTAGATATATGTGTTGCTGTACTCTTAACATCTATCCGCTAAGCAGTAATTATTTTTCTTGCTTGAATATTGATTGACTGTTGATTTGTTCAACAGTCAACTGTTTATAAAGGAGTTCAAATGGTATGTTTGATTAAGGAATCAAATTTCCCTGTTAAAACTTCTAGGTTCTATAAATGTAATAGTTATACCACCATTCCCTTGAGAATTTGTTTTTTTAGTTTGAACATTGTGTCCATAATTTCTAAATTGCAAATAAGTGAGAATTTGGTAATATTTCACATCTTCAATCTTGACATTTATAAATATTTCACAATTACATTATACCTCAAAGAAAAAATTAAACAGAAGGTAGGCTTTCATTGGTGTGATGGGAAGCTGTGTTACCAGTATCTACCTAGGTTGCTTATTGAAAGAGTTATAAGAAGGTCTACAAGATGAGCAGAGGGGCTGCCCAGGTAGTAGGGAATAGTGGGAGGTTTTGACAGCATAACTGCTGGCTTAGAACTGTTTTGGGGTAAAGTTGTATGAGGCTCGTTCGTGTAAAAGGGAACTTTTGAGTGCACATAGGTAATTTAAAACAATATGAGGAGCCTAAAAATGGGATTTCTATGCTACAAAATACTTCTTGCATCTTGGGGGCTGCATGTGGGAGACTGTAGTTTAATTGGTATGACATCATTTACTGACATGCAAAAGTAGTTGTAGATTAGTTTGAGAATGTTTGTATCTGTGATAATTGAATTACTGCATTAGGTTTAAAAGTTTCTTCTTAGAGTATGTTGATGACCTTTCTAATTTGTCATAACTTTCAAAATAGTTGCAATTAATTTTTTCATTCAAATACTCATACAGCAAGACCGCGAGTTAAAGGTGCGTTTATTTTAGAAGATCTTTGCACAGACACATCATAATATCGGAAATCACATCTTGCTCTACATTAACATATTTCAGGAACTCAAGAACAGGCAGGTGAAGAAAAAGTGATGAGATGATAAGACATTGTTTTGATAGCAGGAGATCTTAACCTGCTTGTCAAATTTAAGCACATTTACAAGTTCAGTCACAACAGATGATATCAGCTTGATATTACTTAGTTAAGTGCCATTCTAGAGAAAATAGACAGGCAGTGATTACTTGACAAATGTAATATATTTGTTTAGAAAAAAAAAATGTAAATCCTATCTTTAATGCTGTAACACATAGTATTAAGAATCACATTTTGATATATATTCATATTTTAATAATATATTAGAATGCTCTCCTGAATACATCTTTCAATATTCTGATAAAATACCATTTTTTGAAAAGTTTTAAGGTCCTTGAAGTAGCTACGTTGGGGATGTCATGCCCTTCCATCTATGTAAAATTGATATCTTGCTTACTTTTACTTCTGATATATTGGTAAACATCTGAACTATTTTCCCTTTGGTGCTTTAGAGGCCTGAAGTCCATTGGTATCTGCATTGTTAGTGTTGCCTAAATGCCTAATGTTTTACCCCTTTAGAGTATGGTTCTAGGAGATGGGTTGAGCCTAATTAAATGTGGTAGATTTCTTTCGTTAAAGAGGGTGGTCCCACTTCCTCCCCTTCTCCACCACCAACGAGGTTGTTCGCACCTGCTGTTTCCATTAAAATGATCCAAATGCCTGTATGGTCCCTCAGTGAGCCAGTGCAGCTCAGTAAACCAGTTGCAAAAGATTCCAGCCGTAATAGAATATTTTTCCCCCTGAATGAGCTCACAGCAGAGTCAGGAATAAAGGATGGGAAGGGATCATT
Source organism: Tinamus guttatus (assembly GCF_059628265.1). Lineage (NCBI taxonomy): Eukaryota > Metazoa > Chordata > Aves > Tinamiformes > Tinamidae > Tinamus > Tinamus guttatus. Next base: position 580,028 of record NW_028288877.1, on the reverse strand, counting down.
TTGAGAATGGTAGAAAGGGAAAGGAGGATGAAAGTAAGTGGGACTTTCCCCATGAGTGGCAAAAGGCTTACAGATCCATACCCTCAATGAGTTCTGCTTAGCACCTTGCATTTGGACCTCCTACATCCACCATGTGGGCTGATTGATAGTTCTTCAGGGCCAAAGAGCTTTGCTAGTTAGCCTGAAGACTAAAAGTGCGAATCACTTGTCTCTTTTGTGCCGGCCTAACTATCCTCCTGGTGCAACGTGGCCTGTTTTGTTTTCACTTGAAATAGATCTCTCCTCCTGTCTGTTGTTGGAAGATACTGTTAACTTATACTTCTTAATTTTCTTATTTTCTCTGCTCCTCATCTTGATATGGTTTGTGTGACCTTGTTTCATTGTTAGACTACCAGTCAAACTGTCTTCAGTCCCGGAATTCAGCAGAGATGGTCCTTTCAGAGAAGGAAAATACACTGAACGTGTCATTTGTCTTCTGTGATAGAATGTACTCTTTTCTCCTGCCTTCCTCCAGTATATGAAGCATGTGCTTCTTAAGGTTTTTGTATTACCTTCATCCTTGTTTTTTACAATCTCTGAGGAACATTTGCTATCTGATGTTCAACTGGCTTTTCATTCTGGAATCTCTCCCTCCCAATCAATTGAAAGAATTCCTTTGAATGGTTAGTCTGTAGTTTTTGTATTCTGTAGGGGTTGGCATACAATGGCCACCAGGGCATGCAGCTCGTGTTCTGTTCCACTGCCATTGACCTCAAGGTTAAACACATCTCAAGATCTACAAGAGTTTCACAAGTCTTAGAGTAAGGAGCTAAGACCCAAAAGAGAGCATTTCAGAAAAAAATTTGGATCTTCTAGAGTCCATGGTAAACTCTGCTTGAGTTCAGGGGAGTCATGATTTAGGTTAGGATGTCTTGAGAAGGCGAGTTCTCAACTAATATTGTCAGATTTGTTTCTGAATAGTTCTGAAATTAGATAATCTGAAAAATGTGAATTTTAATTCAAATTCAGAGATAAAGTGGTGCAGGATAAAAGCAAGTGATATTGTAAACATGAGCTAACATTACATGAACTAACATGCTTCAGTGACCAATTTCTTTAATGCAATAACCCTCTCCTGCAGTGTTCAGTGCTCAGTAACCACACATATTATATGTACCACATTTATATATTATGTTCCACTGCAGCCAGTTTTTTCTCTTGTATTGCAATATGCTTGCACAAGCATTTTAGAGAAACCAAAACCCTTCTAGTTTTCTCTTATCCAAACCAAAAGCATGAGCAAACATAACCCAATAGTTCACTGAACGAGAAGGTTACACAAACAGTGTAACAGAAGAAGCAGTGATTATAAGGCACTCTTAGCTATGCAGGTTTTTCAGTAACCAAAAGGTTTCTTAAGAAAAAACATACCTTCCTCTTCAGTAAAACTTTCAAAACCACATGGTTCATTCGAGTCTGTATTACTTGAGTCAGTATTCTGGCTAATCTTTTGGATTGTGCAGTATGTGAGGGTTTTGATATACCTGCTAGTTCATCTACTTACCCAGCTGAGGAGATGAAGTTCTACTTAAAAATTATTGTTCAAGCCTTTCTTGAAAGACCTTGGAGGTACGAATTTAACCAGTGAGTGAGAGAGGTCAGCTGTGATGCCATTGGTATGCTGATGTCTGCTTCTCTGAGTGTAGACAGTGCGGTCTTCCAGATGTCCCTATGTCTGGCCAAAATAGAGATAATGATATAAAACAGATGGCCTGGTCTCATTCAGGGCAAAGCAGAGTTAATGCAAGCTGATAGAGGAATGGAGCCGAAAGAAATGGCAGAGCTTCAGTTTTATTGTCTTCTTTTTGATTCCCAGCTAGCAGTGATAATGAAGAAGGCTGTTGTTCCATTGCAGCTAGATGGAAGTTTGAAGAGCCGTAACGATGCGCAAAGGGAGAGTAAGCAGGAGATTGCTGCTGTGGGCCACTGCTTGGTGTAGTTGTCTAAGATACCGAAGTGTGGTCTAACAAAAACAGGCCTACTGGAACCTGGAGAAGACCTGGAAAAGGCTATTTCCTACATTAATTCCAGTGCCAGCTTAAAACAGGCAGAAGGAGAAATTAAAGACAGATCCCTCTCACCTTTGCTGGTTAAAGGTGAAAACTCTATTCAGTGATCCATTACATATATCATTATAGACATACACAACAAAATGCTGCTTTCTGTTGTCTCAGCTCTTGATGGATCTACTGAGGACCATGCTTTCATCCGTCCTCTATGGGGAATACTGAACAGGGTCAAAACCCAGTGTTTTGATGGTGCTGTTAAGAAAATGTTTCAGAACATACCTTCCAGACTGAAAGCATTGTCTGCCTCATAGTACTGAAGTCACAGAAAAATAAGACGAAGCAAAGTGAGTTATCCTGCAGCCAGTGCATTGCAGAAGATAACTGCAGTTGTACTTCAGCTAAAGCAAATGATTACACATCTGTTTTAGGACACTTCTTTCAGGGCTAAAAGATCAGGCTTTCTAAATTACTGCTTCTTTAATTTGAAACTTAATTCCTGCTTGTCCCCAGAGCTGTTTTGGCGTTAAGGTGTAATTTTTTTGCAGATCATTTATGTTCATATGGGTAAGCAAATTAATTTAACAGAGATGGCTGGTTAACATAATAAGCAACATAATAATACAAGTATTGACATCCCGGGGAGCAGAAATTCCTGGGACAGGTGCAGAACTGCTATAGGCAGTAAGGTTTTTTTTTTTTTTTTTTTAAATGAGAGTAATAGAGCATGCTAGAGTTTTGGCCTCAGTCAACAGTCCATGACAAGTCAATGCTCTATATACAGAATCCGTCAACATATTTCAAGAAAGGCTACCCTTAGAAATTTAGAAATTCACTGCTTCCAAAAAAGAGACATTATTTTGCTGATAGATCGGAAATGACTGAGTCATGCCAGAACATAAGTCAGGGTGCATTATTGGGATTTTTCACCTTCGAATGAAAACATTCAGTGCTCTTCTTCGCGTTGGATTGATAGAAAAACTCTCATCAGCTTCAACCTTTCTAAAGATGAACTAGGGCTTTTCCAACTCTGCTCCCTTGAGCAGGGTTCTTGAATTATGCTTTAAAATTACTCTTGAGAAATTACTACATGTTTTACAGTGGTGGAATTTGACAAAAGTGACTGGATCGTATCAAATACTGATACAGCAGAGAGTCTGACTCTGCAAGCTTTCCGTGCAGCTGAACTTTCACTGCATTTTATAGGAGTTTTGCATCAGAAAGGCTCTGGCCCTGAACAGAATGAGAGTCTTGGAAGAGAAGTGGGTAAGATGATATTACATCTCCTTGCTCCAAGACATTAAGCTATCTTGCACAGTTCCTAGACACTTTGCATCACTGCCCCTTTCACTGCTCCATGTAAAAAGGAAAGGAAGAAATAAGTATAAATAGTGTCCTGTTTAAAAGCAATTAACTGCTTACTTGCTGAAATAAATATCTTTTCCTCCTTCCCCTTGCTGGTGAAACTTGTCCACAAAGAATTTAATTTAGTGTTGCATTATTATTCATATAGAAAACATAGGGTTTTCTTGTGATATTTTTCTCACTTCTAAATATTTTCATGTATTGTTATTATGGCAATACGTGAGGATTGAGCTGTATGAATTTATTTTCATGAATCAATGTTCTGAGAAAAAAAATTATATAATCATAGGAAAATTGAACTTAGGTTTACAAATGCACAAGGAAAAAAGCTAAGTCTTGGCTCATCCTGTTTAAAAAAATGATACATTTACAAAAAAATAGCATTTAATTTAAAAATTTAAAAACCTTTAGAATTGATATACGTGCAATGTATTTTGTTTACATTTTTTCTTGAGAAACCTTGCTCAGTTACAGGCTTGTCGAAGAGATGAAAGACTGTATCCCTTTACAGATGAAGTTGTAAATCTGCAGTTTTTGCTTTTTCCTTCACAAATATCCGGGGTTACTGTATTACCTCATAGCTGCTCAGTAAAATCACTGAACCACTCAGCTGCGTCATCAGTTGGGATAGCAAGGAGCACAAAGAAAGGGAAAAGATGCAGCATTGCAGGCCATATCAGTGGATTGACTTCCCGGTGAAATCCTTTCTCGCCAAGACTGATGCTTTTCAGTGTTATACAGAAATATTTGAAGCTTTGAGAATCGAGTTTTTATTCTTAAAAGACATTATTACACTCATCGTGTTCATTTTAATAATATTGTTGTTTAGGAACAGATACTGTTTTGCAAAATGTCTACTGTTGAATGATTTTTTTTGATGCTATTTTGTACTAAAGTGACTGTAAGATTTATTGTTTTGTTGAATTAAGGGTCTTTAATAATGAATGTAGTCGGTCAGGAAGACTGCCAGATGGCATGTAAACTTGTCTGCAACTCCAAAATTCCTGCCTGCAGTTGTGGCTGTTGGGAAATGGGCACTTTTCAAAGCCCTTTTGCTCTAATGGAAAGGAAGCACAGTAATTGCATTGTAAATCTGAGGCACCCAGAAGAAACTGAAAATATTCAGTTGAATTCTGCCTACTAAGGTAGAAATGCTGCAATCAAAGTTAAGTTAAAAATTGCAGTTGCTCTTCAGAATTTGGTACATGGAATTATACTTCTCTCTATAGTTAGAATATTGACAGGTTTTTTTGTAGCGCTTGCCAAAGCGAGCTTATGCCCAGCACTGAATTAGAATCAGTGAGAATTCCTTGAGGAAAATTAACAATTACATATGATATGTTAAAAAAAAAAAAGAATTTTAGCATGCCTATTTCTGATACTGCTTTATCAGCTTGTCAATCAAACCTGAGTATTATTCTGCATACTAGTCTGTTGGATACAGACACCTCTGAAATCCATGTTTTTTGTGCATGCGAAGTTTCACTTCATTTGCTCTTGAGAAGAAAATGTTGATATTTTACTAAAAAAGGCGAAAGGTGTATCTTTGACCTACAGAGTCAAATATAAAAAGTATATGGAAGGACAGCTTATGTATCTGCTCTATTTAAACAATCTTACTGATCAGAGAGCCAAAGTTCATCAAGCATAGAATTGTTGGAAACCTCCTTTAAAGAAATAACAGCTTTTGGTGGGGAGCAGAGAGGAGAACTGAGATTTATGCTTCCATTTCATTTAATCCCTAATCCATCCAGTGGTTTACAGCTGTTGAAGAGTATGTAACATTTCGCACCACTTTAAACCACAATTAAACATTATTTATCATTTTTTAAAATCTGTAATACCTTCTAAGGAATGATTCATGGATGGCTGATTCCATAATTCTTTATCATGTAGACTGTTAACTTTGAAATCATTTGAATTAATCTGCTTCAACAATAGATAAATTTTAAAGGAAAATTGATGCCAGAGACTTCACTGAAACTATGTCAAGACATGAAATTAGGGGAGGGGGAGTGATATTGGCAGAAAAATTAAACATTGCAGGTAAGAAAATCTACAGGCTTTATTTATTAAAAAATCATTTAAGTTGCTTGTTCCTGTTCTTTCTTTAGCACTACATTGAATAGATGTTGCTATTAAAATGATTGTCTCCCAAAAAGAGTCATCATCCTGTTGGTCACACATACAGTGCCCATACTTCAAATTCAGCATTGCTGTGTCAGATTTTAAAGATCTCCATTATTTTTCCCTTTCTGATGTCAGGACCTAAAATCTCCTTTATATATTACCCATTCCACTTAGATCCCTTAACATCTAGTTTCTTTTGTAAGTATAAATTTATGAAAATATGTGTGCATATTATCTGAAATACATTTTATCATGTACTGCATACCATAAATACATCAATCTCTGCATAGGATGATTTATGCTGATTCAGAAGTACCTAATCAGTATTTTGTTTGTTTATTTTTCAGTTTATGAACTATTTTAAACTACAGCAACCAAAAAAAGAGTAATCTCAAAAGGCAATACCTAAATTGGAATATATTAGCACGAAAAAAAGCTAGAAGCTAACCATATAAATAATGGAAAATTGTGCTTTATGGATACACTATATATACATATTTTGTATACATATTAGTGAAAAATAAATCATTTATCTGTGAGGAAGATTCTGGCTGTAAACCAAGAGACTTGGTCCATGGCTTCACTCAGCCACACTAGGCCAGTGTGATCTTGGGTAGCCAGTTCTCTGTGAACCTCAGCTGTCTTTATGCAAAATGGGAATGATTTTATAGTTTGTAAAATCCGGTGATGATTACTAGTTGCTTAAATATTACAACAATGTGGTGAGTATGCACATTATGGTCCCTTTCCGAAGGATAAAATATGTATACATTTCACATTTCCCAGGTTTAGCTGAGTACTTTTATTTTAGCAGTACTTTTCACTGCTAGGTGAATAGATAGTAAAAAAAATCTGAGGAGATGTGTGCACTCATGGAATAGAATGTCCTCTTTCACGTGAATCCCCATGTCAAGTGGAAACTATTGGACACATCTCTTCCCAAAGCATTTTTCAAGTTTTTTTTTATAAATGAATTGGATAAATAAAGTTTGAAAAAGGCAACAGTTGGAAATAGAAATAATATTTATTTTTTTAAAAAAAACTCTTGTATCGGAATGATACTAACACAAATATTCTCGAATATTTTTACCTATTTTTGTACAAGTAACTGTAGATATTTTCTTCCAGATTTATGAGTTGTTCCGTTACTTATTGATTCTACAGAGGAAGTACAGAGGAGTCCCCCAAAAGATTTAATACTGTGTTCATCCAGTTTTTCTCTCTTGTTGCAGAGGATCTTGATGATCTAAGAATGGAAGGAGTAACAAGTGTGATGTCTTCTGGGAGCAAATTCAATCAAACTCGAAGCACTCATCCTGCTGAGCCTCAAGCAAAGGTCACATTGAATATCTGCGCAAGATGTGCCAGGTAACAAGTGAAACCAGATCATGCTAGCCAGTACATTCTTTTTCCCAGGTTTCCAGATATGCATTTGGCTTAGTTATGGGCCAGGTGATGACCTCTCCTGTGCTGAAAGAGAATTACTTAGCTACTGGCTACCCTGTGACCTTTGGCAACTGGGTCATGCAATTTATGTTTATGCTTGATATGTCGCATCAGCAATGAGTCAAAGAATATAGCTAGTTGGAGGTCTTACTTCACAGCTTGAAACTATTTTAAGCTTTTCTGTCTCTGAATTTCATTACTTATTTGAACTTCGGTGGCTTTTTAAGGGATGAATCAGGGAATTTAAAGGTTCAAATCCAATTTAAAAAACACCTGTACAAATGGAGATTTAGTTGCACAGGTGCAGTTCAGGATTTCATATAGTTGCTTCTTAGCACTTCATAATCTCATCCTGTTTCACCTCTGAGAAAGAATTTAATGAGATTGAACCCCTTTTGGTTTTGGCAGCTGGAAATAATTCTTGCATTTACAGTAGGAGGGCCAAATAAACAGGGTGGTATTCCTGTAGCCAAGTCAACTTGAGAATGCAACACTAACAGAAACCTCTTAGATTTCTTAGATGCATTCTTCTATGTAGACAAAAGCTCATTTGGAAGAAGGATTTAAGCCTGTTTAAATGACAAAACTAGCCTTCTCACCCTTCCTTAATAGTACAGATTAGAAAGAACAATACAGAGGCATGCCAATTTTATCTGTCTGCCTTTGCCAATGGCTGCTCCATTGTGTAGTTTGAGAGGGGATTAGCTGCTTGTAAATAAAAAGCAACCTGTGGTGAAATTAAGTCAAATTTGGCTATATGCCACTCTACGTTTTTTTTTTCCATTTTACTTAAAAATCACAACTCTTTAAAGGCACTTATGTAGGAACAGAGACTTGAAAACAGTTTCTAATGCTCCGAGAGCATAACTACAGGCATGCTGCATCCTGCATCCTTTTAGCGAAGTTATGATGGCTCAGGAGAGCAATCTGCTGCTACTCTAGTAGCAACCTCTTAGCTGGGTTATGATGCCTCTGAAGACTTCAGTTCACAGTACTGAAAGAGCAGTAATGACTGGACTGCCTTGTAAATTCTAGGGACTTTTGCTGCTAGCAGTGTGGCCTGATCTTTAAGAAAAGAGCAGGCATACTAGTCGTGGGATCCTACCCCATTCACAAGAAGCAAATTGCTTATGTTGTAAAACATTTCTAAACAACTAGGTACATGAAAGTTTCGCACCTTTTTTTTTTTTCCCCCACTGGCATTCATTGCCCATGGATTAACAAGTAGCAAGGTAAGGAAAAGGAGTTTTTTAGTTTTCTACATGCTCTTTTTCGAACAGGTCTAAAATGTTGCTTGGGTTACTATAAAAGTTAATTAAATTCTAAGTAAGTTCCCTGAAGTAGTCACTAACAGCAGGTACCAAGACACTCTATATCCATTCAGTCCTGCACACCAGGGAATAACGGGCTCAGATCTTGAGCCAAAGCTAGCAGCCTTGGCTATCGCTATTGTTCTATAACTGGCTGTTCTACATGACTCAGAAGTTTAAAATATGAGTTGTGAGAGAAAGATTTCATAAAATCCTTCTTTCACACTTCACTCTAATGCTAAGAGAAGGCAAGGCAGTACTTTTTTTCGCCTATATACACCTTTATTTCATTCCCTACTTTATTTAGTGAAGTTAGTAAGGAAATGGATGATCTCCTCTTGACTGTGTTACGTTACTCTTTAAACTTCTGAGGAAATCAAAAATGTACCATCTCAGCAATAACAAGAGAAGCCTGAAGAGAGAAGTGGGAATTACTGTTATACACAATGATGAGGAAACCGTTAATGTGAATGATGAAGAATGTTAATTCTTCAAGTTTATTGATTCTTCTGGAGCTTTCATTCGTTCATGTTCTATTTGAGGCCTTTCCCTTCTTAGTTCAAGATATAGCTCTTAGTGTGCTTAGCTATGTCTTTTTGTATGTCAACAGGCATTTTGTCCAGCGTCTTCTACCTGCAGCAGCTAAAGTAGTGGCTAGAGAGCGTTGTATGAAGCAAATGGCTCCAAGGGCACGTAGACTTTTTTTTTTCCCCCAAGTGCTATTCAATCTTCTGTTACTCAGTTTAATAACCAATGGCAATTATGTATTTTGAAACTGCAGGCTGAATATTTGTCTCAAATTTTTGAAGGTTACTCAATGTTTGCATTCGTCTCTTTCGTTATTTATGACAAAGCCTACCATTTATCTTACAGTCAGAAAGAATCTATTGGTGTATTTATTGTTTTGTTTATATTACTGGACCTGGGCTGAGGTTTAAAAATGCTATTTTTATTTTCTCCTGTTTTCATTTCTAAATAGTATTTGTCAATTTGCATGCTTGCTGTACTGTTTGTATATAAATTCCATGGGATTTGAATGTAGGCAGATTTTAATGTCACAGAATCACAGAATTCCAGAATGGTTGAGGTTGGAAGGGACCTCTAGAGATCATCTAGTCCAACCCCCCTGCTCCAGCAGGGACACCTAGAGCACGTGGCACAGGGTGGCATCCAGGCGGGTTTGGAAGATCTCCAGAGAAGGAGACTCCACAACCTCTCTGGGCAGCCTGTTCCAGGGCTCTGTCACACTCATAGGAAAGAAATTGTTAATATGATTTAAAAAGAAATAGAAGTCAGTAAGGATTGGTGATTCTTTTTGGTACAATTTAACAGGTGTGTTTCCTCCTGAGTTTTTGTTGTTGTTATATAAAGCAAATGAGCTGCTATTAATGGCAGTGGCTGTTCTGTAGGTAATATGGCTTGTCAAATCAGGTTGCTTTTACTGCAGGTATTCTGTCTTTCTCTAGGGGGAGTATGACTTTTTACCTAAAATTTGACTGGCAGAGTTTCAAATGGTAGGAAATGTATTTCTTGGCTCAGACAGAGATGTAATTTTACTCATGGAATTGCATAATATAGTTCTTTCAGCTTGCTATATACATTTTTTTTAAGTAAGTGCTCTACTCTGATTCTGCTCTCCAGCCAAATCACCTCCAGCCAATGGTTCCTCTTCCAGAGGTCATTTCTTTGGACATTGTGGGGCCCTTCTGAGAGGATTTCATTTTAATGTTTGAAGGATTCCCCACTAGCAGTTTTCACTAGTCTTTCATATAATTATGAAAGTCTCTTTAGTCTCACTTGGAAAGGATAAATAGTCTTATGAAAATTACATCCTAATTATTCATTAAAATCCTGTGTAACTTTTATCATGTGTATATTTCTTTTTTTCTTTTTTTTTTTTTCAAAGATCATTGTAGCTCCCACCTTATCTGAGTAATAGAGAGAACTAGTCTGTGGTTATATATAGGCTTCTTTAGGCTGGGAAGAGTATGGTGGTTTAATTCTGTATGTCCACTGAGAGCACCTGGAATAGAGTTAGGTGCAATAGAACATCTTGTCTCTTCTGTAGCTTCGTATCAATGAGCTAAATATCAGGATACACTCTTTGTGAGAATAGTGGTCTAGATGGACTGTTTCCCTCATGCTGTATTCATCTGATTTTATTTAGCTCCTTCTTAGTATAAGGGAACCTACTCTTATACTCCTCAAACATGAGAAAATCAGGGCACAAATCCCAAAATTTAATGATAATATTAGCAGCTGCTAGATCCCTCTTTCTCTATCAGTACTGCTTTATTTCTTCCATAGTAACTGGCATTTAGTTTATGCTACTGCTAAATGTTCTGTGTAGCTGGTTTCCTGTGATTTTCACTAAACCGTTATAATACATCTTCCCTTTGAACTCACCTGATGCAAGTGTTTGATACAGTGTCAGAGGAAGATCTTCAAAGGAGGAATGAAAATATGAATGAAGATAGTTTTAGATTTAAATCCATTTTGTTACTACTATTACATTTCAGATAGAAGCACCTATATTGTTTTTTTAGAAACTGGTATCTAGTTTTGAATGCTGATAATTTCACCAGTCCTCTTCAAATAATGAATAGAAATATCAGGGCCCAGGCCAGTATTTTTAATAAAGGTAAAGTTCTGCCCCCAGACATTTAGGAGATAAAGATGTAGGACTCTCCCAAGCTATCGCACCAAGCTGTTTTGTACAGCTTATGATTAAAAAAATAATGAGACAGAAAAGAGAAATAAAAGGAGTGATTAATTCTCCTGGAACATAAAGAGGTTGTTGACTGGAATATAGCTGTAAGAAACAGAGAGCTTACTGTTTTCTGTGTAGATGTTTCACACACGGTGAGTGAAATGCAGATGGATAACAGCTTTAAGAGGTTTTTCAAATGGGAAAGTAGCTACAGAACAATGTTATTCCCATAGCTACTCTTGGACTACAGTGCAAGTTAAGCAGCATATTAAGTCATCTAAATAAAAGGGTGACATCATTCTCAAGGTGGAACAAAACAAGGTTCATAGATTACAGAGAAAAAGGGGGCTATACAAATAGCTGTATTAAGAAGGTTTACTTTTTACAGTTTAGTCAGGAAATGTATCAAAGGCAATTTTAGTGCAACAAAACTGGGCTAGATCGCTTTTGAGTAAAGTATTTGCAATAAAAATTCCATTTTCATTTAAGGGCATAACTATCCTGAATGATTTGGAGAACAGATAACTGATTCTATAGCATGATTTTGTGAATCCTTTCTCATATACAGGCAAAGCATATGAATTCCAGGTTTGGCTCGTGAGCCATAATAAGACACCTTCACACACAAGCAAAGCTCATATGGGTTAAATAAAGTCCAAATGACAGTATGTAAAAACAGACAACATTTTTTTTGTCACTTATATATTGAAAATTTTGCAAGAGTTTTGTCAATTATAAGATAAAATTAATGTATTATTGCCATTTGAGTGAATTTAAGGCCTTTTTTTTTTTTTGAAAGACCACCCATTAGCCTTGTATGCCCACTGCCATGCTCAAAAGTTAAATCTTGTTCTCGTGGAGTCTTGCCAATGCATTCCCGGAGGTAAGAAGCTTTTTGTTTTTAGTAGTGCAAGGGCTGCATTCATTCTTCTTAACATCAATAGAATACAAAAAAGGGGATGCATGTGATTAAAAAGGAAATGGGATTATAGAAAACATACCGTGCCACAAGCTTGAAGGCTTCTGAACGAGAATGTTGGGAAGGGGCACTAGTTGCATACAAATGTAGTCTTGAAATGCCCTATATTTGATTAATACTTTGCTCTAAGATTAGCTAGAGCAAAAGCACCATGTCCTAACGCTTAACATTTTAGAGAAATGTCTAGGTATAAATGAATAAAATATAGATAGACTAAGATGGTAAACGTGGCTTTTTCTAAAAGAAGCTGTTGGGATGTGAAGTACAGTTAAAGGTTAGTAACTTGTGTCCTTGAGTTGCTAATGCAGAATCAATTAAATGCTCTGTACGTGCTACCATTTAGAAATGCTCCAAGGAAAACTTAGTCAGGAAAAATCCTCAAGAGTTCTCATGTCAATTGCCCTTCCCTGTGACATCTCCTTTCTTTTGTCTAAGACTGAATTTACTTGTCATCTATCTGTAAATGTATCTTTGATTCCTTTTATGTGGTTTCTCTTCCCGCCAGTCTTCAAGTTAACTTGCTTATTTACTAAGGCTGGTAAACTTTCTTTAATTATCTATATTCTTGCAACATTTAATAATTTGTGTTTTCCCTAATGGAGTCTTCACCACTTTGATGCATACTTGGAAACCAGTCCGATAAACTTGGTAATACTTTGCAAAAGTTAAGAAACGTATGTGGATGCTTTGAAATACACAGCCAGCCTTTAAATAAATCTTAATGGCAGACTGTCATGGGGGCCATGAAACTAAAACTAAAATAAAACTAAAAATTCTGTGTGGTTACATCAGCCAAAGACATTAATTCCTACAAATTGGTCATAAGTGCAAAGTAACTGTTGAGAGAGTAGAACTGTTGTCTGAAGTGACCATGATACATCTCTTCAGAAAATAATGGAAATTAATTGTTTGGTCAAGGAATTCTCTGGTGTTAATCTAACTTTGAGAATCTTACAGGAGAAAAAGAAATGTATAGAGATGCTTTATCTGTCTATCTCAAAGCCATAAGGATACTAATGAGACTTAAGGCTATTAAGAAGCCATTTAGTGGAAAATTTGATAATGAGCTATGCAGACAATAGTGTCTGAAGCTTGACAAGTGGATCTTATGTAACTATCAAAAGCAGAAAAGCTGGTGACTGTAATTAGAAAAGAAACTGCTGCTCAACAAGCCATGCTACTGTATGTGCTGTCCACAGACATCAGTACAGAAACTCCAGACAACAAAGAGAGAAATTAATGAAAAGCACTTATCTCTGTGAGGAAGAATGATCATAAATACTAACAAAAGACTACATTTAAAAAACAGTTAAAGATGCTGGTCTTCTGGAAGGTTTCCTCAAAGGAAGGAAGGAAGAGAGAACTGAGTGTGAGTCGTACACCAGAGACTGTCCTTATTGTTCCTGCCTGTCCTCTCCGTTCTCCTGTTTCCTGTGCAAAAGCTATCAGGATGGCTGACTTTTCTTTTGAAATGGCCTCTCCTGTCTTGTCCATGGGTGTAATCTAAACTGATTATGCAGCTGGAGATGAGAAGCCGTCAGGAAAAGCGTGCTGCACCGTACAGCATTGGGACAGAGTCTGATCGGGTGGGGTTAAGAGGAGGGGCAGCCTCTGGCATCCCATATTGATGCCGTTGATTCTGGAAGAAGGGAGGATGCAGATCCTTGCTCTTGGTGTTTTAATGGGTGATCTTGGTTACAACCCTCCTTCCTCCCATTTTGAATTTTTCATGTTTACTGTTTGTTTTTTTTTTTTGTCTTTTACATTGTGCAAATACATTTGGCTTGTGTAAATGTATAAAGTAAACAGACGATTTTGCCTGTAGTTGTGCAACAGAAAGATAGAAAACATGAAGTTATCCTCTCATGCAATTTGCATATATAGGTAAATGATAATATACAGATGTGTCAGAATAATCTTGCAGATCTTGGGATGTGGAGAGAGTCCAGTGCAGGGCTACAAGGATGATCAGGGGCCTGGAACACCTGCCCTATGAGGTGAGGCTGAGGGAGCTGGGCCTGTTCAGCCTGGAGAAGGCTGAGAGGGGACCTGATCGGTGTCTATAGGTACCCCAAGGGAGGGAGTGAACAGGATGGTGCTGGCCTCTTTTCAGTGGTGGCCACCGACAGACCTAGAAGAAACGGCCACAAACTGAAGCATCAAAAGTTCCACAGGAACTTAAGGAAAAATTTTTTAACAGTGAGGGTGACAGAGCCCTGGAACAGGCTGCCCAGAGAGGTTGTGGAGTCTCCTTCTCTGGAGATCTTCAAAACCCGCTTGGACGCAGTCCTGTGCCACGTGCTCTAGGTGACCCTGCGTGTGCAGGGGGGTTGGACTAGATGACCTCTAGAGGTCCCTTCCAACCTTAAGGATTCTATGATTCTATGATTCTATGATCCCCTCCATATGATCCCACTGTCCATTTTCATGTAAAAGTGGAGAACTGAATGGATATGTTATATGTACTATTTTTTCATTTTTTGTGCATAAAGATTAGTTTTTGTTGGTCTGTCTAGTAATGGTAAGGGTGATGTGTGACTCAGTCTTTTGGTAGAAACTTTTAGCTTTATTAGTATTCCTAAAAACTGAGGCCAAATTACTTTGATATACCAGAGAAAAGAATGTTTCTAGATTAAAAGTTGTTAGTACAGAAATCTCTTATATGGGGAAAAATCTCTCATTGGACTTCATAAACAGAATGTTGTAAAGCCATGAGTGTTATTCTTCTAATTTGACCAAAACCTCTCTTTTTCTTCTCTGTCTTGGATTTTTTATTGGCTTTGTTTGTGTACTATTTCTAAGTAACTATAACTACAGAGGAGAGTATGCTTAATATTCCAGGTGACACGAGTTACTATTTTTCTTTCCTTTTTTCCTTTTTGTTTCCTTTTTATATTCTTAGTTTTATTGGGCTTCTTGTTTTAAAGAGCTGTATTTTCCTCCTGCTTTTTTGTGCCAGCTTCACAAACCTTATCCTGTATTTCCCAGTCAATGCTGTTAAGCCTAGGGATAGCCGCTGTCAAGCAGAGAATGTGAAGAGTGCAGGAATAATGCAGTGGATTTCTGAATTTCAGAAAAGTGAAGGACCTCTGTGCACTGTACAGAAAAAGAATAAGCTGTTTCTTTGAAGATTGAAAGGACTGTAAAAATTTATTACCCAGCCATTAATAAGATTTTTTTCAAAGTGTTTTATTTGGTCCCTTCCAACCTTAAGCATTCTGTGATTCTATGATTTGCATCTTTTCCTTTAAAGAGTGGCAAACAAGCAAACGACACTCAGTATGTTATTGCTGTATAATTTCTAAAAATTTCCCTCCACTCCTTCAACTTTGGAAAAAAGTGGAGGAAAAAACCATATTTTTCTCCTTGCTGTTTAGAATTTTTATAAGGTAGAAAAACTAGAAAAAAAAAAAAGAAAAGAAAAGAAAAAGAAAGAGCCCTGTGTATACATGTTTATAATGTGGATCTGAAAACCCTTTTCCCTAAAGGTGGCATTAAGAAGCAAATCTTTTTTTATATTTTTTGGACAAGCTCTTTGACTCTCCTTACTTTTGTCAAAAAAAACCCTCAGCCAATAATCTTAACTTAGTTTTTTGGCAAAGTTGAGTCTGATCAGTGATCAGTCTTTCCAGCTTTAATCCATAAATAACCGTAATAGCGTATTTCCTGTTTTCCTTCAATTTTGTAAGCATGAAATAAACTACTTTTTATCCCCTTCTTTCCTTTTTGAAGTGGTATATCACTTTGGCACCTTATATATTCTACTTGCAATTACAGTTATTGGAATATTTTCCAAAGAATGGGAACACACTGAAGAAAAAGAATAACCCAGAAGTTTTTATGGGTCCTCGTGGTCATTGCAGACAAAGAACATAAATGAATTTTGAAGAGTTAGTTGATTGAGAGAGTAACAATGCTAGTTTTCTTTTTCTGTAGACATTGCAATATCTTGCAGATTAGTATTTCCTTTGAATCTCTTATTACATGCAAAATAGACAATAGCTATTGTAATTTCAAATTATTTTTGTCAGTTCATAGATCCAAGACTGGCCTCTAAAATGCATTAGACACTAGCATTTTTTCAATCCTAAACCTTAATAAATTTAATGGAAAACTCCACATGAATATTTGTTTCAAAAGAAGGAGTAAAGTCTCCTTATTTTCAAAATTTTAACACCATTGTGAGGAAGGAACCATATAAGACAGGAAATTTATATCAAGTATTCAGCTAGAAAGCACAGGAGGCACATAATTTCCCTTCTGCCTGTGTTTTTACCAGATTTTTCTCCTTCGTAAATCTAACAAGCAATAATTTAATGCCTCTCAGAAGTTTCATGAAATGCTGTGATAATCAAAGCGTTGCCTGTTACAAAAATTAAGGAAGCTGTCAAGAAAACGTATTTCCAGCTGAATCATGTATCTCTCTGAAAAAGGGAAAGTAGGGGTCTGTGTCCTTATGTTATATAATATTTTTAGAGATTAAGCATTTTTCACTGAGTTTGGTTTAGCTGCTATATTATTTTTTTAAAGGCCGTGTACCTAGGGTAGAATTGTTGTTTTCGACATAAGCAACACTCAGTGCAAGAAAAATGCAAGAACTGTCTCTGTTTGAAGGAAGAGGAATATGTGTATGTATGTACGCATATGTATGACTTTAGTTTTGTGAGTGCATATGTATATATAAGTACGTGTGTTATTGTGTAGGGAGGAGGTATTAGAATGTTGCTGAATAAAACCTTTATTAAAGGATGAATATATAATTCAGATAACTTTAATTTCTGTGTAAGAGGGACACTTTATATTCAATATGTTTGTGCAGATGAATGGTGCTACCTTGTCTACAGAGTAGACTTTGCCTGTATATGCAGTTGCATTTTATACATACACAATTATAGATTGTTCTTTTGATAGGACTGTTTTTGGAAATGTGGCACATGCTGCACCAAATTCACCCTAAGATACCTCTTCTATAACTTCAGTATCTGAGAATTAGTTTTTGGTTTTGGTTATTAAGGAGAAGTGTAGTATACAATGTTGTTCTTTAATAACATCTTATTACGACATCTTCTGCAAGAACTATTGTTCAGCTATAGCTATTTTGACTTATCTCCGTATGCTTGTAAAAACATAGAACTGGAAGGAGAAGGATCTAATTATTCAAAAATGCTGTCCTGGAGTCCTAGATAGTAGACTTAAAAGACTTTTCACTTCATTTGCATGTACCAGTCTTGGTTTGCAATAATGAGATGGAGAGGATCATATTCAAAAATGAGATTAGTGCTGCTTTGTTTTTACCTAGTCCTGAAAATTGTTATAGAGTTTCCCATTTAATAGAGGGTAAAAAATATTTTATCCTGTCTTTAGATTGTAATTATCATCAAGATACCTCTTTTTCTCTCCAGAAACCTACACAGTGCAGAACAAAACACATTTAACCCCCCCAACTTTAGAAGCCAAATGTTTTCCCAAGCCTTTCCCTGCCTCTTTCCCTTGCCCTCTTTAATATGTGCCTTGCAAGCTAATTTCTGATGGCAATGTGCACAGATTCTTTCTGTTCAGTGCTCCACTGTAGTGCAACAGCAACAGCAGTTGTGCTGAGCGAGGAGAGCAGCCTGAGAAGGATCGCAGGAAGCTCTTGAGTCTGAGGAAGATTGCCGTTCAGAATATGAGACTGTGGATAGCAGCTTAATGTAGCTCTTAAAACATACGCACACACATATGTACACACACACACTTACAAATTTTAGAAAAAAAATGGTTCACAGGGAAAGAACGGGTGTTAAATCTGAAAAGACCAACAAAGACTGTATTTTTTCTCCTGTGAGATAATGGTTTTAAGCCAGCAGAAGTTTAAAGATTGCCGTAAGAATGGCTTAATTCCCCATCCTGTAAAAGGATTAGATAATTCAGTCTCTTTATGGATTCCTGACTCTGGGAAATGTATTTCTACTTTTGCTTCTTCTCAGAAATAGCTGCAGAATGTACTTATTTAAATGCGCAAAGACCTGCATTCAGATGTTTTGAAAAGGCAAACAGCACCCAGAAAAGATGATTTTTCAGGCTGTGTCAATGTATAACTTTTGCTCAGCAAGTGAATATTCTAATGTTACAGCTGAAAATATTGTAACTCTAAATTACCTACTGGATACATGTACATTTTCCATAAAAAACTTTGAAGAGTAACTGGAAAATACTACTTTTAATTTGCAGAAAGAATGGACTGCAACCAGAACTCATTTTTTTTCTGTGGTTACTACGAATTTGCAAATCAATTGCTGTGATTCACTGTGCAGCCACTGAGAAATAGTCCTTTTAAAGTGAGTGCAAAAGTAAAAGACAGATTTGTTTTCTGTTACTATCAGTGAAAATTTGAGTTATTCTAGATTTTACTGTACCTCAAATCGGGCTGTAGCTCAAAGAATATCAGTGCTATCCATACATCTCACATGAATAGAATGGTTGCTGGTAAAGTTCACATTGTATTCAAAAGAATTATATAGCTCATGAGGAGAGCATGTTAAATGTGTAACTAGTTTTCCTGGATTTTATTGAGAGTTTTGTTAAATATCTGTGTTATTTCATCTAATTTTAGGAAAGTCTGCCTTCCAGATAATGTTCTGCAGGGTAATCCTCTTGCTTCATTTCAGTTTGATGGGGATACTTCCTTATTTACTGTATGGTGAAAATAAAAGCTATGATGCTGTTTGTGTTGGATACTGCTTTTTTTTTTTTTTTTTTGATAAAGCAGGATGGTGTGATGCAGAGCTTTCCAATTATTACTTTATGCCTGAGAAGTGGCAGCCACTGAATTAATTGAATTCACAGTCCTCTGTTAT
Source organism: Tinamus guttatus (assembly GCF_059628265.1). Taxonomy (NCBI): domain Eukaryota; kingdom Metazoa; phylum Chordata; class Aves; order Tinamiformes; family Tinamidae; genus Tinamus; species Tinamus guttatus. Next base: position 561,207 of record NW_028288877.1, on the reverse strand, counting down.
TTTATTTGCCCTGGGTAGGTCTAAGGCATGTTTCTACCGTAGTTTATGAATCAGAAATTTGTGTAAACTTCTTTAAAAAAAAAATCTTCACTAGGAAGCTAATGTATAGATAAGAGAGGTTTCCCAATCAAAGAATACTTTTGCCTGTATATTATTTACTGTTTTACTATTATATTAGCTGACATATTCTACCCCAGAAAACTGACATCTTTTGCCTCTATGAATGTATTAAGGATTTTGCTGGCACATATTTATTTTTTTTATTTATGTAAAAGCCATTAGCAGAACAAATGGAGTAGGTCAGAAATTCCTGGCATTGCATTTAGGTGCTGGAGAAGCTTTGGATTTCACACTAATATAACTGAGTGTGGAACTTGTGGAGACAGTAAGTCAAGATACATGAGATCAGAATTTGGATCAGTACGTTTGGGAACAAAGAGAGAAATAAACTCACCATATTATACACAACTCAGGGAAAGAAATGATTAGTAAGCTCGAAGTGTGATTGCTTGTGTGCTGTTGAGGTTGCCAAGGAAAAGTAAAAGAAAACATTTGTTGTAAACTAAAAGCAGCAAGTAGGGGCTTTCAAGACTTTGGTTCTCCAACCTCTGTTGCTATAACTTCCCTGGAACTATGCGTATGTTTGTTTCAGGGAAATTATAGGTCAGTATTGTGTTGATATCAGAGAGACATAAATTGCAGAAAGGAAGCAGATGATAAAAAAAGAAAAGTCCAACTTACCCCTCTTGCAAACTGTGAGTGAAATTTTCTTTGGTTGCCAGAGAAACATCATCATGTTATATTATTTTGTTTGCTTTGTTAATAAATTCTCCATAGTCTTTAGCCATACAAAGTCTGTAGAAAGGTAATTCCTTCTTAGGAAAAAAAAATGTTGAAAACATGGAACTATTCCTTGGATGGTTAGAGCATGTACTTTGAAATAATTTATGAAAAATTAGTGATTCAATACACCAAAATGACCTTAATTCCAATACAAACATGCCATTGCCTATTTTTTTAAGACTGCGAGAACTTTGCCATTGTAGCCTTAAAAGCATACATTGATCTTGGGCAAAAGGAAAACCAGCTTTACTGCTCTTTTGGCTGTAGGATCGAATATTGAACTTTTGCCTACTTCTTACTGTGTTTACCTAAAAGAAGTCAGCTGAATCTTCAGCTAAGCAGGTCCAGAATTTTCCAAGGAAGTGTGTGCTCTTTAGGAAGTAATAGAAAGCCAACAATTTCTATAGAAACCAAAATATTTTGCAGAAATTATCCAGATTCAACAAAATTTAGCTGACACATGGCAGAGCAGGGAGGCTGGCTGGACCCACAGTTCTCAGGCATAAACCTTCCCACTTCCTCTTGGGAAGTGCCCGAACTGTCTTGGAATCGCTGTAGTGACTTCTGTTGCTTCCTGAAAAAGCCAATAGAAACATTTTTACTGTATTGAAATAACAGGTTTGCAGGATTTCTGCTGAAGTAGAATTTAAAATTTTCTGTTGTTGTTCATCTCCAGGGAATGTCAGAATTCTGAGCAGATTTGTCTAGTTCTGGTTTGTTATGCTTACCCAAAGGAAAAAAAGAAAAAAAAAAGGTCCCTTAATCACTTCCTATAATCTAAATGCCAGCCATATGCACAGTAATTTCATATTACTTGTCTAAGTTGTTTATTTTGGGTACAGAAGGAAGCTTGTTTAAAAAGATACCATCCCTTCTATTTTTGTTTATTTATGTATTTATTTATTTATGCTCCTTTCTGGAAGAAATAGAATGGAAATTTGTTTTTGTTTTGTTTGCTTTTGAAAAGATGTATTTGTGGTATGTGGATAGTTTGTTACTTGTCAAAATTGTACCACTTTCACGGTTCCAAATCATCCAGTTATACATGAACCACAATCCTCCTCTGATAGTGAATCTCCTCACTTATTTAGCATTCAATTTGTCATTTGCATACACGCACAAACAGAAAAATAACCCCCAAAGAACAACTTTTACCCTACACTAGCATTTGTGATGTTTGCGATAAGCTTTAATTAGTAATTTACACAACAAAACAAATAGAGAACATCTATCTCAATATTCAGATATCAAAAATTCTCCATTTCTTTGTGTTCAAAATAATATATTCTTTCTAGTGAGGCCCTGATGTTAAAAAGTACCTTAATTGTGGCTAAATGTTTTTAATTATTTCTGTTTTCTTCTTTTTTGTTAACATTATGGGAATGATGTTCCCCAATGAGCAATATGACCAAAATATTCACATATTTTCAGAAAATATATTTTTTTCTCAAAAAATCTTTCTATGTTAATGCTTCAGGCTGCTTTGTGCCTAAGCAATGACAAGGTTTTCAGTCCTTTTGTGAGATTAGGCTAAGCTTCTTCCTTCCTCCTTTTTCTTCTTGCATTTCCATATCTTTTCAGACTTTCATGCAATTTGATGAGCATACTGTAAAGCTGTGCGAGAACATATGGTCTATCAACATCTGGACAGTTCTTACTAATTATAGGGGATCCCATTCCTGTCCTGAACAGATGTATTAGGAATTCAAATAGATATATTAAGAATTCATTTTAATTCTTAAGTTTTGCAGCTTACTTTAGTTATCTTATTATGGTGTCAGGTCTAAGCATTCTGTAAAATATAAATAATATCAAATTGATTAGAAGAGTAGGTGTCACTTCAAATTGTATAGAACACACCTTCCTTATAGAGGGGTCCTTTTTTGTCTCTAATTGATTATAGCTGTAATTACATAAAATTATATAGATAGTTCTAAGTGTAATATTTTGGCATAAGTAAGTATGAAGCATTGTAATAACAAAAAGACTTATTGGTAATTTCAGAAAATAAACAGGAGCCTATCTGAGGTTTTCAGTGTTGTCTAACGGGTCACATGTTGTTTCTATGAAAAATGTCAACCATGCTATAGAAAATATCAATCATTCCTTTAAAAAAGCTTGGCGCGTATTCATTCATACTTGCTCGTTCCTTTTTGGTACTTCTTTAGAATGTTCTTTGCTTTATACAAATACATGGAGGAATCTAATTCAAGCAGACTGTATTGTCTGGAAATGAATGATACATTGGATGACTGTTCAAGCTCAAAGCAAAGTTAGTTTTGCAGAATACAGAATACCTGTTAACTGCTCAATGGTTGTTACAGCTCCTATAACATTAGAAGAAAAGATTCACTCAGTATTTTCTGTTGATGTGATTGCCGCAGGGCTATTACTGTACATTTGAAAACAGGATGGCAGGATGAGGGAGTGACTTGGAAGGGAAATAAAGATAGTCTGGAGGCATTCGCTAGATTAAGATACTCCACCAGAGAAGCACAGGAGCCTTTCTCTGGATGAGGGAATAGGTCTTTGTGCATGGCAGTCACAACAGAAGTTTGTGATCTGGTAGCACTTGAGCAGTCTCTTTTGCAGCCGACCTCCACCAGACAGCCACTCAGTAGAGCTCATCTACCAAGCAAGAAATGTGGATCTGCACTGAATCCTTAGCCCACCTGTGTGTGCGTGTATGTGTGTAGAATGCGGCTAATGCTAAACTCATGTAACAAATATTTAAATGCTTCACAGTTAATCCCTGTAGAATTCCCTTGGAACATCCTGTCATCTTGCAAATGGATCCAAGTTGAAACATTTATTGCCATTAGTCTGTTTTATTTCACTTGGTTTTGAAACAAATGAAACGAGAGTGGGGAATAGCATCTGATACTTCTCCAGGGTACTGCTTCTTGCACTAGCAACAGGATGAAATCAGTGCCTCAGTTCCTTTCCACCTCTGTAATCATCGGGATTTACAAGCATTTCAGTAAGACTGTTTGTAATTCTAGTACCATGTAACAATGTGTTTTGAGGTGTTACAAGGCAGTCAGAATTGCGAGGGAAACTTTGCAGATGTTAAAAAAAGAGGCTGTGGCGTTACTCAAAATGAAGGCCTGCCTAGGTTGTTTCGCACATTGATGAGAGGTTATGCAACATAAAGCCACGGGGGTATAAATAATGTTTTCGCTTAGGCTTTTTCCATCTGGGTATAATCAGTGGACTTTCTTATAATCCTCATCATGATGATACTCTAGTAATCTGCATTTTAAGAAAGAAAATCATTCTAAATGATTCTCAATTTCTCAAGAAAATGTTGGGGATGAAAATGTATTCATAGAACATGGGACCTGATAATCAGATCTCATAGTTTAGACTTTCCAACCTCAATGATATTTGCAGCATAGTGCAACATTCTTTCTTTGGAGACATTCGACAAGAAGAAAGCTGGAAAGAAATTAGCATGAACAAATACAGATTTGAAAATATATCTCTGAATGTATAATCAGCTTCTGAAGACTTTGGAAGTTCTTCTAGATGCATGCTTCTATCTAGTCTCTTTTAAAAAAAAGATTACTGTGGAGATGTTATAATATTACTCTTGAAGAAGAGATCGGCATAGTCTTAATAACAGCATTCTCTTGATGAGCAAGTGTAAGAAGTTTGTGATTCTGTTGCTTAAGTCACATGAGAATCTCTTCCAATACCAATTCACAAATAAGAGATACTTAAATAAGTTTAAAATTCCATTCACTCCAAGTCACCCATCCATTTCCACAAAGGGAAATATGAAATGGATTTTCTGACTATCGCAATTTAATAGAGAATTTTTTGCATATTTTTCATTAGGCAGCTGAGCCACTTGAGTATATGTAGTTTCATGAATAAAATGAGAATAGCTTCAATTGTTCATGTCTGATTTTGTGGGTGTTTGGATTTATGAAAGCTCAGAATGAGAATGTCCTACAAAATCTTGAAAATTATGTTGGCCTCAAAGAAGAAAATCTACGTACTTTTACAGATAATTTTCTATGACAGCAGCTTGAGAAGAGAAGATTGGGTTATTTTCCATTTTAATTAAACAAGGTGCAATATCATCATGATTGCAGGCAAGGGTACATCACTTCCAGTTCCATAAATATCCTTATAAGCCTATATATATATTTACAGTAAGCATGTGTGTATGTGTGTAATTAAGGAGGACAGGTCCATTTTAATCCAAATCTAAATGACATAATTATTGAGACATTCCTCTTTTGCATGTTTGTTGCCTTTTAAGGTTGGTTTCTCCCTATTTCCATATATTTATGATAATGATACAATGTTATTTGCTTTGTCATCCGTAGAAGAGCCTGTTTTACAAGTTAGCTAAGGAAGAACTGGTAACTAGAGTATTATAAATGAGCTGTAGATCTATAGAAGATCCACAGAAATAATTTTCAAAGTCAGGTTTACAACTTCTAACCATTACTCTTTTGTCACTTTAAGGAATTTTGTTTTCTATAGAACTGTCTCCTAAAGTAAGAGTCACAAATTTACTTAGCTTTTTCTTGTAAATAAACTATCCCAGAGGTGATAAAAGGAACTGAAGTAATTATTAGGAAAAATGTATTCTTTCTGAGAATCAAACAAACAAGGAAATGATTTGAAATACCTATACAATGACTGTGAGAATTATAAAATGTGAAAATCAGATAGGACAGATGTAGAGGGTTCTGTTTGGTTTCAAAGATTAATACAAATTTTAGTGTAAAACAGCTGCAGAGAGTGAGAAAGGAGAGTAAAAAGAACTTTTTTTAAAAAAAAATGAGTTATTTCTTTCCCCAAGGTTCTACTTAAGTGCATTTTTATGATTCCTAGGTTCTGCAAAACTCCCTTGCATGTTTCATATTCTTTTCATGTCTGAATAAATTCAACTTAAGATAACCTTTATGTAAATGACAGTTATATATTGTGTTAAGAGCTACAAACAATTTTTTCAGAGCAAGATCTGCACTTGGGATTCATAGGACCCTGAAGAAGCATGACTGCACTTTTAAGATACTCAAAAAGAGTTCAAAAAGATGTTCAAAAAGAACAGATACAAGACTATTTTTATAAAGTACTATCAAGGCATTGACTGGTGTCAGCAGTTGCAAGGCGAAAGCCTAAGAACAAGTCTGCAAAAAAAATGCTGATTTTTTTCTTTAAAAATCAACAAAGGAGTAGAAAAAATTCTTGTGTGTGTTTTCCTGTTCTATTAACATATTTCTGAGTATAGTGAAGGATGCTTGCTGAGCTTCGTATGTACATGGAACCATTGAAAGCCCACTTTTTATTAAAATAAATCTCACAAAAGAACATAAATTAGGATTCAAGTGGCTCTTACATGGTAATTTTGATTACTAGATATCCAGAATGATACAATAGGTTGCATATGCGTTTTCATATGAATTTTCAACAAAGCAACCCTTTTAATTAGCACAGTGTTAGCTAACCTCCTTCTGTGTCTTATCTATAGAATATGATTACATATATTTTCATTCACTTTTTCTTAATTTAGATTGCAAGGAGATAACTTGGCAGAAAGACCAGAAGATGGCTTAGCGGTGTCTGACACTCCTGAGCCGACAATGTCAGACTCTGATGGTAAGTTATAGAGTATATATATCTGCCCATCAAAAACAAGAGCAATTTGCACAGAAGAGTAGAAATTATGAGAAGATTCAATTCCCGAGAATATTCCCAGGCATTTGAGCTCAATCATTTATGCTTTAAATCTGTTAGGAGAGTTTCTAGTAAATAGGCTGTTCCTTGTAAGTTGCCAAAGAACAGTCTTTGAAATGGTTGTTTTGATAGTAGAGATATATGTGTATATAGGGTCCAAATGGTATACAGTAAAAATGAAAAATAGTTACAGAATTTCTCCTCTGTTTTTAAACTGTATCAAAATATGCTTCTCTGATCCCTCTGAGCACTACTGACAAGAATTAAAAGCATGCTAAAAAGGAGTTTATACAGTGCCTCTAAAGAACATTTCCATCTACAAACCTAATCATATATTATGCTAATCAGTAGGCAGGACAATCAGCCTTGTTCTAATTTCTGCTGTGTTTTTTTGTTGTTGTTTGTTTGTTTTGTTTTTAACAAAGTAACCGTTGAAATAATTTTCATGGAAGAAGCTAAATGGAAAAAGCTAATGGAAAAGGTCATTCCTAAGAGGTCCTTCCTTTCTTGTAAGAGAATGCCCTGCTTTCCTCTGAAACATGTTGAAATTAATCTTAGCTGTCACTAGAAGAGACACAGAAGTATCTCTGGTTTGCCCAGAGATTCCTAGATAAATGCATCTTTCAGTGCATTCCCTTACTGCTGGGTCAAACCAGCAGTCTATCAAGAGGAAGATTGATTTGCAGTTTAGCCTGCAAAATTCTTCAGTTACAAAACTAATCCCAAGAAAGAGAGACGCCAATGCTTCATGTAGAATACATTATGGTATATGTGAGCAGGAGATTATTGCAGTGGAAAAAGATAGAGATATAAGACATATATATTGTAGAAAAAAAAATGTACTGTTCCTGAAGCAATTAATTTTAAACAGATCTCCACCCTTCTTTCCTGCATACCCTAGTTCCTAAATCAAAAGTATACCCACCTTGCTTGTAGGCTTCTTTTCTGATTAGTGGGAGCAGAAGATTTGCAGTGTTGCTAAAGGGCAGAGGCACCAGGATGGAAAAAGAGGAACCTGTCAGGAAGTGCTGGGTGCTGTGTAATAATGAAGTTGCCTCTATCATGATCACAGAGTATGGAGCACAGAGTGCTGTAGCCATCCTCACTTTGACCAATTTGTTACACTGCTGAATATTGTGTATTCGGTATGGATGTAGGGAAGATTGAGTACCTCTTCCTAAAAAAAATAAAATAAAAATACAGGGAGGGAAAGGTAGATAAGTATGTAGAGCAACAAAATTCATACTGTTACACTGTTATGTCTACATCTATCTCACATATGTGAGTATATGTGAACCCTTAGCTATATAGCTGGCATAGCCTTTAGGGCAGAAATACTGAGGTCAGCAATGAGGTATTGCCAAATTTCTGACAAGAGCATTCTCAGAAATGCTCTACCTTTTAAAATTCTTTTCTTTTTTTTCCTAATATGTTGGCTACCAATACCTTTTGATTAAAAAAAAACACAGCTGGCTTTTACAAGTAGGCACAGCCTAGAAATAGGCACAAACTTTGCACAGCTGCCCCTTCTATCAATCTTTCCTATAAATGCAGCATATAACCTATTTTATGCAGAGCTGATATTTATTCCCAAAAATATTGTGTATATAAAGGAGATGATAAATGAAACTATTGTTAGAAAAGCTTATACAAAATTTGAAATGCTGCATTTAAAATTTTTTGTTATGTTCTCTAAGAATGTGACAAAAAGTTTCACTTACCAGTTTTTTTCAGGACTATATGAATTTATTTTTTATTCTTACTTATCAGTACCAGTGATTCTATAGAGAGAAAACTCTACAATGAGAAGTGCTGATGCAAACCTTTGGTTCAGGAGTATGCATGCATGGTGCTGATGCTCAGCAAGGTCAAAGTGTCTCTCTCTGGATAATGATTTGTTCCTGGGTTTAGTGGGAAGATTGTTAAACTGTTAGACCTGGAACATTTTTCTTGTGGATTTTGGATGCACTAGGTTTAGAAGTAGTTTTCTGCATATCTGATCTAACAGCCTTTACAAATAAGCCTTACTGAAGCAATTCCACCTAATAAAGTCAAAGCAATAGCTTGTGTAAAAAGATCGTCTGCAGAGTCAGGCACTACCCTGACTCGGCTGACAGAGTAGACCTGCTTCTAATTAACCACTCCACTGATTTCTCTGTTGTGTAATTGTGCTGAATTAAACAGAGTTGCATTTGATATAAGTTGTAAAAAAGAGAGGGAAATCGGGCCTTGAGATATGAAAACATAAGACTTTTTAACACTGCACTTTCTTTTTACTATCCTAAACAAAATCTTTCGAAAGTGGTTTTCTTTCCCATAGGGCCATATATCTCCACAGAAAATAATTAAGTGGACATTTAAATAGCTAGGTTTCTGATTACCAGGAGTAACTTTTGTGACTGCAGTGTAGATGCCAAGCCTCCCAGATTTCTCTCATGGATTAGTCCTCCATTAAGCCACTTATTCTGTCTTTGAAAGTTTTCCTCAATGCCTTCCTCCTCCTCTCTATAGATAAATGAGTGGAAAAGGTGAGGAGACCATTTCCAGAAGATAGACAATCCAACAGGATGCTCTCTCTTTTTGATGGTGGAGGAATGTAGAGTTCATATACTGATATGTATTTTTTTCAGATTGTATATTATGAAATATACAGAAGTGTTCATTTAAACCCAGTTGCCCAGATGGAACTTTATGACTGGAGAGAAAAATCAATAAGTGGGTGTGAGTATGTGGAAATCAGGGGTGAGAAGCAGACGTGACAGTGCAAAAATCATTCATTCAGTATTAGGCTGTTACTGAATCACCTATAGAGCATCTTGCTCCCCCTGAAAGGTGTTTCAAAAAAACCTACATCTTCAGCAAGTACTGAAGTACTGTCTGAATATAACTGGGAGAAAACACTACAGACTTCATACAGAAAAAGAAAAAGGCAAAAAGAAGGAAGAGATCTCCCAATATCTGACCACTTAGCAATGTTGCAGCGTCATCACTTCTTCCTTCTCTTTCGGTTGTGTTTGCAATGAAAGTGGTGACCGTGGCTGCTGCAGCTGTGGATAGTTCTGTCTTTATGCCAAGCGTATTCTGAGATATTTAACAAATCAGGTTGTTCTGGGAATGTAAAGACCTGCCTGGTAGTGTCTGAATGCCGGCAGGACTCAGGGAATGCCAGGGCACCTTGCTTTTCCGACTGCTCATGCACAGCATCCGAGTGCCAGTAGACTGCCAGGAGAGCAGTGTCACTATCCAGCGTGTCACTTGGAAATTGCTTTCTCTAAAACAGGCTCTTAAATTCTGAGCTAAGTCTTTCTATATGCATTGAAGCGACATTCTGGCTTTCTCATGAAGCCGTGTTGCTTTGCACTTGTGTTAGCATGGGAAAAAATTATGGCCTGCATGGCTTGTAAATATTTCCTAAAATGGCCAGAACTGCTTATGTCAAGAATGCTTAACTGCATTCTATTTGCTTTGATTGAATTAATATAAAGTTACATTGTTTTTATTACAGCTGAAGAGCTCTACGGTGTAAAAGCCAAGCAATATTTAATTTTAACAGTAAAAAATAACTTTCAAGACATCTCAGCAGCTGAAGGGTACCTTGCTCATCACAGTTGTCATTTGTGATGCTGATCCACATTGTATTAGGCTCATTAGTATGAGCCCAGACATAAATTACAATCTATCCAAGTGGAATCAAAAAGCAGTGCTTTTGTGGTAGTAATACTTACTATTCCAGCAGTTAACTTATAGGCATTTTATTTTCCAGGTGATTAATTGTGCTTCATTAGCGTGACTTACTGTTTTTCTACCATTTTGCAACAGCTGGAGTATCTGGGGTTGAAACACTAATGGAAGATATTGATGAATTTGAGAGTGCCCCTCAAGTAGCAGGATCTGTAAGTACTTTTTCTTATGGATAATCCTCTGATTTTTGAAAATAATGTGATAAAAAATGCATTTTGTGTAAGCATGATGTTGTGCTTGCCAGCACTGTCATCCAGAAACAAAAAACAACACAAATAAAAAAACCCCCTAATTTCTAAAACTATTGTTATTAACTCACATTAAACCATGCATTAGCAATGACTTATATGCATATCTCCTATTGGAGGTGCAATCATTTTAGAGTCTACCTGTATGTTCTCTAATGTTTATTTGGTGGTGAAATATCCATTTTACTAGTTTGCTAAATTTACAAAATTATCAATAATAATTAATATTAAACAACAAAATAATAATCAACAATACCAAAATAGTTTAAATTCTAATTTAGTTATGAAATTTGACATTACAATATCTCAACTATAATTTAGCCCTTTTGCTTACATTTGCTTGGAACTAATATCTGAGGTATTTATTTAAAAGTTCTGATTAACTTTCCTAAAAATAGGGAAATGTCTCTTGATATTTTCATTGGTATTTCTTGTTTAGAAGTTCAAGGAAATTTTTACAGTTTTGAGGGAATTTTTTTGAGTTTTCATGACTTTGGTAGAATTGGTCATAGAAAAAAAACACTTGGAGAATTTAGATCTTATATTTTGAATACCGCAAAATCCCAAACAAAGTGAATACTGAATAAATAAGTAATGCTAACGGAAAGCAATTTGAAGTATTTTCAAGAGTCAGCACTTTTCCTAAGATCCAGGATTTTGCCAGCATTCAAAGTGGAAGCAAACATTCAAAACTTACTTAGAGATCCTAGTTTATTACAGGACTTATTTCATGACAAATATTTGATGTAACAGGGGAGCGAGGCAAAATCCAAAGCTTTTTATTTCCCTTGAGATTTTTGCTGTGGCTTACATTCAGTGCCCTCATTTGCTTTATATTTCTGAAGTTAAAAGTTGGATAAATATTTGGCCAGCAACCTTTATGGAAAATGCTTAAGGGATATAAGAAAAAATAAGATGGCAAGCTGAAATTCTAGTAGAAGTAGCAAAGGAAACTATCAGAGGAAGCTACTGGATTTACAGTTAATAACAGAAGGAAGCAGGATATATGCACTGAGCGCTTTTATTGAGTGGCTATGGCTTCCTTCTGAAAAGTTTTTCTTCTTTTTACCTCATCTGGATGTAGCAGGATGCTCTGTTATTGTTTTTTTCTTTGTGTGGATCTTTGCACTCTCTAATCTGGCCTTTCTTGTGCATATTAAAATATATATTTTTCTTTGTGAATTATCCATGTAAGCTGATCTAATCCATGTGAAACAGAAATTATGGAAAAAAACTCTATCTGCAAAAGGTGTTTTTGCAAAAATTTTCCTTGAATTTTTGCTTTTTATGGAAAAAAACAATGTATTGTTTTATGAATAGCTTTAAATATTATCAGTGTATTTTCAGAACTTCTCAGTTGCTTTCTTATTAAGAGTAGACACATGGATTTATAATGATGAATAAAGAAATTGCTTTAGGATAATTAATTTCTGAAATTATTTGAAGCTTCATGCACTTGGAAAAATGAAACTTTTAGCTCATCTGTTATTGATTCATGCTGAATATGTGTTTATTTCAGGGATTTAATTTTAATTGTGATTCATAGGGACTTTCTTACCTTTTCTTGGTATTCTCTCAGGGAACAGTGGTGTGAAGTAACTTAATGGATGTACAAGCTTGAACATAATCAACCACTCTAGCAAACCTAAACTCGAGTGTTTAACTCAACATGTAAATTATTTTTTGGACTGGGGCCACCGTTCGGCAGTTAGCAGTTTTGTCATTACAATAAATATTTCAAACTTCCAGTGCCACGTCAGGAATAGCCTCAGTGTGCCTCTGAGGTACTATGAGGCATAATTCATAATACTCTGAATTTTAAAGGTCATATTTAAATAATACGTGGACAAAATTAGCATATTCTAGTACAAGTGTTTTCAAATCCAAGATAATTTTTGAAAGTGAGTGGATTTATCTCTGAAAATTCAGGTACACAAAGTTGACATTTTTTGCCTTTTAATAGTAAATTTAAATTTAAATGGTGATGATAAAATAAGTACAACTCTCTTGGCAACTGATCAAGGAAAAAATGTGAATGAGTAATACTAATTTTTGTAGCTACATTAACAAAATAATATAATAGAATTATATACCATAAAGGTCATTGAGAAATAGAAAAAAAAGTCCTACAGGTGATTAAGCAAATAGCTTGAATTACATACCTTAAATTTCTTTTATCCAGACCTTATCTAACTAAAAAGAAAAAGAAGTAAAAAAAAGTAAAATAAATGCAAGAATTTTAGTATCTATAGTTGCAAAATAATAATATCTTACCTTGAAAGTTCTCTTTAGCTATGGAGAGCATCTGTAGTACTTAAGAATACTTCTCCACTTCTTACCTGCCAATATCTCTTTTTATGGATATCATTTTGCGGATTGCAGAACTCAGTCCATCCGAGTGCCCTCCGGGCTGGGTGACACATGGCCTGGCTGCCGGTCTCCCCGCGGAGATGTGGGCTCTGCACGTGGCAGGACTCAGAGAGAGAGGTCCTGGCCCAGCAGAGCGCAGGTCGTCAGCCCTTGCATGCAGATTGTGGTTAGTGCTTCCAAGGAGACCTTCGAAATGTCTTGATTCAAATACAATGGCAAATGTGTTTTGGAGTAAAAAAATACTCTTTTTGTCATTTTAAATTGCAAGAGTTTTCTGCGTTTTAAAAAAATCCAAAAAAAAAAAAAAAAAAAAAAAGCATCTAGCAGTGCCTTGCTCTTATCTCTCATGTTCCACATTTAATATCTTTGGCAATAAAATTCAAAAATACTACTCCAAATGACAGTAAATAAAATAGGTCTGAATCATTAAAAAGAAAACTATTCAGGATACATTACAGGTGGTGAAACAAATGTGATTCCCGGTTGCCCATGTATTTCCTTCTTCTTTCTTGCCTGTTAATAGGAAACCTACATATAAGTTAACCCAAATCTTTCTATCGAGAAGACTAGCTCAGTGGCTTTTTTTTATTGTAAGTTTAGCGTAAAATGTGCTGGCTAGCTGCCATGGGAAGCAGAAAGCTTGTAATTTCAATTACATGGTGTTTCAAGTAGAACAGACCCTAATGGGGAAGGTGGAGATTAGAGATGGCTGCCAAATTTGAACACAACACTGAGGAGGATTGTTTATTCTAGCATACCTTAAAAACAAGTTGACTAGTTCACCCTATGTGCCTAAACACACTGTGAAAGCTGAAAGGTTAAGCATTTGGTGAACTCTTATGGAGAAATAACTGTGTGAAGGACCTACAAACAAAATATTGTACAGAAAGATCACCCGCTTGAATAGCAGTTGTCCTCAGCTTCTTGGTTAGAGTTACTTGGAAAGGAGAGTTACAAATGAATTACTGAATAAACTTGTTGTTTTTTAGTTGAAGGAAACTGTTATTTTTTATTTAAGCTTTACTTAAATTTAAATATGTAACACATCAGGAAGTGTTACAGTGTACACAAAAAGCTAAGAATGGTTGTCTTTCTCACAGTGTTGTCTCCTCAAATTAATAATAAAATTTGCGTTTGATTAGCAAAACTATGTAGAAGACAAAGCTCAATAAAAATTCATTATATGTATTTGCAACTCAACAGGAACTTATGATTGAATTGTAAATTAAATGCAATATTAGGTGAAACTAATACTGCTCTCCTTTTCCTGGTGATTTCTTACATGTTTCACAGAGATCATGCAGTTCAGTGTTAAAAGTTTTTAAAATGAAGAAGCACTTTCTCTTGTGACTTGGATGTTCTCCCTGTTTAGAGAGTTCCTGAAGCACTTGGAAAGAGGAGTTGTGTGTGTCCATGCATATGCGTTTGAATACATCAGTGTTTGAATCTGAAGTAGACAAGAAACCCATAGAAATTCAGGCCACATTCTTTAACAATACTTTTTACAGTTAACAGCAAAGAGTAATTTCTTTTCTAACAAGCATTTGGTTTTCAGATGTTGTTATAGGTTAGGAACATTAGGCTTGCCTTTTGGACTTAGATATTCTAAAATCTCTGAAGTCAATGTGGGCATTTCCACGGGTATGACAGCCCATGACAGTTCAGGTTGGTGGTAAGATCAACACATTCACATGGATGTTGTTTTTCTAGGAGTAAAAGCTGTACTGAAATATAGCCATGAAACTAGCACTGTGCTGTAGACTGAAGCTAAAAAGACAAGGATGCCTTTCAGGAATATCTTCATACTTTGATCTAAAAACTCGTTAATATAAATAGGCCATTTATAAAATGTATATTAGTTTAAATAGGCTGCCTATAAAGCTTAATGAACAATAAAAGCAATCGGAGGGTGGAATATATAAAAGGTACTGGAAAGGTCTATGTCTATGCATTTCTTAGTACATGCATACTAGATTTTCCTCCCTACTTTGTCTGCTGTTGTCACCACACATTCTGAAGTCAGAGTTAAATAACGTTAGTGTTTTATCTCTGCTATACCTGATCACGACACAAAGGATAGTTTTGGTTAAGTGGAGTAAGAAGGTTGAAATAATTTTTTTTTTTTCAAGTCTGGTTATATCTTAAATAAAATAATTATTGCTATTCATTCTCAGGTACCCAGTGGAGTGAAGGTAATCTAGTGAATTCTGCACAACAGTATAAATTCTTGCTATAGCATTTGAACTATGCTGTAAAAATGGCGTGTTTGAAAAGCCCCCTTGTTAAGAACCTCTTTTTCAGCTGTTGCTGACTACTTGGGATATTTCTGAAGACTTTTGGTCCTCTAGTATTCCCGTCATCAGCTGACTAATTTTTATTCCCTATTTCATCAGAATTATATTTATGTGTGAAATTGCATATTCAAAAGATTGTATTCTTATAACTTTGAAGATTTTTTTTCTTATGGTGATTATTAAAGTCTTACTGTCTTGCTCTTTGTGATGATACACTATAAAAATTAATTTAAAGAGCTTATTTTTCCCAATGAAAATCTGTGGACAGGAGAGGAAGGAAGGAAGGGAGGGAGGGAGGGAGCAAAGGGAGGGAGGAAGGAAGGAAGGAAAGGAAGGAACTGATTAGAAAATGAAATATCAGAGTTTTATTTCATGCTCTATTCTCAACATTTAGTGATGTGAATAATTTAATAGGAGGAAATAATCTTTAGTGACTGCAACCGGCCTGATTCTGACATAGGTATCAAATCTACATTTCAAACTGAAGCGGCAAATGTTCAAAGTTTCTTGGGGAAACAAGTATATCAGATCTACTGATACATCTGAAATAAATGTATTTTTAGGATCACTTCCACTTCTGGGTGACGTACCATTTTATTCACCTGTTCCTGTATAATTACTTGGGATTAAGTATGGGTAACTTTAACCAAAGCAGAAGTACTGTAACAGTCAATTTGTAAATTAAGGTATGTCATTACTGTTCTCAAAGGTGTGTGAGCTAATAACAATGGTGTGAATTAATAATATCAGCATTTATGAAACATTTGATGTACTGCTGAATGAGACTAGGGTTTTTATGTAGAAATGTGCAGCTTTTTAGGATTTAACATGCTTAATAATTATGAATCTGTAGTATATGTTAACATACTTGAAAAATTTGCACTTCAGAATGATCACTTGCATACGAGGTGGTGTTTATTTGGAATATATTAGAAATGTATATTTTGGTATAAGAGTATACTTCTGAAGAATTACATTTATTTTTCCAAAAATGAAGGCAACTGTAAATTTTTATTTAGTTTTATTGTTAAAGCAAGTTGTTTGTAAGCAAAGGACTGTTGACCCCAAATTTCCTTCTTCATCCATTGAACTGTACACCTTCCTCTATAGCCTGAGATTCCAACCAGAAAGAACACCTTAAGTGTCGCAAATATCTCCGGCCGCCCATCTTGTCATGTATTTATGTTTATCTCAAATGAACACATAAAAGCTTATTGAGTTTGTTATATTTTAAAGGCAGTTTTTGAAAGGATGTTGAATGGATTCCAGAAAATGTGGCTAACTGAATACCACATTCAATGTTCAGATAGGTGGTCTGTTTACGAGTATCCCTTGTATTGCCATCATGATTTAGTTGCTGTTGCTGAAAGGAATGCTTCTTGCAGTGACAATTTTGATTAGGAATTCTGTGATATTCCCAGAACTGCTGCTGTGCAGGGATACTGTGCCAAATGTTATGGTAATTTAAGTGCAATGCCACTAAGTAAAATAATTGCAATTATTTGTCCTGTTATGTTGCCTCAGCATGAAGCAAGAGCTTGTATGCAGGTACATATTTAAATCATGTTAGACTAGAAATGTTGATTTTAATTAACAACTACTATTCATGTTATTTAAGGAAAAAATGTGTTCTCTAATATTTTGCCTATAAAGCTTATGTATTAATTCTACTTACAAAGTACCAGATTAACTTTCCTAAATGAAAATAACATCTTGCTCTATGATTTTTTAATCATTACAAATGTAAAAGTACACTTAGATATCTTCCTCTTTCTTTTTTAACTGTGTAAGTCACAGCCAGTTTGGACCCTGGATGCCCTGGGTATCAGAAGTGGAGGTTCCCCAAGACAGAAACTCATAAAGGACTCCTTAGCAGCAAAAGAACTGAAAACCATGGAAAAACACCTCGCTGGTATGTATGACAGCAAATGCCTCCCTCGGCCAACTAGCCGTGTCAATATTTTAGACAAAGAAGCTCAGAAATAAATGAAATAGATAAAAACTTTTAATTTTTCTTTCTTTGTTGAAGAGAAACAGCATTTTATTGCTGTCTTTGTAGATATAATATTTTAAATGATAGCGTAATTAGAGTAAATACGGTAATTAAACTGTTAAATGTCCTGCAGCCCAACATCTTAATGACAAGTTTTTTACATATTTTGTCAAGACTTATGCAATAAGTATTTGCTATTTCCTCACCTAGAGTTAACTAGTCTCCCCAAAAGAATGCAGTGGCCCTTCAGACTGAGAAAGCATTGCCGTGCAGGTAGAGTGCACCTCAGACATGGGCGTTCTGCCTGAGCAAAGGCTCTTGAGTTTGTGCAATGAAACTTCTGCAGCATCTCTGATGGGGCAATTGTTTCTAAAAGGCCAAAAAAGTACCCAGGGTATTTTTAGTGAAAATATCTCTCAGGACTTTTAAAAAAGATAATGAAGACTGACCCTAGCTACATTTTGTTATTCTTTGTAATCAGAATTTTCTTGTCTTCAGCCTCCAGTATATGGCATGGCACTATAGCATGGTAGGCCTATATTGTCATATCATGGTGACTGTATGTAAAGATGCTCTTCATGGGCCAAATCTAGGAAAAGTCATATAGAACTTTTATAGAACATACACATAGCAATGTGTATGTAAGGTAGAGAGATGAATGAAATTTCTCTGAACCTCAAATCAGTCATAGAACAAGGCAAATAAATCTTTCAGTGGCATTTTCTGAAAGACTTTGGTCAGTTATTCCACCAATTTTATTGGTCAGAAAGCCTTGGGATGTCTGCAGCTGTTGTAGTTCTTTCTGGGATCTAGTGCAGCTGATGTCGGGGTGACAAAACCACGTGTGCAATGAGGTGCACCAGCATTCTGAAAAGATTTGTACTTGGGGCGGAAAAATAACTAAAAAATATGACATCTACAAGTGAAGAAATTTGACCATTTTTCATTTCTGAAAACATGAGATGCTGCCATTCATTTTTTTGTGTTAGGTTCAAATCACTGTTGCTATTAGAAATGTTAAAAATATTAGTAAATTAGCTGCAGAGCTAGGCTGAAAATCCATGTGCGCTCTCTGAAAGCTTAAATCCTGGGAACATCAAGTCAGCTTATGAGGCATGTGGAAGCAGTAGACCAGCACACTGAGCTATGGGTGTTAGGTATCTGCATGCACAGCAGGACCAGAGAATGCCACAGGTCCCTACCATTGAGGCAGGACTTATCTTCTCATGTGTTGCTGTAGTTGTCACTCGCAAGGGGTCTCGTGATGTCTGAGTTGTGACTCAGGGGTCTCCTTACTTTGTTTTATGTCCAAACTTCTGCTTCTTTCTTCGTTCTACCAGATGCAATTCCTTAGATGTCCCTAGACGGAGCTGACAATAACAACTGCCGTATTCAACACAACAAAATGTAATTTTAAATATTTTAATTAAAACCATTTAAATTAATTTTAAATTAAAATAATTACCTGTAAACTAACTGGCTAGATCCTCTGGGTTCAGTGCACTGTTGTATGGCCTGAAACGTCTTTGTTGCATTAGTAGTGGTGTTGGTGGTTGGCTTTCAGCCTGCTGTTTCACTTACACTGGGGTTCAGCTGTTTTACCACACTATAATTATTTTCTACTTGAGACCTTCATAAGAAAATGGTCCATTCATTAGATATTAGACTCTCCTATTCCTATTAACTAATTATTTGAGTTCTTATTATGATATTTTGAAGCAATCAGGTTTTTTTTTTTCCTTCTTTACATATTGCTCTGTAGTGCTTTTGTTGGAGAGGTAGTCTTTTATGTGTCTGTGGCTTTATATCATACGAAGTAAAAAATTTTTTGTTGGTAGTTAATTCCAGAAACCTGCAATATATTACAAGACAAACTTCTGAATGCATAAATATTTTCTAAATGTGTTATGAATCATATTCTCATGCTAGTATTTCTGATAAGCAAGAAAATGCCATGGGTTGCTCTTCAGGCTGTTGTTTTTTTTTTTCCTTTAAATGTCATTGACAAAAAAATTAAAAAATCCTAAATCATAATTCAATTATTGTATTCACTGTACATCTGTAAGACTAGAGATTTGCTTTTTATTTAGTTAGTTGAAAAGCTGACACTGAAGTAAACTCAGAGAATGTGTGCTAAATAAAACTGAGCAATTATGTTATGCGAAAATGTAAATTATATATGAAGAAATTAATTAAAGATTGTTTATCTGCAGACTCAATTAGTATATGAACTTAAGAAACATGAACCAAAATATAAGGTCGGTTGAGCTCATAGTGAATCAATAGATATTAAGATAATTTGTTGAGCGTTCTGAAGTGCCATTGAGAACTTAGAGGTCTGTAATTTTGCAAAGACACAGGCTAATTGAATCTTTAGAAGAACACATTCCTCATTTGTTTTAAATTGAGTAACCCACACTATCGTTTATTGGCCTCTGGATTTGAACCAGGCATCTTATAAGTTGCAAAGTGATGTGTATTGATCTTTTCTAAAAGCATAATGGAGGAGTACTTGCTTAAAGACATAATTATTTCAAAATGAAAATAACTCGCTGATTTTGTGAGGTCAGTTTTTAGTTAGATTAAAGTGACAGTTAGAAACCTTCCTAACTTTGTGCTAAAAGCAATAACTACATTTCAGAATTTGCTGTCAGCAAAACATTCGATCCTTAAGAAGCTGAGAAAGAGTGTTATCCAAGACTTCCACAGCTATTCCAGTTCTAGCATGGTTTTTAATAGTAGCATTTTAAATGTGTGGAATATCTTCTAGGAGACTAGAATTGTGAAGCTCGTACAGCTTATTTTCTTGGTTCCAAAGTGTTATTATAAAATAAGTTAATGTTAAATGTAGCATATCTTTGATTTTTTAGGGTAAATAGACTTTCTCTTCCCACCTTGAAATTTTGGCACTTTTCATTTATATTGGCAAAAATCAATGAATCCAGTGAATCCATTTAGGTGGAATTGGAGTTGAGTTTCTTTGTTAAAAAAATGAAAAAATGCTTTTGTCTTTGTGTGTGTGTCTACATGTACAGATATTGAAAAGGACCTAGCACTATGGGAAGAAGCAAGACTCTTGAGAAGTCCTAGTATCCAACATCCTAGTTTAGTTACATCTGACCATCCAGGCAATTTTCAAGCTACACAAGGCCAAAATCCAAGGCCTCAGGTATCAACTCAAATGGGGAAAAACATTCACCTCCAAGGAAACAAATCCCCTCCATTGCCTGCTAACAGCAGAACACAGGTTTCCAGTATGGCGAACAACAGGCCTCCCACGCCCAACGCACAAGCCAATAGGCCTCCGACTCCGTCCACTCCGGGAAGCAGACCTGTGACCCCAAACAGCTTGCTGTCACGACCCCTTACTCCTATCAACCAGGGAAATAAGGAAGGCATCATTAGTATACAAAGAAGCAGATCTCTGACATCTAAGAGCCAACTGGGGAGGACCCTCAGCGCTGCTTCAGGGCTCTCTGTGCAAATGAGTGGAGACATTGTTGGAACTGTCACTACTCAGAGAAGCAGTTTATCAGAAGTAAGATTTTCAATTTAATGTTTTTTGCTATAGTTAAGAGCTACTCTAACATGAAGACTAGAGTTATTTTGGCTCGTGTTTTGCATTAAAGTATTATTAATATGCCTGATATAGCTTATTATTCAGTGACAAACTTAAACCTAATGATAAGAAAATTGTCAAGGAAATACTGTTCAGCCGTGAAAGGTATTCAAGCTGTCAAGCTGTTGGAGAATGTCAGGATTATTACAGAAATCATCTTGAAACACGCTTGTCCCCCAAATATTTCATGAGCTCAGTAGAGTTTTGACTGCATTATAGATAGCAATTTCATTTGCCTTACTGTTTCTGAGACATGCATATGTGTGGAATATTAAGTACAACTTCTTCTGCTATAATGACAAGGCATAAGATTTCCTTGATTTGCCTTATTTTTTCATTTCTTTGGCACTTTGAAGTGGTTATTTAGACACCATTAAATTGGCAGATTTTTCAAAATGCGAAACTGACCTGCAGCAAGAATATATCCAACATTACTGTCACCATCCAGAACTCTCATGCATGTTGACTAACTTGGTTCAGAGCATAGAAACTTCTCGTTTCTTATTAATTGGTTTTCCCAGAATTACTGTTTGCATAAAAACAGAAGTTAGTGCCTTGTGAATTTTGAGTAGAATTCTTCTTCACTAACCTTAGCTGCCTTAGCCGTCTTGAATACTTGCCTTACAAAGGTGTTAGTTAATCTCAGGAAATGCTATCCCTTCTCCACTGACTTGAGAAGGACCTATATGTCTATATTCCTAGTTTCTAAATGGCTAAGGTGAAACAAGTCGTTTGCCACCATGGCTTACCAACTTTTTAATCCATTTGTGAAAGCCCAGGGTGCTTTTTTTCAAGATTGAAAAAATACTTTTTGTTTTTTTGAGATCAGTGCTTCAAAAATGTGTTTAATGTGACATTTGACATAATGCATGTTATATCAAACTAATAATTTTATTTTAAAGTAAAACAAAAGTTCCTTATAATAATATTACTTGGAGAAAAATGTAGGAAAATTCAAGTCATTACCTAGAATAAGCTTGCAATTATATGTGTGACCTCCATTATGTGTTATGAGAAAGAGGAAATGGGCCACCAATAACTCTAAAGCTATAGAAATTATGGAATAAATCTTACTTAAATTTGATGGTGAGAAAAATACCTTATTTTAGTTTCTGAATAGCGCTGCATTAATTCCATCACCCAAGCTACTTCTTCAGTCAGAACTGGATATCTGGTTGAAGACATGAGAACTGATGCTGCCTCAGTTCATTTGAAAGTATCTCAACTAACAATTCATATATTTTCAAATTGGAAATTTTCTGAGAAAAAAATGTAAATGGCATGAACAAAAACCTTTCATCCCTCTTTTTTGAGGGGGGTGTGCATCATTTTTCTGTTAGAATTTTCTCACATGAAACATGAACATGAAAAAGTTAAAATTGATTAGCTAAAAATGTTCAGAAGAAATGAAGGGATTCTTTACTTTCTGCTAAATACTTTACTTTTTTTTTTCAACCAGCCCTGCTTTTAACTGATGTCTAGTTGTATGATGCCAGCTTTAATTATGTACAGAATCCTGAAAGTGCCATATAATTAGCACTGTATTGCCACCAAATGCTGTCCAAGCTCTCATTCACTTCTGATGTTTTCTGTAATAATGAAGGCAATTAAAATGCTTGTTTCCACAGCCTTTTTGTAGTTATAGTAATAACCACTTGTGAGATGGATTTATGTGATGTGATACTTGTGTAACTTCTATTTGCTGAATCCCAAACTTTTTTTTTCTGATATTACTTACAGTAAATGTCATAAATTCTTTTTAATATGTTTCATGTACTTAAAAAGCAATACTACTGCCCTATTTTATATGTAATTAACATGTCCAATTTTCTCCAGCAAGCCCACTGTAAAGCTGGTGTTAAATCTCAGCATTTCTGTCCATAATTTTGTCCTTTGTTCTGTTGCCTTCTAGAAGTGCTAAACTGTCTTTCTCTTTGCTCCTGGAACACAGCAGTATACTTGCTGGTAGTGACCCAGCCCAACATTGGGGCTATTTATTCTTTCCTGACAAGTACACAAATGATCTTTGATTTAACAGAAACTGATTTTGGGACTAGCTCTGATCTGAAGAGGCAAACTGCTGGTATGACATGTTCATACTCAAAATGAAGATCCAAGCTGGAAAGGCCCTCAGTTCTTGGAAAGTAGCGGTTGAAGGTCTGGCCAATTGGCCACTGCCACGTTATGTTTGAAGTCTTGTCCTACAAGCTTTAGAAGCTCTTTAAAGAGTCTTTCTCACCTTTGTTCTCAGTTATCTGGAAAAAGAGAACTGGGTGTGGACAGATCATGCAGAGTAAGTGTCTCTGTTCAGTGACACCTTTTTCTTTTTACTGTTAGAAAGTGTTTTGTTTTGTTTTGCTGTTCTTTTTTGTGGCCATGTGATTCTATTCCCTTCTCCCTTTAGCCATGGAGACAATTTTTCAAAAGTGGAAGTAAAAGTGGGCTTGAGTAGGTGAAGAATAGCAAATTTCTTTGTACTTTGACAGATTACAAACATATAAAACTAGAAGCTGACAACTGTATATTATTTTGCAACTTTCATTGCAGGCTTTGTATCCCCTTCCTGTATAAAAAGAGTAAAATAAAAGGGAAATTGCCTCTATTCTTCGTAGACTACTTATGGTGTAAATGAAAAAAAAACGTTATATGTGAATGCATTGTGGTTATATTGCCAATACTATGATAAAATTTTGAAAAGAAGTTGCTGCTTCCTTCCTCTCATTCTGGTGTTAATCAGACATATCTATTGACATTAGTGGAATAAGTCAGTACAAAGTGGTGCGTCTTTGAAGAGAATGAGACAGTTGACAAGAATGCAATGACTGAATACAAGGAGCAAGTTTTATCATAAAGAGCTTGAATTCTGAATCTTCATGTTATCCCTAGTTCAGTTCTCAGGATTTTTAACATATCTCTTATTGCTTGATGTATGCTTCCTATTTTGTAATATATTTCAAACATAAGAAGTCCAAAATAGAAAAATACTATTAAATACAATAAACAAATAAATAAATACAATTCAGGGAGAGGCCTTAAATTTTAGTAAAGTCTGTGCTGTAGCTTAAGATGATTTACTCTCGTCGTAACAAAATTCTTAAATAATTTGGCAAGTACTTAACATTTCAGCTGTTAAGAATTTTGATTGAGTGTTAAGAATAATGCTAGAGACTTCTACTGATCTGAGGTTTTGTGCATGAGTTTCTGCCTCTTGGCACATGTATTGCAATTGTTCCAACAGCTGTGTTTTATTATCAGCCCTATTCAAGGCTGAATTGAATATAGCAAAGAAAAGTTACCTAGAGAAATATTTTTATTGTTTCTATAAAACTAATAAATCAGGGTTCTAAATCCTTTTTCAGAGATACTTCCTTGCATTTACTGTTCCTTTGGTGTTTTGTATAGCTTGACAGTGGAGAGCTGAGTCCAGCTTCTCTCTTCAGGATAGGTTCTGCCAGAGTGACACCATTCTCCAATAGTTCTTTGAGATGAAAATACTGCTCAACGCCTCATTTGCCAGTAATTTTCTGAACACTGGGAATTTTACAAACCTTTCATTTATCCAGATCGTTTAAGGTGGCATTCAGTATGTTTATTGATCTGTCATTGTTAACAGCAGGAAGCTTTAGCTTGTTACAACATTGATTCACAGAAGTATCCCTCTGGATTACTGAATACAGAAAACACTGTAATGCCATAAGAACTCTTTCTGGGGTCAGATGCTTCTATTCTGTTCTGCTGCCTTTCTCAGTTCTTTGCTGTGTGTTTTTGAAAGAATAAAGTATGTTGATGAGTGTGAGCACCACTTGCTCCTACTTCAAGAATCATGTTCCCTGAACGAAAAGGTTTGGCCCCATTCAGTGCTGCAGTCAGCAACCTCCTCTAACGCTGAGAACATTTAAAATGACAAAACAAGCCTAAGGCTGGGATCTCCTGCCTGAACTTGGTGTTTTTGTATTTTTCTTAACATCTGTCTAAATCAACAATCTACTGCCAGCAAGCTGTAAAGGCTTTCTCCTCTGTGATTAGTTGAGGGTAGAGTGTTTGCTGTAATTATACAAGACAATTCTGTGTCACTTTATCTAAAATAGATCTGTTTATGGCAGGATGAATTCTTACAACAGCTTCAGCTTGCTCATCAACCTTGGATATTGCCGAGTGACACAGAAAGTGAAGGAGTAGAAGCTGACCAAGACAAATGTAAGTATACTTGTTAGGAGCTGATAATATGTCAAAACAACACAAACATTGGATTCTTTTTTCACCCTACAGAGAAGTCATGCCTGTTCAGATGAAGTATACTTGTTCATATACAGGCTGAAGTATTGAACTTAACAGGAATGATTTACATAAACATTTCTGCAGTCATTGAACATTGACAAGATGATCCTAAACTACAGTTTACTTAACTAAGTGAAAGAATTTGTGCTGATGCTTTAAAGTAGCTGTTCCAGGAAAAAAAAAAAAAAAAGAGAGAGAGAGAACATGAAATAGAAATAGATATTCTGTGTAGTAAATCTGAATTGACAGGATTAAAAAAAAAAAAAAAGGAAAAGGAAAAATACAGTAGCTCTGGAAGCTCATCCTTTCGTCTCAAGATTGTGACTCCATTATCTCTGTTTTGCCTGAATTATTTTAAATTCCTCTGTAAGAAAAAATGATTCTTAACCACACAAGTAGTCCCTAATATCCTGAACTCTTTGAAGGTTGTCTAATCATGCAAGTAAAGGTCAGCAGGGTCATAACCTAAATGAGAGAACAGGTAAGAACAAGAAACCCACTGCAAATTGCAATACATTCAAGCTTTAACAAGTTGTACCTGGTTACACAGTGCCTAGAAATAGTTTTGTTGAAAAATTAAAGTACTTGCAATTTCTTTTTAATTTGTGGTAGTTTTGTGATCTTCAAGGGTGAATATATGTACTATTTCTTAACATATTTTAGGTGATATACTTAAGAATGAGCTGTTTTTTCAGCCATTTAGAAAACTTAATAGCTACAACTAAAAATGCTTTAAACATGCATAGTTAAAAGAAGAAAAAGCCAGTTTCTTCATGCAATGGAAGAATTGGGTAATCATGCCTGAATATATTTTTTAGTTATGCCATTCAAAAATCAAAGAATTTTCTATTTGCATAACAATTTCACAAATTCATAAGTAACCCCTGATTTGATTATGAGGTTTTATGACATTTACATACTTACATTCTCAAAAATATACCTAGTACTTCTTCAGTGTTAACGTGAAGTTCCAACTATGTTTAGTAGAAAACTGGTAAATCCCCTTTGGCCTGAACCTGAACTTTTCACTTATCTTAGGGCTGAAGCTCACCATAGGTGTTGCCAAAGGGAAAGCTTGGTACCTGCCCCTCCTATGGACATGAATTTGCCTCTGTATTTTCACTGCTGATTTATATTAATTCTGATAGATAATTGCCACTACCCAGTGTGATAGATTGGAAGAATAGAGAAAAAAGCAACAGTCTTCCCTCCAGAGCATTAAAGAGGTTAGATATATAGTTAAGAGTGTGCCTATCTATTGCACAACTTCATTATTGATATGTATTTAATAATAATTGTTTTGCCTGGATGTGGCACACAGAGAACGCAGAAGGTGATTATAAACTAGAGTTTCTTTATTAAGCAGGGTTTACATTGGTAACGTGCTCACATCTTGATTTTGAGACTCTGCGTGATTGGTAACTCTGCATAGATATCTGCAGCACCATTTATAGCAGGTGAATCTTTCTACTAATATAACCAAGATAATAAAACAAGAATGTTTCATCAAAGCAATGCATACTGTATCTGAAATCTAATAATGGTAAATAAATAACAAGAATGTGTTTATTGTGGTTATCTGAGGGGAAATGCAGATGTCATATGCAAGCGTGAGGTTCAGAACTACTGCTGCTGACAAAGAGAAGGTGCCAATTCCTGGGTGCTGAAATGTTTCTAAGTAAGTGGAGAGTCACTGAGGGGTTTGAATTACTTGCTGATGCCAGGGCTTGTAGGGTGAGCATCCAGCAAAATTATACTTCCTTTTTTACCCTAAAGTTAGTAAATCTGTGTGGATGATGTGTATGTGATTTAGTGTTGAGGAGGGCCCAGGAGTTCATAATTTATGAGTCTGAGCGAAGATCTGCAGAATTAATCTTTACAATAGCAACACCTGTTCTTTGACTCAGCTTTTAATAAATTATACATGGACATTATTTACAACATTCTTTGAGTTAATAGCAGCCAGGTGTAAAACTAGTTTTAGGTAGCGGGAAAACTAACAGGACAAAAAAGAGATTCTGTATGAGTCACCCTGAGTTGTTTTAAACGAATACCTTATGTTTAGTTAGCATCCTACAAGAAAATTAAGAAGAAGCTTGTTTGGGGAGATAATAGCTTCAAATGTAATCAGGTGTAAGAGTTTAAAGCAGCTGTTTTCAAAGGGAATGGTATCTTCACAGGTTTGGGTTACTTAAGCATCTCAAAATCCCAACAAATATCATTTGCAAAAAAGATCTGGTGTGCATATTGCTTTATGGAAATATTGTCAAGATTCTCCTTTCTTGGAAATGTTGTCAGGATTCGCATTTCAATCAAAAAAGTTGACTTTACTTTCTAAGTCCTTTAGATCCTCTGACTGCATTTTCAGAATTTATCCTTACCATAAACATTCAGAGATTACTGGAATTCAATTATTTTTAAGGCATCATGACAAAAATTGAAATCAAGTGGGAATTCATAGAAATGATGTGAATTAATACAGAGAAAAGGAGATTAGTCATGTTAAAAAAGGGAAGAAAAATATTGCAAGAAACACTCCTGATTTTTTCAGCAAACCTCTCTCTCTTTATATGCTTAATTGAGTTTGTGACTGAGAGGGAGAAATAGAGAGAAAATTATTTGCTCTTATAGTGTAAATTTTGTGATTAAAAATGAGAACCAACAGTAGTTTTTTTAATTGCATACAATAACTAAATCTCTTCTGCTTGTTAGGAATCTGCCTCTTGATATTCTGTACATGTTGAGCACAGAGGAGTGGAAATAGTCCAGGCCGTGTGCTTGTTCTCACCCAAAACTTACTCTCTGGTTCTGTGGTTTCAGTGTCACTAACAAAGCAGTATGAACAGTAGACAGGCCTCGTGTGTTTTCTCCTCAGCTGTCATTTGGAAGACAGTTCTCCGTTATTACCTTTAGTATTTTGCTTGTGTGCTGATTCTCCCCAGAGAGTTTTCAGAGGATGCCTGAAGATCGCTCTTTTCACAGAAAGAAAGATCTGGAGAGAATACGCACCACTTCCACAATGCATTTTATTTGGTGAGTGTACATAGAGCTGGCAAAAGCAGTTTTCTTCTTTATGGAGTACTGACACAAGGAAACAAGAGCTGCATCTCCAATCACCAGAACATTAGTTAGTCAGCTTTTATGAGAAGAAATTTAGATCAATTCTACCTTAATTTCTCCCTGAAAACAGGTCTTGTAAATATTGCTTACATTTTCTAATGTATCACTGACTTACTAGCACACTGAAAAGATAATTTTCTGGGGTAATTTGACCGATGTAGCCCTGGAAGGAACTTATTTGACAAACTGTCCAAAGGACAGATTCTGCTGAAATCTCAGCTGCCTAAATCTACAAAGCAAATTTCTGGATGTAGAGTATTCCTACCTGAAATCTATCAATTTGTCAGATGTGTGTGAAAAGTGAATGACTTGGAATCTTAGGGAACTTTCTGCTTGTTTAATCCATATTAATGTAGTCACATAGATATGGATATATTGTTTTGCCCATATTTGGTTAATGCAGTTCAGTTTCCGTAAATATTGGCATACAAAATGCTGTGGCTTCTATCATTTCACTCAAACTTCAACTTTCCAGCAGCAGCAACAGATACTTATTTCTAGCTGGGCTAATGGAGAATATTTCTACCTACTGATCTATAGCAAGTAAATTAAATATTTTGTCATTCTGCCATTCTTTTGTAAGAGTTTGCAGTGGAAGGTCTACTTTTGACAAATCAAAACTAATTGCTGGGGAAAAAGTAGGATTTCCACTCCATCCATTCAAGTACTGATCTTGAAACACTCAGCCAATGAGTTCAGCAGGTACTGAATAAAACCTTAATTTTCCCATTCTACCCAGATGTCTACCTAACAAAAAGACTGAAGAAATCAAAGACATTTTTTTCTGCAGACTAAAGAAATTCAGGTTGTGTTCCAAGATAATTCCAAACTTTCAGTATTTATCAATTGGTACAATTCCTTATACGGAGCAAACTCGTATGGCTAAACAGTTATCTTTCTTGATTAATTATGCAGATAAATGTTTAAATAATCTGCTAATAAAGAAGAGGGTAGTGCTGGAATGCCTCTTTGTTGAGAAAATTTTCTTGTTAGAGAAAATTTCCTTTCACTGGAGCTAGTTCTCTTTAGTATGAGTGACAGAATCAGGATTGGAGCAGCAACAGTTGATTGCAATATTTATAACAGTGGCACAAGCACATTCCATTTCTACTAATTAAATTCGGCTACTTGTATTGTTCTCTGTGCTCTGATGGAATATGCCAGCACTGGAAAAATCTCTTTCAGGAGGTATGAATTTAGGACAAGACCAGATTTTCTATCTCTAGGGAACAAGCTAGTTGTAAGACACTGCACAAAGATCATTACTCAATTATAGGTCTTGTTAGTAAGAACTTAATATTTATAGTCATAGATTTTTCATGATGAATAGTAAATTCACCAAAAATATGCTTTCCTTGTCCCAAAAGTGGGACAAGTTCATCTAGATTGAACTTCTTGGAAGCTTTAATTTGAGATTCCCCAAAATTATGAGAAACTTACTGATGCCTTCCTTTCACCAAATTTCTGAAGGGTTGCAACATGAACTGGAGTAAAAAGTCAGCCAGGAACATCTCCTCATCCCACATAACCTTTCTAGGAAGTGCTATTAGGCTTTGGTCTGCTTTGGGCTGTGAGTCACTTTCCCAATTACTGCTGTGGGCACATGTGTTAAAAAATACATGTTGTCTAGAGACTACAGCTTCACCACAAGTTTAAAGAGCTGTCTTTTTTTTTTTTTCCTTCTTTCTGATTCTCCATATCAGCGTCCTAACTAGATATATCAACTTAAGCCAGCTCCATTTCCACTTAGGAAATGGGATACCATTCAGGATTGTATACCTCTAAGGGGTGCTTCTGTAGGCATATTCTTGGCTGGAGGTCATTTTTTCTCCAAACTAAGAATTTTTTTCCTTCAACTTGCATTATTCCAGTTATCTTGGATTCCCAAAGACATCTAATGTAATAATAAATGACATTTTAATTTTTAAATTGTCAGAGGAACTTATCAGGGCACACATTAAGTAGATTAAAAACTCAGTGATGAATCAAAAACAGAGTTTCTAATGGGAAGATGTAGATGAATGGGACTCATTAGGGCCTTACAGTTTGGGATAATTGTTGGGAAGGACAAGCTGAAGTTATTAAGTGATACAGATCCTCTGGTAAAATGGCCACATTCCAGTAAAATACATTTTACTGTAACCAGATGAGATATATTTGAACCAAATGAAATATATCTAGCATCTGTCTCTTCTGTAAAATAATGAGGTTTTCTCCTGGAAAGTAATGACCTAATGGATTTAGGCTCATTGCAACATCATCTCAGCATGAGCTCTCAACATAATGCTGTCACAGTAAAGGGTAAAGCATTCCTTGAATTCCTAAAATGAAGGCAAAGTAATTCTTCCACATAGTGTCAAGAAAAATGCAGTTTTTGTACCCAACCCTTAAGAAGGATTGGAGTTCCTAGAGAAATTTCAGGGAATGGCTAAAAATAAATCAGGGCTTGGGAAACCCTGCTAGCTGTCTTCTCAGCCAAAGATGTTGATTTAGGAAGCTTGGAGTTTACTAGATATTTGTGTGCAGATACACAAATGGAAAAGAGGCAGTTCATGAAAACATGATTAAATTTTATTTCTTAGAAACTAGGAGCCTTAAGTATTGTTGCTAAGGATGTCAATAAATTTGCAGTTACTAAAGTGAGGTGATGTGTCTTTCTAAATGACAGTTTAAATCCAGGGGAAAATCCTGTGTGCTGTATACACAGGTCAGATTAGATTATCATATTAGAATTTTTTTTGTCTTAGTGTCTATGAATATCCTTACTATGCACATAAAGGACTGTCTAGATGTTCGCTTTCCAGTTGCTTTCAGTAGCATTGAAAGACTCGGCATTGCAAAAAGAGCATGATGTAATCATGTGAGTCTGCATTTGTGCTGCCTTAGTTTCACATTCAAGGTGATGCTTAGCCTGTCAACAGTAGGTGGACCTTACACGGAGTCACAAATGGAATGAGTTGACTCTTTAGAACAGAAAAACGCCTGTTGTCGGAGAAACCCTTGAAAGGGCACATAACTTAAGGTACATATATATACTTATGCTGGGGTTTATAATAGAGATTTTAGACTACAGAACTCCCTCCATTTGTTTTTATTATCATAATTTATTCCTTGGAGTATCAAATATTAATAAAAATGATTTCTTGTAGATGGCAGGGTGCTTCTGGATAAACCAATAAGTGTTTTCAGTAGTCTAAAATAAAGTATACCTGGAAAATACAAGATATGGGAATCTGGATTAATAACAAAATTATTAATAAAATATTAAGACTTTAGTGTGTTCTGGATAGTTGTGCAATTCTGTAGATTTCTGAGCACAAGAACCACTCTGGGTAGCTATACAGGTAAATTCAACAGATTATTATCTATACTTATTGTCCAGAAACTTTACTGTACCATATTAATATTTTAATCCCAAATAAGAATATAGACCTGAATTATGATCTTCATATATCACAGAAAATACTCTACTGGCTATATGTTGATATAGCATGCTATATATTGGTATAGCAATCTAATTTGGTCTATGTTTTGAAACAGCTATTATGCTGTCAAAAGATTAGTCTGAAAGATCAAAATCGAAAAAATCTTCAAAATTATCTTCCATGAAATTAAACCTCTCTGTTGATAATAATTAAAGAACTTAAGAGAATAAAATAAACAAAGGTTTCATTAAGTAATCGCTGACAGCCAGTTAATAAGGCTAGCCATTATAACAAAGAAAAGTAAATTTTTAATGGTAGGGCAGCCTATTTTACTGCATGTTGATAAAATAAATTAAATTACTTGATCTTATCATAATTTTATCAGATTGATCCACTGTGTAGATTTTGTTTTCTAAAACACCTGCTTTAATGAGTAAAAGTAACTTAAATGCTGCTCTTTATGAAGGCATGCACTGAAGCAAAGCAGAGAACTGATCTGGCTGAAAAGTCACTTAGCAACATTAGAAAGACCCAACTATTACTCTATGGAACAGGTGAGGTGTTCAGTCATGCTATGGGATTGCATTTGGCCTAGAGGTGCAAATCATTGGGCTCTTCTGCTTAGGAGCTATTGTACAGACTTCCCAGTTGGAATGAACTGGCTATTTCATGTGTCCTCCGTACTGCCAAGCACACAAAGCACTAAAAAGACTACATTGCTGAGCTCAATTCTTTTCTCCCTTTCTTGATTCCTTTCTTTGCTACACTGGCTGAATGCCTTCCCCATAGAAAAAGAGGATGTTGCTGCAAACCAATTTATATTTTTTATGCTATTTAATTGTCACAGTCTTAATTGTAACAGCCTCTTTCAAGAGACATTGAACCATTAAACCCAATCTGCTTTCACCAGTGCCTTACTCATTTACAGCAGTGAAGAGGGAGCATGAAGTCTCTGAAATCCAACCAAAGCAAATTGTTCATGTCCTACACCTACTTTTCACTTGCTTTGCATGTGTGCATATGACCCCTTGAAGTGCTAGACCCTGGGAGCGGCAAGCAGTGAGCACATTGCTTTGCATTAAATAAGTCCTTGAAAGGTTCTTGGCTTCACAACTGACTGATTGATTCACCAGAGGAGTCAGATTTCTACAGAAATCAGAAAAAAAAAAAAAAAAAAAAAGAAAAAAATGTAGAATGCTTGACTGTAGTCCCAGGGTACAAAAATGACCAGAAGGTGAAGGATCTATGAAAGAAATCTGTTTTCTCTCAGTGGCCTATAATTCTTTATGCTCTGAAGAGTTTAACACTCCTTACTATGCTTTTGCTGTAAATGTATTTTACAAAGCTGAGATTTATTCTAAGCCAAAACTATAGAGATTGCTCTTTATAATGAAAAGGAAGGATTTTTTCTTCAAGTAGGAAAAAGTTTGTAATGAAAGAGGTTATGTTTTTAGTGGATTCGTAATAGTTGTGACTGTTATTAACCCTGTCAGTAAGTGATGAATATGTCAACGAATATGAAAGGAAGAGAGGAGGCTTGATCCTTGAACTTGGACTTTCGTTCATTTTGGTCAGATCTTACTTGGCAATACATAGTATCAGTATGAGTGTTACAGAAGATTCTTGGGAACACTTAATTTCTTTGTTTCTCATTTTCCTTAGTTGTGGAATAAGATGACAAAATGTGATAATTCACAGCAAAACTATGAAAAATTACCAGTTAAAGTTATATCTCATAATGGTAGGCCCCAATTCTTTTTGCTTTGATCTTAAGTGCTTTACAATTACTGTAGTTTTTCAACCATTTTTCTTACCAGTGGTGGCTTCCTGTTTGTGTTATTGTCATTCTCTTTTCTATTGGAAAAATAAGACTGTCAGCCTCATCTAACTTCAGCTATCAAAAAGTAAGGGAATCTAGGCCAAGCGGAGGGACTGGGATAGTTGCAATGACTCCCTTCTCCCCTGCAGGGTGTCTCTTTTCTCTCTTGCATTTTAGCCAGACCCTTTTCTATCTCATGTCATCTCAAAGTTGATTTGATCCTGTTAATGTCATTTCTACTGATGAGAAGTCATGAATTCTCTAAAGGTAATGGGATGCATGGAATGTATTTTCTGGCTGGGATCCCATTTTCTTCTGCAGCTGAGAAGACCACAGTCCCCGGGGTTTTGTGGGGCGCAGTCATGAGAAGAATTTGCAAATGAATCAGACTTACATATTTTTGCTTTCTTTTTTTCCCCCCCTTAAGAGAAATTTGTTACTTAAAAATCAAATTGTGACAATGCTTGAATCTCTGCTAAATGAAGTACCTCAAGAGAAAAGAGTTGTTAAACATAAAACATAAATGACTAAAAATACAAACAAGGTTAGTAAAGGATAAGAAATGTTGCTAGAATTTCCCAGGCTTTATGCCTTTTTTTGATGACAGCTTTTCAAGGTAGGTACCTTACTCTGTTATATATCAATAGAATGCAGTATCAGATACAAAACTGAGGCTTACCACCTGGCAAAGTGAAACTAAAGATCTTGTTCCAATTGTGTTTAATTGATTACAAGGAGATAATTAGAGTAGTTTGTTCCTGACAAGTGTCTTTGATCTCCCAAATATGAAGTTACATATTTGTGTATGCAAAAGGAGTGAATAAATGTGAAGTGTCTTTGCTTGCTTCCTTCAGTGTTTAAAAAGGGCAAGATGAAGGCTTCTGAGCTAACTAATGGACCTTGACCGTGTAATTAAATTTGGTTGGGTTGTTTATAACCCAGATTCTCTAACTGGATCCATGTACAAGGACCAACTGCAGCATTACTTTATTTTCTATAACTTTTTGTGTCTTTTTTGTGTGTGTGTGTGTGCTACAGTCAGAAACATTTGCAAAACATCTACTTCAGTATGGATATGTAAATGTTTGTAAAAGCTAAATTTCCATTTTGCTTTGGGAAAGGTTTTCAACCTGAATTCTTTCAATATGTGGACATATAATCAGAAATGAAAACATTGCTTTCTCAGTTAATCTGGTTAATCACAGTTATTTAATATGTTTAATGCTTTTAACAACACTGCTTATTTTTTTCAATCTATTACTAATTTTAAGAAGAAATGGCAAAAAAGAACCTTCAAAACACTAAATAATTGGGAAAAGAAAAGGATAAAGAAGCTGTGATTGGTTTCTGAACTCTTTCCTAGTAGAAAAGAATCCAGATTCATCAAAATATTGATCCAATTTGCTTATTTTACTGTGAGTTCAGTATTATGTAAAACTTTTTTAAGAAGACATATGCAGCAAAGGATTAATCTTCCCCTATATCCAGTCTTTATACACCTTAAATTTCAGCTCTAATTTCTGTGTTTTTCTTTTTGATTTCACAGGTTTGTGAAATCAGTGGGATTATTGAAGAACAATTTAATTAAAACAAAATAATG
Organism: Tinamus guttatus; assembly: GCF_059628265.1. Lineage (NCBI taxonomy): Eukaryota > Metazoa > Chordata > Aves > Tinamiformes > Tinamidae > Tinamus > Tinamus guttatus. The sequence continues at coordinate 526,160 of NW_028288877.1, read as the reverse complement.
ATGATCAAAACTACACCTGAAAATTTACTTTAGGTTATACATAATCATTTAAAATCAAGTTATTATTCTAGTATCAGTGATATGTAAGTGGAATTACTCTAATATGTGGATGCTGTAATGCATTGAAGCAGAGTATTTACTGTGGTACAGTGGCCTTAGGAAAGAAGGGTAACTGTTGCCTTTTAGTATAAAGTTACTGTAATGTTTTCATTTAGTATATACCCCTGTTACTTTGGATTGACATTTGATAAACTAAACTGCCTGGTCAAAATAAACTTTGCCTAGAGATTTTATGTATTTTAACTTGTCTAAGGTTTTTCTACTCCTTATATTTTTGTAATCTTTACTCTTTTTTAGATTAATAAACATTAAAGTATTCGCCCACATCTGCCAATATGTATGTCCCATTCAGGTCTCACAGAGAACTAGCTGTTCACTCATAGTCACCTGCAGCGAGAGGTCAGGAAGGGGGAGAGTGAAGGAGTATGTGTGCGGGTAGCCAAAACAGGTGTTGCCTGTGTCACACAGCTTTGTATTGCCTTCACCTACTTTGATCTTTAAAACAAATAAAGACTCTGTTAAAAAGGGATCGTATCAATATGGAACGAAGCCTGCATGCAAAAATAAAGCACCTAAAGGAGTTTCATATATATGATAAAACGTTATTTACCCATATGGATTATTGAAACAAAGCTGCTGCTTGCAATAAGCTAACTGGTGTATGCTGTGTGCTTGGAGTTTTAAAAGATGCTTATGCACAGATACCAACTGAAGGAATGTGGCAGTTGCATTTACTGATTTCATTTATCTGTTAATTCTGTCGAGTGTGTTTCCTGTTTCTTTGATCTTCAGTTATGTATGCTGCGTTTCTGTATCTTAGACACAATGATATAAAAAAATTGCTCGCGACTATGAAAAAAAGAGTATAACTAACCACCTGTTTGTTTAAGAAATAAAAATGAATTCTCTGAGTGTTCCACAGTGTGAACTTTTTTTCCCCTCTCAGAAATATACAGTACTAGCACAGTTCAAAAGTATTTTAAAAAGTGTATGGTCCGCCTTGCTCATGGAAGCTGATCAAGGAAGAACTGAAGAACAGGTAGTTGCTATACGTATTGTCGCAGCATAGTCTTCCTTTATGTCAACTGCTTAGCATACTGGAGGCCCCTGGCTCCTTGATGTTCACTGTAGGAAGGGGCTTTACTCAATATATCATCAGTGAAGAAAATATATTACATATATTTGAAATATGCTTGAAGACTCATTTGAATATGGGGCAATATATTGCCCATGGGCAACATTGATGTGTTGCATCCAGTCAATTATGCTTAGTAAAATGTTCCCGTGAAAATAATATCCTCTTTTTATGGGTTTTACTTTTTCTTAGTGGCCTGCATTTCATATTTCACCTTGACACAGCTGAAAAATATATGGTTGATCTGCCTATTTTTTTTTTGTCTTCCACTCATTTCACTGAACATCTTACGAGGCTCCATTCTTTCTGTTTCATGCCATTATCACCTGCTGTAAAGATTCCAGGTGAAATTGTGACTACATTTAATCCTGGGAAAGATCTCAATGCCTTCCATGGAACTAAGATTGCCCAAAACACATTGATAAAGAAATTAGAATTCAGCAGCATGTTGGTTTTAGAATCTCTTACACGTCGCAGAACTTGAAGGACACTTTTGGCTAGGTGCAGAGTGGTTTGGTCAGGGGTATGTCTTATCAGCTGGGTTCAGGGGGGTCGGGGAGGAACAACAGCAGCTTGGCAGGCCACTGGAAGGCCTAGCTGATAAACTTGTTTTCACCTGTGAAAGCTGTGGGGAGTTTTCCTTTTTTTTTTTTTTTTTTTTCCGACCTCTGTGGCTTCAAGAGGTGGTATCTATTTGCTAGTTGCTAATGGAATCAACTCTGCCTCTGTGTAGCCCATTTGAATTGAGAGTCAGTTGTGCACATTCTTGCTACTCAGTTTGGTGAGAGTGTCAAGGTGGGATTTTTGTTTTGTTTTGACTCTGAACTAGGCAGCACTTCAAAGCCATCATAAAAAGTTCAGTGTAAGCTGTGTAGCAAAGCACTTTCTTCTGGCTGTGTGGAACAGAGTGGTTTAGCACTTCTTAGAGAGATACTTTATGGGTCATTGCTAATGGTATTTACTTCTTATTTTTGATTGGAAATAGAAGAGCCATGATAAACAGATACAATTTTCTAGCTGTATGTTTACATCTCATTTAGAGCATTTTCTAATGTAGTAATGTAGGGACATAGTATACAAGATACAAGCATTTTAGTGTCAGTATATGAAAATGGATGTAGCTTGCCTAATAAACAGCTGTCTTTCAAATAGCAATTTATGATTAAGTGGTTTTTATTACTGTATGTGTTTCTGCTGCTTCCCATTTAAGTTTCACATTGTTGATGTATCACCTGAATAATCATAAAAGCAGTCCTAATGTATCTCTATTAATTTCAATAGCTTAATAATATTAATGGTTTTCCTTCAGTACGGTCCTGAATCAAGTAATTTCATTATCTGGCAGATTTGATAGAATGACTTCTAGTTACCATGGTGTCTATAGCTCTAGGCAGAAGTTGAATTGGAGATTTTATTTGCAGAGGTTATTAAAATGAAACAATTTCTTTTGAAATATTATCCATTCTAAGATTTCTCTGAGCAAATCCTTATCTTGAAAACCTTTATGCAATATTTAAAAACACAAACACGCAGCTGCTCTGTGCACATATACTATTAAATAGAGGCTGCAGGCCTTGTGGGAATATGCTTCATAACAATCTGGCTTTATTCTCAGTCTTGTTTTCCTGAGTCAGTAATTACAAAAGAGAAAGGGAGACTTGTTTCCTGCTCCCTGGAGCATTTTGTCAGGTATGTCTACGTTTCAGTTACAAAGGTAACAGCTAAAAGCGGGAAATTCTGTAGTGCAACAGCTAAACTGATAGAAGTGTGTGAACTCATTTAAAGCAAACTCACATGTTTAGGTGATACTGTACTGTTTCATTACCATGACTATATGTGGACATGCTATATATTTAATCCAATGAACTCTTAATAAATACAGAAAAGCTCCCCTGGAACTGGTTACAGCAACCTGAAGTTTGCCACAGCAAGTACACTAACCATAAATCTGCAACACCATGTCTCCAGTAGTTTTTTACAGCTATTCCAGGCAGGATCCCACCAAACAGGGCTATCTAAGAATGCCTGTTTGGAGAAAAGTAGCTCTTCCTGTGCTTGCAAAAGTTTGGTGCCCCCTCTCTCTTGGCCCTATTGGGTTTAGGCAGTAGCTAGCCATTGTCCAACCTAATACCTAATTTTGTAGATGTCTATGTTTGTAGTTTTAGGGAAAGTGCTGAAGCTTGAGATTAATCCAGTAAGTTTTAAATAAAACACAGGTTTGATAGCCTTGGGTAATTTTATGGGATATTGCTCTAATATTATCTGAATTGTTAGTCAAATTAGTTTTAAATATATTTATACCCAAATGCTGATTAAAAGAAGACCTAATATTTTTAATTAGAATTCTGACACAATCTGATTTTGCTTACTGTTTCATTTTATGATATTCTAAAAAAATCATAAAAATTGTCATGACATTTTTAACTAAAATGTATCCAAAATAGGACTCAGTTGAATGACCCCCCACCCTATGGATAACATGGTCAGGTATTCTTTCATGTGCCTTGTGTGCTGAAGAGAGCATGCAACAAGTTTTGTCATGCAAACTATCAATTGAAATTTTCCCTGTGACAGCTTTAAACCTATCAAGATGGATTGTTAAGTGAAAACACTGTACTAGAGTTTATGTTCAGTTTAACAGGCAAGGGAGTAGGAGTGTTTTCACTTACACAAGCAGAATGCAAACCTATAAATCTGGTCTTGTTGCAGACCAGAGTTTCATCTACAAAGCTTCTTACTTATCTCTGTTAATGGAAAACGTCAGAGCTTTAATGGTTAATATTAAATATTTATGCCATCCTCTCTTCCAGAAGAAACTTTACAGTCACATGCACTCCCCAATTAATGTATATGTGTTGTATGGAATCTTTCTTATATTTTTTGAGCTTTCCATTGTTTTTCTCATAATAATTAATTGTCTCCAATTCTGGAGAGTGCTACTTATTCTGAAATAGTTAAGTAGAAACATGGAATAAATGTCCATTCTAGATTCATGGACTGCATTTTGAGAACATGGTAGTGATTGAAAATTGTTCTCAGCTGCAAGATAGACACAACAACTGCAGCATAGCACTAAAAAGACATGTAGGGAGAGAGGCTGTAAATAGTTCCTCTTGTGACTTACTTCAATGGTGAGTACTAATTGTAACCAAGGACCTCCTCTCCCATAAGTGCACGCATGTGTTTGCCTACAGAGAAAATGTAATAGGATATGGGGCTAGAGGGAACCTCGAGATATCATCTAGTCTCTAACCCTAAGGCAGCTAAACCATTTCTGACGGATGTATGTTTAATCTGTTTGGAGTATGTCTGGGGATGAAGAATCTACAGTCAGGAAATCTTTTTCATTCTTCCCTCTCCATACCAAAAGGTCGGATATCCATGTGTTTATGTTTTTGCTCAACAGTGTTTCTTTGGAACAAAATCTTCTACCCTTGAAGAGATTCTTCATGTCCTAATTGTTTTTATCTTTTTTCCATAACATTGAATTCAGATCCTAACCAAAAGCATTAGAATGATATACTGGTCCCATGAAGTCTTTTGAATTTTTGCACTGATTTAAATGTGGCCAGATTTTCACCCAAGTAGTATGGACACGGTTACTGAAGAAGCATTTTTACAAGCCATGAGATGTGTAAGCCACTGACAGCAAGGACTTGTGCTCTGCAGGGTGCACATTTTGCTGCCTAGAGAAGCCCTGGCTTTTACACAGGGGATCACATGTGATGAAACAGCAAAAGGTCGTTCAAGCTTCAGTCATTGTAGCTGTCTCCAAGAACTACATGAGGAATTCATGAGTGCATTTCAAAAACTTGCCAAAGTTCTCCCTGGGGCTTGATAAGTGCCATAATTCAAAATCTCTCCATAAGTGCCTCCAGAAATCATTCTTTTCCTATTGATGTGTGTAATCCAACACCTACGCACTCACAACTCCAGGTTTAATAAAACGTGGGGCCCTTTAGCTGAGATTCCAAGGTAACTTACACTTCCTATCCCCTCAGGTGATGCTATGTTTCCATGTCCAGAATGCATTATCTGTTATTGACTTTTTATCTGGACACAGTTCTTACAGAATTTAAAATACTAAGGCTATGTGTTGAAAACATCTGATGGGCTTGCCTGGGGTACTGTGATACATGGGCCTTTTGGGAAAGGCTGTATCACCAACTTCATCCATAATTTGACATCTGCTCTAGCCAAAGACAGTGAGCTATTTAAAATACAGACCTAAACTCTTCAGGTCAAAACACAGCCAAAACTCCAGATAGAGATATATAATCACTATTTCCTTTTAAAATCGGTTCAAATGATGCCAACTTAGACATTATCTACTATCCCGTGTTCTGTATACTAAAAGTTTGCAGAGGATAATACCATATTCAGCTGTTGGAACATACTGATTTTCAGCTTTTAGAAATGTCAGAACAAGGTTAACTCACTTAAGAAAAGTAAATTTTGTACTGTGTAAGTTTAAAAAATGCAAGAGAATCAATTTCAGGAATCTGCTGTTTTTTCTTTTTAGTCTTAAACAAAAAACAGATAGCTGTGGTCAGAATGTTTTATCTGGGGCATACCTAACTCGATGTAAAAAAAAAAAAAAAGCAATATCCTTCTCTGCTCCATTCCACTGGAACCATATTCATGTAGATAAGACATAGTTGCCAAGACTTCTAATGTACTCTTAACATTATTTCTATCTTTACTAGCGATTCAGAAATCTTAAATTTATGACAAATGTCATTCAAAGTGTTTCTTGTCTATACAAGATACAAGATACAAGAATGGATTACCAACACCAAGGAATAAACTGTGTGGAGTATGTAAAATAGTGACATGGATTTTTGCTTCACTTCAACCTCTGCTGATCATATCGTTCTTTTAGCTGAACTACTTAGATGCCTTCTGATACTCTTCTGTCCTAAGGTATGTCTACTTATAAAATGTCCAGTACTATTATCATATAATTTATTAAATTAATTGTATCATCTATCAAATAAGGTAAAAATAAAATTAAAAAAATACGATCTCTATTAAATTAATGCTTAGGTCTGTTATCTTATAATCTCTTAAGGTGTATCATATCTCTCATAGGTGTATTTTCATAGAGACTGAATTTTTTTTTTCCCCTGTACTTATTAATACAGAGGAAATATTACTATTCACTCTATGTGCTTAGTGTTCATTTCTTCCATGATAGTTTCTGCTACATCCATTAGAAAGGCCTTCCATTATTTATAATATTAATAAATTCTATATTCAAAAAAACAAGTCCCATCCAGATTTCTGTGTTACCCTTCTAAATAGGAGCACTGGCTTCTTTGGTGGGCAAACTTGTCCTAGCAGACATTGGTATCCCAGCACTTCCATCCTCTTAGGATTCCTTATCCTTGCTGCTATTTGCAGTAAACTTTATACCATACGGTGAAGTTACAGGTCTTTCAGTCTCAGTGTTTTATGAGCTTGGAAGTCATCCAGTTTTATTCTTGGACATTTATTAAATGTCATCTGAAAGTTTTAATCATTCTTTCTGAACTATTTCTTTGGGGGATAGGAGAACTTTGGCAGATATTAATTGCAAGTCTGGATTTTTTTCCATTTAGATATTAGAATATCTGTTCTCCTTCCTTCCATGCTCCTATACTAAATACTCACTGAAATACTCACTGAAATTGAGGTGACTACTTAAATCCAAATGATTTTAAGTGTTTTTGATTATACCCTTCTGGTGATAATTTCCCAATACCACAGGATGTGAGGCGAGTTAGGGTGCGGAGTGGGATAGACTTGAAACTCAAATTGGCTCTATTTACTAAAGGTGTATAGGGGCAAGGGGCATCTTTAGGTCCTCCCCCTCCCTCTCTTTTAAAATACTGTGTACTGAATCGGAACACAGCTGTTGGTTTCTTTCAGCACAAGGGAGTAGATGGCTTGGAATCACGTTTCATTAGTACCTTGGCGAGGAAGGAAAACCCTTTAAACTCTAGGATATTCCTTTCCAAAGGGAAGCTGAGATCCTTCTTCCTAATTCCACATCTTGGTGAAATACAACTATGTAATACATACAACTGTGACAGGTTGTTTATAAGAATGCTTGAGATACTTCATTTGTTTTAATATTTGAACTATTAGGCTGCTTGCACAGTACAAGTAAGAATGGTGTGCTATTATTTGTTTCGTACTGAAGACCTGTCAATAGAAAAACCTCTTTTCTCCATTTTGTGTGTAAACACTTGCCACACAATTTCAGGTTTTACGGTGTCACATGAGTTCTATAAAGTTGTGTTTTGAAGTCTTCATTCTTTTTCACTCTTGATAAAATTTTTTCACAGATCAGTTAAGCATCAAATTCAGGTTTCTCCACAGTTAAATAAAATCTAACTCATGTAGGCTAAGATAATCTTTAGTGAGACTGATTTTTCTTCTGCAATGAAACAGAAGTGCTCTTCACTTATATTTTAGTTTGAATTAGCTTTCTTTCTAGGATATCATATGCTTTCACATAGAGGAAATTTCTGAGGGTAGAACAGTGCTGTTTGTTTTGCTTTGTTTTGTTCTATTTAGCTTAGTTACTGGGATGAATATTCTGGCATTAAGCTACATGGAATATGTAACTGAGCCTCACTTTGGATTATGGCAACCTTTAAAGGACTAATAGTTTTTCACAGGCCCAATATTGCCAAGTATACAAGACTGAGGGGCAGAGAGTAGAGTGCAGCAGGAATTTGTTCTGAGCTCCATGAGGTTGTAAACCTGTTTTTCTTCCTTCATTAATTCTGCCCCTTTCTTCTTTTGCTCTCTCTATTCTGTCTTCAGTATGGAGCTACTTGAAGCCTTTCCTGTGGTATTTCCTTTCCTGTACATGGGGCTGCCATTGTTCCAATGTAGGTCCAATTTTTGGAGTACAGGAATGGCCTCAGCTTGTGTGTTCATAGGAATAGAGAAGTCCTATGAAGGCCTATGAAGAAATAGGAGAGTTTGTACAAGTGTTTCTGTAGTTCTGTGGGCTGTGTGCATATGGATATTTTTGTATTTCTGTCTTTTTTGCACAAGTGGCGCTAGGTAGGTATTCTCCCTATGCGAAGGTAGCAGTGAACATCCAGAATTGCCCAAGTGCTTGGCCATGTGTTTCTGCAAGGCCCGCAGAAACCAAGGGTGCCTGCTACTATCCCAAGCTGGATGTTCCTAAAAACCCGTTTTATGATGCGTCTCCTCAAAACTTACTGTATGGGCTGCCTCAGGAATGCCATAGAACAGGCTAACTTCACAAGGATGTTGTTCTTATCCCTAAGGTCATCAAATTCAATATTGTCCATGTTTCTGAGAAGCATTTACATAGCTCAGGACAGGAGTGTGAGAAGACATTTAGAAATGCTTTCTGAAAACTGTTGATTTGTGAGTTTTTGTTAGATTTTTAAGTGAGAAGCACTGCAGAAAATCTTTCACCCAGTCCCACAACATGGCTTACAGACAGTATGTATTGTAAAGCATTTTTGACCTGAAGAATTTTCAGACCTGCCATTTACCTTATGCATTTGTATAAAGAGGTACCGATTTTCTCTTTTGTGAGGGAGAATTTATCCAGATGCTCAGTGGTCCTATACACCTACAGAAGGAAGAAACTGTGTTGTCAATAAAACTGGAAAGGAAAATTTATGTCAGATATGGGGGAATTACTTGCGAATGTATTACTTGTCCTTCTGAATTTATTACGCACTTTCAAATCCATTTTGATAAGATACAAAGTCCCTATAGTAAAATATCTGGAAATCAAGACTTTTTTTCTTGCTTGTATTGCCTCAAAGTTTAAATTGTTGATTTAATAAAATACTCCCCTTGACTGTCTGTGATTATGGAGTTCTTTATTACATAGAATAACTTTCAGTGACAAGAATCCTGACATATTTCAAAAGAACAAGATCATGGTTAGGGATAACAGAAGACTATGGAAACAGGTAGAATAAGTAGGTAGATAAAATGTTTAAACTACCACTATAGAATTTAATATATTTTTGTGTGAGTTCTTTAGATGTAGCCCAATGCAAAAACAAAAAAAGTAGAAGCCTTTGACCCGACTGGAAAGGGATTGTGCATTTGCAGTGATGACAGCCAGCACCATTTTTGATTTATTGCAGAGCAACTTTCATTTAGTATTCACCATATGGCAATTTTCACCACCTACACTGTTCAGGATCTATGTCAGCAGCACCCAAAGCAGCAAACTTTATTCCCAGCTGATTCCACTAAGGCAGAGGATGCTCCACTATGGCACATTGATTGATAACAGAAAGCACTGATAATTGAATCACTCCAAATTCTTTATAACTGGGCTCTGGGCTTTTGAACCTCATTGCATTATTCTGACACTATTGAATTATCAAGTGTACCAGGTTGTTTTCAAACTGTGTTTTTGAAAGACATGATGGCAAAAAAAGTGTCTTAGAAAGAATTTTCATAATATAATCCACAATCTTATTTAGTTTATATTAGTAGATAGTTTTAATTTATCCTAGAAATGGGGAGGATGTGTGTATGGAAAAATATTCCTATCAGGCATCCATAACACTCAGATCTTCAAAGACAACATTCCAAATCTTTCACAATAAATGTTTTCCTCCTTGTAATTTCTTTTTATTTTTTGAGTTCTAAATAGTGTGTTACATATTGGAACAAGCATGGAGATATGAAAACATGATCTAGAATTTAAAGGGGAATGTTTTGTTTTGATTTTTTTACATATCCATTCTTGGATATTGACCTCTTTCACTGAGATTAGTGACTGCCAACATGCAGGATATGCAGGTATGGATAAAAGGAAGTCAGTTTGGTGCCTAACTTTATGCACTTTCTTTATACACTGGTTTAAGAAGGGAACTCCTTTGCTTTTTCTAGGGATGTTGCCACTAGACATCCCAGACCATCTTTGTGCAGACTCATGCTGCTCAACATATTTGCCCCTAGTCGGCAACATTTCTGTGCTGCTGCTGTACTTGCAGAGCTCTGCCCATAGTTGTTAGTTGCATCCTTGGGTCATCAAGGCCTGTCCTCTCCATACTGGCCCAGTGCCAGCTAGTACTGTGACACTGCCCCCTCCCTTGTGCCAGAATTAATGTTTCCATAGCTGTGGGATGACAAGGATCAGTATCTGAAACCTAAGTATTGATTTTTGTCAGTCACCTAGAGTCAAATTCTTTCCTGGACCTGGTTCTTTAGTGGTTCATGATGTGGTTCATGATTTGCATATTACTCTAGTGTGCTGGCATTTGCATTTGAATGAGCTCCAGGTCTTTATAAACCTCAGTCCCATCTTGGATTTAAGATGCAAAATTGCAACATTGCACTGGAGGCACACGGGGCAGGGGAGCGGCAGGGAGGAATGCTGATCCAATAAATAAACAAACAGTAAAACCACATGTTGACAAAAGTGGTCAATATGCATTCTCTGAGATTGCAGACTCTACTCTGGGCCAAGCTGCCTTCACAATCAATTATGAACTACCACTGACTTTACTGGGACTTGTGTCAGGCATTTTCTGGTCTCATAATTGCTTCTATAATGAAAAATGGAATTAGATGACAAACAAGAAGGCTCAAAACACATTTTCTGTATCTGCAGTCAGCATAGAGTGCTGTGATGTTAGAACTGGGGGAAAATAAGTTCTGGGAAGGACATGAGTGATGCTTCTTTTACTCAAGGGGAGGAAAATGGACTAACTTGATAGAAAGTTAATACATATGTTCAACGCCTTCATCCTCAAGAATGCTAGTAAGGTTTGGCTGGACATTGCCGAGGTCTCAGTGACACAGTACACTTTTCCAACATTCAGCTATTTGGAGGCCCTTTACATCAAGCTAATTATTAATCTTGAACACAAAATGATGGCATTTCATTTTGAATACATATTTTTATGATGGGTCCCATCAAAACTTTCTGAACATCCCTATCAGATGTCACAGAGGGGATAGACTTATGACTATGTAACAGTAGCTCATCTGAGGAGCACCTCCCTGGCCTCCCGCTACTTATCTTTGCAGAACATTTCCATAAATTAACCTGTTCTGTTAAATGGCTTCCTCATGCTTTATTATTATTATTATTATTATTATTATTATTATTATTATTATTATTATTATTATTATTTAATGGATTACTTTACCTCTCCCCCCAGTTGCTTGAGTATTCATTTCAGCTACATCAAACCACAATGGTTTGTCTACTACTATCTGTTATTGTATAATTTTAATAAATCTATTATGAAATGAAGGTGCACCTCTTAGTCAAGGAGCACTTAAGAATTGTCAAGGACTTGCCAGCATTTCCAAATCCTAAATATATGACTTCTCAGTGAGTACTATTTAAAATGTTAAAACTCACGTTTCATGTCATATTAATGAAGAAGATACATATTTTAAGGCATTCTGCCTACATTTTGGGAGTTTCGATTTTGAGGTGCATTTCTGGTATCTCTGTGTAAAACGAAATCTGGAGATCTGCCTTTGGTATCAGTCAGCTCCAGTAGAGCCTCTACAGCACTTTTAGCACTGTCAAACTTTTAATTTGGATATATTTCCCTGAGTTGGCATAACATAAAATGTAGTGATGATGATTATTGCAATAATATAATAATAAAGAATATAATGTTTCTGTAGCAGAATGATGATGGGAATCCATTATTCTTGCCTGATCCGCTAAATAATGCTGTACTTTTTCAGACAAACAATATTTTATTCTTGGAAAGAGAACCTTGAATTCTGCTCAAGTAAATAAGAAAATGAAACCAAATATGCCTATATAAATTTTAAACATATACTAAATTCTTCTAAGCTAAATACCATTATTTACTGGATACAGAACTAAAAGAATGACCATAATGAAACTGAACACATAAAGGAATCTTGTACTGTCAGGTATGGTTACTTTTTACTGTCTTAGATGCAGTAAAAAAGGAATTTGTGATTAGAGAGATACAATTCTTAAACTGAAGTGATGAGAAAGTTGGAAAACTATAGGCTGTAGACTGAAACCACTAAAACTTCAGGAGCTTTGATCTTCCAGGAGCAGGAAACTTTTTCATGGTTTTTTTTGGTCAGACTTTGTTACTGATCTGGGACTAATTCAAAGGGGAGAATCATCTCTTAGATGCCAAGAATGTGAGCCATAATACCACCTTCCAGAAAGGAGAAGAAGCTACTAATGCTATTATTACCAAGCATTATATTTGTTTATTGTATTGTAAACAAACTGTCATTTGATGTATAATCCTTTAAATTTAGTAACTGTTCTGTGGCAGTTAAAATGATACCAACAGCATGCTTGTGTCTCTCTGTAGCAAATTAGGAAGTCTGGATCTTTTTTGGAAATCTTTAAGTGGAACGTCTGAAGTCAGCAAATTATACTGTGAATTTCACTGAACTTGCACAAACTTCCCAAAATTGTTTGAATCCTGTTGAGACAGAAAGGAAGAAAAGTTACTTTACCCCATTGCCAATTAGCTAAATAACTTCTTAGCTCACTGTAAAACCACCTAGTGAGTTGAAAGATTAGCTAAAAGGGTCTCTGGAAAATCTCCAGGCTTTTTTTTTTTTTTTAATGATTGCCATCTATTTTTAATAAATATTAGTATAAGACTATCTTGAGCAAGATTTCATTGAGCAAGAAAAGCAGCTTTCTCCGTTTGCACTAGCTGATGTGTGAAGTCTAGGGTCCCCTTCAGCCAGAAGTTTGCTATTACCAGTGGAGATGGCAAAAGACTTGATTCAAAAGTCTTCAAAAGACTTGACAGAGGGCTGGCTTTATTATATGAATTGATCTGGTCTCTACTTTTCTAGCTTTTGTGATGGTAAATAACAGCTGCCAAAATTCCTGCTATACTGACCAATTAGGATGGAAAGGGTATAAGAAATACACTGAAGGCAAAAACATGTCGCTTCTTGATTTTTTTATGACTCAAAAATAGTCAGGAGCTCTCCCCATGTTTTGTAGCATCATTTTCAAACTGACTCTGGCAGAACACAAGTATAAATGATGGTAGGACAGTTTTCTCAGAAGTCTGATTTCGAGCAAGACTGTTGCCTTCCATAACACAGAGTAGCTGTTGGGAAGTCCTGAGCGTGTTGATGTTTTGGTAAAAGCTCTAGTTTAATTTATTCTTTGTTTCTGTTTATGGCCCTTTGTATATAAATGTTGATGTATTGCAGTTGCACATTTTTTAAATGATGCACATCAAAAATCAGTACTTCAATACATAACAGATCCTCACATTCCCTTTGTAAAGGGTTATATTGATCATATTGATTATTGGTTTTATCAGTTATATTCATCCTCATGCTTTTGGGTATGCATCTTCTTCCATTCCTGTGGTCTACAGCTCTGGCTACTCGTAGCTACCTCACATGACATCACATGGTTCATATTTGGGCAACACTGGGTTGTCCAAATAAGACAATCTTATGCTGTATTTCCTCATGCAAGTTTTTGATTTTTCCTTCTACTAGTCCTCATCAGAGTTCAGGTTGCCAATTAATGGGCTCGATCACTCATGCCTGCTCATGATTCAGGCTGAAACTGTAGAGCATTCAAGTTAGCATTATAAGCAGCGTTATATTCTGCCCTGGTGTCATCTAATACACTCTTGTGCGTAAGAAAGCACTAAGTTCACCGTGTACCTTGTAGGGAAGGTTTTCAAATAGCCATCAGCAGCAGTAAAATAATTTCTCTGGGTAACTGTTAAAAATAAAGTCAGGTTCACTGCATCATCTCCATGATGTATCTTGCCTCCCACCTGAGGATCCTCAGACAAACCCTTTTACTTATTCCATGTTCAACATGTGCTGCTTTACAGCCCTGCCACTCAAGTGTGCCTTCTCAGGCCTTCCTCAGGTGCCAGTGGGAGCTGGGCCAAGGGCCACTATGTCTAAGTGGCACTTCTGGCACTGTGGCTAGGTGTTTGGGAGGAACAGAACTGGAAATTAGAGCAGTAATTACAGCCTGGTTAGTCTATTTCTGAAACCCACTGCTGTTCATGTGGCTTTCCTGCACTTAAATGCCTCTGTCTGAAGTAAATGGGCAATAACAAGATGTGGACCATTACTTTATCAGCAGGCCATACCTCAGTATGAACTTCATGTGCATGTGTCTGGGGACATGGGTAATTGTCTCATGCTGAGGTGCACAATGAACAGCGATTCATAAAAAGAGCTCAATATATTCAGTGTATCAACTCTTTAATTAGTCATTGCTTTTTAATCTCTTTTATTATCTACAGTTATTTACTAATTAATAGTAGATGCTTGAAAAACAAACATAATTTGACTACCTGTGTAATCATTTCTTGACTTTGTACTACATTATTTTGCGGCAGGCAGGCAGGCAGGTAGGCAGGCAGGCAGGAAGGAAGGAAGGAAGGAAGGAAGGAAGGAAGGAAGGAAGGAAGAAAGGAAGGAAGGAAAAGAAAGGCAAATAGAGGAAGGACTCATGTGATATAGATGGCATGTGGGCCCTATACGGTTTCACCAACAAGCTTTCTATGGGGATTGAAAGAATTCCTCCTACCATTGAAAGGATCAAGTGTGACATTTCTTGACTGTCCCTTTAGTTTGAGATTACGCAGTCCATACAGCAGTACTGCTATGTTAACCTTCCTCTTCTACCTGAGGAAAACGTAGCAAAGAAAACTGTGCTATTTTCACACAGATCTGATTCACAGCATAATTCCAGAAATAGCCATGCTAGTTAAGTGAGGGTACTGAAAGGTATGTATCCAAGCTCCAAAGCAGATCATTTGGATGACGGGTTGCTGCACAACAGAAGAGTAAACAGAAGGGTGACACAGAGAGAAGAATAATTGGTCATCTTGGGATCCTCTCTAGGATGTCAGACTTTGGTTACTAGTAACATTTCTACCAGGCACATGTAACATGTCACAGCATGATACTGCAGTGAATAAAACTGGCAATTAATCAAGAATGTCCAGAAAAATATGTCATGGTCCAATAAGATTATTTTTTATCAGAGATCTAGTATTTATCTATGATGGATATGTTCCTTTGTTTTCATGCTTATATTCTAATTAAGTCCAATTGGATGCACTACAGTCCCACCCATCATCATCTTTTTCTATCAATGGAAAAAGTTTCTTTAGGACTTGTGCATTGATAAAAAACATATACAAGTGAATGGTGAAATTACGTTTCTGTATTTTAAAAGTGTGTCAGAAATTTGAAAAATCCTATGCTAAGAGTAACTGTACTTCAAAAAGATTTCTCGTATTATCCTACCATAGATAAATCACCAAATATAAATCTAATACTTAGATTGTAAATTTTTTTGTGATTTTGACAGATCATGTCAGGTAATGCTGCATGTGCTGTTAGCTCAGTCAGTGCTATCTAAGAGGACAACCATAAAGAATGTTAAATACTTCCTGTTTTGAGCATTTTTAGATGGCTTCATTTCAAAGGCACCAAGGTATTTAGGGCATAAAAAATAGAACCATCCCAAACTAAATTAAACTGTATTTTTGTAATCTAACCAAAAGAGGAGCCCACAGTGAGTTTGCTGTATACCTCTGGTTACATTAAATCAGTGTTGCAGCAGTGACAGATCGGTCTATTCAAATGCCAAAATTTGAAAGTTTTTGTAACCAAAATCAGATCTAGTTTCAAAGGTACTTTTCCATTCATAGTCTAAACATGACTGACAGTGACAACCAATAGTTTACAGCAGGGCACTTGTTCATTCATGTGTGATTTTAATGAAGAATTCTGTAGACTGTGTTGTACTTCACATTTTTGTGTTAAACTATTTAACAACTTTATTTTTTAATTAACAAAAATGAATAGTACAGTAATAGAGCAGATAAGAAGATTATTCTAAAGCTGAGCCAACTTAATTATTAGAGCTTATGGTCTCTTTGATATTGTTCATATAGTATCTATGGAAAATAGCTATATTATGAATCACTATGTGAACTATTTCTGAATAGCATGGTTTTCAGCTCCTCAGGGAACCTGGCTGGATTATAGCACTAGTTCCTTTCCTACACATTATCAATAAAATCCAACAGCGATTATGGTAGACTTCTAATGACCTTTTCTTATAAAAACATCAAAACTATATCTACCCTAACTTGACAGCTAATTAAAAAAGGTTTATCTCAAGTCTCATGTGGACATTGGTTAAATAATCTCTTCTAACAGCTCCACTTATACTTACACTGTATTATAAAACAATAAAGTTTAATAGTTCAGCCACTTTTCCTGTGCAGAACGCAGACAAACTGGAGCATTACAAACACAAACCAGCATTTAAACTGTGCTGTTATTTCTCAATTTTGACATGAATGCTAGTGTTTGCCAAGTGAAATTTTAGTGATCACAGCAAAGCTATTGCCCATGTTTCAACTATATTAATATTGGGGTTTGTTTTTTGTCTTCTAATTCTCTAAGGTAGGTTCTCTACTTCCACGGAGAGCAAGGGGAGATGTGGATGGGGGATCAAGCCTTTCACATGAAGATTTTTCGTATGCTTTTTCCCACAATCCTACAGTTTAAGGAAAAGCATTACTTCCTACCTTTTTTTTTATTCCTGACTCTTAGGCCATAGGGAATTCAAACTGTTAGACCTATTTCTGGCTACACGGAGACTCCCAGGCAATATAATCCAAATAAGCAGAATGCATTATTACTTTAATAGATATCACTAAATGTGTATGTAGAGTCTATTAGAATTAACATAGTCTTATTTTGATTTAGCTTCAGTCTTATCCAAAGCAAAGTGAGTTATTCACACAGATCCCACCTTAGTGGACATACATACACATAAATGATGAATTTTAGCTGCTCCTGTTTAAAAGCTGATACTAAACATCCTGAATCTTTTCAGAGAAAAAACACTATTTAGCACTTTAGATGAATGTTGTATCATGGTCTTTCAAAAAGTGAAAGATGGAAAGAGCAAAATGGTTCACTCTCTAGCTCTCTCTGGTGTTCAAGATACTTCCTACAGAAAGAGTTGCTTGTTTCTGTTCTTCTTGATTCAGGACGAGATTTTATATGTGATTTTCCAACAACTTCAGGCAGCAGGATACAAAACCAGGCTTTGCCATTCACTTCTTCTGTGCCTGTGAATACTGAATTTTAATGAAATATGGAACTGCGCTGGAATACAAAAGACCCATCTCAGAACAGCTAGTGCTCTAGTTATGAGGACACAGACTTGCATGTGTTCATGGCCCCTCACACTTACGTTTTCAAGAGACAGCTCGACCTTCTTGGAAGGGCGATGTATTACAGAATTACACAGAATCCCAGAATGGCTGAGGTTGGAAGGGACCTCTAGAGATCGTCTAGTCCAACCCCCTGCTCCAGCAAGGACACCCAGAGCACGTGGCATAGGGTGGCATACAGGCAGGTTTGGAAGCTCTCCAGAAAAGGAGCCTCCACAACCTCTCTGGGTAGCCTGTTCCAGGGATCTTTCACCCTCTTAGGAAAGAGGGTGACCCCCTCACTTTGCTCTGGACTTGCCTATACAGGTGTGTTAAGTGTGCAGGTCAATCAGTCACAGTGCTGCCTGCCCCGCTCCTGTCATCTCTCAGAAAGCAGCAGATGGTCTCACCTGATAAGCAGAGCTAATACGGCAGGGAAACTCCACAAGTTGGGCTTCTTTTGATTTATAAAAGAATTATATGAGATGAGGAAATAGTTCATGTGAAATATAGTTTTGTGTCTTGCCCCCTGTATTTGAGGCACTGCACAGAGATCCTGTAATTAATGTTTTACAGTTATAAAATTTTTCACTGAAAATTCTTGGCCCCCCTCTTCTTCTTGGAACTTTTGTGAAGGGTTTTTTTGCCCTCTCTACAAATTGTTTTGAAGATTTGTAGCCATTATCTAGCAGGTACACCAGTTCTTAGTGCTGGTAGCCAAAATAGATGTGTAAATGGTCATTTGCTTTATTCTGCACTACTGGCCTTCTGCCATGCGGTGTCACTGAACCAAAAAGCAGCTCTACTAATACCAAGGCAACACAAAATTCAGAAATTATTAGGTTAGAAACTACTAAATGACATTTCTAGATCACACCATTGTCCTAATCAATACAGATTTCCCTACTGATATTCAGTGGATGACATGTTCATCAATTTAGGTTAGTGGATCTTATATTTATTCAGGTAAGTATCACGCTGACGCATTTAATCAACTGTAAAGGCCAATCATTCTCATAAGGGTATAAATATTTGTGACCTGTACTTAGGAAAGGCAATTGAGCTTGTCTTGTAAACACTTCAAGGGCTATTATTCAGTTCAGTGCAATATCACACAGTCTGTGACCTGCATCACGTAGCATTACTGTTTATTTTTGCAGGTGGAATCTTACTTAGGAACAAATTCAAGTACCAATCTCAAGGTCTTCGTAATTAGTTGGTTATGTGCCAGCTTTTGGGTGCCAACTTCTGGAAAGCTATCCAGAGTTGGATCCAGCAAGACAGACTTCTTCGTAATTTATTTGGGGGGAGCTCAACCATTCTTCTCCTTGTGTCCAGCATACCACAGGCTTAAAGCCCAGCTACGAAGGTGTTTTTTTTATTTTCCTGCAGAGCTTTTGCTGGGGCATTCTTGCCAGCTGGCATAAGCATTGTAACTTTTCCTTATGCTAAATATCCATAATTTACTTCGAAGAGTTATTTTAAATTCTGCAGCACAGATTACAGCAGAATATCAAAAGTCCTTTCCTTTAGATAGCTCATGCTCATGTCCTGTTAGTATTTGCTCCATTAGATACACTGTGTTACAGAGCAGCAGGTTCCATGACTGTCTCCGCATTAACCATAAAATCTAAGGCTTCAGATACAGCACTGTCAGATACAGACACATCCTGTGCTGTCACAGGTGAAATGTCTCCTTTTGTATCATACTTTTAGTGCAAGCTATTTACCTAAGAAGCTTGCTGACCTCTGTTCGAGAAGCACATGCAGTGCTTCCTGTTGCAACCCTGGTGTTACAGTGCCAGTGGCAGAAGAAGAAATTTTTTCCTCCCACCGCAAATATTACAGCCTATCTTCTGTTTAAAATTTATTCCTAAAATACATGGATTTAAAAAGTGGACATATTTTAATCCTTCACTGTGAAAAATAGACTGTGCTTTCATAACCAGGAAGATATAAACATCAGTTAGAAAGCACATTTGAGCGAAGTACATTTTCTGGAAATATTTATGCTCTTCTTCTTGAGTTACTACCAATGTTTAGCCTGTGTTTTTAAAGGAAAGTGGGATGGTATCATTTGCTTCATTATGGGATGCAGGTTAGTCTTTTCCAAAAACGTAAGTATTTCTTCCTCAGAATGATTTATGATCTCTGGGATAAAAGTAATCTCCACCTGGATTAAGGCTGATTCCTTTATTTGTTGCATACATCTAAGTCCTCTGTTAAGTGTCAGGCGAGATCCACGCTATGCCACAATTTAAATGACTTTTATTTATTACTTATTGTATGTAGCACTGTATGTATGGGAATACATCATTCAGACAGGACAGGTTAATGGATCTAATTCCCTTTATGCAACTATATTACATATTGCACTTAAAAGCAGTATAACTGAACTAATAAAATTACCTCTTTATAACAATTAGACATCTCAAATCTCATTAGCTACTTTTAAAGCAATATACTTGATTTAGTAATGTGCTGGGAAGAGCTGTAATTACTGTAGCTTTGTGAAAAAAATATCATCACTGGTAGTTACACTAAGAGTATAAATGTCTAAGAGAGGTGAATTTAATTTGATATTTAAGACATAGGCATTTAAAAACAGTTTACTAAAAAAAGTATTTTGAGCTAGAAATGATATTCAGCTACTGTAAACTTCTTTCCACCTTACACCCCAGAAATACATGCCAGTTATGATAGACTGCAGCACTGCAAGAATTTGTGAGCTCTGAAGACCATATGTTTCTTAAATATTACTGGGATCATGCTGTGTTCTGTTTAGGCCTCATCACTGTGGTGAGAACCTCTTCCCACATTGCATTTATGACAAGGACTTAAATTTGTCATTTTTTAATTCCTCTAAGAGCAGGAGGTAAATTGTTCCTTTTCTACTGTTCTGTAAGTAGTGAGCAGTATACTTTTGTTTTATTCTGAAATTCATGTTCTCTGTCCTATACTTTGCAATGTTTTATGAGAATTTCTTTATCGCCTTCTGAAAAACTGTCTTGACTTCATCTGTAGTTAGCAAAAGGAAAAGTTTTGAGAGCAACAGAGGCTGTGGAGGAGCTATACCAAAATGTAACCTGGGTTCAGCAAATCATAAGTTCAAATACCTAAAACACCTTTCCTGGCTATCAATGTAGACCTACATTTGGTTACAAAGCCCAGGCCTTGGGAATTCCCTGGCTCTTCATTATTTCCCTTTGTTACCCTCTTTCTTCCTCACATTTTACTACCTTCTCTTGTCTTCTAAAAACCCAAAGACACCAACCCCTTCTCCATCCTGCTCTCCTTGGAGAGCATCCCTCTCCCATGACGTGAAAGGGAGGAAGCCAGAGAGCAGCTGCAAAGTCTTCTTATTTCTTGAGATTGTCATAACAGTAAATGAACTGGGAAGCCTGCACTCGAAGGAGGATAGGAAATACAGTGCACCTGGTCCTCCTACAGTGGTTGTTTAAATTGTTGTTGCTCTGCATCATTTGCAGCTACCAAACAGGATTTGGCCTTAATCTGTCACTGTAAAATATGTTGTTCAGAAGTATTTCAGCTCTTCCTGACCCACAAAATGAGCTAAACAACATCTCATGACTTTTTAATGGTTTCACGTTTTTAGTTTTAAGCGGGTAATAGTTTTTAAGAGGGTGTTCCTGTTTGAGTCTATTGGACATCATAATGTTGGTCAGAGAAATGTTTTCTTGGACTAGAAGAAATTTTGGAGGTCTTTTCTTCCAAGCCCATGTACTTGAAATTGGTGAATGGGAGTTAGCACACTGATGGGAGATCCTAATTAATCCTACATTATCTCTTTCATTTCCCTCTAGTTTAGGATCAGAATGCAGGTCCCAAGTCATTACCACTGAAATTCTCAAAGCTGTGATATATTGAGCCACCTGAATTCACATTAAGTTTGTAAGCAATCTCTTTTGATCTCCTCAAAACACCTGACCATTGAACTCAGACATGCAATGATTAATGCTGTAATATTTACACAGTCTAGGTCTTATTCCAAATAGATATGTATCTTGGACAATAACCACAGTACCACCAATACCAAAACAATGCTATAATCCAGCTCTCCTGATGAATGCACTAAGGGCAAAGACAACCCCACCTTATCTTTAGTCTGTCAAAATGTCAGTGTTGAGGTAATCAGGTTTTGCTGTGGGTTTGTAGTCTATGCTTTTTTTGGAATCTGAGAGGAACAGTCCAAAGTCTGGATTGATTTGGTATTTTCCGAGTTTTCTGAGAGCATAATTTGAATCAATCATGTCTTTTTTTAATCTAATTTGATTCCAAAACTTTATTTTTCCATTATGTTGTTGAGCTAGAGTTTCACTTTCACCATGATTGGACTAACCCCATACTGTCTCCCAGAACGTGACTGGTGACATCCTGAATTTATATATTTATATATTTTAAACCACAGTTAAAATACACTATGTTGTGCAGTACATGAAAACATTTTAAAAGCTGAGCTCATCATCTTCAGTTAAGTTCATTTTTCATTCCCTTTACCCGTACCCCATTCCGATGGTGGATTGAAACCAGGCTTTCTGGCTGCAATCTTTTGAGATCTGAATTTGATCAGTGATAGAGCCCTGGAATGTCTGATTTGAAGTAAAAAAGATTTATTGCAATAAGCATTAGTGCATGCAAAGTCACGCCAGCCTGTTTTGCAGGTTACCTGTTGCCTCTCTTTCTTCTTCACGACGACTCCACCCCACTTACACCTTGCTTTAGAATAATCTACTTGCAATCCATCTCAAAAGAGTTGTTTTTTTTTTTATGATTTATTCAAAGATGTAATAATTATGATCAAAGCATATTTTCCAAATTGGAATTAATTACATTTTTAGTGTTGGCTCATGAACAATAAACTTCTTGTAGGGAGCCCTATTACAGACTAGTGAAAGTTCAGACCTTAATTTCTTTTCAGAGCATTTTTGGGGATAATAAATGATTTCATACAGACTTTCTGGCTCTATGTGAGCTTTCCTTTTGGCACAAGTTTACTAAAAAAAAATGTAGAACAGACAGTAGCTGCATTTCATAAACCATTATTATTTCAAGTTTTTATTACTGTATCTAAACTGACAGAAAAAGCTTGGCAAGTTTGTTAGATAATTTATCTATGATGCTTTTAATTTATAAAGAAGATTGTGATTTGTTTGTAAGCACACTATCATGTTGGCAAGCAGTAACTTAAAAACACATTTTCATTTCTGTTCATTTTCCTATAAACTGTACATGGAGTAAACAAAATGCATACTCCTCAGTCAGTAAGAGAGCTTGGTGGACTTTTCTTTCTCTTTTAGCGTTTTCTTTTTCTTCTAACATTTAACATTACATATGTGTAATGTTACATTATATATGTAAAATTAGTCCCAGTGAGAGTGTTGTGTTTATGACAGAAAGCTCTTTCAAAGGGCTCTCAAACATACCGTCTGTTTCCCACAGTGTGAGTCTTTCTGGTTCTTCTGTCCCAGAGGTTCTGGTCACTTCTGTGATGAAATGAAGCCCCTTTCCTGAAATATGTGGAAGATTCCACAAAACATCTGTTGCTCAAAATCAATAGTGGAAGAAAATCGATTGACTGAGCAATAGATTACTTCAAAAAATGCCAAAGAACTGTGAATTATTTGAGGAATATGACCTTGCTATCCTTTATTGTCCCAGAAAATGATAAAAGTAGAGATAGTTAATTTCAGGTATGACTCCCATACTAATATTTATCATCAGCACTAATACCAACTTAAAAAAAATACAGTATGCAACCTCCTTTAAGAATAACTCTCTAGCATTAGCCAAATTCACTTCAGATTAGTTGCTGCAGATTAATTATGAGGCTGAAGGTGAAGTAACCATCATACCAGCATACAGCAAGGTAAAGGCATAACATGACAGAGCAAAGTAGAAGGCAGGCTGGAGCACACAGAAGGTAGAAGACAGTTTTTTAAGCCTTCCATATGGATGTCTCTTTAGAAGTTTCCTTTCAGTAAAAAAATCAATGAGAAAGCTCAGCACAGCTCTTGGCATGGCCAGATTTACTGTTTAGTGAGGCTGTTGATATGGTGAAGTACGGTAAGTTCTGAAGGTTTTCAGGATATGTTCACAAGGCAACCAGAGATGTGGTTACAGGGCTTGTGGGCAGCCCAGGAACGTGATTATTCAGGAATAATCTTTTCACAGTCAAAACTTTTCACAAAGTATCCGGAAAGCTAGATTAAAGATAGCATACATAACTTTAGTTATTTGCATGCAGGCTTCTACTTGTGGAGTAGACAACACCGTTAGAGGAGTGGCTGCTATAAACAAGCCTTTGGCTTTGAATTTTCTGTTTAAAACATGAAAATAAAAACATGTTTTATCATAATAGACATTCAGTTTTCTGGGAGAGGACCAAGATCCAAATTTTATTCAAAAAATTCTTTAAAAATATTTTGCAGCTATGAAACTAGATATGGCTTTGTTGCCTTTTAAAGTCCTCTTTGTATTTTTACAGAAGCCAGAGGTTTGGGCTTGTTGAAGGTTTTCAATGAGGGGCAGAATTTTACTTTTGGGGTTACCAATGCTTTTCAATGATCCAGGAAAGGCCTTGTGGCTCACTGTGATCTCCACTGTGGCCTTGGTGAGAGTCACAGGGTCAGGGAATAATGTCTGTGGTAAGGGGCTTATGGAAGCTAATCAGAGTTTTCAGGTGTTATGCAGTTGGCCTCAGTCTGCATAACTGTGGACTTATTTCATCCCACCTGTGCTGGCGGTTCTGCCTGCCCTCTTAACTTTCAACTGTGTGGAAATGGCTCCTGACAGGATTGTTCCAAAATCGTCTCGGGAAGATAAGTTAAGCTGAAGTGGCTCCCTAGGCCCTCCTTATTTCCCTTGCTGAAGATGGTTGGGAGAGAGTAGCCTCCAAGTGGCACTGACCTGCTCCCTAAGTACCCTTGGAGGCAGCCGGAGGTCCAGAAGTTCCAGTTTGCTGAGGCAGTTCCTAACTTGTCCCGTGGGCAGTGCTTCAGTTTCCCCGGCTCTGTCACTAAGCAAGCCTTGCCAGGAAAGAGGAAGAAAAATAATAAAAATATGTGCTGGTACCTGGGCTTTTTCTGTGTGCGTTGTCACCAGGCCCCCAACACTGTTAGCAGGGACTGTACTCTTGCTGCTGCTGTACCTCTGGAGGCCTTTCTTATTGAACTTCAGCCATCTGACAAGTGGCTTTCCCAGCTCCTCCCCTGCTCACCAGGCAATGCCTGTAGTCCTTCTTGCTTGCTTCCCTTAGGAATTTGAACTCCTGCCTTCTGTCTGTAAAGGACAATAAACATATGCGTACTTCAAAGGGCAAAGGGGAAAACAGCCAATGAATGTATAGTAGGGAATAACTGTATTTTTTAGCCACTAACTTATTGAAGCTGAGCAGTAGAGGTCTAGGTCTAGTAGAGGTCTGACTGAGGTCTAGCTCTGGTTTCAACAACACATGCAGAGCTGAAGTTTCCTTTTTTTCTTCCTCTATTTGACAATGTCCAGCACTGATTTAAAATTGGCTGGTTATTTCCATGAATATTCCAGTTATTTGAGATGGGAATACATGAAAAGACACATTCAAAACTGGTGGGTTTAAATAGTCTAAGGAAAGTTCACAAATGTTTTTATGAAGCATTTGCTCAGCTCTCTATGTAGCAAATACTCTACAGCATGTTATGATTTGTGTCTGTCGGAGGACTATGATGTATCTTATCTGTTATTTTTATTTGCTGTTGCTGCAGAGGTAGTTACTGTGTTGTGCTGATTCACCAGTTTTGTTCTTCATTTGTTATCCTTAAAAACTGTGATGACTTACTGTCTGCCTGTGACTGTGACGAGTTTGGTCATTAGTTTCCTTCAGGTCCTTCTATAGTTAAAGAGAAGGAAAAGATACTATGTTCAATGATTCAGAGCATAAAAATTCTAAGAAAACTTCAAAGCGTTTTTATTCAATGGGCTTTATGTTTATGATACACTGTGCTATGGGACATATTATGCAATTTTAAAAGCAAATGAATTAAGATATGGGACTGTGACTCAGCCAGCCCCAACCTTCCCAGGTTAAGTCATTTGTGGCCAAATTTTTGAAGGTTTTCAAGACCTTAGAGATTCTTCTGGCAGGATTTCCAGAAGAGTCAAGCATGAAGACAAAATAATTCGACTGATGTCAAAGATTTTCATTTGTAGGAGGTTCCACTAGGCAGTTTTAAATATCCTTATGTCATTACCTGTGCTTTAGTTCCTCAAGTCATTATCTGTGCTTTAGTTCCTCATCCTAAGTATAGTCCTCAGTATATGGCGGAGTAAAAGAAAACTGTCTATTGCTACCCCTAACAAAAGTGACATTTTGTTGGTTCCACTGCTGTTGAAAAAGGACACACTTTGCTGAGCACCTTCACTTGATGTTCTGAGAGCCTTAAAGAGAAAGGAGCCTGATGTCAGTATTGGAAGACTTTGGATGTAGGGGAGCATACAGACAACTGTTTCCGTCCAGAACAGTAAATCATAAAAGTTAGGACCAGGTTCTTTGACAATTTGGTACTTGACAATTTGGTGTTGAGCTGAAATCAGGCTGAGCTTGAGGGCTAAGAGTCTAATCACCTGTTATCAGTGTGCAAATCCTATGTTAATTTACATTTCTTACAGTTTTCCCAGTGCTGACACTGGAAAAACCTTGCACGCACTGCTTTTGAGACTGCATTTGATTATAGGATTTATGAGTGAACTTTGCAGACGCTTTTCTGAGTTTTTTTTTTTTTTTTGCTCTGTACTATGTGTGTACACATGTGTGTGAACTGCCACAGCAAGTCTACAGAATTAAAAGGGAGGAGGGTTGTAGGAGGTTTAAATTTAATTGTATTTAGAACTTAAGGTGGTGATTTTTTTGTGGAGGAAAACTGTGTCCCTCTTGTGAAGACTACTGTAGTTGTTTTGCTAATTTTGACTAAGTGATTGTAGTGGAATAATAAGGGTGGAATTACATTGGTTGGATTTAATCATTTTACCTGAAAGTCGACTGTGTATTAACAGAGCTATTGCTGTAAGAGCAATTCCACTCCTAGTTCACAAAATGAGGTTTCTTCTGTTTATTTTCCTACTCATTTATTTGAATGATGTCATCTATATTCTTGCCTCTTGGTCTGTGCTTACTAACCTCATTGCAGTTCACAGTTCCTTTGACTGTTTCAAATCACAGTGACTTTAGTAGTAAATGTAATTAAAAGTCATGTCTGGTTATATCTTAACTGTCTTACCTACTTGACGTGTAAATTATATGTGGTTAAATCACAGAAGAAAATCCATTTAATCTGTCTGAGGTGATCAGTGACTGCAGAGAGTCATAACTTCAGCTCCTCTTCCCTCCCGCTTTCAGGCTAACCATGAGCATGAGTGAATTCAAAATATTGCTTCTAGGATCCTCTTTCTAGCTTGTTAATCTGAGCACATAAACTCCCCTTCCACTTCGTGTTAATCTCTCTACTGTGCATGAGCAGTAAGTAGCAGAGCACTGCAGTGCACTGCAGTTCTTTAGCTTACTAGAGCAAGCACTAGCAAGAGGAGAGTGAAAGCATCAGCTGTTCTAAACTCATCCTCTTCTGAGCTTTGTATTTGTAACATATTCACATAGGCAGGCTTTAGCAAGTATTTTTTTTTTCTCTAAGTGTTTTTCACTGTGAAAATTAACCTGCAATGGATATTAAATATTTTTTAAGTACTATGAAATTAAGTAATACATATTAAGTACTTTTGCACTGACTAACTGGAAAAGGCTGTCACTGAGGTACTTGCACATAAAAGATACAAGTGTGCTGGAGCTATGCCACACAAAGAAGACATTTGCACAGCTGAGTTCACCTACCTTTGACACACTCTCCCTGATGGATTTACTCTCCCAGTATGTATGCCTCTTATTAATGCTATTAAAAAATATTGCTCCAAACAAGATGAAAATATGCCCTTAAGCTAGCAGCTCAACATTTATTTCCAGTTTTATTTTTTTATATTTTTTTTTGAATCACGGAAGAGAAATATCCCTCATTTCCCAGGTGGACTAAAGGAGAACAATATAAACTTTGTATTTGAGTGTTAAAAACATAAACACAGATGAAATGTACTTCAGGGCTCATTCTCCAAAGCTTTTCTTGGATGATTTCCATCAACATACTTATTGTAATTATTTTCCAAATGTTGCCCATGTGATTCTCATTTGCTGCATGTTTAATTCCCTACTTTAAATTAGGGCACTGAGATATTACGAAAGATGGCAGACTCCTAAAGATTTGTAGGTTCAACCTGCATAATGGCCCCACAGTGGTCACATAATGCTCATGTGATCTTATATGAACTATACGAACTGGCTGGAATTCTACATGCAGATTCAGTCTTGCCTCTTTTGAAGCTAAAAAGCAGATGTTACCCATGGCATGATATTTCATATATAAAATTGATATTTAAAATTTACAATTTTTATTTTTTTCTGGTATTCCACATGGAAAAGCCTAAGGCTTCCTATAAACCATAGCTAAAACAAACTGTTAGACTTCAAAGCAATTGCAGTACAATTAGGGCTACCACTGAGTTGTATTATCCTATTCATCTACTTCTCTTTTTTCCTCCTACCTTAGATATCAGCCACAAATAAACATTGTTTCTCAAATTCAGGTTAAAACCCTAGACTTATCAGCTTGAACACTTGGTTTTCAACCATAAAAGAAATGAACAATGAAAATGTTGGAGATATAGAGAATTTTCCTTTCTTTTACAACTAAAACACTTTATTGTTTTTTACAATGACAGCCAACAGTAATATGCAACATCAATCCACTCAGATGCCCTTGTCCTTCATGTCCATGCTCCTTCTGTTTTACTTCCTCTCACACTTTGGAAATATCCGGTTGGGCCGTTGACATCTGGGCTCTGTAAAATCATCTTCAAGGTAACTCTCTCACAAACTCAGAAGAATATAAAAGTTCTAGAATAGGGCCAACCGGAAAGATTAAATGCAAATCAACTCTGTCAGTTCTGTGCTGGATCTTAAGATAGTGATGGCCTTGTGCGAAGTTTGAAAGTTGCATGTCTGTGAAAATCCAATAATTCTCTGAAAACTGTTTTGCTCAGCACTTTTTTTCATTAGCAAATCTTCCATCTGTGTAAGAATATCTTTTAAATTTTATGTTAAACAAGATACCTCCCTATTTACCAAGGCATAGGATGGAAAAGAGAAAAGCCTATGAAGGACATAGGTCCAAAAGTGACCATTTCCATCATTATTGCTTATAATCCTACCAGGGTAAGAGGCAGAGGGCAGCCTTGCATTTCTTTATTTTCTATCCTCCTTAGCTTTGCTGTATGTTTTAATTCCAGATGTTATGAGACACAAGGTGGGTTATTCAAAGCTATTTATTAGCTTGTTAAACTGAAATCCCTTTGCTCTTTGGCCAAGTTTTATAGGAACCTGCAAAACATTGAAGTACCTCACAGGCAGCGTCCCACCTTTGTAGATGACATCAGTGTAACAGGACTTGATTTTTTTCTTTAAACGTATTTTTCTAACAAATGCTCATTCTAACATATATTTTCATTCACTTAAATCAGCCAAGTTATATGCAGTCATGATTTATGTCTCCTAAAGGATCATAACAATTTAAAATCTATAGCCTGATCCTAAAGGCTTTACTCAGGCAAAATGCCTGAAATATGCTGGAGGATATACAAGATTTTATATAGCATTTGGCCGTGAAGGAAAAAATACCATTAACAAAAACAATTACAGGTATCAAAGATGAACTCTGTCTCATATGTGTATATGTATAAAAATGAATAAGAATACATGGAGCGTTATTCCACACATATTATTTTCACCAGTTTCCTTGATAGACTCTCTCTTTCTAGAAATGCTCCATCACAGCAGGCATTTTTACACAAATATGAGTCCACCCTTATTAGCATTTTAGTCTGGACCAGTAGAGCCCTTCTAAGGAGGATCATCTCCACTTGTTATGAGTTCACAGAGTGCTTTCAGAGCGCACAAAGCAGCTGCCTTTTGGATTAAGCCTAGATGGAAAATGTGCTCCAAAAGCTACACCTCAACTGCTAACTGGCATTTCTTCCACAATGCCAGACTAGAGCTAGTCTGAACTAGCCCCCTGCCCCTCTGGGACACAGATAGTTTGAATGTCAGGTCTTTGGCACTGACTATTTTACTCTCCAGATCTGTTCACATTGGGCCGTACTACTTGCCAGTGTAGATACAGCCACATATCATGTTCCTCATGATTCTACTACAAAGCAAGCCATAACTGCAGTCTCAGCAATTAACCCACATGTCTGCTGCACATCTGTGTACTTAAGAACTCTGTGATTTATATATATATATTTTTCTTTTTTTCTAGCAGGAAATCATGAAACTGCATGATCTAATGTTGTTGGATCAGTCTTCTATGCTTTATCAATGTCTCAGGTTATTATGGTCCTGGGGTTTTGCAGACCAGTTTTACCTACCCTGTTATTTTGGCGTCTTTTACATGCAAAACTACCCTGTTCTGGTGGCAGCAAAGTTTGTTTTGCACAAAAGCAACATGATTTGGGATTGTGATTTGAGTTTCAGTGACACGTATCAGAGGTGCAATTCCACAAAGGCTTGAACTGCCTGAAATCCCACTGGCCACCTTGTTCTGTTCATGTGTCTGCACAGGGGGGTGGCCGGTCAGGGAGGTGATGCAGATCAATAACCCAAATCTAATCTAAGTCCCTGTGGCAGCTTGTGTTGCGTTTCTCAGGCCTGCTGCCATGATGGTGGGACATCATCATGGACAATGATAATTCAGACTGAGATTAGTTTATACAGCAGTGGAACTGTAGGCTAGCTAATGCAAATGGAGTGACACTGATTTATGAGTGTGGCTTGTAAAATTAAGTAAAAAATCTTTCCATTATCTATCTTGGAAAACACTTATCTCATGTGCAAAATGGGAACTATGATAACTTTGAGATTTCTCAAGATAACTGAAATAATTGTGGCATGGGTCATAAAAATCCCTTTCCATGGTATCTTTTCTTGTGTTTCTCTCTCTGTTGCCCCTTTTTCCTCTCAGTGGAAGGTTCACACAATACAATGATAAGACAGCATTAGGAGAAGGCAAGTAAAAGCCCATTCCACAAAATATTTTGCAAGTTCCTTATGGTAAATAACAGTGCTGTTAAGGATGAATGTTCCATGGAGCCTTAAGGTATAGTATATTCTTTAAGATTAATGCCTAAATATCTTTTTTACCATCTATAATACTTTCATCATAGTAACATTACAGACACGCTAGTAAGGATTTCCTGGGAGCTGTAACAGTCAAATGTTTCCATAAATTATCAGTACAAAAAAGCATCCTTTTACTATATATTGATTTAACACTAACAAAATTGTGCTTATCTTAATGACTTAATTTGATGTTCAAGTGGATATCATATACATTTCCCTTGGGCTAAAAATACATGTAATGAATATTTAAAGTAAATTGTCTCTCTCCTGCAGTATGGAAACATTAGGTCTATGTCTGAATTAATGCAATGGATATTTGAAAAGATGAAGTAGAAATTTCAATGTGAATATGGAATGAGCTTTTCAATATAGGACCATGTTAATCACATTCTAGGATTTGACTTGTGAGGTTTTTATTGCAGTGTTTCAAATAAAGGGCTATAAAATTAGAAGGTCATGAAGAACTGCTTACATCACTCATTATGATTATTTGCTGTCTGGGACACTTTAATTGATGTATTAATGTTTAGTTCCTTTGTCCACCTACTACGCTGAAAGACAATTGCTATAGGTTGCTTTCAATTACTATGCATTCTTTTATTCTTTAACTGTAGAACAGTAAGGACAGTAATGCCTTTTTTTTTTTTTTAGCAGAAATGGATCTTCCTTAAAGCTATTTTCAGTTTGTGGTGACTTAGGATTTAACAATTAATTCAATAAAGCAAAATCTTAAAATTAATTAAAAAGTCAGATTGGCTGTGTTTTATTGGGAATGACTTCTGGGAATGATGATGGTGATATCTCGATAATCAAATTCAGTAATGAATCAACACTTTAATCTAGTGTTAAGAAGCAAAAGTCCATTTTTCTGAAGGTACAACATTGAGATGAATTTTAAGCCTGTTACATGACTTAGTGAAAATCTGGTGCACTTTTGGGATTAATATTTTTCCTGCTATTCCAGACACAAATTCTATTTACAGATCACATTTAAGCCTTAACATTGATCTCATCCTATTTGTCACAAGCTCTTCTTGATAGGTTCAGCTTCATTTTTTCTGCAAAACAGTAAATTAAAAAAATCTCGGCATTGTTCTTCAGCAGCGGCTGTATTCTATATTCCTTATATTCTATATTCTATACATGCTGTAGGTGTTAGCTTATGAGGCATCTCTTCACTTTTTAGGAGAGAAGTCTGCCTTACACATTATTATTTCATTGTGAAATTCTATGCAATATTAAGAGTTTATTTACAGCACTGTGCTTTTTTTTTTTCAAAACAGTACAATAAATGTCAGATCTGGTTACAGTAAAATCATCGGATTTAATATTATTATCTATCCTTAGCCAAATGTTTTGTTAGGCACAGCCAAATCTTGCTAATCCATATTACCCTTTTCCCTAAAGACATCCAAACTACCTGCAGTTTGGAGTGCTACCTTGTTCTCTAGCATCATGTATCATGAATGCAAAAGTGAAAGACAATTAAACAAAACACTGCTCAAAGCAGAATAGGGCCAAACCCAAAATAATATTTAAATTGAAATACAGCAGAATATATACAAATATCTTCACTTTATGATATCAAAATAAAAATGTAGTGGAAACTTTGATTTCCCCTACGTGTAATGCTTTAAAACCTTAAGTATTTCTATTCTCACTTACAGTCATTTGAACTTTATTATACTGCAATACTGGTTACAAATTTATTCTAAAAATTAAGAAATGTTTAGGAAATGACAAAGCTTAGCCAATGGCAAAAAAGTGAAATTAAAAGTTGGCCTTTTGCCACTGAAAATAGAGACATATTCCTAATGTGTTGACTCAAAGCTCATAACATTTCTGGCAAATGAAGCATGAAACATATTTTCAGATATGCAGAGACTATTACATCCAGAAAATTACATTACAAGAATGTTAAGATTGCAAGTCAAGCACTCAAGTTAAAAAATGCCAGGGTTAAGCAATATTAATTCAGCCTACTTACACGCACGTGTTATGGTGTTCTTTACTTACATGATAATGCACTAATTATTAAGTGCATAGAACCTACTATGTTTATGAGAATAAGACTGAACTGCTAGTCCAGCTGTAGCTTGTGATGTTTCCATCTAACCTATTGCTTTTCTTACAGCTGGCCATCTTGAGGAGTTGCCTTGATGACATCCTTGTGAAAGGAGGAGGTGGGAGACACGTGTGTCTGCATGGCCAGGCTTAGAGCCAGAAGTCATGGTGCCAACATAACCCACTAAAAGAAATCTCAAGAGCAAGAGTTGGTCCTGGTCTACAGAGCCTTAGTCACCAGATTAATGGCATGAGCCTGCTTGCAGGAACATTTGATATATTTTTGCAGGGGCTGAAAGGTGTCAGTGAATAAAGCAGAGACTTTCTGAAAGAGAAAGGACAATATTAATATTACAAGAACCTTGAAAACGCTGCAACGATGAACTGCAGTTTATCTCTGTTTTTGCTACAGTTCTTCATATGACAGTGATTAAATCATCTTAATCAACCATTTCACAGCCACATATTGCCAATTCCAGTAGTAACTGTAAAAATGGAGAGAGCAATCCTTCAGGAAAAAAATGCTTATTTGTGAAGCATGACAATAGAAACAAAATAAGGGCTGAAGTCAAAGGACCAGAAGCAAATGGTTGTCCTGTATTTAGCATGATTAATATGGATGTTAAATTAGCACACTGAGTATTTAGATAAGGGAAGAAATATGGAATAACTAGCCATGTAGTGGTGCTAGTAATCACATGAAGGATGCTGTGGAAGAAATTGGTGACTATTGTTAAAGACTGTCATAATGAAGCAGTGCAGATAATTGATTTGAAACAACTTTAATTCCAACCTTTTTTTTTTGTTTACTTTCGAGGGCAATTTGTTGTATTCTAGATTTAAATCCGTGTGGTTTTAACAAGGTTTAATGAGGGAAATGGTGGTGCGGAATGAAGCAAAAACTGCCAGGCTGAAAAAACTGCGAAGTGGAAACTTCAAAACCCAGCAAAGACTTCAGCTGTTGGAGTTGTCCATTATTGTAGTTGTAGGTTCTCATCTATTACGCAGACCAGCCACACACTTTAGCAGTGGGTTTCACAGCGGTTGGTCTCACTGTACTAAACAATAGCAGAGCATGAGATCCAGGACTGCTGCATTTGTTCCCAAATTTCTGAAGACAGTATTTTCACTGCAAGCTATAGACACTTCCCTTTCTACTGCTCTCCAACCCTCTACTGGTCCCTTTGCTTTCGGTCCAGGCCCCTTAGCTTCTACTTATGATCTCTCTCAACATACCACTTTCTGTTCCTCATCCATCTCTCTCTCCTTTTGAATTGGGTTGAATATTTTCCCACCAGTGCACTAATGTGAACAACGTGCCCATTAGGAATTGGTTTTCAGACTTCAGTTCTGGAGCAAATGCCCTTTCAACCCTTCTCCCAGGGAAGCGCAAGCCCATTTCCAGGATTGTCAGCCACGAGCATTTAAAAAATCAGGAGGCAGACCACAACGAATCATGAAATTCCCTTTGCAGTCTTAAGACTTAAAAAAAAAAAAAAAAAAAAAAACACTTCTGCTGTTCTTTTTATTAGAGTTTTGGGGTTTTGAGGGTTTTTTATATCTTTTTGTAAAAGATGTCTTCAACATGTACTTGCACCATGTCTTCAGGCTTTGCATTGTAAATGTGAGTGCTGGAAGCTTCCTCTAAAGGTATAGTGGCAGATAAGATTCTCTTAAGCTCAGCAGGACTTCAGAAATTGGCATTTTAAGACAAATATAATATGGTGAAAGAGATGGGCTTGAGTCAGAAGTGCTGTCAGATCTGCCTATTATATCAATCAAGATTTCTGCAAGGCAAGATTTTTGCAGGGAGAAACATAGTGGTCAGTAATATGTCCCTGATCCAAGATGTAACGTTACTAGATTTCTTAAAGAACCATCTGGGAGTATTTTCGTGTAAATACCACCATAGCTGTTATCATTGTTTCTGGAAATAGGTAAACCATTTTAGCCCAAACGTTCTAGCAGAACTTGGCTTTGACAGCATGACATACAGCATGCATGAACAATTCAAATATAGTGAAGTGCTAAACAACTCAAAATAGGAATTTACTGAAAAAAGTCAGGCAACTAGACATTATTACCACTGCTGTTTAACATGCAGTGAACTTTGGCATTCTGTTGAATTTATTCCATAGTTAATTCAATGTTTATTCCACCATTTATTTTTTTATTTGTGTTGTAACAAACTTATCTATTATAATTCATTACTAGGTTTTAATATTTAGTTTTTAATTAAATCATGTATCTATAAGGATGTTTTTGTTCATATTAATGGACCATTCTTGATTTAAAAAATTGTTGTTAAATGACATTTTGGCAGGAGACTCCAAAATTTTGGATTATACAAGAATATGTTTCTGAATACTGAAGAATATGTTTCTGTCACAAACCAGAAAATGTGATTTTATCATTTAATATTTAAAAATAAAGACATTTGGGATTAAGAATTGGGGTCATTTTGTCTTTTTGGCAGTTTTGGGGCCAAATTCTGACCTTTACCTTGCAAACTGCTTATTTTTAATGTGAAATGGCAGCTTTTAGAATGGAGAAAAAGAGGCAAAGTAGATCTTCAGATCTGCACATCTTGACCATTTTCTACTTTTTTTTTTTCTAAATCTAAATTCACTTGGTAAATAATATATCTATAGGTTATGGATATCGTAGGTTTGCTTACAACACAACATTTTAAATTGCAGGAAACTTTGAAATGATGGGCCAAACCCTACCCTGTTACTCAGAAGTAAATCCAAAATAATACAGTAAAGAAAATGAACATTCAACCTGGAACTCAAACTTACCCCAATAAACTCACTCCAGATTCACATTAAAGAAAGGCTGACAGCTCTGTAAAGTATCTAGCTGTGAATGCAATTTAATGAATACAACAGCCTCAAATTAGCCTTTCATTCAAATGCATTGAATGAATAGTGATTCAAATTAGTCAGAAGGAGAACTTAATAGCTTACTGTTGTGGTATTTGGAACATATCTGTATTATATTTCAAACATGTCTTACTTTTTTTCCTTTCACCTCTGAATCTGCCCCAGACATAGAATACTTAAACCTTTGTATCCTATAAACCTACACTTAGAGCTCCCATAAACTGCTAAAAAATTACATCAGTCCTCTTCATACAACTCTTAAAGCTATTAAATGCTTACAGTATGCTGCACACAAGTGATAAAAGTATGTATGTGTGACACCATGTCTGCTTGGTAGTGGAAAAGGAGAGAGAGATGTTGAAATACCCAATTCTACTATTAAATAATGACTTGCTTATGAGACTCACTGACCTATTAAATACAAACATCTGGTTTAGGTGTTCAAGATCCAAATGAATTACCCACCAAAGACTAACCAGGCATATCAAAACTCAGCTGACTCCCAACAACCAAATCACCCAATATTTCACTTGTGGAAAAAATGAATGCTTTGTTAGAGGTGGGGCTAGTCACATAAAAGTTGATTTTTTTTCCAGTACTGACAATAAAGCTTTATGATTTGTGGTACTGTATTCCTCAGCTGTGTTTTGTTGCTATTCTATTAGACCTACTGGGCAGCTTAAGATTTCTCATTTCTGCCTACAGTCATGCTGTGATCCCATCCTTGTAATTATTTACGATCAGGTCTTGTCCCAACCTGAACTGCAGAATAGTGAAGGGTTTGTTTTATTCCTTGAATATGAAGTAGACTTTTGCTGTATTAAACAAGAACTTATGCACAGGGTTGAAGAAGCTGTGATAAGTGGTAATGCCAAAGATTTTAATGATATTAGTATCATTATGGGACACAATTATTCTGTTTTCATGACCTGAATGGTCGTAGGTCTCCCTTTTTACAGCATTACTTGGCTTGTTGTAGTCATACCATCTCTGGGTATGGTGTTGTACTTGGGGGAAAACTGTTCAAATCTCTGACCCTGCTGATGGCTACAGAGACTGAAACATCAGTGTGCCTCGCTTCGCTCTCACTTTGTCTCATATGTAATCTTAACCCATTGGTGCTACGCTTGACTAAGAGACAGGCTTGCTATGGCAAGGCAAAAATCAAACCATGTGCTCTGTTCTTTAGAGAACAAAGACGGAAAATGTGACACTGATGAGTATTTGGGCATTCATCAAATGTTTTCTCAGCAGACTACATAGGTCCTACCTCCTTAGTAGGAGGAAAACTGCAGCTTTCCTGCAGCTTAGGCAAACCTTGCATATCAACTAGACTGTTTGCTGGTTTTATCCAATATATGCTTGATAGTAGTTCTTAAAACTACATTGAAACAGCAGAGAAAACATAGTTTATGTTGAGCAGTAAGAACAAAAAATAATTATTTCACTAAGACAGATCTCACTGCACTTCTTCGGGACCTTAAATAGTTTTTCTGGTAATAAAGTGAGCACGTCTATGCTACACAGTAGGACTTAGCATAAACACACATTGAAAGGAACCATAATTATGAAAGGTATAAACTTATCATGGTCAGTCATCATCAGTGGCAAGGTAAAAATGATTGTAGAATTGTATAAATGGATAGGAAAATGCAGGTAAACACATTAATAACTGTTTAACAATTCCTTTTATTCCTGTTCCTATTTACTAGTTAATCTTCAAACAGGTTAATTTTAAAATGTTAATAAGTGGCTTAGTGCTGTGCCATAATCAAATGCTGCACAAAATCCCAAAATATAGATTTGTAAGGCTGAGCTAGCTTAGTAAACTAATTTAATAACTTACTATATCTAAATATACTTACAGACAATACAATAAACCTAAACAATCCACATACTAGAGAAGCCCTTTATGAGTCTGTTTTCAATAGCTGACTTGTTTAACCAACATAAACAACTTTTATAGTTTAAATAGTGGGTAATTTTGGAACTTTGGTCCCACAATATTTGGTGCAGATGTTTTAAAGTTGTAAAAAAACTGTAAAATACCCTATTTTAGAGCTGAGTATTTTAAGATTATGAACAAGATGGGTAAGCTGGATAGATATTGAACATACAATAAACTGCAAAAACATTAAGCAACTGTTTTTTCCCTTGTTTGTTTTTGTGGTGAAACTAATAGAAGTATTGGGACAACTGGAAACCTATTTGATCCATTTGAGCTATTTGATCTACTTGACAAGATAACATATTTGTCATAGAATTTTGAAATACTATGGATTGGAGTTCAGCTCTGAATTGCCTCCAACATTCAAAGTTTTCTACAAAATCCTGTTCTATAGGGGCAACCTTTCGCAAGGTATCATCCCATTGGACTTCAGTGATGCTTCTTTTGTGCATGAGGTTCTTCACTGTTCACATGCCCAGAACTGCTGCAGTCCAAATATTGGTCCAAGCAACAGTTCCTCCCTTTCTTGACAGGGATTCAGGAAGCATTGGTGGTTTGAGCAGTCAGCTGGTACCTAATATCATCTAAGGTCATGGCTCCATGGCCAAGTCAACCAGCCTCACAGTTGATGAGGTGAAAAACTTGTCTTTATTAATTTCAAACTGATGGATTTTGTCCATTTGCTTGCAAGAGAGACTGTCAGGTAGGTACTGCAATCCTTTGGGCCACATTCGCATTCTAAGCAAGCCTGAATACGACAGCAAGGAGTAAAGGTTTGAGAGTTGTCAAATGATAAAAATAAACATGGTAGTCTCATTTTTCATATCATGTTCCTGTAGCTGGCCACTCTAAAATTGCTTTACAGCTTTAAAGCTGGAGACAGCTTTCCATGGGCAATGAAAACAGACTGAAGTACCACTAAAAGCTTCCAATTCATCAATAATGCATATAGTGATACATCCTACAAACTTCATTTAAAATATGTTTGAAATACATTTGCTTGTAAAACTGCCTTTGAAAATGTCCTGGAGCACCAGCTCTGAGAGGTGTGAATCCTGATGTGTAAAATGTCATTTTGGGATACAGAAATATTTCAGTCCCCAAAACAAAATTTCCTAAGAAGCTGTCAATGGATATTAAAATTGCAAGGCCTATGTACCAACAAAGGAATTCATGGAACTCCAGAGGAAGTGAAGGTTTGACCAGGGGATCAGGCATATGAGAAAGGTCTGAGGTACAGCAGTGATATTTGAAATAAGCAATTCTGATTTTCGGTTTATTATAATTCCATAAAAAAGGCCAAACTTTTTGATAGAGCATGTGTCTTCTTTTGATTTTCTGAGCCTGCAGGAGGTATATACATGCGATTTAAGGCAGTATGGAAAGACCCTATGATCATGTGGGACAATACTATACAACTATAAAACTGCTAAATTACAGAAATACAGAATTATAGCAGCCACTTTAACCTAATTCTGTCCTTCCTGTTTAATACAGTAACTATAGGATCGTGCGTCTGTGACTGTTTGGGACAGCCTGGTATGTCTGTGCTAAGATGCCACCTGTGAGTGTCAGCAGCTGAAGTATGGGTGCCGACCACTGGTAAATGACAGGGGCTTGGATTTATCTCTGGCTGAAACATCTGAAAGGATGCCAGGATTTTTCAGTTACACACAAATTTTACTCACTCTCGCCATTGGCAACCAGCAGTTTTTCCCATAGACCATACCAAAGATCTTCTGAAGATGCCCTAGATAAAAGTGAGTGGGAGTAGCTGCTCACAGTCAAGTAACACCTTTATTTTCCTCTCTTCCATCTGCCAGCCTTTGTCCTGTCTCTCTTAGCTCCCCATTCCCCGATACATTCCTAAATTTTCTCTTCTGCCATTCAAATGTGTAGTGAAAATGATGTTTTTACCTGTTTTCTGCCTACTTAAGTGCATCTAGTGTAAGCAAGAATGTCTGAGAAGTCATTTATGTCACCTTTACTATTGCTTGCTGTAGCGGGACATCATGAAACAGCGACAACGCTGTTCCCTCAAATCTTGTACTGCAGCAAAAACCATTGAGAATTGCCCAAAGGGCAGCTCTTTCCCTTTGCTCTCCAGGACAGTAAAGCGAAATGCCTGCAGAGCAAAGGATGATCTCCTGTCTGGTTCAGAGATGGAGCCAAGAGAATCCCATTAGGAACAAAAGGCTAGAAATGCCATTTGCAAAACCGCAGCCCCCTGGGGATGACTGCGAAAGAGCAAGGGGAGATGCCAGCCATGCTGAAAGGGAACTT
Source organism: Tinamus guttatus (assembly GCF_059628265.1). Lineage (NCBI taxonomy): Eukaryota > Metazoa > Chordata > Aves > Tinamiformes > Tinamidae > Tinamus > Tinamus guttatus. The sequence goes on along the minus strand of NW_028288877.1, from coordinate 486,313 downwards.
CAGAAGGGCTTTGTGCAATTTCTCTGCTGAAGGACTTTACTATTCAGCCTCTGCATTGATCACAGTTAGAAAAATCACAGGAAATCTCTGATTTTTTTTATATTAGTAACCTACCACACCTCCAAAGTTTTTGCCACATTTTTTCTCTCTTTTTTCTCTCTTTGGAGAACCCCTCTCTGTGAAAGAAATTACACGGGACTCCACAAACTTTTTTTCAGAGTTCTTCTTGCAAATAGTACATTTCCACCTAAAAAGTGTGTTTTATTCTAAATAATGCATCTGCCTCAAATGAAACAAAGCAAAACAAAAGACCCCGAGACTCTGGAAAATAGTGGACAAAATAAATTGTGAAAAAAAAAACAGCAAAAAAAGCCTCATGAGTTTTCAAAAAAAGGAAGGATGTGTGCTTCCATTTGCTATGTTAGGACTTTAAAAAAACTATCAAAAATAAAAATCAACATTTTTTTTCTTTGTTTTACTTTATTTTCACTGTGGAAATGGTTCTTTATTTATAGGCCTGCCACTAACTGCTGCTAGGACCTAATGTTCCATCTGAAAACTAATACCTATATATAACTGACACTGAAAAGAATAAAATCCAGACTTGCATGCCTACAGTATTTGTACATCTTCTTTACTTATTTATCTTTGTGTTTTGACCTATGTGATTTTCCTTTAGATGTCTAGACAAATTTAACTTCAGTAAATTAAAACTTGAGATGATGTTTATTTCTGTTAAACAAATATGTAGCTTTGAGAACACAACTAAATATGTTGTGAATTATAGCAACAGTGCACTAAGTCACATATTTGCTTGGCAGAAACAAATGTTGGTTCAAATTTTAATTTCTACCAGCTTTAATAATACAGATAAACTCAAAGTGTACTACTTTAAAAGCAACTAATTAAAAAACCTAGATTATTTCTTTGCTATGTCCTATACCAGGATAAAAGGGAAATGAATCTCTGGTGTAATTCTACTAGTTGTCACAAAACGGATCACAAGAGAGTGAAAAAGAAATCAAGAGAGTGCTATTAAAAAGCAGCTGCTGTTCAGATATTTCTGAAAGACTGTGATCAGTGCTGTATATAATACATAGTTTTAAAGGAAGATTTTTGATGTATTTAATGTTGATCCATGTAATCCTAGATATCCTTCCTTGTCTCATCTGTTTATTTCTGGTTACTATGTCATTCTGCTCTTTTCCTGTACTTCACTTGTTGAATTTTACATTACAGCCAGGAACAAGTCATTTCCTTTTATGCGAGTTTTAAGACTTTTTTTTTTTTTAAAAAAAAACCCTCCAAAATAAAAAACCCAGATGCAAAGTTTTTTGGGCCTTAACAAAACTCTTAGTAATTTTGGAAATACATCTTTGTCATTTGCTTGCTTGAGATGTCGTTTCCTGCGACATTGATTATGACTTGGATTTCAGGACTATAGTCATCTAGTCTTGCCTTGCTATTTTCAGTCCAATATTGGGATAAACTGGACCTTTTCCCACTTACTTCACTGAGACATAATCGGTTCCTTGTTGAAATAGTTTTTGGGTTTTTTTTTGCACTGAACATTATAACTTTTGCTGGTCAGAATTTCAAGATAAATTCTTAATATTATTCTAAATGATTGAATTAATAACAAATCTGTGGTGTTACCTAGGCAGCGAGTTAATACAACATATTTATGTGTTCTTGGAAACAAAATTATGCCAGTTTTGAAGGCAGCATGTTTTTTTTATTCTGTTATTTTTTGCTCTGAAGAAATTTTAAACCCTAATCCAGTAAACTGCATGTGCTTTACATCTGTATGAGGCAATTACCTTCCCTGGGACCACTCACTTCGTTGTCTAAACAGCTCCCTAAGTATGTTTGGAAGACTGGAGTCTTAGAATATTTTGATTTTAAACAGTATGATAACATCAATACATAATGGTGATTTGATGCTGTCACTTGATTAGAAAAATGGAATCAAAATTGTTTCTTCTAGGACTAATCTTTCACCTCCATGAAAATCTCGTGTTTGGCTTTTCAGGATGTACAGTGCCTGAGAAAGGCAGTTGTTTGAGAAGTGTTCTGGCTGGCTTTCTGGAAGCGGTTGCAGGACAAGCTGCTGTGATAGCAGGGGACTCAGGCTGATGACTCGGAAGATCTCTTCTGTTCCTGCATGTCTAAGTGAATTTGGTCAGCATTAATATTGCTGTTTGGATAGGGACTTTTGGTTTTATATCCCCAAATTTTAGTTGAAATATTGCCCTGCGCAGAGCGTGTATGTTACATTTAGAACACAGGCTGTCAGGACTTACACAAGAGTACCCTCCTAAAAGAGATATTCTTTGCCTACAAATCCACACATGCATTTAAGCAATGGCTAACATAAAACATCATTGTATCCATTGCTTTTTTTTTTTTCCCCACTCCTAGGTTATCCTCTTTTAAAAATGTACCCTGTAGGTGTTCATGTTAGCTGGTATTTCTTTTCAGCGTCTTCAGTAAGTTATCCTTTCATTGTGGGTAAGTAAGGGTTTGCAAAACTTTGCACTCTTATTCTTAAATTAAATACTGACAAGGAATGGAAGTGTAAAGCATGCTAATAAGCAAGACCTCCCTGTGGGAACCTGTGATAGAAGACTGTTTCACATTGAGAGGCAGACAGCGCTGTTGACACAGGCTGTCAAAAAGGCTTCATGTCTTTGAAAGAAAATCTTAATCTTCTTTATTCATGTGTGAACAGGTCCAGGCCTTCATCCCGTAGCTCATACGCATTGACTGTTTAAACTGTGGGTTGCTAGGCTTTGGGTAGGGTTTGTTTGCTTGTGTCTACATTGTACAAATGGATGAGGACTGAAAATTAAAATCTGTCTGACACAAAGCGCTGCTTTTCTGTCTCTGTTTGAAGAGACATGGCAACCCAGGGTGAAATGAAAAGGAATTTTATTGAGCGCAAAACCCGCTCAGTGTTTAAATGTTGGACGCAGGAACTGAATGGTCAATTTGGGAGACTTGTAGGTTGTTTATAGACATTGGGATGGCTGTCAATCACAGCACAATGGTGAAATTTGTGTCGGAAAAAAAGTGCTTTTTAGTGGCTGAACTCCTGTTTCCTGTTAAAATGCACACATCAACAAACAAAAAGAGGTTTTGTCTGAAGTTTACAAGCAAGAAAATTTCAGAATAACAGAGATGCTGCTACTGTTGTGCGTCTTTTGATCACTGTGGCGCTGACTATTTAACATTTAAAACAAATTTTAGAGAGAAAGATACTATTGCTCTGTGAGTCTGATTCTCCTCTCCTTGTGTTGCTTATAAATCAGAAAGAGGTCAATTTAATGAATGGAGTTGTGCAACTGAAAAACAAATGATAGAAGACTCTGAGACTCACCCTATATATATCTGTGCTAGTCAATATTTTACCTCTATATGTTTTAGTATATCTATTAATATATTCATAAATCAATGGTAAGGAGAAGCAGAAGAGAAATAGTATATATAATCTCTTTCAGCACTTGTTAATAACAAGTAAGGGAAGGGAGCTCTTATTTCAGAAGCAATATTCCCCTTTCCAGTTATTGTTAAAGCTAATTGGCAGTGTTTTGCTACTTCAATTTACAGAAGTTTATATTATCTCAGCCCTAAAATTTCATGCTGAAGCTTGGCCAGCTAGCAAACTTACCACTATAGGTTTCAGAACAATTAAAAAAAAAAAAAAAAAAGAAAAAGAAAGAAAAACATGAGGAGAAAGTAGAAATAAGCATGTTTTGGCAAAAAAAAAAAAAATGGTAAAGCTGTTGGCTTTTTCTGTTTTTATAACATAGAAAAGCATGTTTTATAGAACACCACCTGAGAACTCAGCCCTCAAAAACTGATATAAAATGCAGTTTCTAGGGCCCTGTGGGAAGCAGGGTCCATAGCAAGGAAGAAAAAAATGAGCTTAGTTTCTCCTATTGTGTCCCTCTTACCGCTGCAGTCTCCTGCCCCAGTTGGAGCTGTTTAGATCTTTCTGCTCCATTGGTGGGGAAACAGAGAGGTATAAATGGAGCAGAGTATGGAGGAACCATCATCTAAGTATGATGTTCACTATAGCCATATCGAGTCCTTTCAAACCTTACAAGCATTCAATGCATATGTTTCCTACAAGCACTGGGCCTCTTGCATACTACGGTAGATGTCATGACAGCTTTTTATTTCCTCTAGCTTCCTCAGTGTACATACGTTTATTTACACAACTTTTTTTTTTACTTTTTGAGCAGTCTACTACATTGGCATATACAGTTACAAACCAATACTCGCCATTTTATGTGGTACCATGAAGTGTGTGTATATTTTACTCAAGAAACCCAAAATATTGCTATTGAATATGGCAGATATTTCCCAGATCATTTGCTTCTTCCTCCACCGCTTTAAACGTATAGCCTTACAAATCTACTATATGCCTAATGCCTGAATTGCTTGGGATGAGGAGCTCTCCTGGATAACGTCTAAATGATAAAACACGTGAGGGCAGAAGTAAGGGAAAAATAAAAGCTCCTATTGCTCTGTTGATCTCTGAAAATTGCTGGCTATCTAGCCTTTGTAAAACATGTTTGCGAGGCATTTGATAAATTGAAAACCTTGCTTAATTCCTCTAGTGGTTAAACTTAGAGAGCTCATACAAAATACAGAGAAATCTTTCTTTCCAAACTGGATATAGTCTTTTATAAAATCCATCTTTGCTTTTTTTGCTTTAAATTTAACATAGTGAGTGGTTCACTTTCTTCCAAGTGTCTAGCATTGATTTCTATTACTTCAACAATTTTTTTTCTTGTGAAAAGACAGTGCTTTTCTAGGGTTCTGAAGGAATGGTAAGCAATTTCTCTCATTTTGGGTACTGAGGTTCTTCTTTGGTTGTTAAAAGATTTTTGTGTGTGTGTGTGTTGTTTGGTTATTTTGTTTGCTTGTGTTTTTGGTTCTTATCAACTATAATAACATGTATTTTATTCCAGCAAAAATTATTCTAGATGTGGTTTTGTTGTCTTTACAGGAGTAGCTAAATAACTGAAGAATACTTCAAATTAAAATACTACATATGGAATCTATGGAGAGGACTGATTTTGTTGTTCCTGTATATAACAATCTATATGTCCAATGCAGAGGCATAAAGGAAGGTGTCACCTGGTTGCCCCTTGTCTTTCATTGTCCATCCCACATCACTCATTGAGTTGAAAGTCTTTTCACTATGTGCTCCCTTTAGCTGCGTTTGGCTTCTGCAGGTGTATGCTTTCATGGGTGAAATGTGCTTCTGCTCCGTGCCTCTGTAGTTACCATCTTCAGCAACTTCGGGTGATTTTCATCACTTATGTATACGTATTTTTCCCTTCATCTATAAAAAGGGAACAATGATATGGGCTCTTCATAAAAGTAATGATGAAAAATGAAATTTTATGAAAAGCATAGTTGCTGTTGTTTACTACTGTTCCTAACTCTTGACTCAGGAAAGCCTTTTTGTCTCTTTATAGTTCCCTTTCAGACACATCCATGCTGATGAGAATTTGTGTTGCTTCTTTCGTTACGTAATTAAAGGAAAAATATATCTTTTCTTGCAAAAAAAAACCCTGAAATGCTTATGGTTGCACTTTCAGTCATCAATTCTCATGTTAATTCTTATAATCTCAATTTCTTCTGTTACTTCTTCTTGTTCTAAGCCCTTCTGGTGTGCTCTACTCTCTGTCCTCTGCAGTGCAGCGTCCTGGGGGCAGGGACGGTGCTGGGTCCTGTGGATGTGGAAAGGGCTTGGTGTCTCAGCAAGCTGAGTGGCAGAGAGGGATTGCTCCCCACATCCTGCCTATCTGGGAGCCGCATGCTGCAGAAAGTGGCCAAAAAACAAGCTACATCTTTCAGGCAGCAAGTGTTTCTCCCCTTCCCCCGCTTCCTCCAGGCTTTATTCTGCAGGTCTAAGTTTATAACAAAAGAAACAAAAAGGTTTTTATATAAATGGAGAAGCAAATGGAGCGGAGCTCATGTTACAACTCAGCCTTCTGACAGCCGGCAACGAAGACCTGCCCTGCTCAGAGGCCTCCCTTGCTCTGCACTGCGAGGGAGCTGCTCATATGTGTTCGCCTGCTCCGGTGCTCCGTGATGAGACCCTCAGCTCCAGCTTTCTGCATGTGGCAGAGGTTACTGCAAAAGCATCGCCTGTGCAGTGACCGCAACAGTGGGGTCACTGTCCCCTGCTGCAGCACTATCAGCATGTAAATAAGAAGCAGGGTATGTGGGCAGGGTGTTGAGGTCTCCCAGCAAGCCCCACTGTGTGCAAGTCCTTTAAAATAAAATACCAAAAAAGTGTTTTGACTTTCCATTAGTCATAAAACCCAGCATTTTTCATATGCACAATTAAGTTTAGGCAGGGAGATATATATATATTCTTTCTTCTTCAGATATGGATGGGATCTGCTCAGCCCTTTTGGAGCTGGTGCTTTAACATGTTTAACTTTAAGAAGTTGCTTTAAGATAATGAAGCAGGTGCCAGAAGGCTTTAGGTAGATGAGAGCTAAACCTAGTCTTTTCACTGAGGTGTGTAATTTTAGGCAAGGCAGTATTTGTAAGAGTAAATATCTTCTATTAGATTAACAGATATAGTTAGGGAAAAATAAACAGATTTTCATACACAAGTCCTTCTATTCTTATGTGCTTGGAAAAATCTGGACAGACCGCTCTAGGCTGAAAATAAATCATACTTTATTCCTGATTTCTTCATGTGCAGACTTTCTGTAAGCCATTTAACCAAGGTGGAATACGATTTTAAAAAGTGAATGTTTGGAAAATCCACAGAACGCAGTGAAGCCCCTAAAGAAAGCCACAAATTGCTGTGGGACTTTGAGGCTGGTTGAGTGTAGTTGCATGTTAAGCCCATTTGTAGTTGACAAAATGTTCTGTCTTTCTCTCTCTTCTTTTTTAATCTTTTCTTCTTTTAAATGGGACCTTCCACAAGTTTATGGTCTATAAAATAATAAAGATTTGGGGGTGGTGGGCAAGGGGGAAGTGGGTAGGATAATGCTACACTCCAAAACAAAATGGAAAGTGTGGTTGCTGGCAGGAACAATCTGAATCGGATACATTTTATGGAATAAATCACTTTCTGGCTTCCTGTACGATTGTCTCAGTGCAAAAAAATGAAAAAATGACTAGAGAGAATGAGAAACTTGGGCAGGGCTCTTGAAAGTAATGCAAACATGGCATACAGAGCATCCCAAGACTCCTTTCCATGTGAGATTCAGGCAGGATCCTCATATCTTTTCTTAGCTCTCCTTGCCCTTTGTGCTTCTTTCTGCCTTTGCAGGGCAGGCAGCATGAGCAGAGCTCAGGGATGTTATTTTCTCTGGTTTTCTAAAGGGACCTGATAACAAAACAGATTCCAGGTGACCTTCTGAGTGTGAGTGATCCTGCTCGATGAGCAATGGATATTTGTGAGGTGCCCTTTTCACTTCGATCCCATAATATCTGAACTCCCAAAGTGCGTTGCAACAAACCTTTGCTGGATGTAAATTGTGGATACGCGGAGCCAGGTGTTTTCAAAATGCCAACTTTTGTGCTTTGCAAAAATGGCTGATTTCCTGCCTGCCTTTCCCTTGCCCAGATGCCGTTAGCCGGCAGCAACTTGGTTTTGCACACCTACAGTTCTGTTAGTGCCATGCGCTGCGCAGTGCCCCTGCCCCTGTTTCTCAAGACGTGAGGGAGTTATCCATTCACATCAGGCACATCCCTCGCAATTCCAAGAATGAATGCAGGGAAAACTAGATAAGCACTTTGATTTTCTTCTAATTTAAAATCCACTAAAAAGACTTGTGTGTGTGTGTGTGTGTGGAAAATCCTTGAGTGTTTGCTAACAGTAGGAAGTTTTATGGGTAGAAACAACTCTTTCAGTGACTCTTGCTGTCACTTTTTTTAGAAATCCTATATGCAGATTTGCAGATCTACCTAATTTTTATGCCTGTGTGGTTCTTCTTAAATGGATTGCCAGTTTTATCAAAAAGTGAGGTTGTGATATATTTAGCTTTTTCTTTCTCCTGGCAAGAATACGTTGCCTTGGATCGGTTTGCCCTTTGTCAGCCTAGTGTTTAGGACTCTGAATCTTATCTGAAAGTCTTCTGGATGGCGAAGTGGAAAGGGACTGCTCATTGCTCGAGCACCACATTGCTTTAGCAAAAGCTGAGAAGACTTCATTCTGTATTGTAATGGGCTGGGTAAAAGGAAGCCAAGAGCCTCACAGGGGGCCAGCAGGTTTTTGGTTCTCAGTCTGAATTTGCTTCTGAGCTTTTTCTTAATATCACAATGGACTCTTGCTGTGTCCTTCTAATGCCTTGGCAATGCAGTCAGGGTATATTATGCCATCTGTCCAGGAGTCAACACTGCGGGTCAAGCTAATTTAAACTGGCACTTTTCATCTCCCTATGCCTGTGTGCATTACATTTAATAGTTTAAGTGAGTGATTGTATCTCCTGACCCCATAACAAAGGACAAAGCTCATGTTTATATTTTTTTCATTATCTCAAGTTGTCAGGGATATAGACATTTGATCCTTTCATGCAAAATCTAGTTAAACTGATGGCTGATGCTCAACTTTTTAAGCTATACCTTATTCCCCTGACATTCTCTGGCACACCTTTTTTTTTTTTGAAAGGTAGGCAAGTATGCAAAAATATGTATGGTAAAATTTTACAAATGGAATCCCCCAGATTGAAAAACCTAAATGTATAATTTGGAACTGGTATTTCTTCTTCACACTGACAATCATTATTGGTATAGTGTAGGGGGAAGAGTTTGCCCAGTGGCAAAGGAAGAGTTTGCAGAGGGATTCTGAAGGAAAAATATGCCCATAAATACTTTGGGGGCTATGTGAAGATCAACCTTTACATCATTGTTTCTCATTTGAGCTCTGAAATGAACACAGATGCGCAGAGATGGTGGTCGAATGTGCAGAATGGAGGTTTGGCAATAAATAAAGATATGTATAATAGTATAATATATATTTTGGAATAAGCAGGGCAACTCAGAAGGATAATGTTCAGTTTGCTTTGTCCTTCACGTTTTGCTTCTTTCTGTTCATTCTCTGACTTGTAGCTACTTTTCAAAGTCACCATGTTTCCATTATTGTCCTTTTTCTATCCCTCAAGAAATAGATAGAATCGCTGCTAAGCAGAGAAGGGGAAGAAGGACCACACAGAAATACTTGTTTATTTTTTAAGCACATCTGAAGTTTGGAACAGAAAATACTGTTCATATGATTAGGTTGTCAATAAGCTATTTTCCCTCGCTTTTACAAAAATGTCAGAAACCGTGACAACATAAATCTTTCTGCAACTGCCCCATTAGCCTCAGGGATCAAAATCACAACTGTTGATCTGCAATTAATTTTGGAACCCACTGAGGCATATCTATGCAAATTATCTTTGTAGACAGATATATTAGTTGTTAGTTTTTCTTGTGACAAGAATCTTCCTTTTAGAGGAAAACCCTGTCCTATCCACCAGCCAGTCAGCTATTCATCTGCAACCTCATTGTGCTCTGAACCTTTTATCACCAATCAAAACTGTGCCACCCTTTAGAACATACATTTAAAAGGCTGTAATGTGAAGAAATGAGAATAAATATTTTGGGCCTCAAACACTGAGCTGGGATAGAAAGAAAGGCTTGTGTCCCTGTTCGTCATCCCAGAGACTCTAAAACTGAAAAACTGCAAATGAGACACCATGGTGCAGCCCAGAGCACGCAGGCAGATCTAAGGGTTCTGCTTGCCCCATGGAAAAACTTATAGCTAAAAGTTTTTGAATTGCCAAAATTAATGTTTTTACAGAAAGTTATTAATTTCACACCTAGTCTATATACCAACAATGCTAGACATAACACCATAAACACAAACATATTAAATCACTCTTTAAAAGGGTAGAAGAACAGAAAGCACAATATGCAATATATCTTTTTCCATGTGATAGTGACTCTAATTTCATATGTATGTTTTTATATCAAGAAACTTCTGTGCTACACATAGAAGAAATGAATTTTGAACCAGTATTAAAAAAATGAGAAGAATTATAGTTCTTGCGGAAACACTGGCAAAACTTTCAATATTAACCCTTATATTATAATGCTATTTCTCATTTCCATTGCATCTGAAATATATTTCAATTTGGTAATACTGATTTGTGGTTTATTAATCAAAATGTCACTATAAAGTAATCTTTACTGTTATTATGAGTTAAATATTATATTCTAACTAAAGGTTACCTGTCCAAAAGCTAGATTCAAAAATGAAAAATAGGACTAATGGGATATTAGACCACTGGTGAAAGAGAAAAATTATGAGAAACTATAATGGTGACTTCACTGGCTATTATCAATCTGGCAGTGTAATGATGTAACACAGAACTGTGCCTTTAAAATGACATTAAATGATTCCAGTCAGGCAAGACAAAAACGGCTTGGAATTACAAGTTAATATTAATCCAGAACTTACTGTAATATAAACTCAGAAACTCCCATTATAAGTAATAAAACTATGGAAAAAATGGAAGAATGAACATTTATTAGTTTAAATGTGCTGTACTTACATGACATGATAGAAAAGCTTGTTCATGCTTACAATTTTAATGTGTCTAAATCACAGGAAGGACCATCTCAAATAAGCTTTTACAGAGAAGAGGGATGAGGGTGGTAGTCATCAAGAGGAAAATTAGTGAAATTTTGTGTGAGAGGGAATGCTATAAGGTGATAAGACCTTCTTTGCTTCCAGCGAACTAAATGATGTTATTCTACATTATAAAAATGGACTTAACTGTTGGTCATTTTCCCTTTAATTCAGCTTAATTCCTGCCAGTTATTGTGCTCAGCCTGTGCTCCATGGCAGCACACTTCCACCCATAAAGTACCGGAATAAAAGATGAGGAATACTGTCAGTGAGGCATCTTGCATGGAGCTATGCTTGTTTGAATACTATTTTCCTTCCATGAAGACACAGTCTGGATTTCACCTGAAGTGGTGGATCCTGCACAAGAATGAGGAATTGTCTAGATGACTTCCTGAGATCCTTTTTGGCTCCATTTTTGGTGAATAGGTGTCCTGTATCAGAGTCCCAGCTGAGCTTTGGGGCAAACGCACTCTCATATCTCCCAAAAGAGGAGGCCTGGAGGCAGTGGCTACCCAGGACTCTGGGATTTGTGGGGGCTGGGCTCTAGAGGAGCTTGTAGGAGTACCAGACAGCAGCCAGACTGTCTACATGGTGTTTCATCCACCTGTTTTCTCTCCGAGGATTTCCAAAGCTTTACAGTGTGTGTATGTGTGAACTGTAGATTTTTGACTGGGCGAAGGCAAATTCATTGATGTATCCCTTACAATGTCCTTTGAGCTTTCTGAAATGCCTCATTTGAAACACGGCAAACAGAGCCAGAATAGAACCGTATTGGATTGCACTCTGAAGACAGAGTTTTTCCGTCTATGCATCTGCCTTTAAATCTACTCCTCTTTTTAGGAAGCAAAGATATTCTGTGATTTGGCATATACCCAATAGGATGATTATCCCAGGAAGCTTTATAAACCGGTCTTTTGCCTTGCTTGGGAATATCCTCTTAGGAGGTTGATGCCATTTTTATCCCCACTTTCATAGTGGATGACTCTCTGCTCATCTTTGGAACTAGACATGTGCCAATTGCCTGAGAGAGGAGATCTATTGGTAACTGGCATTACAAAGAACTCACAGAAGACTAAAAGAATATATTCTTCTCTTCTTTTATCTTCTTCTCTTCTCTCAGAACTTTTGTAATTTTACTCAGTAAGCAGAGATAATGTATGTAATAAGTAAGGATATTTCAGAACAAGCTTCTGGTAAATAAATACACTGGGCTTAATGATACATGAATACAAGTATGGGATATGGGATATGAAGGAAAGAGAGGGAAATTGGCAGTAATATTTAGCTGGGTAAAGTTATGCTATTACAAAGTGGTAATGCAAATGGTAATGCACATCTTATTTGCTCTGCATGACCAGTAAGAAAATTAACCAAAGACAGCTTTCGCTCTTAGTCTTCTCTCTGAAGAAGTTTAAATTAATAAGCTGTTCATAAATGAAATTTAAAACAAACAAAAATAAACCTATTGAATATCCTTTGGACGGAATAGCTTGTGCATGTTGCTCCAGTAGTTGTAGACTGTCAAGTAGTGGCACTTTATCTGAATAATTACTTCTTAACAAACTTTGTTTCCTTCATTCAATCATGCCTGGTAAGTAGATGTTCCTAGTGTGTACCACCTGAAATGAATTGGGAGACAGACGTCCAGAGGACCGTTCTACTTTCAGAACAAGTAAAGCCCATTTCTGATCTTGGAGAATGCAGAAGTCAGTGTCTTACTATTCAGCGTAATCATTTATAGTCAGTCTGAGTTTGGAGTTGGAGACAAATAGTGTTTTGCAGCATTCTTCTCTTATTGACATATCTTTCTTCCATGCTGTTGCTGTAGTGTTTGTTTTGCACTTCCAGCTTCTCTTGTTTGCAGTGCAAGTGCTTAGGATGCTGAGTCACTGTCTTGCTATACTGCATGAAGGTTATATGGATTTTGAAGTCCACTGCTGTCTTGAGACATACTTTGAGAGCCAAATGTTTCTGTAGCCAATTAATACATGGGAAGACCTCTTGAAGTCTTCCAGAAAAGATTTAGTCTGCTTAGTTGGAAGTTTTTTTCATGAGCACTTTGAATCTTTTTCTTATGTTTATTTTCTCACAAAGGTTCAGCTGACCCCATGTATTCACTAGCAATAGATAAAAACACTTGGATAATAAATAAGGATGTCATTTCTGTACTATAAACTGTCTTGGTTTAATTTTAATAAGTGATGAATTTGATCCATCTGGAAGTGAAGTCTTAGTTCTTTCAAATAGATAAACATATTAGAGACTTCGTACAGCTAAAATGTCTTAAATTTTTACTAGCTAGCAAGAGGTTGTTTTCCTTCTTATGTAGTTAACATTGAAAATTTGATTTTAACCTATGCTTGCATAGAGGGAAAATTTTAATCTAGAGCCTTTGTTAAGTCTTTCTCATTCAATTCTCAGTATTATGGAAGTCTGATGCTTGAATGAGGCTGAGCTATCTTTTAATTCTTAACCTGTCTCCCATAAAAGGCTAGACTCTTTGATCTGTGTAAAAGGAAAAATCACCATGGAGAAGCCTCCCCCTGTTTGTCCAAATGTAGTAGAGTCTCTAGGCTATAGCCAAATTATATTTGTTTGTGTCTTAGACTGGTTGATTTGCATATAAAAGGGATTTCAGTGGCAATATCAGCTCTTTCATGGTGTTTGCAGTGGGGGAGAAAGGCTAGTTAAATTTTGATCTAATAGGCTGCTCTGCTGTGATGTAATGTAATTAGTGTCTTGTAGTGTAGATACTGCCGGATGGCGCGTTTCAAATATCTGGTAGGTGCCTACCAAGGCCTGAGGTACAAGAATACTAATCTCTATAAGGGATAGAGACTTTTTCTATCAGAGACCGAAGACACAGAAATGGCCCAGAATATATGTTTTTCTTGAAAGGAGAAAAATCTGTTGAACACGTATTCAAAAAAGATTGAAGAAAATTCAGTCTCAACAGATACGCAAAATTTGTAGAAAGAGTTTCAGTCAGCATCTCTTGAATTCATTGCTTTGGCCACTGCAGAGATAAATAGAATATACATAACTAGCATGAAGTGCAGGCCATGTTATATGCTAGGGGACAATGACAATGACAAAGAAAAATAATTTAAAGAAGTTACAGGAATGAGCTTATATTGATGGAATCTAGTTCTAGTTTAAGTGAAGTGAGAGGTATTGTGCTGTTGTTTTTCATATGATTGGAATGGTTTTACTTCTTGTAGGCAGTGAAATTGTGAATAATCGCATGGAAAAATTTCCTATTAGTAACTTTGCATAATACATTCCTTTAATAATCTCTGTTTCACAGAAAAGGCTAAACTGTAGTTTCATGAAAAATCCTTCACATTTTTTGCTTTCTCCCTTGCCTTGATGCAGATGCAGACTAGGGTAGGAAGAAAGAATTGTTCTTGTAATGGACCTTGATGTGCTCCTCTTGAGGGATGCACAGCCAAGTGAATATCTGCCACAACCAGAAGAGAGGTTCACATATCAGGAGTTATGTTGCAGAAGTGTGAGCAGCAGGCATGTTGTCAGACCAGGCTGAGACTTGTCTCTCCCTTTCACTGGAGTCCTTGATCATACGCTGAGGGTGATGTCTGAATTCTTCATTATCCCCATTTGACCCCTAACTTATCCCCTTTTCATGAGAAGGGAAAAAATCATAGTTCAGATCACAAGACCAAACTTTGTCCCTTGGAGCCTTATATCTCCCCTCTCAGTACAGAAGAAAATAAATAGTGCAGGTAAATGTGCATTTTTAACTGGAGTAGTGGAAATGCTAACTAAACTATAATCTGTTTTGGGTATTGAGTATGGTATTATTTAACAATAACTATTGCTATTTCCATATAAAGGATGTAATATCATACAAGAATATGAACTCATATTAATATTTTAATGTGAATTCATACTAAAAGCTAGTGCAAAGTACACCTGCATTTTGCAATCTTTTTAAACAATGCGAGTATACTGCTTTCATGTCTGCTATCTTCAGAAAACCACATGTGCCCCAACCCCTCCCAAAATCCTTTTAGACCAAGCAGTGTCATTGCAAATAAAAGATGTCATCTCTCCCTGCAGACTCTGCCTTGGTTATCTGCATAATGAGGAAGTGTTAGACTAAAGGGTCTGGATAATATTAATGATATCTGAGGAGGGAAAGGTTGTCAAGTTTGTCATCACTGATTAAATTGTTGAATCATAGAAAATAGGCCTGGAAGAGACCTTGTGAAGTCATGAAGTCCCTGAGTTAAGATGAGCTATACTGATATTCTTTCTTGAAAGATGTTTGTGTAACCTTTTCCAGTGATTTCTATTTCCATGACCTACTCAGAAAATCTATTCCAAAGCTCACTCTTAATGTTTAACCTTTGATGCTGTCACTACTTGTTCTTTCCACCATGAACAAGTAGAACAGATGATTCTCTTCTTCTTGACAAGAGCTTTTCACGTAATTGAAGGATGTGATAATCTTTCCCCTCTTCCTATTAAACTGTTTTTCTGTCTTTGTGTTTTCTAATCTCTACCTTTTTTTTGCTCTTTTCTGCAGAGTTGTTGGAGAAAAAAAAGGTTTGAAACACTCTAAACATCTTTACACTTTAGCCCTCCTTTAAGCCTTCCTCCTACTTTAGGAAGGAGAAGAAACATAAGACTGGATTATCATGTGTTCTTCTAGGGTGCCCAAAGGACTTTCTCTGGTACTGTTTCTGGTTTTTTTTTGTTGTTGTTGTTGTTGTTGTTGTTATTTCTTGGCTTCTTGCTAATTTTAGAAGTTTTAAATTTAAAATTATTGATATGATTCTAAAATATATATGCTTTTCAGAAAAGCTTTGTATCTTCTTATCTTGCTGAACACTTTTTTGTCTGCCTGATTAGGACAGGTTGGATATACTTGCCCCTTTGCATTGAAACCTTCAGTCGCCCAGATTTTTCACATGGTATAGCAGTGTATCTAACTGCATCTAACTCTGTTTAAAATATCAGCTTCAAGGCTCTGATTTAAACTACTACCATATGCACAAATATTTTAGGGGGGCACCATTAAGGAATTCTTAGCCTTTTAGTTCCTGCAGTCAGGTTTTTCTAAGATCTTTTACTTTGCTCAGGGCTTTGGAACTGCCTTTGCATCAAAACTTCACAGTTAGCAGCCTAGCTCTCCATTAATTTTGTGTCTGTGCTTTGTCTCTTGACTGGACGCCACCTATTTCCACTATGAAGCATAGGTCACTTTTTTTTTTTTTTCCCACTGAAACAGCTGTTTTCCTGGCAGCCCTTGGGACAAACTTCTTCCAGGTCTGTTTCGGCCCTTGAACTTTCTAGAACTGAGTCAAAAACATTGAGAAATGGATGGTTATTAATGGCACTACATGACAGTCTCATAGGGATCAGTCTCCTGTCCAAACCCGTGCCTTAAGGGTGATATCCTGGCAACACCTGTGCAGGGATGTCATTATCCATTGAAGTGCTGTGTCTTGCTAGTGCAGCCCATAGATAAGAGATTAGCTGGGACTGGTAAATGTAAACCTGAACACTGAGCTTTTGTGTCTGTGACAAAGTATCTGAATCACGTGGCAAAAAAACGGATGCATGTAGTAGACATTTGGATTAATTGCCTCCCCTTCCTCCCGCCCAGTAAAAAGTTAAATAACATGGAGTAGTTTCACTGCTTTGTGAAGGAGAAAGAAAATGATTTCTTTTAAGCATATCCTGTAGTCACACTTACTCTGTGTGTTTCTGGGTGAAAACTGAGCTATATTTACCTGGTCCAGGTATATTTATGCTTAATTGAGCTGTATTTACCAGCACCAGACTGTGCTCATGGCCAGGCTTTCTTATATGCAGTAAACCCCCTGCCTTAGCTATATAGGCTTTTACTGAACCCTGAAACAGTCCCCTGTGGAAAAAGTTTAAGTCCTATCAAAGAGCCTCAGCATCATCCAAAGAGGATCTTCAGGCAGTCTGAGTAAACTGGGCATCAATATGGACCAGACCAGCTACTGTTACTCTGAGACCATGCTGCCTACCGCCCTGCTCTCTGCATGCCCCTCTGACCTTGGTTGAGCTGTGTGCTGGGTAGCTGGGTTACACATGCCTGAGGTTACAAAGTACCTTTTACATATATTATATATGAAGCAGCAGTTTGTGGCCTTTCTAGTCAGGCAGAGCAACTGAGTCATAGTTCCTATTAGAAAGCATTGCTCAAGAACAGGCTCTCCCTCCATGTTGAAATGTTGGCACATGATTTAAAATTGTTTTCTGGGTAAAAGGATCTCAAAAATTTGAAGGACTTGAGCAAGGTTGCTAATGCTTTGTGGATTTGAAATTGCTTTAGCCTGGAAATTGGTTTCTGGTCTTGAGACAATCTTTAGCGAGGGTATCAAAATCAGTTGCTAGTCCTTAAGGAAGTAGGATGTCTATATGACATCCCTTGAGGATCCCTTCTGATTTTTCCATATCCAGAAATAAAATCCTTTCTCCCCCTCCTTCCCAGTGTCCCAAGTGTTCATGTATGGGTCACCACAGTACAGATAATTGAGAAAGCAAAGTATTGAAACCAGGGGCTTTGAAAAATGTCTGTAAAGCCATTTATACTTTTTGCTTTTATACTTGGAAAAAAAAATATTTCCACCTGTATTTGAATTTGAAGAGAAAATAGAATTTTTGAGGGCACGAAAGAGTTCAGTCTTCTGAGCATGAATATTTAAGCAAGATGTGATCCTAAAATGACAAGGAGTCAACATCTGGGTATGTTTTCCCACATTAGCAAATGATGTCCTAAATTGTGCTGTTGAACGTGATGTTAAACAGCTGCTTGGTTTCACCCCAGAGGCAGCGTATTCTGTATCTCACTTCTATTTTGTAAAGTGTCTTTAGAAGTTCTGAGATGAAAAGCACACAGGGAAAGTGTAAAGTAGTAGCATTGAGACTGCACTGTATTTGGTACCTAGAAAATCATGTTATAATTCAATAAAAAGTTGCTGACATCTTGCTTATAATGCTAATTTTTGGCACTACTGTATTACATTATCCAACCACCGTTTCCTATTATCTACATACCAAATTTTTCAGCTCTGTAATGTGAGTCTGTACCCACCATGTACTAGTGAAATACCATGCAAATAGCTGCCACAAATATTAACAGCTGCTCTCTTTCAAGGTGCTCTTGCCTTTTTTCCACAATTTACAAAAAAAAAAAAAAAAAAAAAAAAATCCTGCCAAAGGCATCAACCCATTACACATGCTGAAAAGTCTGGTGGCTTTTGAAGCAGAATGTACAAGCAGGTTTACCTATCAATCTGCTTTTTTGGAGAAGAAAATGTTGTCTTGGGTCAGGGAAAGAATTCTTTGGGAGTTGTTGGTATTTAATAAAATTACTCTCAGGAAGTTTAGAATGGATAAAAAAGACGAAGGTTTTATAAACTATGCAGGCATTCTTCCTGCAGGGATTATGCACAGGATACTGAAATATAACACATCCCTGCTTGTGGTTTTTTTCTTCATTTTTGTGTCTTAAAGAGATGAATAATCTATTACAAAGAAAAAGTATGAATGTAATGTACCTGCACTGAGCAGGATCTTAACATCTGTACTTCTCCAAAACTTTCATGACTGTGTAAGCATGTTCATACCCAAGCAAAAATATGATTTTATATGCATATAAATGTAATGATAGTCTCTTACAGAAGAATTGGTGAAGTGGTGTCACTTCTTTCTTTTTTACAAAAGTTTTCAAAGTAAAAGTATCTTTTGAAACTGGCCTTCTCTTTTTGGCCCACCTGGAAACAGTTAACCACTTTCCTGGTTTCTAAGACCAAATTGAGCTCTAACTACGTCTGCAAAGTCAGAAGTTCTGAAATTAACTTTCTGTTACCTAGTGTAGGTCAAATCAATTCTCTGCCCAATTATATCATTTTTTGCTCCAAAATATGCTCATAACCTATATTTCTTGCAGAAGAATATTTTGAGAGGCTTTCCACAGCTTGTTTAAGTTGAATTGCTGAAAACGATCTTAACCTGCACTAAGGATGAAGACTTGAAAGAGCATCCTGTAAAAGGCCTTACAAATGCAGATCTTTAGGTATAACCTTCCTAAAATCTGTGGAAGAACATGTCTGAAAATGGTGTGAAGGATTTCCTGCTGATTATTAACTATGCTGGGTTTGCATTGTTGCTCTGAAAGAATCATCAAAGCCTGAATTCAGAAGTAGGTTATTGTGGTATTTTGATCTGAAAGAACCCACTAGCGCACTAGGACTAAAAATGTCCCATCCGGCCACTTTCTTTTGCCCTCTTTTCCCCCTACCTTGTGCTAGCAGAAGCATTTGCTTGCACAGTGAACCAGAGAGGGAAGAGGTTCATTTATTTTACCTAAATATGTTTGTTAAAAATAGACAAATAATCTGCAACTAATTTATTTGCTTTGGATTATTTACTTTCAGTCTTTGTAAGTGCTTTTAGAATTGTAATTCTGTGCTGCTGTGCCTCTTACTCCACAGTAAAAATTACTTTTAGAGTCACAAGAAAGCTCTAAAAAGCATTCTCTCCCCCCGCTGAGGAATATTTCTCTGTATTCACATCACATAACATAGCCTCTTTACAGATTACAAATGTCATTCAAGTCAAACCAGTCTGGTAGTGAGTCTCCTCTAAATAAACTTTCTTTTATTCCTTTGGTCTTAAAGTCTGTTCACTGTCTCTATTTTCTTTGCTCTTTTGTGTGCAGCTAAGATTTATAAGGGCTGCAGTTACATGTTATATGCTTTCTTACATTTGTCATTTTAGTCTCAAGACTTTGGAACACAGAATTTACAGTGGCTGTAAATTGGACCCCCCAAAATTACAACCCACTTTTGCAATGTTCTGAATTTGATGTAGAAAACCAGTAGAATGAGAGGCAGTTCCCATTATTCTCTATGCAGAAAACCAGCTCCTGACTACCATTAAAATTAAAGAGGAGCGTATACCAACTCTCTTGCTTTTTCAGTAGTTAGAGGAAATTCTCACCACTGTAAGAATCTGCGTCTGTACTTTTGTAGCAAGCCAAGCTGGAACGTGATCTGAGAAACTTGCATCTTCAGGAAAATTCAAGCATGGCTCCCAGACTTCTGCTTGGGTCCCATGTCAAAGGGGACTGTGTTTCTTAATGGAACATAATAGAATGTTCTAAACAAAATATAAAAACCCGTTATAAATAAACTTAATTAAGCATTTTCAGATGAATAAACAGTAGTTTTATAACTCTTGCTATAAAATCTTATAATCTTATAATTAACTCCATGTTTAATATCAAAATGACAGTCTGCATGGAGTTGCATAGAGGATTAAATGGGGAAATGTCCCACATGTGGTTTTTGGCTGCCATGCGTGACAGCTTTTACATGGCAATGACATCCCAGTGCAAAGGAGGAGGAGGATTGCTCATCTGTCACCTGGATAACATGTGCTAAGTAATGATGGTGAACCTTGTGTTTAATTGCCTTATTCGCAGTTGTTCCTCAAGGCTCTTTTTGTTCACATTTCTCCCAAATTGGCCACTTTTCCATGTGAAGCTACATCTCTATACTCTATGAAAGGTAAGAAAGTGAAAATCAGGCTTTGGTTTGCTTAGGATATATTCCAAGATTATATTACTTGTGTGAGGTATGTTTCCCACTGTTACTGGAGCACTGGATGAGATCTTAATTGATCTCTTGTTCTTTCTTTTCTGGGCAGAATGAAGTCTTTGAAGATGAATACTGGCTCATAAACTAAATGCTTTCAGCTGTTGCTGCTGAACATAACAATTCCTAAGAAGATTTTTGTCAGTTGCTTAGAGATTTCCCTGCTTTTATAGAGATGAAAAAGTTTGTAGTTTAACCCTTAAGCAATTCCTGGATAATGTCTACAGTTGAAGTTTAACAGCTGGAGAAGGAAAAGCTTTTGGGGTGTTATTAGTTATTAGAAGTTATTAGAAAGGCCAGTACATGCTTAGATGCAGGTTTTGGTATGATCTGTCATATGCAGCAGGTCATAATCTGTGTCAGTGACCAAGTTGGCTTTCTCTGTCCTGATAAAATGTGAATCTATAAATTTAGGTAAACTTCAGTTTTGCTACTTTGTGTGTGTACGTATAGTAACTAGGTGAGAGAGGACCATAGGACAAGACCAAAATACTACAGACTGGCAAACTTTCTTTCCCATCCTTCTTGCACAGAGAATGGAGATGTGCAGCGTGGTGTGGCTGGCAGATGATAATGAATAATCAGAGCCTTATGACATGGCTTAGCTGGAAACCCCCTGACACAGAAAAGACACTGCATGAAAACCAGAAGCGTGATGGGGTTAGAAGGGATGAGTGTGTTGGGAGTCAGGCACGCCCGTGCTGAAATACTGACCAAAGGGAACTTTGCCTCTCTGCATTTTGATTTCCATGGAAAAGCGAGGAAAAATGTTCTCTGTTTGCCTGCCTGCTGGAGGAACACACAAAAATATGTGCTTTGCTTTGAATATTTACTGGTAAGTTGTGGCTATTGGTGCTTATCTTTGTGTTGAAGTATATGTTAACATGAAAGTAGCCATTTAAACATGGGCAAGACTCCAAGTAAAGTTTACAGATAACTTGCTGTACATTTAGCCCACTACTCCATCATCAACCTATGTCTTCCTTCCTCCTGCCAGACACCTTCAACCAGAAACCCTGCCAATGCTGTCTACCTCTCCTGCTCTTCCACTGCAAGCTCCAGTCCTATTCCCTATGTGTTTCAGCTGCAGGCTCCCCTTCATTCCTCTGCTTCCCAAGTTCCTGTGTTTCACTGCTTATGCTCCACTTGGTTGAGCTGCCTCATGTAGGGAACCAATCACTTCAGGCACTGTTCGGAGGTGAACATTGTGGTCCCTTCGTACTGAGGCTGCAGCTCCTGGGGAGCAGCTGATATGGTGAGAGAGCAGGGGAGGCTTGTGACTGCTGCCTGAAGTTATGGTGGGGTAGAATAACTGGGCAAAAGGAAGGAGAAAGGCCTTGGGTAGGATCCAAACTTCCCTTTCATTTATAATCTACTGTGGAGAATGCCATAAGGTCTGTATGGTTTGTACTCTCTGGAAGTCTTCTCTGTTAGGAAACCCTCAGAGCAGCCATTGAAAGCTTTGGATAAGAAAGGAATATCTGGTTAGTTTAAGTAGAAAAGGAATATGGAACAAACAGGGAAGATTGTGGTAGGTTTGGCAACAGTGGAAAAAAAAAAAGGCCCATTGCTGCTAGGGAATTTGTTAAGTAGAAAGTAAGAACCTGGGATTCCTTGATCTCCCAGGTTCTCTCTGTCAGCAGATGTCTAAGTCACTTAGTGACCAAACTTCAGGTTTCCTTCCCTCCGTCTGATATCTGTGAAAAGTTACAATCCAGTAATATCGTTACCTGCAGCTCAGATAAAGTTTGTCTTGTGAATCTTAAAATCTTACCTAAAAATGTGCCTTTTGAGAATCCACAGTGTTTTTTTTTCACATTGTAATGCATTGTGGTTTTTAATTTCACAGTCTTTTCAATATATTTGAAAAAAGAATAGTAGCTTCTAGTCACATGGGCCTTCTTATTATTAACTTTTCTTAATTTTTGCAACGTTAACTTCTTAGTAATGTTTTCTAAGTTTCCCTATTTTTTTTCTTTTCCAAAGGTTTTCTAATTTAAGCAGAATTCTAACTGTGATGTTAGCAGTCGATGGAAAATTCTGTTTTCATTCCTCTTTAATGTTTTCTTTTGCATTTGTAAATAATTCCTAGTATAACAATGTGAAATAAACTCTTAAAAATGAGAATGTCTCCAATACCTCATAATTATATTTAGTGCTTCAATTCGCCTAAAAAATGCTTTCATGAGAACATTAGTCGGTAGCTATAACTGGAATAAAATAAGATCTTAGTATGCTATCTTGACTTAAGTCTTCCTACAGTTAGCTCTAACATGTGACACTCCATGAGATTTGCAACCTGACCATGTACTTTCATTATATTGCAGAATATGCTGAAGATGTCAATTCTGTACTTATATGTAAAACTTTTAGCAGTTTGAAAAAAGTGTTTTGCCTTAGATGTCAGAAAATCAAATCCTTATTATATCCCATGAGTTCCATATTAGGCTGGAATTCCAATGGAAATTCATGAGGGACTCTCTGTCTGCAGGGTTTTGTAATGTGGCTATGAATACCACTGTGAATGTTTTTCTTAAAAGCTGAATATTCACACATGCCCTATCGGTAAACCGCTGGGTTGCTGCATTAAGATTTTATTTACCATTGGAATAAATATACTACCCAGTATACACATAGTGAGGAACCACATATGGGGACCATTTGTAAGCTATATCAACATCAGTTAATTTGTTTGCTGTATTTAGTGCTGTGCATTAGCATTGGGAAGTACATATTTAAAACCAATAACTTTACTAGTTAATCTCTTCCTTTGAACATTTTGGTCCTGGAAGTCCAGTGAAACATGCTTTGAACCTGTTCTTAGAGTTCAGGTTTTATGATCTTTTTTGGAAGACTTTTTTTTTTTTTTTCTTACTTAAAGTAATACTTCAGTATTCATATTCCTAATACAGATTTTAAAAACTTAAAGGAAAACATATACAAGGCAGCAATGTACCCATTTTTATTGAACTCCTTCTTATTTTATGGAAGGTAATTATAGTGCTCGAGCCATTTTTTCCAAGACTCTATTGCCCTATACTACATATAACCTGTGGAGAAAGGAGTAAAATGCATTGGCCTGACTTTGCATTTCACTTCTTAAAAGTTACTTGATGATATGGGCAATGAGAAATGAACTTCTGAATAAAGCATTTTTGCTGAATATTTTAATAAGCCATTTATAATTTTCTAACTTATTTATGGCCATAGCCATTTGATACTGTATATTTTTAAATAGTTGATTGTTGGCACTAGCTGATACACCTGTCATAATATCTATTTACAATATATACATCCTCTCTGCCAAGTTAGGTCATAGTTTATAATGTGGTTAGTACTGAATTCACAACATGGCATGATCCTGTACAACAGTCTAAACTTGTGGAACCAGCTAGATGGTGGTAATCTTATAGGGAGTTTTATTGAGCTGCAGCTCCACATGGGGATATTGGAAATAAGTTGCTGAAGTGAAACTAAAATTTATATAATTAATCATTTTGAAATGAATTTTCTTCTCTGTGTGTGTGTTTTTGTTTGAGATAATTAACTAACCACAATTTGTTTATATAAGGTGTGTGTAATCTGTTTATAGAGCATGGCAGCTGACATAATGTAGCTCTTGGCGAGCTGTGACATTCCCTTCCCACAACTCACATTTGAAATGATAAAACAACATTCAGACGAATAACTCCCCACCAGGTAAAAACCATTACAGCCCACATTCTCCAATAATATTTTCAGTCCACCTTGTTAAACCTTTTCATAGCAGCAGGCACAGGTACCACTCCGTTTGCTATAACTATGGCGCAATTCTTCAGCTGCTCTGGGGCCCCACAAATGTAGCTGAAGTGAGTTCACTGCTACTGAGAAGTGTGTTTGTTGTAGACCAAAATGTTATGATACGATCCAGACAAACAGAATGAGATTTGATTAGGGGATTAGGAACAAGAATAGACGTCTCATGTCACTGAGATGGAAATATGATGCAGGGCACAGGGAATTTGAGCCAAAACATTTACCATCACCAAGACTTGCATCACTGACTGTGTTCTGCAAAAGCACCCTTTAAAAGCACCCTGATGTGCTTAGAAAAGACATTTCAGCCACCCCAGAATATCAAACATCTCTTTCTGAAGGTCTGAGAGATCTGAGAGATGCATAGTTTTTTTTTTTTTTTTTTTGGATCGGGATCCTTGTTGATGTTTGTTTTCTGGACTGATACATCTTCCCTAGAGACAGATAAAAGCGGGGCTGTACAAATATCTGGGTGCAATCTCCTCCACGTAGACATTTCTGTGTAAACCTGGCTCATGCACCTACTGCTGGCAGTTTCTGCAAGAGAGTCCATGCTGACAGGAGCTAGTGCAGAGGCAAAAGGCACTAGCTTTAATCTGAAGAAGAAACACTAGTCCCTTGGGCAGGGCTGGTCAGCAGGGCTATGTTTGGTGCAGCAATCCCCTATGGAAGCATAACCTGGTAAAAGCAATGACTGGAGGGGCTCAAATTCACGAGTTTGCAAGCAGCCTGAATACATGTAATGGAAGGGACAGGACAAGAAAGATTTATCCACAAGAACAGTTTGGCACTGGTCCCTCCTTTGACGCTTCCCTCTTTTGCTCTGCAATGGGAAAAAACAAGCATGAAGAAGAAAGTAAAACCAAGCAACTGTATTGACAAAAGCCAGTGGAGAAATCCTGCCTCCTCCTAGGTAGAGTCCTTCCCCCTGTGTGAACAAGCTTGCAGTTCCTGGTACTGTCATCTTGTTATTTCTCAGGCCACAATAATGAAGTCACGAGACAGACAAATGTTGCTTGCTGATGCTGCCGATATTTCTGTCAGAGGGCTCCTCTTGCCACCCTGATGTAAAGGCCTTACACAGAGCACATACCAGTGCTGAAGCAGCATTGCTGCCTGCGTACAAGCATGCAGCCCAAGCATGCAGATGTGCCATCCGCAGTCTGTGCGCTCCTCAGCCTCTGGGGTCTCCTGCGGTCACCGCTGCAGGGGCCTTGCAATTTGGAAATTCAATTTAAAACATTAATCCTGCCCCTACTCATCTGTGGACTCTTTTTCAGGATGGTTTGATCTTACAAGTGCTGCTTACTAGATTTAGCACCTATTTTATCTTGCCTCCATGTTGCTGCCACTCACGTTCACTGCACACAAATGAGCGGCTCGGGCCTTTGCAAGCTGGGAGCTGTGAACTCCCAGCTGCATGTCCAAGTTATCAGTTTCTGAGGAGTGTTCCTCTGGCTAAGCTGCCAAAAGACAGCAGGGAATATTATGTTCTGTAAATTAGTGAACTCTGTGCCGAATTCCAAATTTGAGCCATTGTTGTGAGATTTCCCATTGCCAAATTGCTGCAATTCAAGACTCATCAGGTACAGGTGAAATGGGGCTGTGATGGTTCTCTTGCCCTGGAAAGACATGTCAGAGAACACCCTCAGCTGGTATGATAGTTGCCTTGAACTGAACTGAGACTTGTCTCCAGCTGAGGATCTACACCAAGGAGAAAATCCCAGCTTTACTGAAGTAATTGGGAATTTTGCCCTTCAATTCAATGATATAGGCTGTCAGTCAAAAATGCCTTGGGGATGTGGGAAGACTGCAACATGACACTGGAGGAGGTGTTTTTCTTCCTGCAGGTAGTAGCTTCAGATAGACACAAGAATGATGGAGAAGGGCCAAGCGGAAGGAGGAGAGGTCGTTCTTTCAGTAGTTCGGAGTGTGTGTTATGCACTGTGCTTACAGGCACCCGCTGGCTGAAGTCAAGATATATTGCTGATTTAAGTGTTATTTCTGCCGGAAAAAAGCTACTATGGCAAGAACATAGAAGTAGTGTCTGCTGGTTTATACATCAGTAGGGTGTCCTCACCCTCCTCTTCAGCATTAGCACTATTTAGTATTAGTCTGTGACTGTCCAGTCCTCTGGGTAGCAGATAGAAGGCAAAGTTTTTCTCAGGACATATCCCATTCAATAATGGCAGCTATTTTTTCACTTATACTTTCATTTTGTAGGTATACATACCTGATTTTTTTTTTATTCTTGGCTCTTCTAGCTTTTCAGGGAGTTAGTTGTTGTACATGTTCTCTTTCTGTCTCCTTTGTGCTTCCTGAAAGGTTGAGCATTTGGCCTGAGTACTGGCGAGAGAAAAAGATATGACCTACAGAGTTATTTCTGAGAACATTCCTGCATGAATGTTATATTTACACTGAGTTTGTATCCTAAAGCCCACACTTAAAATATAGATCAAACAATATTGCCAACATGTATTTTTCCTTACTGTTTCTCCAAGTACAGAGTCATATTTGCTGTTCTGCCAGTGTTCTTGCAGCAGTGTCTGTTTTACATTTATATGCAATCCTTCTTGCTAAAGAAAGAAAAACTGTAATAGTCTATGTCTGGCTTAAATGTGCAATTGAGCTATTGACTCTTATCACTATTTCAGATGAGTAAATGATACGTGTGCAATAAGAATGCAGTGATGAAGCCTAGGATGATAATATTGCTACCCTACAATTTCTAATATGTTCAGGTGGCACAACTGAATAGAAATTGGGCACTTAGTTGACTGTTCTGAAGGTATTTGATAGGAAATGAGCTGCTCAGAATTCTGCTAGAGTGACTTTGTTGATAAATAGCTACATCCTGCATGTGTGATTCATCATCTGTTAATAGAATGTGATCAGATAAGCAGCACAGAATGAATATATAAAATGATTTAATTATATAGAAATAATAATAAAAAAATGCTAAATGATAGGGTAAGGAAAATTGAATTTGCTCAGCTCTTTATCGTCACTCCAAACTAGCCCTTCATTTACATTGCTGGACAGTGTCAAGTCTCCTTCACGGGCATTTGCGATAGAAAGGCACATTTAACCATTTTCATTGGAAAAAATCCTGATTTTTCCCCAGAAGTCTTATGAAATTGCCTAAAGAAAAAAATAATCTTATGCTACACATCTGGAAAAAAACTTTATGCCATAAAAGGGCAAAAGCCCAATATCTGTGATGCTACTCAGTTCAGTATATTTCATCCTCTTCAAAAGATTTCATCTCTCTGGACAACTGAAACCCATTCATCTAGGGATAAGGAGTCAGCACTTAATAATAGAATGTAACTTTATTGAGCACTTATACTGTGGCCAGGAAAAGCAAATACACTCTGAATCAACTCAGTGCAGTGAAGTGGGATATAAATGTTGCAGAGCTTATCTATGGAGCCATGTTGTCATTTTTCTGAGGTTTCTATCAAACTTTTAATCAAAACCATAGCTGAAACCGGCCCACAGTACTGTGATCATTTTTGGATGTTCTGTTCTGTAAAATCTAGCAAAAGATTCATAACGTTTGAACACTAATACCGTTGCCAAAAGTCACAAGAAAGTTGCAGGCTTCAGACACACATCATCAGGGCATGTAATATATCTACTTCAGAAGCAAAGGGAAGTCCATGGGAGAGGGCCACAAATGCACTACAGTGCCTAAGAACTAACTACAGTGATAATGTTAGAAGGTGATCTGGGTAATTATATTAATTGATCTGGATATTACTTTATCGGATAAAGGGAAATTTATTCACAAAGGCCAGCAGTAGACCAGGTAGGCCATAGATTGTATAAGCTTTCTAAAAGACAGTTTAAATCAAATACTTATCCTCTGAATTGCCCTATAAAACGGCATCAATATATATTCTATTTATTGATGTATTTTTTTCTGTTCCTTCAGTTTTCTCACTACAACAGATCAGTGAGACTCTTACATTCCCTTTAGAGAGCGGTGATGTGAGACTCATACCAATATATATTAAAATTACAAGAATCTCTATATATGGTCTGTAACCACTTTGCATGTACCTTTAGTGCCTATTGTCTAAGCTTCTTTTTTGCAGAAGGAGCATAGTACTGCCATCCACCATGGAAACATGGGGTTTATTTTAGACTTGTTCCTTGTTCTGTTGTCTTCTACGGATGAAAATAAGCACTTGCTTATGTGCTCTGATAGGCAACTGAGACAGCCTTGCATTTAGCAATAGGCAAGTTTCTTTCTCCTGATGTTGCATGTACTCCAATAATCATTCAGCTGGTGATTTCCTGTATCACTGGATTTTGTATACAGAAATCAAAAAACACCTGTCTCATATTACATCTCTCTTTACTGTATTAGGAACACAGAAACTAATATAACAACTTAAAACAAAACCATGAGAGGTTTACCTACTGACATAATTAATAGTTTTGTACAGCTCCTAATGTACTATAAAAATGCTGAGGAGGATCAAGGGAAAGAATAAATATATATATATGTATATACCAAAGAAGTATTTATTTAGGGAATTATGATAGTTTAACATCCCCTTATTAAAAAGCCTTGAGAAATGCTGGTTGATCAGAAAATACAAAGTCTGAAGTAGTGTAAAATATGGAAAGCAGACACCATCATATTTTCATGTGTTTTATGCAATGTTTACAGAAGATTACCTCAAAATAGAATATATTGCTTGCTAGCATGACTATTTCCTTCAAGTAGAACATTGTATATTGTTTTGTTTTGATAAAGGAGTAAATATGAAGAAATAACTATATGATAAAAAATAGTAGGCAGAGTAAAATATGCTTTTTTTAATAAGTTGACAAATTACATTGTTTCCTTTTATTTAATAAAAGATGAAAAATAAAAAGAATACAAATATGGTGATTAGACAAAATATTGCCAGGCATACCAAATTTGGAAAAAAAATATTCAATTGGTTTCTTCTTCTTTAACTCCCAGCTCATTGGACACTGACTTTGGAGTAACTCTATCCTTTACTCAATTTTCAAAGAATTTCCATCTGGTTTCATGATATTGGCAGAGGCTTTGAAAGGTAAATAGTTATTCAAGCACACAAGATAGTTTGCAGAGTTTAGTGACCGCAATCAGAGCTAAGACAGTCACATAGTCAAGAGGGGGAAAAACTGACTCATTTATATGAGACATCCAGCCTTTACGTAGCCAAGACCCCAAATTACCCTGGTGTGTTTGGCTGAATATGTGATGAATAGGTTGGCTAGAGGAAGGAACTGGTGCTGTCTATAATTTTCGTGGACCTCCCAGAGGTCCATGTGAGGAAATCTCCAGTAATAATTTGAAGACTCTTCACATGAAGTAGTTTGGGGTTATTATTATTATTTTATTTTTTTTAATAAATTGTGTGAAGTTCTTGGGACAGTAGGGGTAGTAAATGAGGAAAATTGCTTTAAAGCAATACACTGTTTCCTGCCGAGCACATAGTTCTCTTTCTTTGATCCTTACCGGGCTCTTCTCCCTGTAGCATCTGAATAACTTAGTCTTTTGTATTTCTTTTTAGCAGCAGTTGTGTAAGTGAAGGAAACAGTGATGGCTGTGATCTCAACAGCTGGACATCGGGAGCCTGGTAGGCTCCCAGTGACCATCATCCACATCCCAGCCAATCTTGGCATGTACCCATTAGATGCCATCATCTCCAGTTCTCTAACCTTCTTCAAACTTCTTGCAGGTATATATGGAAATAAAATGAGTTAGAGAGGAAGGTAACCTTTAGAAATTCTATTAGTATTCAAACTATTCACATATTCAAAATAGCAAGAGCTTGCTGTTTACAAATAATATATCTTTTTTTGTTTACAGCATTTATTGAAAATCATTAGGTAGCAGGGATCACAGAGCTGTTTCTAGCTAAGCCAAAAATGCAAGTCAGCTGTTACTAATAAACTCTCATTTCAATTGATTGAATAATTATTTTATTCAGCTTAGTTTTCTTTTGAAAATGGTTACATCAAATACTTCAAAAACTGTTCCAGATGTCAATTGTTCTTTCACATTGGGAATGCATGAGTAAATGGAAGATAGATCATTTGATCAATAAAAATAACAAAGTGTGACCCAGTATTCTATCTTAATATATCTGACGAGCAATTTCACTCCAGATGAGGCTAAACCTGCGAGGCTTTTTTCTAATGTAGACAAAAATTCAATTGTGATTCTGTCTGTAGTCAACAAATACAACCTTAAGTTCCTTCCAGCAAACAATGCTTCTTAACGTGAAACTTTGACTGCTAAAGCTTTAATTTTGATAGAAGTTCATCCACTCTGATATCCTTTACTTTAATATTAAGGTTTACTGAAAAGTCTTCAGTCAAAACAATTAAGGACTATTAATTTTTATATTGAATGACTCTTTTGTGAATCCCACAGTTTCCTGTAAAAAAAATGCCGACTTTTACCTAAAATTGCAGGAAAACCAGAAGTGCTACCTTGGAAGTATTTTGTCCATTTTTCCTGTCCAAGCTTGCTGTTATGTCCAGCTTTCTAGGTCAGGGTATGTTGTCCATAAAGCATCTAAATGCCTCTTGTTACTTGCTAACACATCACTCATACTTTCAACAGCTTAATATGATTCAATATCACATTTTTAAAAGCTGACAAACATGTCAAAATATGATTCTCAACTTCTCGTTAAAATAAATAAATAAATAAATAAAAGGTCTACTCTAAGGTACAGATCATCCTAAGACTCTTTAAAAAACAACCAACAGCAGCAAACCACCACAGTCTTATAAAATTTTAAACAGATTCTCTCCCAATTCCACCCAAAGTTTCAAGAGGAGTTCCTGAGACCATAAATAAAAGTCATTTATTATGACCCTCTATAGCTTCATAGCTGCCTGTAAGAAAGTAGACACGATGATATTACTTTATAATTCTACAAATATTTTACAAAGGCTACCTATGAAGCGTCAGCGTATGAGAACTAATGAGCTTTAACATGCAGATTTGCTCCTTTGAAACAGAAAGTTCTGGGTAAAATCCTGGCTGCACTAAACTTAGTGGGAGTTCAGTTGCTGACTTCAACAGCCTAGTACCAGTAAATCAGAAATGTTTGTGACTTCTCTGAACTGCTGCACTCAAGCTGCCTCCTGGGAGTAGCTCTGGGTCCATGCAAGCTCCTGAGTCATACGCACGAGTCGTTTTAAGAAGGCCTTATTTCCCAGGCCAAAATCATATGAGGGAGTCTTCTAGCAATCTAACAGCACCCACTGGTACAGACATGGCCAGCAAGGCTAGAATTTCAGCTTTTCCATCTATACACTTAAACTGAAGTTTACGCATCCCCTGTTTTTCCTCTCCTCCCATAATTTCAGTAGCTGAAAGATCAGGTCGAAAATAGAGGTACTGTTCGATTTTTTTTCCTTTTACATTTTTTGAAGTTAACAAGAAACTTTCTACTAAAATAGCTTAAAGTTGGGTTTAGTTACCCCTCCTCTCCATGAAAAAGTAATCTGATGAATAGTAAAATTTTAAGTGTCCTTAGAACTGTAAATGTTAAGCAACAATTTTATTTAATTGCATACAGTATGCCACATTTGGCATACATTTAAATCTGCAGTTTTACATACATTTCTTACTGCCTCATAACTAGTACTCAATAAAATATTTACTCTAAAACTCCTTGAATATGGAAGTAGCCTGTACGATTTTACAGTTTGCTGTCATGTGAGAAAGGAAAAGTCAGAAATCTGCAATCCTTTTAAAGCTTTATAGAGTCAAAAGCATAGAGTCAGTAAACATCCTCCCCACTGGATCACTGAAATTTATCTCATATACTGTGTCTAAATCCAGTATGTAATTTTTATGAATCGAATTATTCTGTAGTGAAAACTTAATACATCCTCTTATTCAACACATTTCTATTCATAAACAAATATTTCATTAGCATGTGTAAATACATGCTCTTTCAGGCTGCGATACCTAAAAAAATTTCTCCTAAATATGTAATTAGGCATTTAAATTAATATTCTGTTTTTCAAAAGTCTTCAGCATGAGTCATTGTAATATATTGTCTTCCTTCACACATGGCTCCAAAGACTTGAAAATAACTGTGCCATGTATGTTGGAGTGTTGGTAGTTTTTCACCATGTAATTTTCTAAAGGTACAAAGGACTCTACCACATGCTAAATCACATCAAATGTTAGCGGAATTAATTTTTGCTGCCTTTTTAAAAAATAATATTGTTGCCAGAGGGAAGAATTTTAGACCACAGAGAGGAAGAATCTGGCTTTTGGTTCCCTCTCTTAGATCATGGTGACATTAACAAACTTGGAGGGAGAGAAAAAACACTCACTTAATGAAACAAATAGTAATAATAAAAAAAGGCATGACAATGTGCTTGAAACTAAGGAACTGGGAACTTGGGGGAGATTTTCAAAGGTGAGAGGCAAAACTTTGTGGCTAATGTTTCACATCTATTTTGTCTGACTAAAAAGTATTTTCTCTTTTAAAAGAACTGAAAATATAGAAGTAAATGGAAATAAAAATGAGATTTTTGCTGCAGAAGTAATAATCCGCAAAACAAATTTCAGTACTTAGGTCTAGGATACTTTGCCAAGGTGCAAGGGAAAAGATGTCTTCCTCAAGCAATTTTTCTTTTTGACATTGATTGAAATTACAAAGCTTTTATTTTGTTAACAAAAGTGCCTGCTAAAGTCTTTTTCAACTCTGATCACATATGGCGTGCTTTAACTTTTAGTCTGTCTGATTACCAGGATCCTTAAATCAAGCCATGATCTAAAGTCATCAAAGAGCTAATGTACCATGAAAAGACAAAGCTAATTCAATTTTGATAACTTTATTGGCAGTATATGATGCCCAGGTACAATGGAAGTTAATTAAGACAATCAATATCAGACATCTGCTCATCAAAAATAATTCAGTATTAATTTACTGGAGATTTTACACACAGAGAGCTAACCTCTGCGCTAAAACCTCAGCTGTTTCTAATGCTGTTTAATATGCAAAATCAGCACATTAGTTTGGCACAGGTTTCTAATGGAATGGTCCTGACCTTGTAACAGATACAAAAGCTGTGATTATGCAGAGAAAATAATTGTCTTCAGAAAGTTTCACATTCTCTGATGGTAACTTTTCAAACCGTGTATATTTATCACTGGAAAGGGGTCACTTGAAACTCAAAATTTGTTCCATTAATTTCATCCTTTCCTGTTTGCATTTTATTCCTGAACAGAACAGCGTGTTCTTAACTTTTTATTTGTGGCTCCAGAATGTTGCAAATACATACTCAGCTGCTCTGTAGCATGCTTATAGTTGAAAGCTGAGGGATTTAGATGTTACAGCATAGCACACTCCCTCCTGGCTGAAAAAAAAAGTAAATATTAACTGATTTTGAGACTCTAATGAGAGTCTCATTCTCTTATTTCATTTTCTTCCCTCAGAAAGTTTTGAAACTTTTTTGAAAGCCTTCTCAACAGAGCATTAAACTGGTTTGCTAAAATATTTGTGCACACCAAACATCAGAAGGGGTATATTGCAAATGTGAGTGAAGTAGAAATTGAGTGTTTGAAAAAGGTATTAGCTGTAAGGTATCCTTCCTTTTCTGCTCTGGATATTCCATCAACACGACAGTTCCTGAAAAGATAATACCGAACAATTCAAAGCAATTTGTCGTAAGTGAACTTTCTTCTGGAATAACAGGGAATAGCTGACTGTTTTTGCTAATTTCCACTAGTGTGTTAGTTAATGTTTAAGAGACAGAATGTGAGAACTTGGCTAATGAGCATCATAGAAACCCAATACATACTGGAGTCTATTTAGCTCCAGTAATAAAATACTTGCTGGGAAAACAACAGAGAGAGGGAACCTGCAGATTCTAGCCTTACATCGAGAAAGCTTTGATAAAACTCAGGTTATCATGCCCTTTCCCTTCTGTAATGGCAAAGACATGAATGATGGTCTGGATATTTCTGGATATTTCAGTGTTTTTCCAGTGGCTTGAGGAGACAGACAGATGGGCTTCTTTATGACAAATTGTGAATAAAAGCTGCAATTACTCCCAGTCAGTGGTATCCTTAGGCAAGCTGCAGTTTGCTTTGCTGCTGCTGGCAATCAGCTCTACTTGCTTCCTCACCCATTAATTCCTGAAGAGGCACAAGCACCGTGGCTCTTCTGGCTCACTGGCTACTGGATTCAGGAGCCAGCCAGGTGCAAATCCCATTTCTCGAATCTTTTCTGCTGCTGATAAAGTTGTAGTCAGAAACACTACAGAAGCACATGCTTAAAAGTGTGGATTAACTTCAGTCTTTTTGCTTAATGGCATGAATTTCTTGTACGTAAATATGCAAAGGAAACCGAGCTGGTGAGTATGTGTGTAATTGTGTGTTTTGGTTTGGTGTTTAATGCAATTGCTAAGTAATCAGCACAATCATATGCAATTCACAAAATCTTTAAATAATACACTAAATCTTACTCTGAGTTTTGCCATAAAGTATGTTGAAGCATTTATTTTAGTATTAGACAATACTTTTTACCAAAAAAGGAAGTCAGAAATACATAAAGCCTCAAGGGGAATCTTTGAGGTATGAAGGATGAGTTTGAAGGGTTACCTTAAATTAACCTGTCAGCAACTATAGACTAAAAGTTCAGATTCACCAGTCCAGTCTCATAAGACTAAGTCTATTCAATTTGAAGACAATGTCATGTCTGTAAACAGCATAACATGCAATGGATTTGGCAGTTAGAAAACAAACAAACAAACAAAAAACCCTGCAGATTTGGTAGCTCTGGAAATCACATATTTGCTTTAAAATAGCAACATTAATGAATGTCCTTTGCCAAAACTATCTTTTGCTTGGCTTAAAAGTTAAAGATTTGGGTTTTAACTTGGGATGAGAAAGAGAAAAATCAGACTCTCTAAATCCTTATGCAAGGATCTCCCAGACAGTTTTTAGAAGCTTTCTGTAGCCAGTAGTGATAGATCACAGAGGAATGTTATTTTAATTATTATTTATGCTGGAAGACCTGTGCTCAGACTTTAAGATAAAGATTCCAAAAACCAGTTTGCTTTGGAGCCATGAAACTAGATTGTATAGAAGAAACAGAGAAGGAGTCATGAACATGTGCAACTTTTATTTATCTGTCATAAGGAGAATGAAACATTTATCATTAATTAATAAATGGCATTGCTATTAATTAATAAGTTACAATAATTTTTGCTTTCAGTGGAAGAAACTGCAAGATCAAGGTTATGGAGTATTTCCCAATTACATGCATGAGTGGTAAAAGCACTATTCTAGTAGAGTGAAACAGAAAAAGAAATGACAGTGATCTGTTCTAAACTGAATGATACTCAAGGAAAGAGAAAGCCCATAGAAGCTTGAATGGGGGGTGCGTGTGTGTATTTGTGGGTTTTTTGTTTGTTTGTTTTGGTTTGGTTTGGTTTTGTTGCTGTTATTTTGTCTTCCACGCTCAGCTAAAAGCTTTCAGTAATGAGCCAGATGACACTATGTGATGTAGCCCATATATAAAGATCATTTCAGATTCTCAGCAGTAAGGAATTTGCTATAGTAATTTATGGGCTTTGGTTTCCATGGAAGGACAAATGTGTATGTCTTTCCTGCTGCAATGGAAAGTAAAAGTTAAAAGATAAAATAACCATTCCCAAGACTTTTCACATCAGACTGGTTTCTGTGTAAATCATCTCCATCACAAACAGTCCTTTGGCTGTACTCCATGAAGACAAGGGGATGATTTCACAAAGCAAATGGGGACATTTTTCATTTACTTGTGGATGTCCTTGGTCTTAGAGAGAATCTTTCAATAACAGAGAAATGTAACATGACAGCAATGTTATTGACAGGTAAGGTTAAATGAACTGAAGGAATGTCAAGTTTCACCCTACATCCCAAGCAAAGACACTTGTCTTGAGCCTCGTATATTTTTAGCCTTGAATCCTGGAAATGTTAAGGCTAAGCTTAACTTTTTCTTTCCTTTGCCCTTCCTGGCAACTGCCAAATAGTATAAACTGATTGTGATGTTTATTTTGCCAATTAAAATGTTTCCCATAAAGTAACAGAAAGAAAATTTCGCATGGGAAACTGATGGGAGATACCAATGCTTATTAATTGCAATGTAATTCACAGCCTTCTTGCCCATGGTGTGGAGTGGCATTTGGTGCCTCGGAGGGCAGGAAGCCCCCAGGGCAGCAGACGAGGTTTGCTGCACAACTTGCAGCAGGCTGCCCAGATCCGCCCGGCTGCTGGGAGAGCTGGGCATGAGAAGCACCACATAATCACTCCTCTTCACATATTGGCTATACTTTTGTTACAGCAGCCCAGTATACAAACAGCAGCCCAGTATATGACTATCCTTCATACGTGCAGGATACACTGCTGCCCAAGGTTCGCTCCTGTTCATTTTCTGGAGAGCTTTCAGTGCCTTTCATCAGTGCCTCACCTGAAATGTTGTTATAGACCATTGCAATAGTCTCTAAGTTCTGATAGCTGTGACTGGCTCAGTCACAGTGTATAACAGGGAAGAACAACAAAAACAGACTCTAGAGAAAATCATTTAGCTTTCTGAAGTGAATGTTATGTATGTAAGCAAAAGAATGTCCGTAAGGGTGATATTATTTTTCAGCAGGGCTTTCTTTTTAGCACCCAAAAGTTATAATGATTAAATGCACGTCCGTATTTATTACAAATATTACTGTGCATGTACCTGGACAGCTATTCACTTAGCTATGCTTTAATGAGACACAAAACCTTTTATTTGCCTGAGTAAGCAACACAGCAATTCCTGCCACATATTCAGGTGTTGAAGGCTTCCAAGAGCTGGTCAGTGACTCCTGTGCTTAAATTCCTTTGTGGAGTCAGTATGCAGAGTAACAGAATGAACAGATAATTTTTTGCCAGAAAAAAAAGAAGGGCAAGCTTTCTTTCTTTAGGATGCCCAGTTTGGGAATTTGTACAAAAACACAATCTGAATAATTCTAAGTGATGGTTTCCAGACACATCCGATATACCAGCCTTTGAAAATATGTCTCCACAAAACTGTTTGGTGACTCTTGCAGCAGATGACAGAAAAATAAAAATAGCTGTCATTCATAGCTTTCCTAGCCCATATTCAATGCAACAGGGGCCAAACAGCATGTAGAATATTTCCAAAACTCCTAAATTCTATTACTAATAATGAGCTCTTTTTATTCTTGCCTGGTTTTTATTTTTGCAGATATTTAAGACAATAAACATGCTGAACTCTTAGCAGGACTGATATCAGTAGGCATTTTCAGATGATAACAATAGCTAGAGTACAGCAAGTAGTTTAAGCTTGAGTTGTCTTCTCCAAGATGGTCGTCCTGAACCTTCTGTTCTAAGTGGTGAGAACAGAGGTGGCTAATGTGCAGGTTATTCCAGTCGCCTAGAGACTTGTTTTAATACCATATCCTAGTTATTTATCTTTTCCATTTTGAAGATAACCTCTAGAGCTACACATAGAGTTCTAGAAGTGCTTGTTTAATGCTTAACATATTATTTTTTTCAATCTGAAAACTTAACAGGCAAGATTAATGTATTTCTTGTATTTGTGTTATACAGAGTAACTTCTTTTAGCAAACCTAAAATGTAATTATTCACTCTACAATTGAAATCACTGTAGTTAAATAGGAAGTGTTGCATCTCTTTCACTTCTTAGTCTCATTGCTCAGTTTGGATCTATTGCAAAGGCTGGGAAAGGAGCTATAAAAATGGGAAGATTTTCCTTTAATTTTACTTGATTCTGATCTTATTTGAATCTAATTATGTTGTTTTACAGCCCAGTGACAAGGTTTACTAGTGGCCACAGAGAACTGTTAACACTGGCAAAAAGTTTATTGCAGAATGTTGAAATATCATCCACAAATTGAACTGGTAAAAAGCCAAGTATTTTCTGACCTCCATTTCTATTCAGAATTCAAAACATAGTTGTGAACATAGCAATGAAATGCTTTTCTGTGGAGATGGAAATTCCTTGTGCTCTTCTCACTTTCTTGTGCAAGCTTGGAGTAGGTCTAGGAGTGGGAGCAGGCCCAGAACTTTCTCCCTACAGTCACCAGATATTTAAGGTTTCCCTTCAACTCCTAGAAATGAATTTTATTAGGATTTCTTAACCTCAACAAAAACAGCAGCAATAATGTTGTTAATTTTATTTAGAAGTGAGCCCAGAAACATGGTCTGAGACTGACTTACTGTAGTTGGATGGCTTGGAAAACTTTTAAAAAGATATGCAGTAGCAGCGCTGATTTGCATAGGGCAGACCAAGATATGGGGCCACTCATCACATAGCACAGCCCTCTCCTGTGCTAGAGGCACAAAACTTCTGTGGGACCACAAGTGTGTAATAACTAGTGAGCAAAGGAGTCATATCATACCTGCTCATCTTATTCAGTCTGGACATAAGAGAAAATGACTTCAAGTACTTGTCTTTTGTCTTTTTTTGCTTCTGGGGACCCCAAAACTTACAAGAGAACTAAAAATAGGAGTTGAAAAATAGGAAATGTGTTTGCATGTGCCAGACACCTTACCTCCATCTCTCCCTGGGACTGGCTTGACTTGCTCAGCACCAAGCTGCTGTTGCGGTGCCGGTGCCTCGTATCCCTGAGTGGCTGACAACACATGATGCTGTTGTACAGAAGCGTGAAGTGCAATGGGATTAACT
This sequence comes from Tinamus guttatus, assembly GCF_059628265.1. Lineage (NCBI taxonomy): Eukaryota > Metazoa > Chordata > Aves > Tinamiformes > Tinamidae > Tinamus > Tinamus guttatus. The sequence goes on along the minus strand of NW_028288877.1, from coordinate 447,488 downwards.
GACAGCTTTGTGCCGCACGTCGATCCATGCTGTGTGTGCTGGAGCAGAGAGGCAGAGCACGCTGCGTGGGGTAAGTGCTCTCATTCTTCACCCTCTGGACAGGATAAGGGCTGTCATCATTCACAGACAGATTCATTGCATATTCAGGAAAATATGTATCTTCGTTGTTTACTCAGTCACAATACAGCACTCTATCAAGTCTCATGCTGCTGGATTAAGTATGCAAGCCCATGGCCTTCTTAACCTCTGCTAGAGTGGCCCCTCTCATGCTGGCTTGCGATCACAGGGTGAGAACCAGAGCGACCTGTTGGATCACAGAATCCAACACTGTGCCATTGCAGGGCTTAGGTTGCTCAGTGAGGGATGGATCAAATGCAGTCAGATGAAATTACTCTTGAGCAGAACCAAATGTTTAAAACAACTGCCACCCCGCACATCTGCTTTTCTTCTAATCATGTTACCAATCTGAAGGCCAAATAGAAGCAATGTTAATATATAAATGAAACTAATCACTTCTGAATTTAAGATAGAGTGCCAAAGCAAGACCTATTTTGAAAAATCATGAGAGGGAGGAGATTTATTTTCTTAAATAATATTGTGTCATGGATGGTGTACAGCCATCTATTTGGCTGTTATAGAGTACTGATGAAGGTTTCTATAACAGCACAAATATATCATTTTTACTTTGGTGTATGGCAAAATAAAGTAGTCTGTATACAGCCTCTGAAATACATCACTGAGACCATTTAAATCATTTTTCAAATGTAATATGGATTTTAAAAACTTGTTGAGAGATCGCATAGGTAAGTGGAAACCCCCTTTGCAGCTGTTCACATCACGTTTCATGCCTGTGGGGACACCAAGGACTGAGTGGCACTGACAAACACTGCTTGGTTGTAAATGGCCTTTAAGGGGTAACAAATGAATATGCAGCAGACCAGAAAGAAGTGAGATGAAGAACAGGAAACAAGAGAAGCAACCAAGAGACTAATCTTCTGCAAAACGGTACCCCAAATGAAAGAGCAGTTCACAGGCAATTTACATAGTGAACAATGTGGTGATTTTAACTGGATTACAGCAGCTGGCACCTTTAAAAAATGATGTCTGACAGTTGGGGACAGGGAGAAAAGGAGGATGTTTCCTTTTGACTTAGTTTCCCCAAATTTCCCCAAATTTCTGGGAGTCTTTTTGATAGCACTTAAAACTACATCAAATTAAAGAGTTCTTCAAGGAATTATGTTATTAATAAGTCTATCCATCTGGTTATGGCCAATCTCTCTTCAATGTCTGTCCTGATCTTGGGCAAAAGCTGTGCAAGTGACTGGCTATTTTTACTTTTACTTTGCAGTCAGAGCAGGAAATCTACCTGAAAGAACAGTGACTGATTTATCTGCTAAAACAATGGAGTAGTAGCAGCAAAACAACTTCTGCTGTGAGCAACTGGTTGCATGCAGAGATATATGATTCCCCACCTCCCCCAGTTATAGCTTCAATCTGTGGAAAGATTCTCACTGGGTGGCATGTGAAACACCTCTGCATGTAGGCTCAGGAAACTTACCTTGACTGAATAGGCAGACTGTTTGGGGGAAACGATGAAAATTAAAGTCCAGAGGCCTTATTTTGCTGCTAACAAACAACTGTTTATGCCAGCTCACTTGAGGGTTAGAGGAGAAAAATCCAGAGCTGAGCCTCTGGTACTCTGTATAGTCTCTGTCCCCCTCTTGCTGTGTGGCCTGGCTTCAGTTATTGAAAATTTGCCTCAGCATCCTGCCTGAAAAATGAAATATTCACTTTACTTCTCCAAGTCCTCATTAAACACTCTGATATCTTTATATGGGGAAAAAGAAAGGCAATGCAAGAATTCTGTGTTATGATATGAATGACAGCTCCTCAGTAATTTAATATTTGTCTCAGATGTCCTCGGCTTTTTAAACCCAATAGCCTCCTAGATCAGTTACAGGTTTTCTGGAGAGCCTAACAGACCCTATGACAATGTTCCCATTGCTGAGTTTCCATTAAATAATAAGTCAATGTTCTTGATTTTTGCGCTCTTTATTCACAAAATCATGTGCAAATGCGGCACAAACCCTGGCATCACTGTGTTGGGTGGAAATCCAATGAAAGCGAGGAGGTAGTGGTACGAGTTGTAGCTCTGAGCCTCTTGTCCCCTCACTATGCTCCCTCCTTCGCAACATAGAGTGTGTTTGATTCTGGCCCTGGCCCTGCTAAGAACTAGGTCTGAGTAATCTTGCTGCTGGTTCTTCTGATGATTGGTGTTGATCTCTCCTCTCACCTGCACCCAAGCAGAAGCCTGCATTTCCTTACTGAGATTGCAGGACCAGAATATAAACAACTTCTTCTATCCCTGAGATAATAATAAGTATTAAAAGTAAGCTAGGACACAGATCTGTTTCAATCTATTTAGAGAGATGACCAGATGCAGCTTGACTTTTTATTTATTTATTTGCATGCTTTTAATATTCTTAAGCAGTAGATATCCCTTTTCAACAAAGTTCCAAAAGGAAAATGGTATGAAGCAGTAGTGATGCAACTCGACTTGGACCAGAGAGTTGTTTTCTCAGTTACAGTCATTCTTTTTTTTTTCTCCATTTGGCATCAAAGGAGTTTCACTGACTTGAAGACCAATAAATAAATTGCTGTTAATTGGAATGCTTTGTCATGTAGAGGGAACTGGTAAAGTGGCAGATGAAAAAAGTTGCAGTGCCTTTTGTGGTGATAAATTCAAGCTGAAGAGACAAGTTTTTCATTTAAAAAGAGGTCACTGATCTGGGTCAGACTGTTTTAACATCTAAACATAAAACCACATCAAATCCGAATACAACCAATGTAATTGAAATGCAAGTTATGAATTAATGTCAAAAATCCCTTCTCCCTGCAGATAAGATAGTCAGAGCTGGTAGCACCACTGAGTGTTTAATCGTGCTGTGTCTCATGGGACAAAGTGCTATTCTCTATTTCATTGTAAATGAGCTGGTAGAAGGCTCTTCTCTGCCACTTGCAATCCAGTAAGGAAGAAAAATACTCCAAACATAGATGTTTAGTCATTGGGAAACCTGTCTGCAGCATAGTCACACAGACTGTCCGAATTTACAAATGTAAATGCCTGAATGATAGCCCTTTTACCCAGTGTTCGTATTTTGGGTCAGTGTTACCCTGCAGGCACTGAACTTTTCTTTCTGCTCATCCTTAATTGTGTTCTATGGATACAGAGAGCAAATACGATATCCTATCACCAGCATAAAACAGAGTATTTATTTTCTGCATAGTTTCATTTTCTGAGAGGAAAGGAAGCTAAGAATTAAGCGATAAGCAGACTGCCAGCTAAATGAAAATGCTCATTAAATTTCAACAGAAAAAAAAAATGTTAAGCTATTCAGGTATTGAATTCACCCTCTACTTTTACTGCTGGAAGCTTATAAATCTCTTCTACTGGGAAATATTAAATGTGGCTGATCCTTCTCGGCAAAACTGGCAGAGGGTAATCAATGTGAGGGAAGAGAAACCTCAAGCCTAAAGCTTGAGCTGGCTCAAGACACTTGTCCTGAATTTCTTTCAGGCGGCTAAATTGTCTTCATTTACAAGCTTGTGGCCTAGATCTTAATTTCACTGAAGAATGGCTTCCAACTGTCTCTCTGTGGATGCTGGAGGAACTGGCACTTTTCTATCCTCCACTGTAACTGAAGCCAGTTAATTGGGACTCTCTCTTCTTCATCCACATCTCTATGAAGAATCCCACTGTGCTCCAAAATACACCTTTCTTGTGTCTGGGCTGCTAGCTATCCTGGGCAGGGACTTCTTGTTTCCTTTCACAAATATAGCAGCTCCCTCTTCTTTGATCTTTTCACATGTAAGTCTCTTCATGTTATACAATTTCCATAGCCATTTTCACTTCTTAGTTCTCCTCACATCCAGACAGCTAGATTCAAAACTGCAATTGTCATTTTCACAACCTCCCTCTTCCTAATTAACCTAAATAAACCCCATCATCCTTCCAATTGCTTTAATCCAACCTTCAGCTTAATTTGAGCACCTTTTTCTTTTTTTGCACAAATATCACCATACCTTTATCAATTTTATTTCTCAATAGAACACTTTTATCACTCATGATCTGACACCATCCATAAGAAAAACAAATGTTCATGGCTATGTAATAGCCTGGGTGTCTGGCGGAATTGCAGACTTTATTTTCAGGTGCTTTGGAATAATCAATTATGGCAAGTTGATTTATTTGTTAACACAATCCTATTACCATTACCATTCTCTATATTCCCCTCTTTATCCACCTTTATTAAATTTATTTGTAACAGCTTCATTCAAATTTTGTATGATCATCTATAGCAAGGGCTATATCTGCTGCTGCAATAGTAGCAGCACAGCAATGCTAGACCCTGGCCGGAACCCACACTTGCAATGCATTAAAAGGGAAGGAGGAGAATAAACTTGAAATTGGTATTTATTGCCAGAAGTGGTTTTAACTAATTCTCAGAGTTTAAATGCTGAGAAATTCTGAGCTCAGATCATTAGGGCTGGCTAATTTCCCTGATCAGATGTTGACATGTTCCAATTCCAGGCAAATTATTTGCTGCTCTTCTCCTTTTCAGCAGAACATTTCTACCTTTATACATACATGTATGCCAAATTTGTGATGCAGTAAGCCACCTAATTTGGCACATAGATAAAGAGGCAGGAGAAAGAGTCATCATAAATACTATGAAAAACACCACAATAGTTTAAGAGCACATTTAAATGTAGGAGAAAATGTCCTTGAGGTCCTATCTTCTTTATTGATATCATCTATTGGAATTAGCATAATTCTTGAGCTTAAAGTAATTTTATATGTAGTTATATACGTACTACCTTTTATACATATCTGTTCTGTATATTGGCAGCTTTGTATGTTATGCAGAAATGCAGAAGCTTTAATCCAAGCTCATATTTTTGGTTTGACTGATATCTGATCATTGCAGAAAACGTGGGCATCAGTACTTTTCCCATTTTACTTCACAGTAGTATCTATTTATGTATTTTTTATTCATTTTACAGATTGGCACTCAGAAAAATTCTACTCTGTATTTTAATAATATGAATACACAGGGTTGTGTAACTCTAAATTGATTTGATGTGTCAATAAAATAATAACGGCAAGTATTAAAATTCTTTGGCTATGAGTCAAGTGTGATGTAAGAGTTTCAAAGAATGACATAGTCCATTTTTCTTGCCTGTTTATTGCATTAACCCCTGAGGCTGCAGTTACCAGATGTTACGGCTGTCTGAAGTATTCAGACACTAACAGATAGATGAAAACTGTCAGTATTTCCAAACTTACAAGCATTCTGCTTAGGAGTTAATGTTACTTTAAAAAAATGTACACATTTGGGACGATCATTACTGCCATTAAAAGTAAATAAAACAATAAATATCTATACTCCAACTTTTCCTAAGTTTTACATAGTCTAAATCTACACTGAGTAAAACGCATCTGAACTAGTCACTCTGGAAAAAATCAACAAATGCCCACATAGTTAGTTAATGTAATTCTTTCCTATTTTACTAAGAAACTATGATTTCAGATAGCAATTGCACACGATGCTACTTTTTATTTTAAAAAATCCTCTTTTTAAAAAATGTGAATTCCTTAAAACTCATCAAACAGTCTTATACAGTTTTAGCACTCTGTGCCTAGATGTCGTTTGTGAAATGGTCTGGGTTGAGGCACTAGATTTTCATTATGAAAATCCATACTTACTTCCTGAATTACTCCTTCTCCATTTAATTCCTACAAAATGGCACTTACTTAGTTCTGCTCAGTTGCCTATATAGTTTTTCTGTGGCTGAAAGCTTCCCAGCAGAGTATTGTCTAACTGACAAATCCTCCCAGCACAGAACTGCTTGAACAGGTTGAGACGTTGAGCACAAAATTAATGTGAGGATGCTCAAGAAACAAGCAACTGGAGTAAAGTGGGTTGTTAAAAATCTGTTGACCTGTAAGATGTTTTCAAGTTGGCTTCCTTCCCAATGACAGGTAGCATTGCCTCCAAAGAGGCAGAGACTGATGTGCTGTGAAATTAATAGCTTGCACCAATTAGATAAATCCTGCAGACCTCATGGACATTATGAGGTTAATAGAGATAAGTGAGGGTGAGAAACAAATCTGCATGAGTGGTCAGGTCATCTTGTCAGATGTCCTCACCAGCACCTTTCTTCTATCAGCAGCTTTACCAGTTGCTGAGGCAGTGGTTAGCTCTCTTATTCTGCATGACCTCCTGCTCAGAGACTATAACAATTAAATTGGCATGCCCTTCTCTGAAGTATTTTATATTAAGTGGATCTTAAGATTTAGACCATGTAATCTGGCATCATTCATAGGTCCTACATGACCTTAATGAACATTTAAGAGAATGAACCATCTCACTTCAGGCACCTGAATGAAACACATCAGTGCGAGTTCGACTATCAGGGCTAGCCCAACAGTCAGATGTCCTACCCTAACATTACATTTCCAGAGTGATAATTAGTAGGTTTGAACTGAATGTGGTTTGGTGTACTAAGTTTTATCACTTTATTTATTTTGCAATATCTATGAAAAATGCAATAAAAATTCTATGTGCATCTCCCCTCCTTATAAGGTTCAGTGGTAATACTTAATAGGTGCTATTAGATGCTATTGTTTGGACCGAACACTCCTCTAATGCTTTGTTTAGCCCTGTGTTGTTGCAGTCAGTTATGAGTCTTGCTCCTGCTTGATGTCAGACAGATAAAATTCCACTTTTTGAATTCTGAAAGAAAACATTCACGAAGAATACAAGTGGATGTGCCAGATCTTTTTCGTAGCCCCATGTAATCAGAAGATCACAAGCAATAGCCCTTCACAGAGCTATTGGGAAATATCTGGGTGCCAGATATACCTCTACATGCCATCTCTGCCCCTACCATCCCAGTTCTTTCAAGCTGCCACTACTGCCATCTCCTGCTCAGTGCATGGCCAGGGACTTGCAAGGCAGCAACAGGAATTGCTGCCAGGTCCCAAGACCTGGACTTTGTTCTTCTTATTTCTGTCAAGCCCAGGAGAGTGCATCTGCCTCCTACCTTGAAGAGGAAAAGATAACATGCACTACAAAGACCTTTCAGACGGGGGAGCTAGAGAGAGCATGGTTAAAGATGAAAATATTGGCAAAAACTGTTCTGTGTTGGGCTCGGGCTTTCACAAACCATCAGACCAGCATGTTTGGCCAAAACTCCCATATGCAAAGAACAAGCAATAAAGTTACATAATGTCTCCTTGTATGAAATCACGTGTGATGGGGAGTCAGACTCCCTCTCCAACACTATGTATTTGTTCACGGTATAATCTCCCATCTTTCTGTATCACTTGTGATATGAAACCAGGCTTGCAATTTTCTGTGTCTATGTGTGCATGCACAGATCAAGTTTAGGTGAAATAAAATTTATGAAAACGTGTTTTGTTTTAATAGGGCTAGAAACAGACAAAGGTTTGAGCTGTTGTTTTGGGTGTGAGACATCTGCTATGGGTGTGGAAAGAAAATACAGTGTGGCTAGTTCAAGGATAAACTGTGTTGTATTAATGTAAAAATGTCTTTAAAAGAATTTAGTTCTTGGGGACTTGGGGATGTAGCAGACAATTAAATCTTTCTTTTCTTTTCTTTTTCCTGCTTTCCTTCTCCTTTTGCAGATTGTTCTTAGTTTGAAAAATGCTAATGAAAATTTACCCAATTATCAAACCTTAAAATGATTTTCTATAAAAGTAAACATTTTTACTTCTGTGGAAAATCATTTTAAAATAGAATTTCAATTTTTTTTGGCAGTCCGCTTTTTAAATGATCTATTTCTTCTCTGCTTCTGCAGCACAGGTTTTATTGCAGTTTATATGGTTATATTGAAATTACATGAACTGGGGCACCTAAGGGAATGTTTATGTTTTAGAAAGAAAGTTGGGCTGGATTGAAATGCAGCATGAATCATAAGAGAAGTTTAGAAGCACATGAAGATGAATGTGTCCCCAGTGACTCAACAGAGAACATCTGGTAGGTGAGATGGTGTGTAAATAAATACCTGAAAGGACCTTGGTTTTCGCAAATATCAGTAAAGGGTGAAAATGTCCTCTAAAAAAATGAGAAATGTATATTTTTTTATTAATTTAGGAAGGACAGAATATATTGTGTATTTATCTGATCATGCTGGGAGATTTATGGAGCTGACAGAATAGCTAACCGGGATGAAGTCACTCTAGAAAGTAAAGGTCAGCTCTGAGGGGGAATACTGGTGCAGCACAGCCGTATTTCATACACATACATTTTATGCATATAGCACCCACACTGAGAGCTACAACCCTGGTCTGGGAATCTCTTCTTGGATGTGATTTCGGAGCAGGGCTTTAAGTGGCTGAAGCCAAAGGGACCCTTGAGTTCTGGCTCTGAAGATGCTCTGAGCCCCTTTCTTCTCACAGAGCTCCACCTGGTTTCTGGTGTCCACCTCTTCGGCCCTGGCACCTTCAGAGTCCAACTGGGAGCTCGAGGCACACAAGGCCATGCTGAAAGAGGGACAGCACTTGCTCTTGGGATCCCTTCCAAGCCCATCTGTTTGAAGTAAGGTCAGTTATGTAATACTGATCAGTGGAAAATTGATTATGGAATAATAACCTAAGTTTGTCCCTCCCTCCCTAGAAAATATCTTATCACCCTGACTGATGGTTATTTTCTGTGGCCTGTGAATTAAAAACAATGGAAATATTCACAGAGCCTGGAAAGAGAGAAAATGTGACTTTTTTGGTCCCATAATTTGGTCATTTGACTGATAGGGCAAAGTCTTAGTTCTGATCACCACTTCAGGGATTTCTTAATGTTTGCTTTGTAATAAACATCCATTGAATAAAATGCACAAACATTTCATGGAACAGAAATTAGAACCACAGGCAGTGTCTATTCTAGGAAATTAGATGTGCCTGGAACTGTTTGCTGGCACAGAGGCCAAACGGCACAGAATGGCCCATATTCATACTACTAAACATCCTTACCCTCCAATACAGGGTAGCCACATCCAAACTGCCTTGTGGGAATTGTTCCTGGCACACATTAGTTTCCAAACCAGGTCCAGGATCTGTTTAGAGGAGAGCAGATTGGACAGTGCTGCCAAGAACATCCCATGCATGTTTCACAGTTGTCATTCACAGGTGTGGATGATCTACCAGTAGGGCCCAGGAAGACCCCATGGTCCTCTAGCTTATTGCCATAGGCAGAACCAAAACCTTGCAGGTTAGTTTCACTAGGACAAGAAAATTATGTTTCTACCTATAGATATGCTAGATATACTCATTTGAGCGATACTAAAGATTTGAACCTCTTTGAGAAGGCAGTGCTGAATGATTGCAGAAGCCACTCTAGAAGGAAGGTAGAATCGCCATTTCCTTTTCCATCTGGTTTTACTTTTATGTTTTTTATACAAATCAGTCTTGTCAGTGGATGATCATACATGGAAATTCTGCTGTCTAGTCATATCTGCATCCATAGCAACATAAACAGATTTAATCTGATGATGCAGTTGTCTCTCCTCAGCTGGGTCCCACTCTGGCTCGCACTGTGAGCTGTGCGTTATACCTTCTTTTGCGTCTTTGTAAGAGCGACTACGTGAGTTGGCTGTGGGAACTGATCCAGTCAAAGTCTAAAATCTCTTCTAGTTTTCAGACAGATGGGCTCACTGAACTGTCTTACTGACAGTGCAAGTGTGAAAAAAAGAGATAGATAGGACATAATGCCTGCAGCAAGCTCTTCATTGTACAGGCAGGCTCAAATGGAACTGCATCTTTTGTAGTAGTAGGAGTAGGAGGAACACCAAACCAGAGGCACATGGGAATTAGAAACCTGACTGCTCAGGGTGACAACTATCCCAACATGCACTGAAGTAAAACTTGATGCATCGGGAATCTTTGTGCTAAAACTCCACCAGTTTTGTAGCCTTCAAGCACACTAAAGATTACTAACGGGTCTTTTGGAGACAGTCACATGCCTTTTGGCTCCCTCCAACTTCAGGAGACCGCCTTTTGTGGATTTGTGCCTGTATCCTTGAAGTCAGGTCTTTTTCTTTCTACAGAAGCCCAGTTCTCAAGCATTGTAAATCCCCAAATCGTCATTTCTATACCTACAGTGTATGAAAACTTGCATTTATTGACCAACAGTGAAGGAATAATCCTCCAATTTTTTGATCCTTATCAAAATAAGCTCTATCTATGCTAATTCAAAATGTTAGTCCATAAACATTTCTTTAAGCAGTAAGGGAGGGAACACACACAAGTATTCACAAATATAGTGCAGGTATACTTTTCTGTAAACACTAATCCGTTAATCACAAGAAACTCTCCACAAGAATCTAAAAGAACTATGTCTGGGCAGATATTTCCATTTTTTTTCCATGAAAAGTTGATTTTTTTTCTACAAATTCATTCTGCCTGTATTAATGGCTGTTCAGTATTTGCTTTGTGTCAAAATTCAAACAAACGCCCTTATTGTCTAGCAAGTTGGCAGAAACACTGAATATTGGGGAAAAATACCATATGACCTATAATTCCAATCAAAACGAATACTACCACTCAAACAGGGCCAATCCAAAGCCTATTTTAAGTCAGTGGGAGATTTTCCATCAGCTTCAATAGATTTTGGATGAAGTCCATGCTGCATACTGGCAACAAGCAGCTCATTCAAAAAACTACAAACCACTACTTGTTTGCTGAAATTTTGGAATGAATAATTTTGAATAATGAAGAAAAAATCCTCAAAATTGTAAGTTGCTCATGGGCTACCTGTGAGGAGGATGGGGAGGGGAAATCTCTGAAAGTAAGCCCTGTGCATTAGTAAATCTATTCTGATGCAAGGAAAGTGCAGTAGACAACTATTTGATAACTGGAGTCTAAACTCAGTCAGCAGTTGCCAGGTGACATTAAATATTTGCTTTTAGCTTTTTCACTTTTTATTATCCAGTGCTGCCTCACATGTATTTCAAATGCACCTTCAGAACAAACCTGCAAAACAGTTGTTCGAGCATGCAGTTGGCAATTATTTATTTTCTCCAGCTAACATCATCAACAGCTCACTAAATCACTTCTGGTCTTTTGCAGCTTCCTTCTGCTCCGGTTTGATTAAATTCTTCCCACCTGTCAAACTTGAAAGCATATAGTTTCATGATTATAGCAGGACTGGCTTAGTTCAGGTTGCTGACAGCCCTGTCTGGGGTATCTCCAAAGCTGGAGATTCCACAGTCTCTCTGGACAATCTGTTCTAATCTCGGGCTACCCTCATAGTGATAATCTGCTTTCCTAATACTGAAACAGGATTTTCACTGCTACATCTTGGGTCTTCGTCTTTTTGTCCTATTGTTGTATACCTAAAAGGAGAGTCTGTATAAGTGTTTTCTACAGCTTCCTGTTATGCAATTGAAGTAAGCCTTAAGGTCTTCTCTTTTTAAGACCACATTCCCAACTTCTCCTGTATATTATAAACTATAGGCGGCTAATGACCTCGTGACCATCCAGTAGAATTACTCCTGTATGTACAGGTCTTGTACTAAGAAGATCAAAGCTGAACACAGTACTCCAAATGTAGCCTCTTAAATGTTGAACAGAGTGGAAAAATCAATACCCTTTGCCTGTTGGAAGGACTTATTTCAACTCCATGTGGTTACTGTCAATCTGTCAAGGTCCATCATATCTTCCCACTTAAAATAAGGTACCAAAATGCGGCAAAGTAAAACAAATTTTGTATTTTCTACTGATGAATACCATATGGAGTCCATTTATTGCAGGTTAGAATCTGCCAGAAAATGATATCTACTTTCCATATAGGTTTTTGGTGTTCATCATCAGGTCACTAGGTGTTCACCAGTAATAAATGAACAATAACTACCATGTCTAAATCAGTTTAGCAGATACTGATGTGGGCTACTATGCCAAGAGGGATTACATCTCTCAACACCTTGCATGTTACCTGTAAGACCAAGTCAGAAACCTTTGGCTGACTTCAACCACTTAGGTATTTTGTGTATTTTGCATTTAAACATTACGTAGTTTCGTTTGCCAAAACTCAGTCACTGCAACAAGTTGAAATTCTTCACTCTGCCCATATATACATGCATGAAATACTGCTGTTTCAACTTAGTTATGAGTGAGTACAGCAATATCACTGAAAATAGAGACTCCATCCAACCTTTTCCTTATGTGATCTCTTTTTCAGGACAAGGAGGAATGGATATATTTTGGAAAACAATAAATTTATTGTGGGAATGGGGGGGAAAGGAAGTGTATTAAGGATTTAAAACTGCAATTGACCTATTCTAAAATATAATCTGATTCTCAGGTATGATAATCACACCTTCATTCCTGCCTGATTTATGAAATCAAATGACCTGTAAAAGGTTGTTGTTCCTGGCATCTAGTTTGGAGAAAACTCATGAAATTCTTTAATTCTCTGTACAAAACTTTTTGTGTGAAAGCCCAGCTGAAAGTACAACTGGTTGACATCAAAAGCCAAAAAGTGATGTTTTCTTCTGAGTTTATCATTTCTCCACAGTATCCAAAGTGCTCGTCATTTGAAAGGTTGGAGTCTGCCTATAAGTCTAAGAACTACCCTTAAGTAGTCATAGCATGTAGCAAATGAAGAGATGTAGGTTCTCTTCTGTGGAAAAGTTTGATCTGAGATAATCCGGAGCTGGAAAGTCTGAGTTTGTGGTTGTGCCAACTTTGTTTACTTTGCAGTTGTTGAAAACAAATACATGATTTTGTTTTACTTCTAGTAGACAAAGCTTCTATGTAGTGATGAGTATAGCCAATTTGCTCACACTCACCAAAATGTACAGAAACCAGGAGCTGTGATTCACAGAAATAAATGAAAGCTTTTAAACAGTGGTGACAATGATTTTTAAAATTTTGTTTATACAGCTAGCACCATTTACTTTTTACTTTTCAGCTGAATTACATTTTGGACAACTGACTTTCCTAAAAATTCATGAGCTCTTCTGTTCATTCAAAAACAGAAATGATTAAACAATGCATTTTGAGGAGACAGATTTGCCTATTGCTTTACTTTAAAAGAAATATTTGACTTTTAATGGCATATATTGGCTATCAATTTCATTTTTTTTGTGTGTGGAATGCTACCGTCAATGTTAATGAGGCCTCTTTTTTTTTGTTTCATTGTCTCTTCACTACTATGTCTAATTAATAAACTCTTTTCCTCTTTTGCTGTTTTTTTGATGAAATCTCTTCATTTGTGCTGATATCTTATTTAACCAGGTTCTGAAGACAATTTTGCATATAAATATCACCATTATTTTCAGCTGGAGCTCTGTTATGAATTTTTATAAGATGTCCATATATATTTTGTATGATTGTATTTTGATCAGGAATTTAGAGTATTAACTGTCTATGCTTTAAGTATTGTGAGTGAAGTAATGTTCTATCTTTAAGAAATATTTAAGAAAATCTATCTTTATGAAAATACACTACTGTATAATTAGTAGTGTATTTTCCTCATATTCAAAGATAATTATCCAAAAGGTGGTTATATATCCCACAATTCTCTCAGATCCCCATATTGTCTTCCATACTACACCCAACAAATTTCTTGTGGTTCTTCTCCACTATAAGAAATGTTATTGTGGATTGTTACGGTGCCTGAATTCATAACAGACCTCAAAGATATGTATTTCATACTTTGTTTGGCAGGGATTAGGGAATCATGGCCAACCAGTGATTATAACACTCAAATCCATCAATGGATACTTCATTTTCTGTTTTTGATTGCCCTTTGCTGGAGGTTGCTTGGTGTTTATTTGGGTAAGATTTGGACAAATTATGCTAGTGACTCCTGCATAAGAATAGCAGTAACAAAAGAACTGCAACAGTTCACAGCATGGTGATTCAGAGAGTTTGTGTTAGGTGCCTACTCAACATGCTTCTTCTCAAGGCAAAAATGAATTACCTACAAAGATGAATTCATAGGGCTAGAGGTAATTTGATGCCTCATTGCAGAGCTGCTTAGTCATAGCTTGCATGAATTATCTTTATGAATATAAAGGCAGAGTTAAATTTCCACATCACTGAGGCCTGCATATTGTATGTGTCTGTCCACTCCCTGTGTCAACATTCTTGCTATGGTGGCAGCTAATTAAGTCTCACTCTTCAAATCCCAACCGGAAGAGGACAGATAGCCATTTCACATCTGTTCATCTAAACAGTTTCATCATTGTTCATCTAATAGCCTAGTGGCGTGACCCCTCACGAGGGAAGAGAGAGCAAGCTTGTCTGAGTGTCTGGAAGTTGGGAAATGTGGAAAGACTCCACCATGAGTGAAGATGCCTCTTTGGATGACACAGAGATCAGTTAGGAGAGGCAAAAATTCTTGCTCAATATGGAAAAAAAAAATCACTGTTTTTGTTGGAGCCAAATTCAAACACCTAAAGCGGGAGACATTCCAGACAAAAGTACTTACTGCCTTTTTTTCATATTGGGATAGGTTTTTCAACTCGTTTTTGTGAACCTGTCAACCTACATCCTATGTAAGCTACCACTTAACCTCTAAGCTGAGCACACTACCTGTGCATACATCTAGAAAACAAGACTCTTAAGGGTGGTAAAGATTGCAGATTTTCTTTTATCTTCTGCATATTTTTTAATGTCCTCTAGTCTTAAGAATAAGATCCCGATTTTTCCGCTGCATGATGCTTCTTACTTAGCTCTCCATTTTGGAGTCAGTCATCATATAATTGGGGATTATGCAGCAATAAAATGGCATTTGATCCTAGATCTTCAAAACAGAAAGACTTTATGACAAATCTTCTCTCAATCCTTACCATGTCATTCAAAGAGCTTAGCCGTTCCATTGCCAGTTTGTCTTTTAATGTAATGAGATGCGATTGAAGTGATTTATTATTCGCTTCCTCTCCTTTTCTACCATACGATCAAGTACTACCTACAAAGACATGAATGTCATGAGATGCCGGCTACCTAAGTTATATTCAGGCCTTTTAGCAATAATAAAGCTATTACATGAAATATTAGGTCACTTCCTGTTACACTAGGCAGCAGCCCTTTTCCAGAAAAGAAAACATTTATATTTCCAGCATAAAGACGTGTTCATAACATTTTCATTTACTCTCACAGCATTGCAAATATAGCACTAGATTGACAGATGAGCCTGCAAAATAGCACCTGACCACCTACCTTAACTCATAAACTGCAAGCATTAAAAATGCCATCACCTTACTCTCCTGACTTGAGCTGTGAAAACGGTAATTATGTGGGAGCCAAAGCAGTCAGGTTGGATGATGTAACTTTGTAGAAAAGAGACTGTAGCAGGAGAGTTCTGCCAGTTCTCCTTACAGCCATTCTAATGCAGGATTTGCATATAAAATGTGTACAATAATAATTAACAGAGTAGTATAATTTGGGATAGCTGTGACCATAAGGGAATGTGGTACATTAGGCATGTAGATATGCCAGATGTCTAATTCAGTCTGCTTAAAGAAACAACAAAAATCTTAGAGTGTATATGAGGTCACCTGAATGGAGAATTGCAGTCATTTGTTTATGTTATAGTCACCTCTCTTTTGGAATAAAGCTCTACTTTTACTGAGACATAGGAATCGCCTTAGTGAAAGGACTAGGACTGCATTATGTTCAGTCTAACCACGCTACTGATTTTTCTCCATTGTGCATTTCCTTATCTGCCTATCAGGCTTCTCTTCCACAGTTCATGCTGCAGCTTCCTACAATGTTTCCTAAGTAAGTTATGGTAAATTCTGAGAGAAATCCTTTTCCAGAGCTTTTGGAAAACTTATTTAATTTCCTCAAGAGCTCTTGCCATTTCATTTTGTGGAAAAAAGTTATTTTTCTTTTCCCTGAAATGCATGGTAGCTTGAAAATACTGCTGTCATTCCTTCCTGTGCTAAATGAGGTTTGCTAGTGCTGTTGAAATGCACCATAGAAGATGTGGGAAGAAGATAAAGTGAGATGGACCACTGGCAAAACTCATCATGGTCAATTTCTCTCTTGTGCAGATAGAATCTGGGCAAAGAGTAGTGTTAATTGAAAGAATACATATGTTGTTGGATCACTAGTATCCTTTCATATTGGCTAAGACAAGGAAACCACAGAGTGGTAAGACCTCTTTATACATATATATATAAATATGTGTGTGTGTGTGTGTGCATTTATGTTGTGTGTGTGCTCAACCCTGATAGGTTTGATGATTTCCCCATTCATGTTCACAGGTTCTTCGGTACTTCTCAGCCTTTTAGGATAAAGACTTCATATCTGACATTAGTCGTAAACAGCTTTTTAACAGTGAGCTCATGTCACTAAATGAAATAAATAAGATCTGTCCATGGTGCTCACAGTTAGACTATTTTCAAGAGTGATTTAACTCAAAAAGAAAAGAAAAGAAAAGAAAAGAAAAGAAAAGAAAAGAAAAGAAAAGAAAAGAAAAGAAAAGAAAAGAAAAGAAAAGAAAAGAAAAGAGAAAAGAAAAGAAAAGAAAGTTCCCGTAAGCAATCTCTAGTTTTATGAAACCGAATGCTCTTCATCAGATAATAAAAAGCAATATCAACATTTCCATTCTTCCATTTTTGTACATTTTGACATGTACAAACATAAAAACAGTTTTTGCTAGGCTTCAGGATTCATGAAGAGATAAACATAACACAACTTCCTTCGGAAACAAGTTCTGTAATTATGAAATTCTATACATCCTAGTACGGTTAAGCCAATGAAAGGTGTACTGAAAATGTGATTAAGTGAAGAGAAACATTTTGTATTGGACAGAAATGTAATCTGTTGACAAACAAGATCATCTTGAGATGACGTATCCTGAGATCAGAGGAGTTACGATACCAGACTTCCCCTCAGACGGTCAGCTCTTCTTCACAGCTCTACAGGTGGGTGGAGTTTGGGCATTTTTTGGAATTGATATTTTTCTTCCCCCCATCCACAAAGGAATGTGCATTAAGTCATTTGGCTTGTTTATTGTTGGTTTGCTTCTGTATTGTATTTGGACTCACTATGGTTTTGAGTGTACTAGCTTCCCTTCCCACCAGCTCGTTATTTTGGGCTGACTTTTACTCTCAATCACATCAGGATAAGTCAGAAGTCACCCTACCAAAACCAACAGAGTTACTCTGGTATAAGGAAAGAGAGGGAAGAATTATTTTTTTCTGCAAAATTTCTGTAAAATTGTGGGCTTTGCAGTTAGAATAGTGCTTCATTTTGCTGGCAAGTTTCTTTCTGTATGGGATGCAGATGATTTTCTTCCCATCCCTGACTGTTCATGACAGGTGAGAACTGAGCCTGCTAGTCCATTAGTGAAAATGATGGGAACAGATCACATTCTGCCCTCAGTTACATCAGCACGGCAACACTGATTCAATCTGCCTTACAGTGATCTCAAGTCACCTCAAAAATTGCAGGTATTCTAGGAACCTTTTAGCAGCACTTCCTGCTTCTGTTTCTTTGTAAAGCAGGACAATAGATCAAGTAGGAGTTGTCAAATCTAAAGAAAATTAGCCTTTTATTGGCACTGCAATAAAACTCCATTGCATAATGTTCTTTATGCCTTTCTGTGTCCTTGCAATTAACCTAATTAACTTTATGAATATATATCTAATACTGAAGTTTCTGACATACATCTTTCTTTATCTCACAGACAAGATCTGGGGAATGACAAGCGATCACTTGCCATTAAGCTATCATTTCTATTTAAACAGAACTTTGCAGATTCAAGATGATTTAATCAGGACTTCACTTTTTAAAGTATGTAGAGAAGGCAAGAAAAAAGAGACAATTTAAATATTCTAAGAGTTTTTAATTTCTGCAGTATGAATGGAAAAGAGATTCTTATTTGAAAAAAAAAAATAGATTTTATCTAAATTCAATGTGTGAAAATCACCAAACTCATTTTTCAAATCTTTGGAGAACTACAACATTTTCCTCTGCTATGTAAACATAAAACGAAAGCAAAAAAAAAAAAATCCCTCATAAAATAGGCTTTCTAGTGTCAGCAGAGCTTTACCATTGACTAAGGACCGTTGATAAAAAGAAAGTAATTCTTTTTTGGATGGGATGGATGACAGAACGTAAAGATATCAGTATACAAAACATTGTTACCGTATGGTTATAGGAACAGAAATCCTTATGTGACATGATTCTAAGCCAGTGAAAATAAGAGAATTGGATGGTGCCTACAGTTAATACGACCGTGAAAAATTTGCTTGCTTTAAAGTGATATGCACAATTAAGTTTTGATTGCATCACATGATGTGTGAAATCTGTTAGAGATTGATAGTTTTCTACAGATAAGTTTTTGCTGGAATAAATACCAGTTTACTACAGCATATAGAAGACAGACCTGGAAACAAGAGCTGGCCAAAATATATTGGAGTTCCTCTACATCATGCAGCATTCTAAATGATTTTATGGTTAGAAAACAGCTCACTTCTTTGATAAGCTTACTGGCAGTAATAACAGTTTATTTTACAAGCTGAAAATCCAGTGATGCTTTTCTTATGGTGACTTCCAAAATGAAAATAAATTCAGCTATGTCTGAAGTTCTGTGTAACTCTCAGTAAAGCAATTTGCAATGAAGCTATATTTCACTGTTCTGCTGCCTATGGCAGAAAAATTAAGGTGATTAAACTTAGTGTGAATTAATTAGTTCAGAAAAAAAATGCAGGGAGAATGCAGGTACACTGTATAAACTAATTTAAACTGATTTAAGGAAGCTAATACGATATATTAAATCTATATTTTCCAACTTTCTTACTGAAGTGTTTGTAGAGGAACTAGGTTTCTATTTCCCACAAGAACTTCCCCTCTAATGCAGTCCTTGTTCTCCAAAAGTTTCAAGTTGCCTGAATTAGTTAGCACACTGAATAGAGGCATAAGTGTATATGAATTCTTAATGCACAGAACAATTTAAATTGTTTTTCTCCATTTTGTATATGAGATATAGGATGAAGCTAATTTGGCCATTTAGATTGCTTTTCTTTGGCATGAGATCATGTTATTTTACTTTGGAGATTAATAAAAGAAAATTACATTTACTTCATTCACAATCAGAAATAAATAAAGACTTTTCAAAATGGAATGTATCTCAATTGCACAATGTGAATGAATGGAAAATAAATTTCTAACAATGTCTCTATTAGTAATAAATTTTGTTATTTGTCCAAAATCAGCTCGTTTTCTTTTTGCCTCTAAAAGAATGGAGTGGTACAGCAGTAGGAGGCCAGTTGAGATGCTGAGTAAAAGTGTCTGACAAAATGGTGTTCCAGTCTCCAGATTTCTGGCTTAGTGTTAAATGCCAGCTTCCTGAGAGGTGGGATTTAAGAGTTCACTATTAATTATAATGACAAGTGGTAGATTTTTAACACCTAACTCAGTTAGTAATGACAATCTGCTTTTGTTTTGTTTCAAAAGTCAGAAAGATAAAAACCCTTTATATTCTAAGGCAGCATTTTCACACCAGTAAATGCATACCCTAGCTTTGATCTGTGACTGGGGCCATTTAACTGAGAAATAAGGACGCGCAGTAAAGTCATATAAAGTGTTAATGGTTATAAGAAAAGTAGATTAGGAACTTCTGCATACAATCAGGAAACAAACAAAGAAAAAGAACGTAAATCTAGTATGATTTTAAAAAAAATAGTGAACTGCATGTTTATATAGTTAAAAAGGATTATTTATATTTATGACAGGGAATTTTTAATGCTAAGGTTTTGGAAAGGGATATAAACCCTTACAACTTGGGGCATAAACCAGCAACTAATTAAAAGCATTTAGGAAGAAAACTTTCTTGTAGGCAAATTATTTCACAACTATTGCGGAAATTATGTAGATTTGCATGTAGACCTGTATTAATCTGCCACAGACCTGTTCATACGGTCTAACACTTTCAGCAGTAAGATCTTTCAGTAATTTTTCTTGAGGAAATCCTTGTATTATAAGAGCTGTTACCATAATATACTTCTGAAACATTTCATAATAGAAGTTTTAAATTCTTCCTGCTAATGAAAAGACACATCTAATTTGCGCTTTTTCTGATATAGCTGCAAATATCTTTATTTGGTTATACCTTCTGAGGCATCAGTGAGCATGTTTCCTGAAAGGAATGATCCTACTGTGAACTTACATTTCCTATTTAGGGTATACAAAGACATATAGGAAATATAAATAAAGGACACAGAAGGATCTATGATCCAGGATAGTCCTTTGCTGCCTTCTCCTATCTAATGCCCTGTTCCTCTGTGTTCCTGTTTCTGACCAATCTTTCTAAAGGGAAAATGAATTCTTGTGTATGGCTGTCAGTCACCTGAAATGTGCTGATCTGTGCACTCCTGGCTATGCTTCTCAACAGAAACTATCTTTAATTTCAGTTGCAGTGTCATAACTTTATCTACCACTGATGACTTTTCAGTCAATGGTCCTCCGGAAAATTTACTCCTATGCTTTGAGCACACTTTGAGACACCTTTTATTTTGATTAGGCATGATGATGAGCTTAACTAAGCATAAGTGACCTAGATATTTATTCAAACTCCCCAAGAGGTAAGAGTTCCTTACCAAATAGGCAAGGGAAGGAATCACTGAGACTGGAAACTGTGAGGGGAAAAGACAGACCCTACTAAAGAGCATCCCTCTTTGTAGGTGTTCAGTGCCGCTTCACCTCAGCTACCATTTCTAGCGCTGACGATCCATTTCATGACTGTTTACATTCTTCTAAAGTGTTTTTGAAAAACTGATTCTAAAGTATGTCATTTGCTTACTCCACTAATTTGCCATTTATGGTACAGCTGCTTGCTGAGCTTACTCCCGCACCAGTAAGCGAGAACAATGCCCAAGGTTCATTCATTCTCTGCCAAAAGGAAGAAATTATATTGAGAATCTTGTTGAATTGAATTTGAACAAAAAACTATTTATTGACATTCCTAAGTGATCTGAAGGATTAATTAGTGAGAAAATGGTGCATAGAAATTATACATAAGAGAAAGGCTTCATTTCAGATTATAGGCTATAATACTTTTATTTCCACTTTTAAAAGAAGCTTTCTGTAAGGAATTAACCTTTGTATTGACATTTTGCAGTCCACAGATAGGTTTTAGGTTACACTTAAGCTAGGATTCCATTGCTGAGGCTGGAATTTAACTACTGAATGAGCAATTCAGCAGAAAACTGTTAACAGGAATGCTACAAGTTCCAGGTATCATATTCTTGTTAGAAAAAACCTCAGTTCTTAAAACTCCCCTGGAATATTTTTTCCATAACTGACCTTTAAAATAGTGACAGGGAACAAAGCAAGTTTTGGCTGACATTTAAGGTAAAATAGGAGGATTTCCTCATATTTTATAACTAAATTTGTTTTTCTTTATTGCAGACTATGGAGGGAATAATCTGCCTCTACTTTTAATCTACTTCTAAGAAAATGCTGGCATGCAAAACCAGTAAGGGTGCCACTTCACTGGCAATGCCACTGTTTGCTTCCTCTTTGAAAAAAAAATAAAAGATCATTTATTGTTTTCAAGAAGTCACTCAGATAATGATATGATAAGAGCAATCTGCTCTTTTCCACACCTTCAGAGCTGCTCCAAGTGCATGACTGCTATCTGAAGACAAAAGGAGAATTTGTGGATCCCTTTAGTACCTTCCACTTCTATTTTCATCTGGCAAATGGTCCCCAGAGATTCCCCAGCTCAGTGATGTCTGCAAAAGAAAGTATCAGAAGAGGCTAAATTACACTAGTGAAGTAAGAAATCAATGCACATTTTTTCATAATAAATATAATCTGAAGACATCAAAGTAAGACATGAGTTAGCAAGCTAGTCAAGACAGGATTAACATTTTCTCTTGGGCCTCTGGTAACAGGTAAAACTATATCTTTAAGCGTTTGTTATATGTGCTATCAAAAACTCATTTATGGAACTTTTAACCATAAAGGCAAATCATGAGTTACTATTAATCCAGTTCTTAGTGTCTGGCCCACTGACACATGCTGACAGGAAACATACAACCTAAATAATAAGCGTAGTATGAATTGAAGAATAGAAGCATGTAACCACAAAAATGGTAGTTCAAATATCCCAGCAAAAGATCAAGATTTAAGAGTATAGTTAGTTGATGGTTGCTCAGACAAAGCCCAATAAATTAGAGGCTGTAAATAATGTAAACGTTACAGGCATTTTTATAATGTCCTATAACCTAGTTTTGTAAGCAGTAGTTTAGTGTTATTATCTTTAATGACCAGACTCGGTATAAAGAGCAAAAACTAAAAGGCACAGTATACCTCTAACATACCACATTTATTTGACAAACACGCACAGGCACAAATCTGTATATATGATAACGAGAATTCACAAGACAGACTTGTAAATCCAAAGATGTAATCTGATACGCTTGAGTGTATTACAACTGATAACATGCATTGCAACATGAACCTGGAGCTAATTTTATAAATCACATACAAAAGCTCTTTTTTATTATTTTATTTTGGAGATTGCCAGATTCAACTGGCAATCACAAGCTGTCACAAGAGTGGCATCTTATCACAGATTTAACTTGCAGTGAGCCTTACAGGAGAAGCAGGTGCTGTGCACTGTGTCTGTGTGTGGGCATGTATCTGCATGCAGTAAAATTTCCTCTTTTGCTGATTCTCAGGGTTTTTGGTATAATAGTTCCTACATACAAGTTCTTCACCTTTTACCTCAGCTGTGCTAGCTAGTACTTTTAGTTCTGGAAATTTCTATTTCAGTCTCCTTTGTGGTGTCCACAAATGACTATAGCTGTGACAGGAAGGTTTGTTACTACTTTAAAAATCAAGATTTTTTTCAAAAAAAAAAAAAAAAAAAAGAGAGCAATAGCCTATCTCCCTCGGTCTGTGGTCAGGAAAAACAGCAGTATTGCACCTTCACGTTGCTTTCTGGGTCAGCGCCTGACCTTGCAGCCCACAGGCCTCTGAATTTCTTGCTTTCTTTTTTACTGAATGTATGAGGTTTTCTGCACTGGCTTGTGTGATACAGGCATAGCCCTTACCTCTGGTAGTGGTCAGAAATATTCTCTTGGGTTGGCTCGCGGCATGGAGTGCCATGTCGGTGAGGAGCCATGGTACGATAGCTGCTGGGACGTGCTCTGTCCCTTGAGGCTCTGCCGTGCTCCAGCCTCACAGAATCACAGAATGGCTCAGGCTGGAAGAGACCTCTGGAGATCATCTAGTCCAACCCCCCTGCTCCAGCAGGGACACCTAGAGCACGTGGCACAGGGTGGCATCCAGGCGGGTTTGGAAGATCTCCAGAGAAGGAGACTCCACAAGGAACATCTCTGGGCAGCCTGTTCCAGGGCTCTGTCACCCTCATAGCAAAGAGGGTGACCCCCTCGTTTTGCTCTGGGATCTGCCTATACAGGTGTGTTGAGTGTGCAGGTCAGTCAGTCACAGTGCTGCTTGCCTCGCTGCTGTCGTCTCTCGGAAAGCAGCAGATGATCTCACCTGGCAAGGACAGCTAATACGGCAGGGAAGCTCTACAAGTTGGGCTTCTTTTGATTGAAAACAGAATTATATGTGATGAGGAAGTAGTTCATGTGAAATATAGTTTTGTATCTTACACCCTGTATTTGAGGTACTGTACAAACAAATGTTTTAAATACACATAATGTGATAATTCTGGGCGTTTACTGGTGTGCTTCATTGAGGGAGTATACATCTATACTGTGCGCATATGTGGTTCCTAAGAATAGGAAGTTGTCTTCTTTTTATACAAATCATGGAATTTCTGGCAACTTTTCAGACATTATCCTGCCTAGAATCTCTCATTTTATTCTATAAACACTCATTTTGAGATGCGGAGCAACTCAAAAACAAGCAAACAAACCAATCCCACTTACTTTATGCATATGTTTACTTTGTAGAGCCAGTAACAGTACAGGATCTGAATTGTTTTCCTTTGGATACATGAAAAAGCTATTTTCTTTCTGCTACAATGAATTGCTCCCTAGATGTCACGGCTGCAATAGATGCATGAACATTTATGAGAAGATGCTGCATTCTGAATAAGTACATTCTTGAGTGAGACCAGATTAGCATGAACACCAGCAGCTTATCATTGCACTATTCTATTGTATAAGAATTTTTTTCCACTGACAAGCAATCTAGAGAGAATGAAATCCAGATGGTAAAATTTCATTTTAGCCAGGAGAAGATTTCCCATAACTAGTTATTTAAATATTTTATTTGATGGAAGGAAATTATTAATTGTTCTTTAAATAATAAGCTTTGACATTAATCAGTTTCAAAAATCTGCATTTGATTTTCCAAGAATCTACGTTAATGCTTTGGATAACAAAATTTATATTTTTTGTTATTTTCCATTACACAAAGTCATGATTTAGGCATTATGGATCTCTTTATTCTTAACTTGATTTTAAAGCTTTCAATGTACATAACTTTTGTACATACCTGTACAAAAGGCACTCCCTTAACTTTACAGAAAGGGGACCTAGTTGACTACCACTTAATTGTTTCAGTAAGAAAATTGTTCCTGAACTTTGAAGGCAGGTTTGAAATGGTGCCTGCATAGTACTCGCTTCTGAAATTGTTTTTGAATAACTGGGCATGTGATGTTGTGCAGATTCAGAACTTCTCTTCTTGTTTCTTCACAAGCTTGAAAGTAGTTTTTGTGCTTTTCTAGTTTCAGCAGGCTCTGCTGTTCTTTGAAGGGGCCTCCAAAGGGGGTAGGAGAGAGGAGAGAGGGAAGAGAAGGAACAGCTTAGCCCACTCTAGGCCCTTCACCTCCACCCCTGCTGCAGGACACCTTGAGACATGCAACAACTATTTTCCAGGCTATTAATATATTAAATTTTGATTTGAAAATGTTAATATTTCATAAATTGCATGATGAAGCCCTTCTGGGCAATTTCAGTTTCTTGGGAGTGGCAAGATGCTTGCGTCTTGAACTAGCAAAGTTTCTAAGAGAAGTTTTTCTTTCCTCCTAGGTACTGTGGATATCCGGGTTTGGATAAGACCAAACTTTAAATATTTTAAACAACAAAATCTAATCTCCAAGCTTAGATGTGAGCTATAATTCCAGCACGATTTGACACCAGTGTTCAAGTAAGGATGGAGAGCTCTGAGAGGTCAGTTTGAAGAAAGGAGAGAAAAACAGGCAATTTTGCTTGCCATCACCCTCCTCCTCTCAAATAAAACTTACAAATTCTCACAGATTGTGATATCATAACCACATACTCTTATCTCTGCTGGAGAGCAGATTCAGATGCTGAATGGAGAGGACTAATTACTAGTTATTTGCTTTGGAAGTATTTTCACTTTACTGGAACAAAATACATACATTTGGGGTTATTTTATTGTGTTTTTTGGTCAGATATCTGTCTCTTTAGTATCCCTTTCCACTTTAAGCTTTGTTCTTCAAGAGTGTTCTCTACCTTAAAATTCATCCTAGTGTTCATGTCTTTTAAAAACAAACCCACTCCGTGACAATGTGGGTGGCTGGGTATGTCATAATCCTGTCATGCACTTGGGTGCCCAGACTGCAAAGAATCTTTTAATTTTTAAGCAGCCAGGAGAATTGCTTTACCTGAATGGAAAGCAGGCTCCCTCCTCGGCTTCAGAAGATGCCACCCAAGTAGGCTGAGAGGAAAAGGCCAGTGAGCCTCTCCTTTTAAGTGAAAATTGTATCTTGATGAACCATTTGATTTTGACTTGTGTTGTATTGTTGTGGTATTTCTGTTCCAGAATATGGAATATCATACTGTTATTAAAAACATGTTAGCACAGACCAGCAGTATAGGGTACAGGGTAAGCAGTGTCAGAGCTGAACAAACTATCTAAATGCAGTCTGAAGGTCAACATGTGCTATGGAGAGTAGGTGCTCTTGTATGTGATTCCAGGGAGTCAGGTGGGCTGCTTAGACACTCTGCCGAGCAAAAAATGCTGGGTGAGCTGATGGGAGACAGGCTTTCACTGTCTACCCACTAAGTGAGTTGATCCAGATGAGTACAAATCCATTTTGCTGATAAGATTTAACATGTGTGATACAGTATGGCAAATTCACTGGAAACAATCCTGCAAAAATATTTTATAGGATCAGTCCACAAACTGGTTTTGATCAAAGACAAGAAAAAGTTGCCTGTGTATTCCAGCCGGGCTGCATCTTGACTGGAGCTTGACTGTGGGAGATCCAGCCTATTGAAGAAGAAAAATATTTTTTAGCATTTCTTCTTCAACAGTAAAAGAAAGCTAAAGGCTCTGTGATTGCTGTGGAGATCAATGGATCTCAGAGTGGAACACTTCTGGCCAAGTTGGCAAATCTGTTGGTGGTTCTCCATTTTTTTGAAGGAAGCGTTGCTAAATGTCAATTAACACTTAGCCCTTCTTTTCATGCTTTCATCAGTTCTACAGAGCAAAAGTAGGTTTCAAAAGTCATGGGGCAAGATATTTTTATGGGTTCTTTTTTAGTGGCCTGTTCACATTCCTCTAACTTAGATAAAGTTTTCCCAGCTCTCCAGTTGATATGTCTCAGACACTGTTTGTAACAAAACATCAGAGGTGCTTGAAGTGAACAGTACATCAATGAGAACCAGATTCAATTAGTTAACTGGCATAGTTACATAGATACCTACCATCCAAACTGATGAAATTTTAACAATATATTTTGATTCTGGAGCTGGACAGTGAATTATGCATTCATTACATCTGAGCAGTGTCTTGCAACTTAAGAGCTGTGCTTTTTATGCATCCATTTTGCATTATTATTTCTTTTCACTGAAGTCAGGCAGACCCTGCAATAAAACATTTCTCAAGGCTGATTCTTTTTTCTCTTGTTTTAATATGCCCCCAAAACACTTTTAAAGAATGTTGCTGAGTTGACAGAGCAGTGACTTGACTACAGTGGGGGAGCTGCTGGACATCTATGGTTTGACTGAGTCTGCACAGGAGCACCATATCCCTGATGTTTTGGTGGTGATGTAATAAATATCTCCAGTATTTTTTCTCTAGAATGCCAAACAGTGCTGCCAGGTAAGGTTTTTTTTTCTTTCTTTTTTTTTTCTCTGTATGTTTGCAGATTAAATGATATCCCATGTGTCATTTTAACTTGCATCTGGAAATTTCAAATACTCTCTAAACCACTAAGTTGGAGAATGACGGTACATCATTTTTAAAAAAAAGGAGTTTTCATTGCACTGCTGAGACAAACCTATTCACTTCTTAATGCTCCTCATAGCCACAGACCAGCATGGAATGAGACAGGCAAACCTGAGGCAACAGCAAAACACAACCTCCATGATAAATGTCAAATTCCAAACCACTGGAATGCAGTGCGAAATTGTGGTTTATGTTGCATTGCGACAGAACACTGTGAGGCAGGATAGTATTGCCAAACACTAGCAATAGTCAATTCCTATGTGAGAAATTAAAAGCTGCATGAGAAATTGTTTGCATCTGTTCAACATTCTCTATATTAATATGGAATTTTGCTTTTCAGATACAGTATATAACATTTCTTCTTTTAAAAACGTAGTGAATTTTTCCACATATTAATTTTGTATTGTCTCCCATGTTATTAGACATGGACAGATAAAAACAACTTTTAAAATGGTAATTCGCTTTG
This sequence comes from Tinamus guttatus, assembly GCF_059628265.1. NCBI lineage: Eukaryota > Metazoa > Chordata > Aves > Tinamiformes > Tinamidae > Tinamus > Tinamus guttatus. The sequence goes on along the minus strand of NW_028288877.1, from coordinate 419,805 downwards.
ACCAACCTCTCAGCCTTTTCTTAGCTGCTCATTACATAATTTAACTTCTAAGGAATTTGTGGAAACTTGAGGTTTTCTATATCATAGACATAAGTGTTAGAAACTGAGATGATCCTTCATTTACAATAATGAAAGAGAGGAGCAATAACCCTGCAGTTTTTCTGACTCATGACCACTGAACCATGCAACTTGAAATGGAGATATTTGTAATCAGTTCAGATAATAAATCAGTAGAATTTACTAACTAAATAATTGAAATAGTTGAACTTAAGGTAATTGTAAGGTGGGAAGAAAAATTCCTAGGAAAAGTGAAATTAGAGTTAGTTTAGGTACTGCAGTGAGAGAGGAAAGGTTTATGTGACACAGCAGTAAAAGAAATTTGAGAGGACTCTAGGAGGTGATATTGGTGGATATGAGGTCCCTTTGTGTTTGGGGATGCTTAAAGACAAGAGTGAGGGGAAAGAAAGGAGGAGGCATGTCTCCAAAGCCAAAAGGAAAACAGGCAAATAGTATTTGATAATTTATGTTTTAAAATTTTGGAGTAAGGAATAGAGGAGTGGGGCACAGCGGTCAGACTTTCGGCAGGGAGGAACCCTGTAAAGTGTTGAGGATCTGAAGGAGAGAAGTGAGAATGCATAAAACTGATAGCATAGGGGTGAGTTTTGGCAAAAAGATGGGAAATAGTGTTGTTATTTGGTACAGAGATGAAACTCTGTAGAGAGGTGAAGAAGTGGACAGAAAGTAGTGAAACAAGATGTCTGAGATGGCAGTAGTATGCCTGCAAGACACTTGAAGACATGGAATTAGGCACAGTGCTTGCAGTTTATTTCTAAAGTAGCAGCAAATGTTGTAGATGAAACCATGATGAAGGAGAAAGACAGTCTGGATGAAGGGCAGGTCAGAGAAGTGGATATAATCTGTGAGTGTCACCTCTGGGATTCCTCAGGCATACAAGGATTCTGAAGGTTTGGAGGGTCACTAAAATCAGCCTTAAGCATCTATAGAAAGATTATAAATGGTAAGAGAGCTGTTGCCACGTTTGCCTTAGTGGTAAAAGGAATATATATATATATTTATTGTCCTAAAAACCTTACTTTCAGTAAGCAGTAGTATTAAGCTTCTGAATCTCTTGGCTATTTTGAGAAACTTATATGTTTACTTTAAAGTTAATATTTATTTACTTGAAGTGACTGTATTCTGTCTTTCATTTTAGATGTCTTGAATGTTTTTCAGCGTGGAATAAATATGATTTTTATCACAACACTTATCTTTTTATTGCTCTTGCATTTCAGTCCTTTTTGAGTTGTCTGAATCCCCGAAGGAAGGATTACAATGGAGACCATATTTCCATCACAGTGACCTTCATAACGGAAAAAACCACTTAACATTTCAACTTCTCTGCTCCAAGAGACATTGTGCAGTGGAATGTATTTAGAAATGATGAAATAGTACTTTCAGCTGCAGATAATGTATCCCAAGTTATATTCATTTTAAATATTAATTGCTTTAGTTATTGCTACTGTAGCATTTTGAATGACAAGGGTTGTGGTATTCCTAGATAACATTATTAATATCGTTTTCGCAGTAAAATAAATACATTGGCATATATTAAGTCTTGCTGCAGATGGGTCCTATTTACTGGTCTGTTGATCCTAGAGTGATTTTAAGCTTGCTTACATTAGAATTTAATTTGGTCCATTGATTTTAATTTTAATTTAATTTTGGTCCATAGTATTTAAAAAAAGTAAAATGCATGGGAATCACAAAACCTAAATAAGGATGTCAGAAGTATGGTATTCTCCACTGACTGCATTCTTATCCAGCACGATACATTGGTAGTGAATATATAATAAGAAATTAAAGAACTTATTTGCAGTGCCTGAGACTGATATATGCTGATATATATCATGACGCTATCAGAATGATGGAGGAAAGGATCAAATTTAGATAAAAATATTAACTTTACAAGTAAAATATTTGCAGAATTGTAAAACTTGGTTGCTCAGAATGAATATTTTGGATTCAACTTAGTTGTGATTTTTTTAAAAAGACGTACATGTCATATATATATCTACCTCTTCGTGTTCAGTAAGATCAGGCCACATTTTCAAGATTTCTCTGCAATCATTAGAGATTGAAAGGATCATTAAACAAACAAAAAAACAAAAAACCCCAAAACAAGACAAAAAAGACAGAGTCTTCTCTTATCCCAAGACTCGCAGATCAAGTACCTAAGGTAAACAATCAAATATTATGAAACTCTCCGTAAATTCTTGAAAGTTTGCAACAGAGCACATGTATAATAATTCCACACATCATTTTCCAAAAATGCAATCAGCTTCCTTAAGTACAATAACCCCACCTTCATGGCTCCTAGTGTAGGCACTGCATGCAGAGACAACTTTATCTGAAAAACAAGCTACCTCTGAATACGGCTGAGGATAAAATTAGTCTGGGCAATGGAAGTCAGTGGAATCTTGTTCACATTTTGTCACTTGATTGGATGCTCAGGGTTATATGTAATAAGATATATGGTTATGCCAGGCATTAGTTCTATTTTTATTTTACTGTCTGTTCAAATTAAACCTCTGAAACTTTGCACTTTTATGTCACTTGCTGTATTTGATTTGAAATAGAAGAAAATATAATCAGAGTATGTACTGGAAGCACATATGAATGGAAGAGTGTGTGATCAGCATTCATATCACTGATTTTACAAGTTCTTTTGCTGTAGTACATACTAGATTCTATGGAAAACACTGTAAAAGTTCATTATATGTCTTAGTAAACAAATTTCAGTCCAAAGAAGAACAAATGAAAATACCTGGCCAATTCAACAATTCATTGCAGAATAACATAACCGGGGGGTGGAGGAAAAGAAGAGAATCAAGAGCCTTTTAAAATGAAGCAGAACAAGCTAAGACCAAGAATATCAAATCCTTTTACTAAACGATCTGTGACTGGACACTTGGCCATCTCCCATGTAGGCAGAATTTACCTCACGCAGCTAAAAGCCATAGTAATGCAAAACTGCACAGTCTTTAAATGACTCCTCCACTCTGAGATGTTGCTGTCAGTCCTGTTTGAGATTGCTAGTATTGAATCATGGAGTTTTCCTACTGAGAATAAGAGGCTAAATTAATTAATTGGTAATACAGTTATAAGTTATTACTTCTGTTAGTTGGCTACTAGAGATATTAAGAATAGGGTGACAATGAATTTGTTACAGTCATGTACATGAAAAATGGGAAAGAAAGTGTGTTTTTCTAAGGAAAACTCAAGGGGAATTCTTTACTGTAGACACCAAGTGCCAGAAGGCAAGGATCACTGGAGGAAAACATCTAGAGAGAATGCCACTGTCTCCAAGGAGGACATTAGCCACTGAAACTGGAATTAAGAAAATGAATTGCAGTACTTGTAAACCGCATAATCTGCAATATACATTTGTTACCTGAGGTAGCAAAGTTTTAATATTATACCTGTAAGGGCGCTGCCTTTAATGAAGAGGTTTTATTTAGTCCAGGCCATTCGTTTGGTAATGACTCAGAAAGTTCAGTCCTCTGTAACAGCTTGATAGGCAGATATCAACCTCAGAAAAATTACTTTGGCAATGGGCATTCTCAACAGATGGGGAAAACCATCTTTTTTTTTTTTTTTCTTTCTCTCTTCTTGGTGGTCTTGAGGGCAGAAACACACTGATTCAAGCCGCATGTAGATGCCTGCAACTCTCTTGTGGATAAATAGCACACTTCAGTTTTCAGGGTTGCCAGTGCATCTCACATGAGCGAGATTATGATTGAAGTCTCTGCCAGTTAGGGCATGTTACTCAGACTGGGAAGAATGATGATAGTCAAAGTTAAAAAAAATATATAACTTGGATTTAAATTTTAAAGTATTTTTTAATGAAAAAAAGAATTCTTTCTGCTTCATCATCTGTGTAGTCAAACCTGGGATTTATTAAGACATTAAATATAAAGGGTTTTTTTTGTTGTTCAGCATTTTCTTCTACTTTTTCCATTATTCTTCTGAATAAAAGGCATTCTAAAGATGTCCAAAGTTTGAAAAAATAAAAATTATAGCCTGTCTCTCCTTAAGTAAGGGAGGAATATATGGCACTGGAGAAAAAAAAAAGGCAAATAATATTGTGCATCTTAATTGCATGCATATTTATATAAAAAAAGAGAGAGAAGTATTCTAAATGAGTTATAAAAAACATTCTCTTGGCCTATTTATTAAATACAAATTTTCCCTATGTTCAAAACCACAGCCAGAGGTTGGGTTTTATTTCTTCAAGAGCTGGCCCAGGTATTTCTGATTAGTTGCTGAGGCATTTTAAAAACTATCAGATATATTTATCCAACATTTGCTTGGCTGACTCTCAAGGAGAGGATCAAGAAAGGAAATGGAGAACATCAGTGATAAACTATTCCTGGGAACATTATCAAGCTGGCAAACTCTCAAAATGATGTTTTACTGAGGTTCAGATGAACTGCATATTATGTATAGTCTTTGGAATAGAAGCTAGGTTAATGCACTCTTTGCTGCGGCCCCCGAGTTTGAGATGAAAAGCGTACCAGATTTGCCATGCCTTCTTTTGTTTTAATTGATGGTAAGTAGTCACAGGGTGAAACAACATCAAATACATTCATAAAACTAAAAGCCATGCTCCTTTTGGAAGTTTGGAGAGTACCCTGAGTCACCTGAGCATGCCTGGCTTGTGAAAATAGGCTGGCTTATGATCTCTACCTGCACCCATTCATAACTTTGTTTTTTCTACTTATTGGTGATTTAATTTGTATTGCTGACATCACTTTTATTGGCAGTGTAGATGCAGATTTTCTTTCAAGAATGTCTTACTAAAGTTTATTTTTAGTAATTGCTTTCCCACATACCTCTTCACCTTGCCTCCACAAAAATTTTCTTATGGTATGCTTAATTCATCCTTTGCTACCAGACACTCAGCGAGTGGGTAGGTATGTGATAGTAGGGAGAAACTAGTGCTTATGCTTGTTATATGACAGATAATCCAGTTTTAATTAAAACTGTGGTTAGGATAGAATTCTATCTACAGAAAAAAAAATTAGGAAAAAATGTCTCAAGTAGAAAACAGCCTTTTTATTTACATCACAGAAAGATTATTTTAATCACTAACAAAATCTCTAACAATCTCTAACATAAGCAAAGTGACATGAGTGAGATAAAAAACAACTGTAGGAGTTATTGAGACTGAAATACACATTCAAGGAAGCTGCTGCTTAACAGATCAAGACTTGCTCCAAAAGCAGCTCAATCGTGTAAAAATCTGAAGAAAAACTGAGGATTGTGCAGTTAGTTCATCCTAATTTGTGTGTCATTTACAATACCAGATTCCCTTAAAGGAGCTGGTACGTTAAATGGTACATTGCAATTAATTTTCAATTAACACTACTTCATATATAAATGTGTTTCTTAGTAGCCGCAGGTAGTTATTTATTCAAGCAAAAATTCCTGTATATAAATTTTGGAGCAAATTAAAGTCATACAAAAGCGTAAAATGCCTCCCTTTTTGCTGTATGAACAGAATTTCTTTGTTTTTCTTTTGTGGGATCCTCACAGAGAATCAAAAAACTCTGTACTTGCCTGGTTTCAAGTTTTGCCAACCTACAATTGCTTCTGCAAGCCCCTTTAAAGCATATCAGGAGCTTGAATCCATATCTCGGCCTGTGCTCTGTGAAGTCAAACTGTATCTGTCTCTGTTTCCATCTGGGATTTAACTAGGAAGTGCTTGAAGTACCAAGCTGTAGGCTGATACCATGAGATTTCCAGAGCTGAGAAATTCAGATAAGCACATACACACTTTGAACCTTGAAGCCTTTTGAAGTTTGTCTATCATGAAGTGTAACTTCATTGCTGTCTGCAGACAACATTGAAATGTATATAGATCTTTGTTTTGAAAAGCTACTGTCAGTGGCTTAAGGACAAACAAATACAGCTAAATAAGGAAATACAACATTCTTCAGAATCGTAAGTGTCTAAATATTTTCCAGGTTTTATGAAGTAAGACTGGCAGCTCTGTCTACTAAGCATAATGGCACAAAAGCATGAGAATCACTGTCTGAGTTAGACTCTCATCCTGTTTTACCAGTGACAAATAACAGACACTTTGGGAAGATAGTTCATTTTCTTTGTTAAGACATATCCAGGCTCTTCACAGAGCACAACAGCAGGATGAGAAACCGCAGACATATGTTGAAACAAGAGAGGTTCAGGTGGGATGTAAGGAAAAGCTTTTACATTGTGAGGACAGTGAAGCAATAGAAGACACTACCTAGAGAAACTGCCCAGTCTCCATCCTTAGGTTTGTCAAGATCTAACCCTGATGATCAGGATAAAACCCTGAGCTGCCTTAGCTGAAATCATAGCTGACCCTGCTTTGAGCAGGAGGTCCTCTCCAGCTTGAATTATTCTATAATACTCTGTCATAGCCACTCGTAGGTATACCTTTCCCTGGCAGGAAACACAGACACCATTGCTTACCTCTGATCTTTTTGTTGTGCTTCTTTACTTCTTTCCTTGTTCTATCATGACCTTTTCTGAAATGGGGGAACCAGAGCTGCCCATGCTATTCAGTGTTTAAATACTCTTTATATCTGTTGTCTGCTCCTAATAATTTATCATTAATCAAGTTTCTGAAGTAGTTCAAGAGTTGCATATTAGGCTAAATCGTATATATTTCAGGTTAAACTTGAGAATTGCTTCTTTGTTTGGGAATTCTCTGTTCTGTGGTTTGTAGAAGAACTCAAGTATGTTATCTAAAAATATAGCTTCTATGTGAGGCTTTCATAACATTTATCTAATCCACCCAAAAGAACTGTACTTCAGCTTTCACAGTCTCTTCACTCCATTGATTATTAGGTGGTTAGTAGTAATATGTACTCACTATTATACCTGTGATGCGTTGTGAAGGGAGGGTTTTGAAATGCAAGCTGCTGGAGAGAATGAAAAGTTTCAACCATGTTAGGGGTGTCTGCATCATTTTGATCTCTCAACTGTTCCTGATGCTCCATTAATGTGGCATTTCTGGATTAAAGGCTTGTACTTACGACCAGTAATGTAATACAGAAAGCAATCTGTAAACACTTACGTTCTTCATTATCATTACTTTCATTGTTTTAATAAGTATGGGGTTTGTTCTTTGCCTGACTGAAGCTCTGAAACCACTCAGCTGTCTTTAAAGCCCAGAACTTTTACACCAGAATGTAAGCCTCAAAGCTAGAAAGCTTAAAGAGAAAAATGGAGAAAGAGAAAATTACTTCTTGAGTTTTATTTACATAAATTACAGCTCAGAAGAGTTTTTTTCCCCAGTGTTTACAGATACATTTTTTGGAATGCATTTGTATTCTGCCTATGGAAATGCAGTGTCATTACTGAAACTGCAAGTACGTGCATTCATGGAAGGAGAAAAAAGCTGTGCGAGAGAGAACTTGGGGCACTTGTACAATCAGTACAATCATAGTACTAAAATTTAAAAAGTAACCACCACATTGTCCTGGATTGTAAAAACTTTCCAGATGAGAAGATGAAAAGAGTGACCACAGCCAGCTGGAGCTGAATTTCTTTCATTCCAAACCACAAGAAAAAAAAAGAAAAATCCACCTACTGAGGAAACATGCTTCAAGACTTGAATGAGTCTTGCAAAAGAATGTGAATTTTGTCAGATTAGAGCCTGCAAAGTGCAAAGCACTGCTGCAGTAGCCTGGAGTAGGTATTACACGTGAGATGTTTTTTTCTGAATGGTCTTTAAGGCAGGCTTTATCGAGAGCATGCTGAAAGAGTAACCCAATAAGGCAGCAGTGAAAGGGGAAAGGTCATCTGGTTGTTATTAGTGACAGTGGTCACTTTTGTGTTGAACTCTGTAGGAGTTAAGTCAAGAAAAGAAACTCAATACTGAAGAGAGAAGTCAGGGAAACTTGCGCTTATATTCAGACCTGTCCAGCTGTTTGCTGAACAGAAAGTTAAGTCAGTACTTTGAAAGATTTTGACACTGCTTCGAAAGAGAGTTAACACTGACTTTTGTGTTTTACAAAAATGACTTTGCCTCAGTTATTTCTCCTCCACTCTTTGGCCTCCATTTTTCAATGGAGGTGGTAGCATCACCACCACTCAGATACTGAGTGGAAGCATCAGCAAGGGGAAGGATATCTTTTTAGGTGGCAGTGGAGAAAAAGTAACAGGGAAGTAAGCAAATGATAGAAAAACCTAAAATAAATTTAGATTTACAGGCCAGGATACATGAAAAGGTTCCTATGTCAGGAATGAACAAGATGGCTTTTTTTTTTTTTTTTTTTGTGTGTGTGTGTGTGAGAGAGGGAGAAGATATTTGGAAAAACACCTGTATGTGGGTAGCTGTTTCTGAAAGAGAAACTAACCTCTTTCCTTCCGCTTTCCTACTGATCACCTACAGCTTCAAAATAAATGTATTAGTAATAAAGATTTGAAAGGCAGAGATGGAAGGCTACTCTGAGACAGCAGTTACACATCTGGGCACCATAGGACATGAGGGACTAGTCAGCCAAGGCTGAGCACTAATCAGCCAATGGTTCTGGCTCTGAGACCATATGGATTGCCAGCAGCACATTTACATGCATGCTCTTTTGGTAGGATCCAACTTCCCATACTCTACACTTCTGAACTATTTCACTTATTGCCTGTTTTATGTAAGGACAATGTGTGTGTCAGCAATCTAGAATAGGCTTAGCATTTGAACTAATTATTATAAACCACCCTGTCCGCTTGCTATTGATGTATTTTATTTCATTTGGCTATTGAATATAACTGAACTGCCAGTTCAGGGTTTCTTAGTTCACTTTGGTTGCTTAGCCTCTTTTTTTTTTTTTTTTTTTTTTGTATCTAGAAAGATATTCATAACAGGGCAAATTCTGTCAGTATTTTGATTTTCATCTCTTTTCCGTCTTCAAATTCTGTGAGGCTGTGCAGGTGTTTCTGTGGGTAGACTGTGGCCTTGTCAGTATAAATATTTTGATTAAGCCTAGTCTATTTTAACTAAGTACTTCTGTCAGATACTCCTGTCTTCTGTGGTTTTGGGGAAGGCAAGCGATTGATCCAGTTCCTAAGCTAAATATGTGAGCCCAGACCTCCTCCCTTTGAAGTCTGTGGCATGGCTCCCGTTGTTTGGTGGGCGCAGACCCAAGCAAGCTTGCTTCTCTATGCAGAACACAGACACTCTAATATTTTGGTTTTGTAGCAGCTGAAGGCTTGGTTACCGCCATTCCCACATTCTCCATATCAGATAATGTTGAGATTATAGGCAGGCTAAGAAGCATCCTAGTTAAGTTCAATAATGTCATGATATGGAGGATGGCAGGTTAGAGAGCTCATCTGTCAGCTGTAGTGTATTCAGCAGTTTATAATAGATCTGCTCACAGGCACTTGACCTCACGCACACTGTAAACACCAGACTCTAGATTTAATGCTGGAATCAAGCCTGGCACAAAAGAGAGGAATCCAGCATGCTAGTAGTGTTGTACAGTGGCTATTGGACCTTGCCCTCCTATTAAGTGTCTCAGTGCTGTAAAGAGCTGCTTGAAGACACTTAATACCTGTTGCTAAGCTTAAGTTTAGCTTTTTTCTAGCCTCTTTCTGAAAGACTTGAGCAGAACGCCGTGGACCTGGAATATCTTCTTGTCACGCTAGTCTGGTTCTATCCTTGTGTCCTCAGCACTGACCATGAGGCCGGAAGCCCTGGGCAGCCCCAGGTAAGTCCTTCAGTTGCTAGGAGCGGTGTCTGATACTGAACACACGGCAATGTTCCTTCTCTCTGGAGTGTGAGGAATGCAAAAGTGTTGCCTGCACAAGAGCTTATCTTGAAGCGGGGTTGTTTCCCCTCCCATGCTGCCCCCACGCTATGTTTAGAGCTTGCTTGTTTATAGCCCACAGGCTAGCTCATTTCCTGGGAGATGTGGGTTTGCCTCTGCGGCAGGAGGATATTGCACTTTGGATTCCTAATTTCCTATCCATCCTTCTGTTCTCATCTAAAGGGAGAAGGAGGAAAATTCCCCAAAGACCAGGCAAAACTTTACAAAGGCAACCGCAGATGTAGAGGTCCTTGAGAGCCGCTGTGAGGAAGCTGGGGCAGAGGAGTTGGGGTGAACCTACTCCAGGTAATGAGTTGTGTTAGGAAGCTGCAGGGGAGCCTGTCACACTGGATTTCTCAGATACGTTAAGGCCACATTATGATTTCCTTGGAGTAAGGGTGGGTGAGACAGCACTTGCTTAGATGATTTCAAGATGCAGTTCTGACCTTGGCTGGTCAAGTGTCAGTATTTTAGATGTTTATGACCTTTTTGCATCTATCCCTAAGTACTACCAGCTGCCTGAAGCAGGGAAATGGATGTGTCAGTGGGTCTTGTGCTGAAAACAGGAACCTCTTGGATGCCTCCCCTATCTTGCCTTTTGTTTTTCGTACTACTGGACTTCTATTAGTGCGATGTCTGTCTATGAGGCTCAGTAGTACAGTAAGGATTTCTGCTCCCCTTGCTGCCATGACATTGCAATAAATTATATTCTTTCCCAAATCCTGTATCCTGTCTTTTGATGGAGCTGGTGAGACTGCACCTCAAATATTGTGTTTGTTTTTGGGCACTTCACTACAAGCAGGACATTGAGGTGCTACTGTATGTCCAAAGAAGGGCAACAAGGGAGCTGGGATTATATAATCTGGAGAAGAGGAGGCTCAGGGGAAACCTTATCACTCTCTTCAACTACCTGAAATGATGTTGTAGTGAGGTGAAGGTTGTTCTCTTCTCCAAATAACAAACAATAGAACAAGAGGAAATGGCCTTAAGTTGCAGCAAGGGAGGTCCAGCTTAGATATTAAGAAATTATTCTACATAGAAAGAGTGGTCAAGCATTGGAACAGGTTGCCCATGGAAGTGGTGGAGTCACTGTCCCTAGCATTGGTCAAGAAGCGTGTAGATGAGACACTTAGGGACATGGTTTAACAGGTGTGGTATTAAGGGGCTTATGGTTGGGCTCGATGATCTCAAAGGTCTTTTCCAACTATAATGATTTTATGATTCTATGAATACGCAACCTCAGGCTGAGCAGCCTGGCCGAACCGATCAGCATAACAAGCCACTCACTTCTACTGAAGCTGGGAGCTGCTGGGCTAGAAATTTGTTCATCATCAGACTTGGGGCCCTACAAAAGGCAAGTTTACGCTGCCCCAGGCTTTCCAGGCCTCTCTTCTATTATGAAATTTCCTCTGTTGTGCATTCAAACTCTATGTCCTGTATAAAAAGCACACAGAGATAATTTTTTCCATATTTTTCTTGTTTGGCTCTTATCTCTTCTTCCCAGGCTACAGCCCTGAGAACATAAGCAATCACAGTTCCTCAGCATGAGAGGGGGAAACAGGGTTCCAGCATTCCTCTTTTAATAGTCAAGATCTAGAATCCCTGTGTATCCACCTTATAGAGCTAGCAGAAAAAAAAAAAAAAAAGAAAAAAAAAGTGCTTCTGTAATCAATAAAACTTTCCATAGACCTTTCAGGGCTCCTATAACATCACTGAAGAGTTTCTTATTTGTGGTTCACTGTTGTTCTTGCTTTTTATCTCTTCTTTAATATAAAAACTTTTCTGAGGGAAAATAAATCCCAAGGTTTTTTTTGTTTTTTTTTTTTTTTTTTTTTTTTTTACAGCTGCTTTGGAGTTGGACCTTGGGAGTTCTTTTGCTTTTCAGGCCTCAGGATTTTTTTGGTCGAGGCAGATATCCATATCATGAACCAGTGATGCATGGCACTTCAATGCAAATTATCATTTCTTGCTTCCTTAAGGAGCTGAGATAATTCAGTGTGTTAAATAAACTGGGACTAGGTGGAGTCAGCAGGAACATCTGCACATCTTATGTTATGACTCCCTTAATAGTCATCTATAGCACTATGTAGTTCCAGAAAGTCTCTCAAGCATATAGATGGTAGAATTCCAACAAGCTGGAACTGCTGGCTACAGCTGATGTTTCAGCAAGTCATTTTATCTGCAGCTGGCTTCATCTGTTGCTGGCTTTAAAGAAGAATACTGAGTGTCCTTATATTTCATAGGATGAAGGAAGGACACCGTCCCAAGTGATAAGAAATTAAAGCCAAACCCTCCCTCCGCCTCTTTTTTTTTTTTTTTAAAGGTGGAAATATATAAGCTATAACAAGAGAAGACTGAGATCGTACAGATGCAAAGAAATTTTAGAAGAGGTTAATTCAGTCATGCTTTTTATGTACATGGTGGGATTAATTGCAAGGAATTGTGTTTACAATAGCAAGGGGATCTCTTCAGCCACTATGGCACAATGCACAGTTTTTATAGATGTAATTAAATGCTCATATTACATCACGAGATATTCTGCATTCTTACTGATAAAACTGTATTGATATTGCTGATGAACAAAACACAAACTCAGAAAATCATTTAGTCTCAAAGGGTGTATCCATTAACTTCACAAAAAGTTTCCTAGAGGAAATATTAAACTACAACGTAATTCAAGCATTTGCTCTGTAATGCTCTGGTTCAAAGAGCAAGTGAAGACTTTCGAGGTGTGGTGTTCTTGGCTGTTCATGGCGACTTCTATAATTAGTGCCCCTTGGTTTGACTATGGAAGTTGCCCCAAAAGCTTTGGTTATTATACTTTTTTATTTCACAGCTAATTTCAAAGAAGCTTCATCCCATAGCTGCAAAAAGCTGTTCTGGCTGCTAGATAGAGCTGGAGCACAGTGATAGTCCAGGCAGACTTTAGAGAAGGGGATTTCTCAAACAGCTAGTTGAGCTGAATCTACATTATGAAGTTACTTACAACATGTCAACATCTTCATACAAGTCTCAGAGAACAGCCATTCTTTACCAAAATCAGGGTTTTCAAGTTCTTTATTAATGGCAAAAGACTTTGCATCACCACTGTTATACCAATGGAGTTTATTTCTAGCTAGACTGTCTCCATTCCCTTAAAGGAGTTCATTCAATTTGCAGCTTTTCCATGATATTCTTTTCTTAAGGAAGCAAGGCCTAATGTGGTATTATCTCATTCTCATTCATCAGATTTTACTCTATGGAATGATTCACAACTGCAAGGAAAAACTGGAGAAACGAACTTGTGGAGTCATTTTTAAAGCATGTAATATTGAATCTGGTAGAGTGTGGAAAAAAAGTTATCCCTTTCCTGATTCAGGCAACAAACAAAGGAATAGATAAAGCCTGCAATGGTAGGATAACATTTGTGATGCACGATGTTACATGGTGGGAAATCCATCCATGTACACCTTATGAACTGTATTTAAATTTTGGCATTTTTAGCAATACATCAGGAGTTATTTTGGTTTCTCCCCAGAACTCTTTGTGTTAAAACAATAGGTAAAGAATGTCATCCACAGAGGTCCATTTATCATTATATATACACTGAACCCATAACAAACAATGAAGTAACTAGAGAGAACCATTTTTCTCTATTTTGTCTTCAAGAGGGGAAGGGTTTGTTCAAATTATGATCTCTCTGAGGGGGGGTTAGGCACATTAAAAACATATTGACCAAGTTAATCATAAGCATAAAAAGACTTTGGAGTCAGAAGGAAGAGGAAAGGGGCTAATAATTATAAACCAAAGGGAAAACACTAATTTGGAAGCAGAAGGAAGCTGGATAAAAAAGCTGAGTTGAGAGAGGCTTTATGTTATAGAGAAACAAAACTCAGCAATAGGACACTGAAAGGATATTGAAAGGAAGTTGATATAATGCTCAAAAGTTTCCAGAAGACAGCGGTAAGGTAAGAATCCAAAGGTCTCCTATTTTGCCCACTTCTGTGATTCTGCCTGAAATTGATTATAGTACTTGAAAGCAAAACCTGCATCTGTAGGCCTTGACAATACTCCTCTGGAAAAGAGAATTTTAAATTAGAGTAGCAACAGGGTAGGAATCATGAAAGCAGTAAGCATAAACAGGTGGGAAGTCTCAACAAAGACTACTATTATGCAGATCTGCACTCAAAGAAATCCGGGTCTAGAAGCAGGGCCAGGATTATCAGAAAAAGAAGTAATAGTCCAGTTTGGGAAACCAAGAAAAAGAGCCTATTTTATGATCATAAAATCAAGATCATAAAATCAAAAAGCCAAGAGACTTTGACCAATCTGTGCTATGCAGAATTCAAAGTGATTTTACAGATGTGGTTGGATGGCCTTGTGACTAACTCTTACCATCCTATGAAAATTCTAAAATGTGGGTAAAGATGGACTTTCAGAGAGAGATATATGAATGAATATACAGTTTTAAGTGTCTCACCACTAAAGAAATTATTTTACTATTCCTTGTTTTATTTTGATGACTGGTTTTATTTCAGTGACTTCCCCCTGGTCTTCTCCCTCATTGACATGGTTTTAATCATTGAATCAATCTTTCTCAGCTCTTCGCCTGGGTAACTTTCTAGTAGACGATGTCCTTCTAGGTTTCTAAACTCCTCTCTAAGAAGGTCTCTAAACTAGTAGGTTTAGCTCTATTCCAGTTATTTTTGCTCATCTGCATCTTTCTTTGTGAGGATCTTATTGTAACTATTCCAAGCTAATTTAACAATGCAAAGCTTCATTTAGCATACACACAATGAAGGCACATTTGTATCCTTTCATTTTTTTCCAGAAAGTTGATGCCACTTCATGGTGGTTGAATATAATAATAACTGTCTCTGGGTGGATTTAACATCAAATGTGTAAAGTAGTGTGAACATCTGATTAACATATGGAAATATTTTTAACTAAGGCTTTCTTTTCAAGTGCTGAAAGTTCGACAGTCTCTTATACTGTTTTATGGTGCTGCGGTAGCAATTCCATGGTTACAGTTATAATCCACTTTCATATTTGATTTAAAAATCCAAAAACTTCTATATCTCAGTTCTGTGGAAAAAAAAAATGAATATGACATTTTTCCCATGTGGTCTTCGGCAAAAGGCAAAGTGTACATATGGGAAATAATCAGCTGAAATACAAAAAAAAAATGTTCAATTTTGCCTAATCATCTATTTTTCTTGTGAAAAAAGTTCCAAGCAGATTATTGTATATATTTTTATGGAATAATGGATCATACCATGTGGCACTATAAAGAAAAATAAGGAAGAGTGTCGTGTGTAATACAAATTGTGAAGTTTTATGACTATGTTCAATTTTTTAATTTTTTAATAAAAATACTCTTCAGACATGCATTTGTTGCTTCAAGTGAGAAGAATGGATTATAAAACTTTGCTTGCTTTCCCTCAGCTGAGTTCAAATCTTAAACAGGGCTACACATTTCAGGCTGCCCACCTTGATATAGTTTGAGACAGGATCTGAGTTTGGATGAATCCAGCAGCTCTCTGACTGAGTTGTGGTGTCTAGACACACAGCACTACCATGTAGTTATTCTCATCATCCACAAACTGCTTTTCTGAAAACAGCATGCTAGTCACAGGGAGAGTTTTTGTTTGACAAGCACTCCTTCATGATGGGTTTTCTGAAAATTAGTCTAATTGTCTTAGATATTTAAGAAGGACAGTAAACCTGAGTGAGACCTGCACAATTTGTTATAGGTTTGTGCTCTTATCTTGAACCAATTACAAAATGATTAGATAGAAAAAAATGCAAAATGTGTGTAAAGGACGAAAGTACAGAAGGGAAAATTACTATAGAGTGAAATATTGGATAGGAAGATGTTTATATATATATCTAATAAGTTATTTTTTGGCGTAGCCAAATATGCCTTATATCACTACTAAATAATCGGTTTTCATAAGCTTCATTTCTTCTTGTGAAGTACTTCATATTTCAACTACAAATTAAGTGATGGCTGCAATAACAATAGCACTCCATTCATTGGCTGTCTAACGTGAGATGGAGAAAGTCAAGCAAATTCACCATTTCTGTGTGTTGCCTCCTGTCGTATTTGGGACTGGCTGTTTAGCAGCGTTGGTTGTGCTGCCGGGCAGGAGTAGGGGGAACTCGAAGGTGCCCTGTGCACACTCAGCAGTCATTTATTCGTCATGTGAACAGGCCCTGCCACTCTTGACCTTGACCTCCTTCCTGAAAGCTGCAGAGCACCTGTTTTTGGACAGTGGTAAGATGTCAAAAATCAAGTGTTGAGGTCATCATTCACAAGGACAGATGAAATTTCTGTCATATGTGTGCTTGTGAAGTTGGATCTCACGTTTTGAGTTCTCCCAGAAGTGATTAGTTTAGGCTTGAACTTTCCCAGTTTTCACTTCCAGAAAAATGCACATCAGAAAGATCTGGCAGTTCTCTAGGTATTCCTCAGGCCTCTGAGATCTCTCAGCTTATTCCATGTTACAGATGGTTTGTTCTCACCTCACCATTCCCAGAGGTACTACTGTCTCTCCAGACCGGTAGAACTGTCTATATTCACTTACAGAGAGCAAATGGAAACGAGTGTTCTTGCAAAGAGTGAGGCTGCACAGGGCAACCAAGTTCCCTACACATTCAGCTTTCGGGAATACTTGGCCCAGAACCCGTATGTTTTTATGCATTCTTCTTCATTCAGTGCAGAATTTACTTACAGTAAGGGCAGGTATTACATATGCTGTCTACCCTAAGCAAACACAGGCTAACCAGAACATAGCAGCAGTGACCATAAAGACAGATACCATGGCGAGATACCAGGTAATGTGACTCCGTCAGGAAAGAAAATCATTCTAGTCCCCCACAGAACATAATGTCAGGAAAAAAAGTATGTTGTCTTTTTTCCATGTATGTGTTTTAATGTGAATAGTAAGAACATGTACTCTGCTTTTATATGGACTGTAAATCACTTTCCCTGAGTGCAATATATGTTGTTATGAAACCTTTGAATAATATTTGTCTTGTATTTGTGGTAAAAACTAATTGAAGATTGTGATATTATGGACCGTGCTTTTTAATTTTTTGAAAAGCTACCTGAAAAGAAAGCCCATCTGGATACTTGAAAAATATATATATATTTTTTATTCAATACTTAAGTAGTGTTCTAATAAACATCTTGAATTGTGTGCTGTGGAATAAGACTGCTCTACAAGAACACCTCTCTCATTCCTGTTCCAGAACCCAAGAATATGGTTTATAAAAGCCTACACTAAGTGACTCTGATAACCTGAAGCTTCTTGTGGGGTTTGGGCTTTTGAAAAAGAACAGGATGAAATAAATTAGGTATAATGATGCTCATGGAATGTTTGTTTCACATACAGCTGCTCATTCTTCATGCATTCACAGAAATTCACAGTTTTAGAAAGAACTCACAGAAAATAGCAATTATGTCTCTTGCACTCCATATACAAATAAATGAGCTCTGGACTTCAGTGCAGCCCTAATATTTGAAATGGTCTAGGCCTTCTAACAACTTTTTTAGTGGGAGAATGGTACTTGCATTAGGGGAATGAAACAGAGATGAGTTCTTCTATTTGGTTTTCTTCTGTCTGAAAATTTCTAGGGCAATAAATCAGGGGGTTATGGTATCTCTTGTGGATTTATCAGTATTTTCTTCTTCTTTTTCCAAATGTTTTTTATTCTGAAAACTGTGTGCCAAACCCTGAACTCCACTTTGAATTTAAGTTCTTTGAATGCCTAGAGGATAAGATTCCATCTGCCAGGCACATGCCAAATGAAATTACTCTTTTACGATTACTATGATGTCTTTGCCACTTGTGCAAATCTGTAATAGGTGATGGATAGCTGAGGTTGGGATTCAGCAATCCCACCTTCCTATCCTCATGTAGTGGGTACCTGAATGCTTTAGGTCACACTGAGCAAAGGTTTGGATTGAGGCAGAGGGATGGCACTAATGAAGTTCAGCACTCTCCACTGCAGGAATGCGTGCTGCTCAGTCTTTCCCCAGCAAGTAGTTCACCGCACAATTCCTGTATGTATCTTTTATCCTCAGGTTTTATTTTTCTTTCTCCTTGAGTTCCTGATGTTCTTCACTCCTGCGTCTTTCTTAGCCTTGTTGCATGCTCTTTTCGTGTTATTGCAGAGGAGCAGGAGAACAGAGAATCAGAGGGAACACCCTTCTGTG
Source organism: Tinamus guttatus (assembly GCF_059628265.1). Taxonomy (NCBI): domain Eukaryota; kingdom Metazoa; phylum Chordata; class Aves; order Tinamiformes; family Tinamidae; genus Tinamus; species Tinamus guttatus. Next base: position 401,751 of record NW_028288877.1, on the reverse strand, counting down.
TAGGTCAAAATGTTGAGAAAGAAGAGGAGATTGCATGACAGGGATACAGGAACGTTAAGGAGAGGAAAAAAAAACATCACTCCTAAGTGTGATAACATCTGTTAGTGTGTTTAACTCTTGCCTTCAGCTCAAAGAGTTCTCTCTTGTAGCAGTGCAGCCTTAAGACAGAGACCGGGGAGAAGTAAGCAAGGCAGCTAGGGTAAAAGGAAATGTGTGCGAGGCAGAGAAGATTGAGAATTGAGAAGAAAATTTGGGACAGTCAGAGAAAATAGAGTAATTAATGTGGAGAGGAATAAATTTGAACTTTATGTAAAGAGAGAATGGTGGATTGGAACTTGTGACGTGAAGGTTTAAGGCTTTTGGTGTGGGATCAAGACAAATACACAGGAATACTACCTTTTTCCCTCCCTCGATTCAACTCTTAGACCATTGAATTGAGTTACACTGGGGGAAGTGTTTGAAGAAACATGTCTCCAATAAACTGCTCACTTCTGTAGTTCTTCCCAGGAATCTGAATTTTAGGGATTGCTTCATCTATTACTGTTCAGAATGACTCCATACTGGCATAATGCACCATTAAATGGACTGTTCTTGTTCTTCTCAAACTTCTGAAATTCATAGCAGAGCTCAAGGTGTTCATTAACATTTCAGATGCTTGTGGGGACTGTGTCTGAGTGGTTTGTGGCAATTTTGCCTTTCCTGTGATTTCATTAAGAGCAAATGAGAGCAAACAGCTGACCTCATTGTAGTTGCAGATTGAGATTTTTTTTTTTCTGAAGACTTCCTTAAAGGTCTCTGAATACAGGCCATCTAGGACTGATATGGGTACAAAGTGTCTTCAGGGTACTCTGAATTTAGAAGTACAGGGATTCATTCACATTACAGCAGTCAACATTTAAAATAAGTGTTTTGGTTCAGTCACCTAACGTACCATGAAAGCCTCCCATCTGAAACAGCTTGAAAATCTGAAGCAAAAGCAACAAGGAAAGCACATTAATGGAAGTACAGACTGAGAGAAATGTTTTTGTTATTGAGGGTAGATTTGAATAAGAGCTTCCTGTCTGGTGGTTTGTACTTTCAGCTAGCTATCTGACTATTAGAGAAAAATAAATGAGTAGGTATACTATGGTTGAGCTTCATGCCAGAATAACAAGGAAGTCATGTGGTTAGGCTGCTAATTGAAATGCAGCAAAATGTACTCAAATTAAAAACACTGAGGAAGAAATGAAATATCTTGATAAAAACAGGCATTCTATGCTTTAATTCACTTCAGGTTAGGTGAAATTTGCATTTCTAGAACAAAACATTACTGTGTTACTTGTTTATAGCTATTCTAGTTTCAAAATTATAATTGTTTCATAACAACTGCCTTAGTCCTGTAATTAATGTCTATAATTTCTTATTTACTTATTTCTACTTGTGTAAAGAAGGATTAAGCTATTAAATACCAAGAATTACTCTACAAGTTTTTTTTTTTTAATTAAGGGGTATTCAGCATTTAGACTTCCTCCATAGACAAGGATATCTTGTTTATTTCTTAGATATTTCTTAAGATGGAATGAATTGCCTCTTGAAAGTGCCTGTCTCTTCAGATTGGTAGAAACATACAGATTACTTTTTGGTACAAATAATTTTTAGACAGCTGAAATGTATTTCCTCCTGGATAAGTCAAGTCTTGTTTTTTTCCCATGTGATTTCCCATCCTATAACGACCTCCATGGAGGTGGAACACATAGCGGACTAGGTCTACTCAAAGTAGTACAAGTCAAGGCTAATGATGCATTAGCTTGTCTTAGCTAAAGTTCAAAGAACCTGTGCTAACTTTTCTTCTTATTTCTCTACTGTGATAGGTGTGATTTTGCCAATGTACGTGTTGTACAATGCAGTGTAGAAAGTGGTGAGAAATGCTGGAATCTTTTACTCATGGTTAACAAAACAAAGCGGTTGCAGAAGCTACTCACAGGGGCTTATTTGTAGTAATTTCATAGTAGATCAATGAACTGCTTTGATAATATGTGACTACACACTGGAGTAATCTCTATAACAGCAGTTTTTCATATCTTTGTGATATGTTTAGCATGATTGGTGAAAGATTGATGCAGGCACTAAAACTAATGATAGGCCCAAATTCTGTCTCAGAAACAAAATGTACAACCTAACTTTGTTGTATTTGAAAACTATTAGGAGGACAGTGCTCTTAAAACTAGACTTGTGAGGGTTTGTTTATCTTATTTTTATGGTGTAAACTCTACATAATAGTTATTGTGGCTCATCTTCTTTAACAATGATATAACTCCCTTGTTTCTCAACTAGATTAAAAGGTTTCTCACTAGAAACCCTATCCTATAATCCTTACTATCTCTTTTGCTCTACTTTCTTCTTCTGGGATGGCACAGCAGGTGACATTAGCTGGTTGCTGATCTAGCCTCCTCTTCTGCTGCTGTTCTTACTATACCATCATACTTCTTGCCTGATTGCCTTTCACAAAATGACCAGATATGCCCAAATGGTTGTCCACTACAGCTAAATCTAAGGGCTTGTTGATCTCAGTATACAGTATGCAGTTCCAGCGCTAATCCATACCAGAAGGGACTAATATTTAGTCACGCAATAGCCTTTCTAACCTTTTTCCGTATGTTCTTCCTGTAGTGCAGAATGATTGTGCCACCTCCTCCCTGCATTCATCTGTATTTTTCAGCCCCTAAAGACTTTTTTTTTTTTTCTGGAGCATTGCCATTTGTTTGCAGAATCCTAGTCAGTGTGTAGCAAAAATCAAAAATGACAAAAGTTTCACAGTTTCTGTGATTCACTCTTTCAAACTGTCATCAATGGGTTAAGTACTGAAAGAAAGGAGGTAGGATTTCACACAGCCTGTGGGTAAGTGATAAGAAAGGCATGTTGTGGCTACACAGACACACATAAATACTCAGAGGTGTGCTGCAAAATACTGGAAACCTCCCTTATATTTGGCAAGCACAGTTCCCATTCAGTTATGTTCATATACTCAATGCTGAGAAATAGCTAAAATGGAATGTTTTCAGCATGGGTTTTAACTTGTTTTGCTTAAACCTATTCATATTTAAACTGTCACCTAAATTGCACATATATAAATGACTGTAGTTGATTCATTGGTTTATGCATCCAAAATTCTCCAGGGAATGTCTCAAATCCACATCAAGTTCATGGACTTTATATTTGCATTTATGCGAAAACTATGCAAAATCACACATTGCCAGAGTTTCCCGTTGACTAAAGAAGAGCCTTATTTATTCAGTCCTCTGTAGAGATTAATATACAGTCAGTGAATACATTTTTGATATTTGCATTTGTGAAAGCAAAATCGAAAGAGCTGCAAGCAGTAGGAGGATGTTGCATTTTTTGTCAAATCAGATCTCAGTAGAGCATGGGAAACACGTAGAACACTCTATGAGTAGTAGCCTAGTATGCTGAAAGGTATGACTGCCCATTGGGTAAATTCAGGAAAATGCCCTGAAAAAAATAGCACTAAAAACCAGAATTCATTTTATATTTTTTCACAGATACATACACATACATATATATATATATATATATATATATATATATATATAATGTGTATTTGTATGCATCTTAATATACATACAGTAATATGTGTGTGTATATGCATATGAATATAGGTGCACATATGTGTGTGTGTATATATATATTCATGTATATATGAATGTGATCCTGTAGCTGGCTTCTTTGCTAATGCAAGAAATGAACACATACTAATTATCATACACTGTGATTTACAATGAGATGACTTTATCTTATCCTTATTCCAGTTCTCAGTTTTTTTTTCAGGAAGGCATTTAAGATAAATTCATAAATCTTTATAAAGTGTGCAGAGGTATAGGAACCAAAATATTATCTAATTTAATTTTTAAGATTAGCTTAGTTTTTAAACTAAAAACCAATTACATGGTATACTTTATTAGGATACTTGTTTATTAATTTGATTGAATAAAGGTACTGGTTAAGAGAAAAAGGAATGCCATGTTCTTTTTAAAATGAAGTAACAGTTTCCATACTTTTGCCTTCCTGAAATTTTCATAAAGTTCTCAAAAGAATTTAACTCCAGATATAGGGTTCTAATCAGTTCAAGCACTGTAGGGTAATTTGAAATATCACAGGAATAGCATAGAAACATTTTTGCAATGTATTATCTTTTCAGACACATAAAAGGAAATCCAAAATCAATGCATTTGACTATTCAAGATATATCACTTGAACAAGAATTAATATCTTTTAAATTCCTCTGGTCTCTACTCATGCTTCAAAATTGCTGAAAAATTACCATAACTTTCCATAAAACTGTATGGAAATTTTTAAGTGAAAATAGTAGTAAATAAAAATGATAGTCATTGATACGTATCAAGAAATGCATTATTTTGTGTTAATTTATTGTTATTAGCTGTGACAAGAATGACTAGAATTTCAAAAAGCCTGTTGAACAAATTGTCTGCATTACAAAACTGTTGCAGTACTGCAGGATTGTAAATAAAATATATTGTGCCTTTATTACAAGCTAAAATACCTACCTGATTTAAACTAAAAGGATGACTCCTAGGAAGTCCTTTATGATTAATAGAAGAATCATCATCTTGTCGTTTTGAACTTCAATAATTTCACTTCTTAGAGCCCAAAGAAACAATCCACATCATTGGTTTTTAATGACTGGTACCTGTGCTAAATGTAACATCCACAGCTTTGCAAACAGTTTCTGGATAGTCTCATTCGCAACTGTTGTGCAGTGAGAAAATACTAGTTACTCATTTGCAGGACACAGTGGTTAATTGATACAAGCACAGGAGAGGGAATTTTTATAAGTATTTCAACATTACAGTGGTCTGTTAGGTAGTCTTGAGCCAGTTTAAGAGCTTAAATTTCTGACATGAAAATGCATTATCATGGACAGGGAGGAACTTAAATATCACTGAAAGTCAATTGGACTCAGTTTCCTGAGGTTGTTTACGTAACTGAGATTTAGGTAGATGTTCTGAGATGCAGTGGTAGGCACGCTCTGTAATCACAGGAGAGAGGACACTTTTAGAAGACAATTGGTAACACCTAAAATGATGTTCTAAAAGTAACACTTTAATGTGAGTAAAGAGGGAGTCTAAGAAGGCAATAGATTTTTGGTAGATTTTGTGAATGACTTGTTAACCCCAAGATGAGAATATTGACTAGACGCACTTTGGTAACCATAATAGAGAACTGTATATCATTTAAAAGGGAATAAGAAGGAGGGAAGGCACACTACAGAGCTAGCACTGGTTAGCATGTCTCAAGTAGTAGTCCCAAGACTGCACGCACACCAGAATAACAACCCTCAAGTTTAAATCTTCAATAGAAACAGATAGGGCTGATAAAACTTTTTTTTTTGTCAACATTTCTAAACAAGCAGAAGATATGAGTGGTATTCATAATGTCCAAACAGATATTTGAACAATTATTCATAGGACTCAAGGTACAGTTGATTGATACACTAGTCAATGCCTTGCACACACACATGATTTTTTATATATTGAAACTGAAGATAAATTTTCTTTCCCCTAAAAAACGTTTCTTCCGATTACATATGACAGTCTTCTGTCTTCATGAATCAGTAATAATATTGGATGAAATCAGGTAATATCGCATCAAGGTAAGTGACAATATGCATATATGCTTTTCAAATTTTGCAGTTTATGGCCTTCAAAGTCTTAGAGACCTGTGTCAATAACCAGGCGAATCAAACTTGTGAAGTTATCTCCAGCTTCTCCAGAAATGCTACATCCTAATTAAGACTGTCATGGAAATAAATTTCAGTAATCCTGCTGAAGAAGGTTGTTTGGCAACCCTGTCAGTCCAGGCAGAAATATGCTCATACAGGTTTGCGTTCAGTGGCTTCCTTGAATATTTTATGAATCACTGTTAGAAAAGTAAAATGCAGTTGGTAGTTGCAGAATCTGGATTGAGCCACATGAGATCTAAAAGCAGCTTTCTTAATGTGTCTTTTATAGGAATATGTAGGGCATAGTAAGAAAACTACCTTACTCTGATGCCTGAGAGGTCCCTAATTTGTAAAAGCAACATTTCAGGGTAGAGTATCTCAGCCTGGATTTAGCTGCTCTGTAACAGGATCTAGGAAGTATAATGAAGAAGAGTTCAGAAACCAGTGTTCAGAAACAATTTTCAAAAAGAGCAGCAAAACTAAGGAGACTGGTCTTCAGAGTGGCTGGGAGACTAAGATGTCAACCTCACTGGAGCATCACATAAAAAAGCATAAAAGCATAAAACATATTTTTTATGAGCATAAAGAGCATAAAAAGTGGATAGAAGGTTTATGGTTTTTCCATACTTTCTCACTTCAGAAACAGTCCAGGCAATCAGAAAGATGATTAAAACAAGGTGAATCAGAGCTACCTGTTCATCTTGGCAGGTAGACTGGGCCTAAATACTCAAAAGAGAAAGGATGAGAGCACTGAGACCTTGAGAGCACATTTACCAGAAGATCTGTGACTCTTGCATGCCTAGGGACTAAAAATGGCAACAATTTTAGAAATTCTTCTTGAAAATGTGCCCCCTATGCAACATATTGCATTGCCTCAAAGATCTAGACAGAAATTTGGACTGCGCCAAAGCTGAAATATTGGAGAGGAGAGGCTACATGAGCAACAGGGAAGAGATGACTAGTGAACAAGCTAGCTTCAGAAGCAGAGGCATTTCAAATGCAGCGCCTCAAAGCTTGAAGCAGGGGACTGGAAAGGATCTGTGCAAAGCCTTGAATCTGAAACTGACTAGATGCTTTCCAGACCTGGCTGACATGGAAGCATGAAGCATTCATCCAAAGATTTTGTCCAAGTACAGGGACTGCCAAACCTGTAACATTTCTCATGGTTGTATTCCTACATGCAGTGCCAGGCCTCAATGCAGAATTTTGCAGCCATTATTCAGACATTCTTTGAATGCATGGGAAAAATTAGCAGCCTCACAGGAGATGGCATTGGTCATTCAGGTCAAACGTAGCTCACCCATTTTTTGCAGGGTTGTGTTTATATCTCCAAAGGCTCATCTACCAAGTGCTGCTAAAATAAATTTATTTCCTTTCTGTTCTACATTTGTTTGAAATTACACTAGCAAGTTAACGTGGGCTAAAATGCCAACAGTATGCTAAAAGCAGTTGCCCATTCAGCATCTCCGGGTTAATGCAAGCAGAACTGGCTCACACCTGTCCTAGAGCTTGACTGTAGTCAACAGCTTGTCGTGGAATGAGTGGTGGTGGGGGTGAGTGACATAATGCAATTCACTCATGGGAAAAAAGTAGTAATAGGTTTTATTGATAATGGCTTCACAAGATTCTGTGGCCAGGTCACTTATTATTTACTGCATGGATGTTCAAGATACGCACAGAATTACCAAGGACACCCTCCCGTTGGGTCACGAGGTTCAGATTGGACCCTCTTGCTTTCCAAACTCCTCCTGAGAGGAGTGTGGGTGCGGCTGGATCCAACCCCAGTCCCAGACCTGGTTAACGGTTTATGACTAAGGGATCTGTGCACAGTTACAAAGTAAAGTTTACAAGTTCAAAAAGAGAAAGGCGCGCTATAGTCACTTACCACAAATCTGTAGTGGGAAGGATCTCTTAACCTTGAGGAGTATCCTTGAGGGGTGTCCCTGCTCAAGGGGAGATCCTGGCATGCAGCCCACTGCCATGCAAGGAGAGCTCAATGGGCTCTTGGGCTGTCTCCATATTTATGGGATAAGATGATTGACTGATAGTCATTCTTTCAATCCAGAAATGATTGTTGGCTGGTGTACACACAGTTAGCCTTATCTCCCCATCAGGATAAGGCCATCAGGACTGTTATTGATGGTTAATGTCTGGATTAGGGAGGAAATCAGGGAGGCAATTACCAGGATCAGATAATGGGGTAGTTAACACCTGAACAGGGCTACCTGTGAGAAGTCAGGTTGACCTGGGGAAGAAGCATATCCGTCACACAACTGCACAAAGAACATATGATTAAGAGTAACTTCTATAATGATTCTGGTGATATTGGTAGCAAGAATGAAACACACTTGCAAAGCTACCCTCTGTAGCATCCTCTGCCTGTAAGAACACATCCTCCTTAGAGAGATCTACATCTTCCCTTCTCATTTATTCAATATTAATATAACATTTTTAAGAAACTTTTGATTTCATTTTGCATCAAAATAAACATAACTCTTTGTTTTTTGTATTTTTCTTCCATGCATTCTGAAGTGCCTCAATCACATTTTTAAAATCATAATCCTTATTTGTTGATTGGTAATGACTTAGCACTGTAATGAAATAATTATAAAGGACTCCATAAGGACTACATATGGGAAGTTACATCAAAAGACATAATATGGAATTCATAATAGCATATAAATATATATATATTAGATCAAATGGACTCTTCTCCATAAGTCTTTTACTCTACTACTAACAGTGAATAGATAATATTGAAAGGCTTGTTAAATGCTTCATCCTCGAGGCATTAGAAAAAGAAATAGAAAAACAGGAATGAGTCACATCATACTAATTATCAAAGTGGTTTGTAGAACTCATGGCAGTAGTAATCTTTAAAGAGAAATTTAATACTGGAAGTTCATCCTTCTCAGAAGATGTAGCAAGAATCAAAGGACAAACACTCAAGGGTTATTTTATCTGATAAATGGGAAAGCAGGATCATAAGCAGAGACGAGGTTGAACAGACATAAACAGCTGAAACACGCAAACACAAGTAGGCATGGCAGAGGTAAGTTATATTTTCAAGAAGAGAGAAGGTTTGTTATTGATATATAAGAACATGGGACCTCATGGATCAATCAAGCACTGTCCTTGTGACATAACTTTCATATAACGAAGGGAATATATTAATAAATGTATAATAGCTAAATGATTGGAACTTGGGATTTATTTTCTTTTGCTTCTCTTCTTACTATTGCTTCTCTTCTTCCTAGTGTAAGACTATTTTATAACCTGACTTCTCTGTGTACAATGTATATTTGTCATAATTACTGCTCAACAGTAATTACTGCTGTGGTAAGGAAACTCAGGGAGACTGAAGCTGCTGTTGACTCTTTCTACTGTTCTGAGATAATCCTGAAATTTTGCTTGATTGCAGTCTGAGGAACATTGTGTGAAAGTAACAAAGCCAAGCTCTTCCTCATTTGTTCATGAAGTAAGTTCACCTCTTCTTAGAATTTTTTCTCAGTGTTCAAGTCAAATTGTTTTCTAGAACATGGATGACCAAAATTACTACATTTTATTTTGAATACAAAATACTACTTTACACATTAACACTGCTATGAAAATACATCAATGAGCAGTGGTTAATACCACTTTATTGTTGTGAGGGATGTATTTTCTACTCAATCCTAAAATTTCATTTGCTGCACTGGAAAAGTGATTTACTGTTGCTTTCTAATCAAACAGTACATTCAGTTTTTTTTTTTTTTTTTTTTTTGTTGTTGTTGTTGTTTTTTTTCCCTCCCTGGAAAATGCCCGTTCTATTTCTAATGAGGATTCCCTTTTGTTTGTCCCTGTGATGAGGCTCTGAAGTTGGGAACAATAAAATGGAGTTTTAGCTTGTGACATCCTCTTACCCAATTACAGGCACTCACTCCAGGGCAAGTGGACAAGCCTGGTCGTCCCAAGGTGGGGCTGGGAAAACAGCAGATGACTGAGGGCAGGCAGGTGTGAATAGCTCCAGTAGATGTCTGTCAAAATGCAAGCAAGAAAGCCACAGCTTTTAGACTCTTCAAAGAATGCCCTGGAGACTATTGCAGAGTCTCATTAGCCAGCCTCAGAGACTAGTAGAGAAAGTGTATCCACTAATAAGGACTTTTACTATTAAGCATAACCTTAAAAACATGTTTTTTTACTATAATTTTATTCTAACACCAGTCTACAGTTTCAATAAATCTATCATTTTACTTCTAAATCTTTACTGATTTGAAAACAGCTCAGTGACTTTCCCACTCACTCACATGGATATTGAGGATCCATGGCGCAAGGATGAATAAGCAAACTGTGCTCTACTACAGGGCTGTGCTGTGGCTATCAATTCCTTGGCCAACCCACCACTGAACCCCAAAACTTAGAGGGTTGTGACAGGCAAGTCCTTCAACATTAACCTGAGTCCTTTCTTCCAAGAACTCCCTTCTGAGTTCTCTGTATGCATGACCTTGTTTTTGCATCACTCGCTTTCATCTTCAAGCACATCTAGTACTTCTCTGTCATCTTCTGATCTCCCTCACTTCTGTAAAATGCACCTCATCCTGTCATCCCTGCTGTCCTCTGCCACTAGCATATGATATGGGTCATCCTTTTGTCTAGTTTCTTTGTTTAGTCTCAGTTGCACTAGAATGTTTTGAAAATGTTTTGGAAAATACCTATTATCAAAACACTTTTGTGTCTTCACAAAACTTTTGAGTATTTCTAATGCAAACAAAATTGTGAAAATTTAGTTATTTATTTAGTATTTAGAAAATGTAGTATTACGTATCTATCAGCATCTATGAAAATAGCACTTAATTTTGACTAAAATTTAAAAGGAAAGGAATTTGTGCCATCACAATCCAGCCACTCAACATTTACTGTTATGCTGCTAATTCAGGTAATTGTGCTGATGAAAATCCGTTTTGTTTTGGACTTTGTTTTCTTTACTATTTTACAAGTATCACTAATTCACTACTCCTAGAGAATATCAAGTGATTTTTTTCATAGAGAAAATTAGAATTTTCATAGAATTCATCAGTACAAAACTGAAAACACATTATCTCAGGCAATGAAAAATTACTTACAGAGAAGTAGAATTTATCATTGTGCTCCTGACTGTAAATGCATCTGAAGTTCTTTTAAATATGGAAACATTCACAGCAGCTTATTACTATTATCCCTTTTTATAGGCGGAATACTGTGTTGTAAAGATGCTTTTCACAGCACATCACTTTTGGCATTGAATTGTTTTCAGTTCAGTATTTGGGTTAACCAGTAGCATTGTTTTGAATAGACCTCTTTCAGTTTTTAAAGTCTGTGAACTGCTTTACACCAAAAAACAAAAAAAAAACTATTTTTTTGCATAAACTTTCAGTGAAAGTTCCTTTTGACCTCTTATGTGTTGCACAAATTTATATTACCTGAAATGTTCTCTATTATTACTGTTTTGCTCTCCCATGAAAGTGAAAGAGTAGATTCTTAAGTGCTGTTCCCCATAGACCACTTCTTTAAATGAGCCAGACATAGCATCAAATACATTCTTCTTGTATTAGTTCAACAGCTAATATATATTAATAAATACTACCTGTATTCTTTTTTCTTAGTCTGGACCATTGGCATAATCTGGTTATGGTCATACTACCTAATAATGCTCTGGTATCCAAACCAGCGAACAAATGCCAGTCAACAGTACTTACAGGATTGAGCTTATACCTAAAATCTACTTGGAAAGTGATTGGGTTGGAACTCCTTAATCCAGGCCAAAAACATACTTTGCTTTTACTGGCAAGCAGGTGCCACAAGTTGTTTACACTGGCAAGTGGTTTAGGGAATGAAACCGTTGGTGCTCACGACCTAAAGTCAGTGCTGTAGATGCTTTGGAGGTTTCACTTTGAGCTAGTGCTAGTCTGGTTGTGTGGCCTGAATGTCCTTTTGTGGTTGAATGCACTCCTGTATCTTCCAGTTTAATTTAATCTGAAGGAATTCAATTTGTGCTCTCCAGTACCACTCTGTGTTGCTAAGTGGAGACATTTGGGATATTCCTTTCAAAGTGCCCTCTGGTTCAAACTGAAATGCACCTGTAACACTATTATCTGAGTCAGAGAAAGGTCTGAAGGTATTAGTAGAGCCTTTATAAAAATATTTGAGAAATATTGTCTGGAGCTCAGTATAGCCAATTCTAAAAACAAGCAAAAGCTTTTAACATTCACCTGAACGGCCCAAGTGAACAAATACTCCTGTCTTGAAACCACACTGCAAAAGACAGGACACTGAAATCAAACCAACAAAAAAAGAAAGAGGTTTTCTACAAAAAGCAAAACATCAGATGAGAAGGAACCTAGATCTGAAGACCAGGAGCTGAGTCTTAAAAACTCGTATCTGGTCTTTGTTAAATTATAGTTGTGAAACACAGAGATTCAAACCCTTTTTCTTATAAAGAGACTGTTTCACAGGGGACTTTAATATAGATTTGTACTGACTTGGTATATGTAGAGCACTACAGATTATATACAACACATACAAAACAAAAATAACAAGTCATTAGCATCTGTGTCTTCCTTGATCCACTTAATTAAGAAACATCTGTGGTGTAGTCAGTGTTCTTTTCCATAATTGCTTAATGTGGGACAGGATGATATGATGCCAAAATATGTCTTTGAGAGATTTTAGCTTACAAATTTATCATGTATGTGTTTAAATAGTTTTAAAAGGTGCATTTTCATCCTAGATCATAGAAAGCCACCAAGATATAAGATGTCAACTGGTTTATACTTCAAAAGAATTCTTTTTCTTGATCTGTGTTGTGGTTTTTTATTCATAATTTTGTTATGAAAATAAAGTTAAGGGATATCTTACATAGACAAAGCCAAGGATTTATTAAAATTAATAAGAATGGAATTACTTTCTTGGGAAGGATCTGTACCTAGATCTTGTAAAATGTGATTGTTAAATCTCCTGAGAAGAACCATGCTGTCTTAAAGAACAAGAATGTAGATTACAATCATTTCAAAATGAAGCCTGAATTTCATGATTTTTATCTTTAAATCAGAAAATATATATTTTTAAAAATCCTGTGTATTTTTTCTAGTCAGGAAAAGAAACCTATGCAGTACTATTTGTTCAGCACAAAAATTATACTGCAGTGCATTTTTGTCTTTCTCTCCCATCTATATTAGTACATGAGAATGAAGGGAAAACTTGCTTATGCAGCCAAAATGTAAGGAACAAAATTATCAATATCCCAGATTGGCTGAAAAATACTGTCGGTAATATTTTAAAAACTGTGGCCTCATTTCTTCCCCATCAACAAATTTTGTTTTATTGCAAGTTGTTGTTTCAGTCGTAATTTTAAGTTTTAATATAGTCTTTATACAATTAAATATGCACCTATGACCTAAAATCCCTGCTAAAGCATGATAGGTCAACTTTAGGATTTAACAGTCAGTTAGTACATGTAATTTTTAGTTGCCGAATAATTTCTTTGTTTTTATACTTATTTTCAGTAGTCAAAATATGTAGGTTAAGGAAGAATGTTAACCGTTCAGAAGGGAGGGACAGTGAGAATGAACTTTTATTGCTCTTGTTCCGCTTTTGTTTTCTTACAGGCTGGTCTCAAATATTGCTTCCTACCCTCAGTCCTTTCTCTGTGGGCAAAATAACCCTCCAGAAAAATGAAGGGTGGTGTGACCTCTCATTTGTCTGTGTTCACAAGACACTGTCACTAACCTGGTGAATAGCTCCCAGAATGGGGAGCAGAAGGAAAGGTGGAGATGGCAAAGAGAGGTAAGGAGTCAGTCAACAGGTTCTGTTAATATTAAGCTAGCTGTCTGTCTGGTTTTGTTTTGGGAGTATAGACTTTCTCACTGTTAAGTGAACAAATTATTTTTCTTTTTGTCCGGCTTGGACAAGGGAATGATGAGGGCCCCCAAGAGAGTAAATTAGAATTTGATGACTGTGGTAACAGAGAGGCTGAAAAGTCAATGAGGTTGTTAAAATAAGCCTTTCCTCCCATGCACTGCCAGCATCAAGTGTTCCTGACAAGAGTGAGAAAATAAGTGAGATAAAATTCCAATTAGATCAACCTAATTCAGTGGTGAAAGCAATGTTCTAAATGCACAGAAAAGGGGTGAAAATAGATGCCTAAGTTGTTGTAAGACAAATTTGTAATATAATGTGTGGATGATGACATTAAAAAAAATCTTCTTGGGTCTTTTATTTTTCCCCAGATTCACAAGAAGACACTTTTCTGAAATGCTTTGTAATTACAGACCCCTCTGATTTTAACAATGTTTTCAGCTTGTGCAAGAACGAATTTTGACAGTGACAATTTGTGGCACATGCAGTCAAAAACTACTGTAGAATCAGTAAACTGTTGTGGCATATTAGCACATTTGTCCGAGAACTAGCATATTAGTCAGAGGAGTATATAAAATCGTGTATCAGTCCATGACAAAAAAGTTCATGGCAAATTTAAGTTAAAATCAGCTTAAATTATTCCTCACTTAAGGATTATATCAATAGATATAAAAATAGAGGCTGACAAAGTTGGCCATGTGGAATTTCACAAACATTGTTAGACAGATCTGATTTTTGTTTTATCAGCTCTTAGAGCTATTTCCCTTCCTGCAGCTACACTCAGCTCACCTTATTAAGAATGGAAAGGAACATGAATAATTACTGCAATTCAGATATTATTCTGTTTTTGTGAAAACACCACATCCCCCATAGCAAGAGGTTCAACCCTTTTTACAGATAAGAGTTCTGCACATTGTAAACAGGATAGCGATTTAAAAGTATCTGAAAAAGAAAAGAAAAAAACAGATTATTACTCTCTACTGCATATTACTGGATATTACTTCTGATTTTATTAATCCAAGACTTCAGAATTTCTACTCGTCTTCTGCACGGACCAAGAAGATAAGCTTCCCTCTTTTTTTCTAGGGGAGAGAGAACAAAAACAGCCTCTGCTTTTTCCCCCTCTGGCTATTGACCTTTTTTACAGAGTCAGGAACTGGCCATATTTCAGGTATGTTGGGTGGAACATGCTTAATGATAATGACATTAGAAATATCTTGGAGATCAGTTGGACAACTGAAAAGAAATTCCCCTTGCAGCGTCTTTTGACCTTGTCAGTAGTTTTGATTTCTCCTACTATTTTCCCGTTGTATATTATAGTTAGGGATTTTTTTTTCCTTTGGTCTTTTGTACTATTTGCCTTAAGTTATCAGATCCTGCAAAGAATGCTGTGTTCAGTGTTATTAAAGGAGCACAGAGATCACATGTTTTTGAATTATATTGTTACCTGTAAGAATTCGGACTCAATTATCCCAGTGAACCATATATGAGTCATTAGTTGTTCTTAAAAGCTTTTGATGAATTCTCAATAAGGATGATGATACTGAACATAGAAGAGAGGCAAAATAGTTATGGGAATGTGGAAAAGGAAATTACAACAACTGAAGTGGAAACCAAAAGTCAAAGAGCTTTATGTACTTGAGTTGGGGGAACAAGATAATCTTTTTCTTGTAATATTGCATCAACTGACACATGAAATTGCATGTCCAAAAGTAGGATTTTTCAATAAGTCTGTTAAATCAGGAAAGGTATAACTGGAACACAGTCAACACATAGGGCACCAGGCAACTAGATAACGTGTAAGTCTACCTCAATAATGTTCAAGGCTCTAGAAAAATACTAAAGACGGTTAAAAATGTAGAGTGAAATGGAAACCAAAATCACAAATTTACCCTTCTTACATTTTAGCAAACAAATACGTCAGCTTTCTTGGATAACTAATTTTCAGAGAAGAGGAGATCAAAACCATTTTAGTTTCTCAGAATTCCATTAAAGGATTTTACATGACCTCATGTACAGAATTTCATTAGTTAAGATGGAGACAATTGGGACCCATTCAAGAGCTGTCTGTCTTCATTGGCATTCTATATTTTAAAAATATTTTTTAAAGACTTTGTTGAATGTTTCCGGTAGTGATTTGACACAAAAGTTAGGAGTACTGATAGCAGTAGGATACTGATACATGATAGTTACTAACAAAATTAGAAAATGCTGTTAATACGAAGAAGGAAAAGAATATCTTCTGAAAGAATGAATGAAGGCATAAATATATAATAATGGAATGCACTTTTTGCCCATAAGCCTAGTATTTCTTCATGCACTGATCATAAGACCCTTAACTTTAGCAAAATAATGTGGTGACTTCTCATTTTCTTTTTGCTTTCTTGAGATATTTTGTTCTTAGACTTTTCTTCCAGAGTGGAAAGGCTAGTCTAAGGGCTGCAGTCCTAAAATATTTTCAGATAAAATTCTTGTTTCTCAAATACTAACAGAACTCCAGCAATAGGGCTTAAGAACTGTAAATCCATTTCAAAAACATTTCAAAAAACATTCCATCCTACACTCTGTCAGAAAAGCTGGGAAGCTTCAATCAGGCACTTCTCCTCTGAGACTTTCTGATGACAAGGGGTAGACAACAACCAGTACTTTACTATTCTGCTGCAAAATCCCTGGCGTGCACGCTTCTGAACCGGTATGTGCTGGGACGTTTTTCCCTCTCCCATGTCAAGAAGGAAAATTAATGCAAAAACAAATACATGTTTAGGGATGGATGTTCAGGGATTTGGAATAGCATCCATACAAAGTGCAACAAATTAGGTTAGGACTCTTCAGTCTAGAAGGATATGATAGATACCTATGAAGTATAGGGGAAGGTGAGTATGGAAAATTGTTTAATGGTTCTTTCAGTAAAAAGAAAAAAAAATCCTTTCCTCCAAAAACACATTTAGGGGATGTTAAATGAGGCTTGAATGTGACAGATACTACCCAAACAAAGGAGGCAGATTTGTAGATAATGTGGAGTTAAGGTGTAGAGCTCCTTGCCTCAGGCTGCTGTCAACTCTGGCTCTGAAAATCTATGAGCTGCATGTTCTGGGGAGTAGCCACATATCCTGGAGAAGTATAATTAAATTCTAGATCTGTTCTTATGCTTGTCTAGGCTTTTGGCCACTGCCAGTGTCCACTGGGCTAGATGGAGTTTTATTTTGATCTGGTAATGCAATTCTTATATTAATTCTGATAAAAGTTAGAAAGGCTAGGTCAGCTTTGGACCTTCCAAAGGAAACATATTCTTGTCCAATCCATGGCCAGTTTCTGCGCTAATATGACCACAGGGCATCTCTGAATGCTGTGGTAACTTTTACAGTCAGTCTATCACAGCTGGGCAAAGAAAAGCTGAACTGAACACCAGCAACCCTGTGACTCAGGGTAGCTTCCATGTAGCTTTCATAAGACTTATCTATGTCAAACTGGACAAATTTCCCCCTTTAGGTAGGCTAAAAGCTTTAGGGGGAGGAAAGGAAATGACAAGTCATTTATCTTAAAATTGGTAGAAGTGATGCTTAATGTTTCAATTTCATGTGCTAGTCATAGCACAATATCAATGGTTCACTGACAAAGCTATGCAGTGAATTAAGAGTAGTCTTGAGTCTGATGCCATTTAATATTTTTATTTGCTGCCTGGGTGATGGCATAGGAAGTATGCTTATTAGTTTTGTAGATGACACTATACTTGGAAGCACAGTAAGAAATAGAGGAGTAGAAGATATGACAGGGGTTAAGAAAAGCCCCATTCAGAAGCCCCAATTATGCATCAAGAGAAGTAAGGAGGATTTCCATTCTGATTGCCCCATAGGCAACTGTTGAATTTGCCTGAAAGTCCAACACAAAATCAGTAAAATCATTTTGATAAACTGGAAAAATTGGTCTGGAAAACACTCAAATACCGTTGAAGTTGGTCTAGACTGAAGACTAATCAAAGTCTCTTTCTAGCTCCATATGTCATTTGCTCCCTCGCCCTGGCAAAATCAGTTCTCCTTGTTGCTTTTTATCTCCCTCAAGTCGTGCAAGACCAAGTTAAGAGGGAGCTGCAGTACAGTTAATTGCAAGAGACCGAGTAAGATCCTGCTCTTCCTCCTGTTTCATCGCAAATAGAATTATCCCAGTCAGCTACTCCCAAGCAATATCAGTTGCATACGTGTGTGAGAGCAGGCTGAGCCTTTAAATGGTGATTATTCAGGAGAGACAGAAGGCTTGGCTTGCATTTCACAGAGCAGGCTGTGCTTCCAAGGTTGGTAGAGAGACAAAAAATGAACTGTTTTCCTGTAAGCTGTGCATACTTTATGTAGAAATTACGGGAAGATGATCAGTGTGAAATCCCATGGAAAGGTTTACAGAACAGAACCACTATTTAAATTAGTGAAGAGAAAGCTCACAGTATTTTTGCTTTATCCTAACAGTGACACTTTTTACTTTTCTTAATATTTTTAAATTATAGGCTTTATGATGTGCTCGGGATTTTTTGGACATTTTTGTGTTCCTACTCATTATGTGAGTAGGAATAATGTTATGCATCTTTTTCTTTTCATCTTCTCTGTATATCAAGCAATATAAAATAATGACTCAGTGGAAGGGAATTTGCCATATGTCTTCCCATAAATCTAATAAATGTAGTTATTAATGTATTAGGAATTTTTGACTTTGAAAATGGTCATTATCTCCAGGAACTGCAAAAAGCACTTTGTTAAGTACCTTTGAGAAATTTCAAATGCAGGTGTGTAATTTGTATCCTTGTTTTAGTGCTCAAACATGCAGCCCAGACCGCCACTCATTTAGTTAAAATTATATATTTGCCCAGAGAGGCTCCTTGTGGTGTCTCCTTCTCCGGAGATCTTCAAAACCCACTTGGACGCAGTCTTGTGCCACATGCTCTAGGTGACCCTGCGTGTGCAGGGGGGTTGGACTAGATGACCTCTAGAGGTCCCTTCCAACCTTAAGCATTCTGTGATTCTATGATTCTATGATAGCTGTTATAGCTGTCGATTTATATAGAAAGTCTTCCTCCTTTTGTTATATCATTCACATTTGCCGAAATGTGCACCTGTTAATTTGGGCTTGATCCTTGGAGTACAGAAGTTGATTTTCCATGCATGTTTAAAAAGTTATCAGCTTCAAGACCAAAACTAATCAGGCAATGCTTTTGGTTCCACTGCCTGTCTGTTATACCACTGTCTTCAAGTGGGGCATTTATCCAGCATAGAAATTGGGAGCTACTGTAAAACTGTTCTATCAATAGCAATGTTTGAAATATGTGCCTTGGCCTCCTGCCATTCAAGCATTTCAAATTGTCATATTACATGTGACAGACTGATTATGATTTGGCCTTTTCATGACAGTAAAAAGTGTTTTTCCTCACCCTGGGAAAAAAAAAAGAGTGCTCAAGACTCAACTACATGAGTAATTGTTCTAATCCCATTTAGCAGTTGTTTTTCAAAAAAAAAAAAAAATGTAGTTATTTTAGCAGGCAGCTATAGAAGTTTCCCAAGATAGTGTTCTATAAATTATATGGGTGTTCCAAAGTTAATACAACATCATATATAGTATTGTAAAAATCCTGTAATTACAGATTCTATCTATCTGGTGAGTAATATTAATGAATGTTTTTGTCTATTAAGTGATAGAAGAGTTAAAATACATGGTATGGTCATTGCCTGGTGTGCTGAAAAGGAGGCTCAGTGAGTGCTGCACATGTCTCAGTTCACCCATAAACAAACAAAGGTACTTGTCAGTGGTGGAAATACTTATGGTGTGAAAGATGAATGAAGCATGGGAGTAACCTTGGTGGGAATCTTTTAAACTATAGGGATAGTTGTGCTGTAGGCATACTTGAGTGTCCCCACTTGCCTTTAGGACAAATAGGCATGGTCATGTATAATACAGTTTTTGTACTGTATTATACATGTTAGAAAATACACTTCTCTTTTCAATGTGGCATAGACAACGTCTATACAAAAGATCCCAAAGTTTCTCACAATTTCTCAGTCAAAGAGAAAGAAAAAAACATCATTTTCTGCACTGATTAACTAGTGGAGCTGATAGCGGGTGAACCAATAAAATAAATAACCAGCTCAAAACACCATTACTTGCTATAGTTAGCGTGTAGCACAAAAAAACTGTGGGTAAGTTGGAACAATATTAAAGATAGTCCCCTCCCCTTGTTTAAAGCATTGGCTCAGGATCACATTTTTAAATTCAGCTAAACATACTTTTTCTCCCCTCATCTTCATTAGCTAATTATGTCTCAATTATTTATTGTCCATAATCAACAGCTGCCTGTAGAGTGAAACTCAGTAATTGTGGCTATTCACATATTCTGTAATGAATCTTGTGTCAGGGTCAATGACACTCTTACAAATTGGTCAGTGCAAGAGTAATTGACTCTATAACTAATACCTGATAATTTTGAATCTAAAACTTTTAAATATATTTGTCAGTTTTTAGAGGATTTAGGTGTATTTCTTAGAGTCAGTTTTACAGGGGGCTCCTTATTCAGATCCATCTGTAAGTTTATTCTAAATCTACATAAATGGATATATTCATGTCTGTGAGAAATATTTCAAAAAAAATGGCAAAACCAAGAAGGACAATCTCATAGAAATTAGAAAACAGTACTAGTAAATACTGAAAACAAAACATGTTGTTTAACATGAAACTGATGAAATTTAGATTTACATGTGCTTGTCAATAATATGACTTAGTTCCTTGATTTATGAGCATACCATAACTATAGTACACTCCAAATAAGTGTATGTAATAATTTGAGAATGCAAATATAGCATACCCGTTTGGATTAGCATGAGCTCTTCATTACCAGTGATTTGTGAGCTACTCACAATTTTTCCCTTTCTGTGGCTTTTTGGAAACCTTTCTCTCACCAAGCTTCCTTTTACATCTTTTGTAGTCTAAATCCGATATTTGACTTGCTTCCCGATCATCCTTGACATGTTGGAGACTGGACTGCAGCATGCTCTGCCCTAACCACCTACTGCAGAGCCAAACGTGCTGTCACTCAGCCCTAAGCAACTGGAAGAAAAATGTCCAGCATGAGTCTCAACCTGCTGCGTGGCATCACTACCCGTGTGACGGAGCGATGCTCAGAAACGTCCCCATCATTTTCTAACCCTGCTATTTGCTCTGTTGCTGAAGAGAGGATTTGATGAGACAGTGTGGAGACAGCTGTAGTGATCCTACCAGCCCACAGGGGAAGTAGATGCCAATGCATTTCTGACACTTGCTCCATCGGTGAGGACTGCCTCAGTTGGCGAGGAGCAGCTTGACCAGGCGTAACTACAAGTCAGTGGAGCTTTCTGCACTGTCACGTGGAGCACTCCTTGCTAAACTCATAATCACAGTGTTGAAAAAGGATAGTGCTCTACCCAGAGACTTACCGTGTTCTACACAGAAAGTTCATTTGACTGAGCTTAAATGAAAGGACTTGTAAAGTATACTGCAGCTGGTCTTTTAATAGTTTCTCTACAACAACATTTACATCTGATCTATTGTCTAAAAATAGCTAACTGCCCTCATTCATAGCCTCTTACCAGTGTTTACCTTTCGTGTGAAGAGTGCAAATGCAGTTCTAATCAGTCTGAGTCCTTGTCTGCCTTGAAAAACCTATCAGGCTGAAAAGTGAGATTTACAATAACCAGCCTGTTCTCCTGCTACCTGTTTGAGGATATTTTAAGTGTCAATCAGGCCCCTAGGGTTTCAATAGGGCCTGGGGCAGAGTGTATTTCAGAGAGGCAGCGATGCAAAAGGTCTGTAAACAGACTGTATGTAAACTCTCCAATACAAGATACTTTCAGGTGAGAGGGAGAAAATGTTCCCCTCAAATGGAAAATATTCTTTGTTCTTTTTCAGAGCAGGTGGTTAGGAATGTGCTCAAGGAGATAAAAATGGCTTTTATTTCTTTTTCCTATGCAGGAGATCTAAAGAAAAGTAGGCAACCCTCAGACTTAATGAGCTTTGTTGAAGAGATGCATCCTGATGGAATTAATGCATCATTTATAAAGTACTTCGTAGGAAAATGATACAGCGAATCACATATCACTTTGATGTCTTGCAACACTCCAGCTTATTAATATTTATGCCATGAATTCAGCAGTTACAAATGATAAAATCATGTATGTCAAAGGCTGGAGGAACACAGTATGGGATTATCAGCGTGGACTCATTACAAATAGAAGAGTTGAGCAGAATTTGTATACAAAGACATCAGGGGTTTCAGGATTTGGGTTCAAATCCTGAAGTTGGACCCAAATAAATGATTCTGTGCTGGAGAGACAGAGCTGTCAAAGTCCTTGGCAAGTTCTGATTCGCTTTTTAATGCATTTGAATGCTGCTGTGCTCTCTACTCAGTCCAGCTGGGGCTAAAAAGTTCCAGATAGAGCCATATTAGGACTGCTTTTGTCAGAAGCACAAGTAGCTGCAATGCATCTCTACTGCATAAAGAAACAAAGAACTAAATGATGTTTTCACATTCACTGCCATTTTGGTGAGTAGTCCCAGATTGTCTGTACCATTGCACAGATGTAGCTGCAATGGCTCTATTTCCCAAGGTTATGTTGTCTTTGTTCCTGCTTTCTGGGCCTTCTACTACATTGTAGGAGGTTGAGAAATGGGTAAGATAGGCTGAAGGATGGGTGATTTTTTTGCAGCAGTCAGAGGAGCCTGTCATGTTAATAGCTTTTCTCAGACAAGATAGAAAATATCTTTTTCTCCGAGAAAAGTTGTCACAATGTGCTACTTTTTTTTTTAATAGATATATCTATGTTCTTTAAGTGGACCCAATTGCTTAGTCCTATCTACTCTTAAGTCAATGGGGATGGGCTGGTCCCCATGAAGGGTCTATAGGGTACCATCAATCAGAGTTGTGTTCTTTAATCTCTCCCTTGAGACACAAGACTAGGGAGCTGGGACCTGGGCCTCAGACCTCTCAGGATCTGTAGTGGCTCCTCTAAGCTCCATTCACCCCTAGAAACTCTTGCTCCTAGTCAATCATCTTCAAGCATAAATTGGAAAGTGAGGAACACAGACCAAGGTAAATAATTTCTTCATTATAATCACTTTCCTCGTAAAAAGGCACAAGTGAGTCATAGGGCTGCCAAAAAAATCACACAAATTAGATGAGACAAAGCCATTCTTGACTTAGTCTCCATCTTTCTGTACTTAATGTTTCAGGTTGAGCAAAGTTCCTCTTCGTTTTTCTGTCCCAAGCCACTTCTTATAAAGCAATGGCATGCTTTTTAAATAGCTCCTTTTAAACATGGCCTTTCTCTCTCACTTCCCTATCTCCTCTTTCTAGATATATATGCTGACTGAAAAGCCATGTCTGTGAGTTATACTGTTTGGCTCAGCAGTTAGACATAAGTAGACAATTCCCAGCTGTTCTGGGACTATTACCTTTCCCTGAAGCTCTAAGGCATTCCGCCTGGTCCAAAAGGCCGTCGGAAGCTTTTCCCAGTGCCTTGATTTTTCTTAAGCTGAACATGAATTCTCCATGTAACATAAAAAAGTGGAGTTTCCAATTCAACTCCAGACATATTAGAGAGGAAATTCAACTTTGGGATGTGTCTGAACGCATAGCACTTCCTTGACTTCGTTCTTGGACCAATGACTCTTCACTTCTATCTATTCAGACTTTTGTATAAAACTTAGCTTGAACTAAGTCTACTGGAAATAAAACAGTTTCACAAACTCATTTTTAGTAGCACTGCATCTTTTTACCTGTGTCAGTGACAGCTTAGGAAGGACTCTTATCTCTCTTTGTTTTTTGTATTTTGCCTGAGGATAGAAAAGTATTACCTTCTTTCCTCCTCCCCCAGTGAATATGGGAATTTGTATCTTCCTTGGAAGCATCCAGTTGCTGTTGGAGACAGCTTGAAAAACATTTCTTCATTTCCTGTGGTCTACACTACATTTCTAGGAAAAAGGGGAAAGAAAGCTTTCATACTAAAAACTCTACGTTATTCAGTACAAAAGCACAGAGAGATGATTTTACTTTTCTCCTCCTTCCTCCTTCTGGCAACTAGCTAGATTTTGTCATTTTCTGTACCTCTGAGAATTTTTTTCTTTCAACAAGTTAAAAGCTCACTTGTTTTGCCTGCATGCTCTAGTGAAAAGATAAATATGCCTTCTCTTTTTCCTTAGTATGTAGTGTGACAGTAGACAAGATCAATGGGATCTATGTGGACAAATTTGGCTGGCTTCTAAAATTGGATTATAAAATGTAATTCAGGATCAGTAAGACGAAATATATTTTTAAATCAGATTAAGTACTTATTTTAGAAGGTCAAACATAAAAAGTGATTTTGAAGCTACTTTTTTATGTTTTCCTGCTTGCAGTGCTTGCCATTTAAGAACAAGCAGTTAGCAAACAGAGATGAATTTATCTCATCATGAAATTACATTGCAGGAACAGGAAAACACTAAGATATAAAAGGTCTATAATCTGATAAATTTTCTTTTAAAATACTTCTGCAAATTCCAAGGAACTAAGAACATCTTCACGGAATCCTACTGATTTGAGACACATCTGCACATAACCTCAATTCAGAGAGAATGTTTTAGCTTAAATATATTTGTATTTTGTTTAATATAACTAGAACTTCTTATGTACTTACATACTTCTCCTTGTGCTTCTAGTGACTTGCACAGGATTTGAATTTCCTCTAAAGTGTACTGGGGAACTACACAACACACAAAACTCTGAAAGGCCACCAAAGTTCAGATTCTCAGCTACCAAAATATGGATCTTAAGATATTCAAACGCACATAATGCTGTGAATCCCTGCCCAGTTCAGACCCAAGAAGCAATGGTAATGCTCTTCCAAACTGCCTTTAGCGTTACACTGGGACGTTGTCTGAAAACTGTTTTCTCTGACTATTTTTTTATAAGGAATTGTATTCAGAAGTGATTAGTTCAGAGGCTTGTGTAATAATTCTGAATAATTCACATAATGGGAGAAGCACTACTCGGTAGGCCTGTCTCATCTTCCCCCAGTAGCTTCTCGATAACCTAAAGAGTACGGAAAGAAACTTATTTCAGTATTCTGGGCAAGAAGAAACAAGACATGCCTGGACTGCCATTGTCTGAGTCATATTACAGATGTATTAGGGATACATTAGACCCAATGTCCTCTGTGGAGATTAATGATGACATGTATAAAAGGGCTATTATTTCCAGGGCACATGAATATGACTGGGCTGCATGAATTTGGTTCGCTATTTGGCTCATCAGTATCCCTGCTAATGACTGCTTTTGTCAGGGAGTCTGACAAGACTATTGATCTAATGTGCAGTGGGCTGTGGATGCTGCTTGAGAGAACAGACATATCTTTGACATTTATAGTTCCAAAGCAGTGATCAACAATGAAAGATATATATCTATATACAGTTTATGACATTTTTTTTAAATTCCTTGATATATATCTTATTCCACTGCAGTCATGGAATTCTCATTCAGTTCCCTATTTTGACAAATTGTAGTACAGGAAAATATTTCTAGTTTGTGTAATAGATCTAGGAGCACCAGTGGAATGGAAAAACCATTGCTTAATGGGTTTTAGATATTAAGAAATAAGTGTTAGATATTAAGAAATAAATGTTAGTATCTATTTAGAGGCAAGCTTTTCATAAGTTAATTTCAGCAAAATCTGAAAGGACGTAGTTTACCCAAAATGTCTTCATCATCTATGATTTCCCGGCAGGATGTGGAAAGAAGTAAATAAGTGTCTTACAATGTAATACAAAATTGTAAACTGCTGTGATATGACTAAGTGGAGAAGGATTTTGAGACCCTAGTTTCAAGCACTGGTATTTAAAACGTCTATTAGGAGCTTTTCACACTTCAGTAAACTTTACACATTGTGGTTTTCATTTATTTCCTGCTTGACAGGTCAAATGGGAATATGCAGTACAGCTATTGGTTGTTTACTTTTATGCTTTATTTTTTCTTCAAATACAACATGTATTATTGGCTTTTATTAAGGCTTCCAAGTTAGAAAAAGTGGATCAGTAAAACTCAGGCAGCACATGAGTTTGATATAGATTGTCTGAATTTATTCAGAGGTAAAGTACATAAGATTGTAAGCTATTTAAAAGCCCATTTTATGTTAACAATAATGTTTCTGGACTATTGTCATTTAATAATTACATCCAGTTTCTTTCCTCAAAGTTATGCAGTGGTTCTTCATTCACAGAAATGCATCTTGGCAAGACATTTCTTTGAACCAAATTTTCTTTTGCTATTTGGGCTACAAAAAGATTCTTTTACTATTGAAAAAATCATTAAATAGTGCACAGGTTCTCCCTGGAAGAAAGGAGTAAGTAAAAAATACATAGCTGAGAAATACATAATGATTGTATTATGTGTGATTACGTTTGTATTATATGTTTTGTCTCTTTTTACTTATTTATTTTGTTTTCTGAGCAGAAACTGGTATTTTTTTCAGTAAAAAAAATTACTGAACTTTTCTAGAGTACTTGTTTCATTTCACTGAAGAATAGCAGCAATTACAAAGCTACTTCATAAGTAGTGCATGTAATTGAATTCTGTTATGGTGTTTGTGAAGATAACAGATATTTCTGTGGAGAACCCTGGATGTGAAATCCAGTTTGTTTAAGTTTCAGTCAACAGAGGATGGGGCACATCTACTTCTCTGTCAAGTTTGCTGTGATGTATACAGAGCAGACACTATAACATGGCGATTGTGTCAGATCACTCATGAGAAACAAGAAGTGTGGGGGAAGAGGTGATAACAATTAAGAAAAGGAAGTGCAGCTCTTTTTTTCATTTAGTGTAAGTTCTTCCTGTTTGTACGAGAAGACATAAAATTCTACTGAATAAGTGAACATTTTCATTCTTTCTGTAGAAGGTTTTGCTTGCATAACAGAGGGCTTAAGTTGAAGATGTCAATAAATATTGCAGGTTCTTTTTGAGAGGAGATTTTTAACTACTGTATAAAGGCAAACCCACCATATAACCTGTACTTCAGTTTCAGAGAGACCATACATTCATTCAGCCACCGACGCAAATGGAAGATTCCTTTCAAGTCACATAGATAAGAAAATCTTTAGAGCCTTAAGATACAACCTTAAGAAACCAATGTAAGGCATCCAAAATGAAAAACCTAGAAAATAAACTATTTTCAGAGGATTCTTTTGGATTTAAACATTATTTTGTTAAGGGCAAGATGGAACTTTTCCAATATTTATTTGAGTTGTTTTATTTAATTAACCAAGCATGTTACAATGTTACCTGACACCAAGAAGTACAGCTCTTCATGCAGCCAGAACAGAATAAATGAAAAGGAGACTGAATGTAAAATGGGAGTCACAATGGGAGTCAATTGGGGCCAAACTCAGAGCCAATGTGTAAACTGGTTTAATACACATGTAGTTTAATTAATTCATCTTTCGTGTCTTATATTGATGAAATCCTTACTCCAAAAGACAGAGTAGGAATTATGAAGAAGCATGAGTTAAAACGCGTGGGACTTACTGTTGCTGAAATACCTCCTGCCAGTTTTACCATGTACAGTGGACTTTCTTTGCCAGGGCAGAACTGAAAAATGCCATCAGACAGCTGCCAATATCTGGCCTAGTGGCAGCTAACGTCTATCTTAGTGTGTGACCTGCCTGGTCGTGATGGATGTTGCTGCTTCCTGGGCTTATAAAAGGACTACAAGGAACAGAGTATAAAGAGCTCTGTGCATATTGCAACTTCTGCTAAGACAGGATAGCTCCAGAAAATATGTCAAGTTAAGGGGATTTCAGCTTCTCTGATATTGTTGCATTTATTTACTTATGTATAATTTCCACTTTCCATATCATCCTACTTTACAGTTTCCTGGCATTCAATTTCCTTTATCTGATAGTGCTCCAACAGCTAAGAGCAGCTATCCCTGCCCTTGGTCATGTTTTAGGCTACAACATCTCTAAGCAATGTCTTTACTCCACATCTAAGGCAAATTGCACAGGATGTCACTGAGCGCACGATCAATTCGCAGCTTCTGTTCAGATTCTCCTGCACACTTACAGACAGGAATAAAGCTGACATTACAGGTTGTTCTTTGTGTTCCAGTTGCTGGAAGGTAGGGATGCAGGGAGTTGGGAATACCTCTTCTTTGTCCCTACCACCCTGTTCGCATTGTGGCAGAGACATTTATTTGTATTGCACTGCAGAAAACTGTCACTGTCTGCTCTAATCTCTTTTGTTTTAAGGAAAGAATGAAGGCCTTCACCTAAAGTCAAATTCAAATGTCACCTCCAAATATCAAAAAATTTCTCTTCTAATTGTTAGCAAAGGGTATCTGTGATCGGTTCTGTTCCTTTGCAACAGAGTGCAATGAAGTCCATGTCTCTGGCTTTGACAAGCAATGCTCATGGTAGCTTCTGCAACGAGACTATACCCTCGTCAGGTTACTCTCTTGGGAACTTTGTGACCAATAGACATGTACAGTCACACAGCCTTTTAAAAATAACACTTTATTTTTTTTAAGCCAGAATGCATGGTAATACTACTCCCTAAAACAGAGTGGAAAAACAAATCCAATATGTATATTTGTCACTTGACACTCTTTTTTTTCATGTTGAGAGCTGGTCCAGACTAATGGAAACTTCTTGACTACTTTATATATGAAGATTTACAGACCTACTCCTCTGTCATACTATATATCATACTAATTATAATTAAGGTTAGCATAAATCATGGACAAAGTTGGCAAAAACAAATGATTAATCCTAGAAAAGGCAAATTTCAAGGATTGGTGGAAATTTCTTATTTCTTATTAGCAGGCACATAATTCAGCCTCAAGGCTATACATGATTATGGTGTAAATAAAGTATAAAACCAGAAAAGTAAAACATATACTATTGATGTTTTAGAAGTGGTCATGTTTTGTCTTAGACAGGAGAACTATTTATCAATATAAACTGGAGGTGTAGACCCATCTGCTATTTGTAACTGTAGCTGTAGAAACCCCAATCACAACACAAAATTATGCTGACGCAAGCATTTTTTTCCAGTTTTGCTCAGGAAAAAAATATGACCCCAAAAATGCAGGAATATACACAGAATTCTTCACTGGAAAAAAGGTTATCATGAACTTCTAGGATTTTACCATTTTTGAATGGGTTAAATATTTCATGGCACAAATGAAACAATATAGTGCAGCACAACTTGAAAAAGCCTATTCCTTAGCTCCGCCTGTAAGATATTCATCTGAGATTTTTCAGATGTGTGTTAAACAATAATAAGCTTAGATGAAAGAAGTATGAACACCACCACTATATTTTTATTAAACAGTTTATTAAACATACGCTGTAATCCTGAACAAATGTGTCTTCTACCCATCTTTCCCCTAGCTCAACTTTTATTTTTTCACTGTCAGATTTGTACACAGACATTTGAAGTATAATCACAGGCTGGAATATGTGAAGGAAATGCTTATACAGCTCTTGCTTGGACCACTGACACTAGAAAGGAGTTTTGTCAGATTACATTTCTAAAGAACCCCAAAGGATTAGAGAAGCACTGAACAAAGTAGTTGCTTCCCTGCTTTCCTGGGGCAGTTGTGCTTGCATACTTGTGTTAGATAGAAGATATTCTCCATGTATCATGCTCAGTGAGAAAGAAATAGATTATATTCACCTCTTCCAGTTCTACATGGCCTAGTTTTGAGAGCATTGTATCCTGGCAGACTTCGACTGCCTTGTAATAAAATCAGGGTGAATTACCTCAGCTAATTTTTTCAAGCTTGAATGCTTACATTTTCTCTCAGTAGGCCGCAAGAGTAGATTTATATGGTGTAACTGGGATAACCTAATTCAATATAATATAAACTATTGCAATATTTTACAAATGCAGAAATCCTTGCTGGCTTTGGCAAAAAAAAAGAGGCATCTTGCGTTTCATTTCTTATAAATGAAGTATTAAGCACTACATATACCTAATGCATATACCAAATACAATAATATTCATATTCCTAACTAGTCAGTACTATGGCCAATATTTTGCTTCATCCTTGTCATGAAATGTCACCTGCAATTTAATTTGTCCTTGGCTTTACTTCTCAGACTCTAACTTCTTCGAATAGTTGAGAGTGTGAAGTTTCATTCAAACCATTGATGCTGAAGCTCAGGTCAAGTGGTTTAGTTAGTGTGACATGACACAAACCACTAGGGAACGACCTCTGCTAGATCAAACCTCACTTTCTTCAAAATCATGTGATAACTACATATTCTACATGGACCAGTTGCTGTGGCTCTTCACATTGTGACCTGATGCCACCTTTAAAACGTTTTTTTTTTTACCACTTCTCTTGTTTGTACTTTAAAATTAAAGAGAGCTTTTTTATTATTTTGCTTAGATGGGTCTATTAATATCTCTTCATGACCTTCATGTCATCCATGTATTGACAACCTATCAATCTTTATGAAAAGTATTGTACATGGGACCCTTCTCTTTCCTAGAAAAATAAATTTTCTAGGTGGCACTTCTGTCTATATCATATTAGCAGTTTTTCATCCAAATGCCTGAACAGAGATAATCTCATGGATTTTTTTTTTACCTGCATTTAAATCACTACGAACATCTGGGGTATCGTAACACTCACAAACAGAATGCCCAGGGAGAATGCCATGTTTTCTCTAAGGTTGTCTTTCTTAGCACAGTGCATCCTCCCAGTAACTTGAAAAGTATACTCTCCCTTTCCCATTAAGAATATATTCCTAGCAAAAGAAAATTGAGAAAGGCAAAAGCTTTCTATTGAAAATATTAATCTTTTAATAACTGCATTGAAAGCTGGAAGACTTCCGAAGACTGAACAAAAAATGTTTTTTTAAAGACGGAGTATTACAAATTCTTCCGAATGACTCAGATATTAAAAAAAAAAATCAGGAAACTTTAACATTTTACAACTTTCTGAAACTTCAGCAAGTTATTTTAAACACATCTCTTAGTTTCTTCCACTTTGCTGACTATTGGGATATTTGAATCGTTTAGCTTCTTTCGCTGAATTATTTTGCACACCGCAATCCGGATTCTGCAGTATCAACAGCTCATCACAAAATAGAGGTAAAACAGCACCAGAAAATAGCTGAAACAGATTTGTTTCATTTTGTACACATATTTCTACTAATCAATGATAATAGTAAAAAAAACTAAGACACATACAAAAGTTCATTAAAAATGTTTAGATAAAATATATTTTGTGTCTGTGCAGCTTTCCGTAGGGTCTTAAGTTCTCAGTAGTAAATTTTGCCAAAACCTTAATTTTGGTCAGTTTAACTCCACTTAACTGAGTCCTGAAAGTATTTTTTAAAGAAGAGATTGAGCAGATAGTTAGCAATCAGACTTTGAAAGTAGCAGGAATTATGAAGAAATCAGCACTTTTTCACAGGTTGAGATCATGTTTCTTTGTCTTTAGAAATGCTGTCAATATCACTGTTTAAACTTACTGATGATGAATAGAGGGAGTACTTAAATGAGTATGTTGTGAACATGGATACACAAGTTTACAAGTACAAATTATTTTGCATGCAAAATGCCTTCTATTAGGCCTACAAGAATAAAATGTGATCCAAACAGTCTTTGTGTTGCAAAGAATAGTGCCATTTCAAAGCTCTGCACAATCATGCACCTTGTAGGAATATATGTGAAAATGATGATCTACACTTTTGTTAGCTCCCAAGGTTAAGACAGAAGCAATAGAAGAGACACGATTGAGATAGATAACATATGTGAAATTCTCTTCTCTCTTTTTAGGTTGTAATGCTAAAGAATGTAAAATATAGAATATTTATTGATTAATCTGAAAAAAACAGCGATTTTGCATACCATTTAGGATGATCATACTCTTATCTTTCTGTTTGGAAAATTCAAAATGCACAGCTGAAGGATCCTTCCCACAGCTGGAAAATGAAAATGTCATCTTTGCATGAGTTTTCTAGACTTCCTGGAGTTTGTTTATTTTGTGTATGTATATCATGGAAGTAGTGCATGTACCTTGTCTGCTCCTCAACCTTCCTTGGAGCATCGCATGGCTACCATTAAATTAAACCAAGCTGTTTTCAGTTTGAATCAGGGTAAAAATGTAGAGAGATGAGCTCCAGTGTAAGAAAGAAATGCAGAGATTAAAAAGTATTTAACATAACTTACTGCCAGGTTGCATGCATGTTTGCATGCATCAAAAACTGTCATGAGTGTTGATTTCAGGGGTCAGTGTTGGGTCGATCCTCTTTAATATCTTTATCAATGATCTGGGTGAGGGGATTGAGTGCACCCTCAGTAAATTTGCAGATGACACCAAGCTGGGAGGAAGAGTTGATCTGCTTGAAGGAACAGAGGCTCTACAGAGGAATCTGGGCTGGCTGGATCGATGGGCTGATGCCAACCATACGAGATTCACCAAGGACAAGTGCCAGGTCCTGCACTTCTGTCACAACAAAACCATGCAGTGCTACAGACCTGCGGCAGACTGGCTGGAGAGCTGTGTGGCAGAAAAGGATCTGGGGGTGTTGGTTGGCAACCAGTTGAACATGAGCCAGCAGCGTGCCCAGGTGGCCAAGGCCAATGGCCTCCTGGCTTGTATCAGGAATAGCATAGGTAGCAGGTCAAGGGAAGTGATTGTCCCCCTGAACTTAGTGCTGATGAGGCCACACCTCAAATACTTTGTTCGGTTTTGCGCCCCTCTCAATACATGAAGGACACTGAGGTTCTGGAGTGTGTCCAAAGGAAGGCAACGAAGCTGGTGAAGGAGCTGGAGCACAGACCTTATGAGAAGTAGCTGAGAGAAAGCTGGGTTTATTTAGTCTGGAGAAGAGGAGGCTCAGGGGAGACCTTGTTGCTATCTACAACTACCTGAAAGGAGGTGGTGGTGTGGCAGGGGTCAATCTCTTCTCCAGAATTACCAATAGCACAAGAGGAAACGGCCTCAAGTTGTGCCAGAAGAGGTCCAGGTTAGACATTAGAAAGAATTTCCACACAGAAAGAGTAGTGAAGCATTGGAACAGGTTGCCCAGGGAAGTGGTGGAGTCACCGTCCCTGGCAGTGTTCAAGAAACGTGTAGATGAGGGACATGGTGAGCACTGGAACAGGCTGCCCAGAGAGGTTGTGGAGTCTCCTTCTCTGGAGATCTTCCAAACCCGCTTGGATGCAGTCCTATGCCACGTACTCTAGGTGACCCTGCGTGTGCAGGGGGGGTTGGACAAGATGACCTCTAGAGGTACCTTCCAACCTTAAGCATTCTATGATTCTATGATTCTATGGTTTAGCAGGCATGGTGTTGAGAGGCTTATGGCTGAGCTCAAGGTTCTTGAACGTCTTTTCCAATCATAATGATTCTATGATTCTGAAAGTGCTATCAGATGGATTTTTCTTTCTTTCTTTCTTTCTTTCTTTTTTCAGTGTTTAAGGACTCTTCCATTTAAAGTGCTTTTTACCTCTCTATGACTCAGAGAAAACAGTGGTCAGCATCAAACACAAGGTCTGAAATATCGCCACTGTAGAGGAAGTAACAAATGCTCAGTGCCTGGCCAGCTAGTCTGGGGAGTGAAAATACGCCAGCTCATCTTTTACTAGGTATTACCGACACTTTCTTCCATGGTGTCAAAGCTCCAAAGATAGATTCAGTCCAGTAGCATCTAGTATTAACTGTCATACACTGGGAAAAATTCAGAAATATTCAGGCAAGATGAGCATGCTAAGAAGCAACTCCAAAACATCTTCAAGGTGTTCTGGTCTGATCAACAGCTTCTACACTAAAATATGAAACACCAATAGTCATGGACTAACAGTATGACAAGTCTACCAAAAAACAAAAGAAGGAGAAAAAAAAGTTTAATTTAGGTTCTGTTGCCTTTTGTCTTCTCTTGCAGACCAGAAAAGAGAGAGATGTGATTATTTTAAATTCTAATGAGAAAACACTGTTTGTTAGGCATTGTCAATCAACAGTTTTGTTGTCTGATAGCTTTTATTATCAGACAGGTATTTCTTGTCTCACCTTTGTATATGAGTTATAATGAGGCTCTGAGCCTTAACAATGCTCCTGAGTGCCTGCCGCTCCAAGGGACATGAATGACATCTATCACACTTTTTCCTCTCATCATCTCACCAGAGAGGAAATGTTCATGAAATAAGATTGTGTGGTTTGGTAGACTTTACTTCATCATATGGATGTGCTATGATGTGCTTATATTAAGCAGAGCAAGGTCAAAGAATACATCTTCTAAATTGAAAAGACTGAGAACACTAGGGAAGATAAGAGCTTTAATTTTCTAATAAAACAAAGACAAACAGAAGAAAAAGTGAATAAATACAATCACAATGGGTCTGCTTTTTGCACCTTTTTTTTCCCTTCTTATCAGCAGTTTACTCCAGTCTACTTCTACTAATTTACTTATAGCTACTGTGCTGCTCTATGTGAAAAATACAGAACACTCATTTTCAGCAGAAAGTATTTGCAAAAATCTAAAAATTTGGATTTCATATACTATTAAGACAATTGCATATTACGTGAAAAAATATTGAATCACCAAGATGCAGGGTAAAACGGTAGAAGAGGTACTGAATCCAAAGTATTGCAACTGTGCAGATATATTATTGGGATTGAGATACATTAGATCTTTTTTTTTTCACTTTGAGAAGAGGTTCTCGTTTCAAAGGAATTATATATTTCCTTTTTCTATATCTGGAGAATAGACAGCAAAATAGAAATATATCAGAGGTACCAGTAAAGCTTGTGAAGAAAGTCTTCTTCTAAATATTTCAGTGATGTATGTATTCACACCCAGTTTAGACTTTGAGGTGTGCATTTCTGGAAAAAAAACCCCGTACTTTACAACCAATGTCTGTTAGTGGTCTTGATATGAATCAGTTTAATGAAAGATTTAGGGAAAGCGAAGTAACAAAGGTTTCATTTTTCTTAGTCTTTAGGTTAGAGATATTTTCTTCATATATGCACTTAGGTAATAGTAGCACGGTATTACTATGGATAAAACAGCACTAAGATCAGAGAGTGAACATAATTTCAGTTATATCTGTGATAGGAGAGACTACTGTGAGTCTGCTCAGGAGATAAAAATAGATGAGCAGAGACCATTTCTCAATGTTCTGAGTATGTAAGAGGGGAGGAGGACAAGCACAAAAAAATGGGAGAAAAATAAGGCAGAAAAAAAATTCCCATGCCACAGGAGGTGTTTTTACCATATGTTTTGAGAGATGCCAAGGTAGTGAACATGGAAACATAGCTCCAGGTGTTCCTCCTGCAACAAAATGAGACATCATCTACTCAGCATACTTAGTGGTTCAGTATATTGTCGACATTAGCTCAGCACTAGCTGTTTGGATGCTCTCAGGCACACCTGCATATTGAAATTGTAGGCTGCCTGCAAGCATTTCTGCAATCATACCTGCTGCCTGGGTGTTGTCCATGTAAACTGGAGGCAAGCAGAACTGGAAATGTGCCATGGAGACTGCTCCTTAAGACTGGTATTGACATAACCAGGGAGTCTGGTAACACGATCCCCAAAAAAAAAAATTCAGATCCCCTAGAGGAAGTATTTGTGTTGGGTGCTGACTGCCAGAGATTTGTTTTAAATGATAAGAGATTTTTAAAAGTAAAAATAGATGGCCAAACTAACCTGAAGTGAAAGCAAATCTACTTTTAAGACAAATCTGAGACCAGAAAAGCAAAAGAGGAGGAATGTGTGTAAATGCTAGTGAAAGTGGCAGATATAGAGATAAAAGTTCTCTGAGGCAACACTTCTTCCTGGGATGTCTCAAAAGCAATGAGCAATAATAATGTTTAGCTCTCATAAAAAACTCTAATCTTGTCTTCTAATATTCATATTTTGCAAATCTTTCCACAACTGTGCGAGGAAAATCATATCTTTAGCAGAGCAATGCTGTTTCATAGCCACCCAGAATGTGTAGGCAGGCCCACCTCTCTCCAAGCCTTGCTCCTGCTTGTGTGTTAGCAAAGAAATAGGGGTAGCATTTTCTGTCCTGTGATTTTAAGGCATGCGATTAACCTGCCTCGAACTGTGCTCCTTGAGGAGTGCAACAAATAAACAAAATGGACTAGCTGTTTAATCAAGTAATTGCCCTAATGATACCCTCCTAGGCACAAAGCTTATGGGTTTGAGAGAGAACTCAAATGTTGTTGACTTTCGGTCATGTTACAAAGGCCATTTATTTACTCAGATTTCTTCTGAGAGAGGAGCAGAATGGACAGAATTATTTCTTCTGATCATGGAGGAGAACTTTTGACATTTGGTTAGCTTGGTTATGTGTTATTACTCTATAGGTTTTCTTAGTGCACCTATAAAAATAATGAATTTTAAGATGTGTTCCAACTCCCCATCAAATAAATTAATTTTTAAAATATATGTTCACTTGTTGTGGGCTTAAGGAATTACTCTATAAGCAATACTTCAAAGAATAATCAAATATTAATTCAATGAGTTCTCTAGTTTCAGATCAGTGTAGTGTGTGGAGGGCCATATTTGCAGGACATTCACTGAGCCAACATAAATGCATATCTGGCTGCGTTCAAAAGGAGAACTGGAATACTCCCTGAAGGAAAAAAAGACTAAATGTTAAAAAGTACATATTTAATTACAAAATTATTTTCATACTACGTTAAATAAAAGGAGTTTTTTTTCTTGAGCTTTGGTCACCCTTGACAAACTTTTTAAACAACGCTAAACATAAAGTAAGCAATCCTCAGCAATTACCCACCAATAACACTACCGCAGCAGAAATGTAA
Organism: Tinamus guttatus; assembly: GCF_059628265.1. Taxonomy (NCBI): domain Eukaryota; kingdom Metazoa; phylum Chordata; class Aves; order Tinamiformes; family Tinamidae; genus Tinamus; species Tinamus guttatus. The sequence goes on along the minus strand of NW_028288877.1, from coordinate 365,316 downwards.
ACCTGGAGAAATTATTACTTCACACTAGCAGAATAAACACCAGTTTCCTACATCACCCTTCCTTCAAGTACTCACTAGCCTGCACAGATCTAAAGCTAGAAACTAGTCTCTTAAGACATAAAGCTCGAAACTAGCAGACAGATTATAAAAGACAAATGGAGAAGGTTAATGAGAGAAGAGACAGCTTAATAAGACGACTGCCAAAGGTCCACCTACACAAGCTATTACTCCATGTACAGTCCACTGCCTGCATCCATCAACAGGCTGTTGCAGTGTCCCACTTCCTGACCATTTAAAGATAAGAAAACTCTTCACGTTTTTAATATCTCACTTCATTTATCCACGAAAATTATATCTGCTTTCCAACAAGCACATAGTCTCCTCCAGCACATGTTGTCACCTGACGACCCCACTTGTTGCATTTTTTTCAGCTAGAGATGATTAATATGGTAGACAGTATTACAGGTCACATTTCATGATAATGATTTCCTCTCTTCTTCTAGTACATCCTTTGAGTGCACTTGCTCCTCATAGCTACAATAAGCAGCTCAGGCACCTAGCAAGTCGGTCACATACACTGATCCTTCTTCAGTTTATGAAAAAAAGCAATGATGTAAACAATGTTGTTATCCCCAAAATATCTTTAAGTTGTTTGTCCTTGGACAATCACTTTCATTTTATTGGGGGGGAATATTTCATGTCTACTCTTCCTCTACTGAGTTTTAGAGCAGCTGTTTTTAGTAGGACCATTCACATGCTTTAAGGAGGCAATCACAGAACACTCGAGTAAATGGACTCTACCTATCGGCAAGATCTGGTCCGAGGACTCTGCCAGCTCCTTGTCACATTGTAATCATTTCCTTACTAAGTGTTGGGATGCAGTGTGTGCATCAACCTTGCTGTCCCTGTCATCAATCTTACTCCATTCAGATTGTGTCCATGTTCACTTTTGATTGCTTCTTTAGTGTTTTCCAATGAGTAGCTGCTTGTTTCCTCATCTGATGAACTATCCCACATGATTTAAGACTGGATGATAAATCTGCCTTCCTGATAAATGGCTGAGCTATTGGTTCATCCAAGCAGCTGGACGCAGATGCAGCTAGCAGGGCAGAGCCAGGAAAATGTGCCTGTTCTTGGTATAATGGGCCCCCAAATGTGTCTTATTTAGTAAAGAACTGGCAATTTATTGATGATTGCTGGTCATGTTCAGGGCTTGCATAACTCATCACAAGAATCCTGAAGTATTATTCACAAATCAATATGAAAGGGAGCGTAAATAAGGTCCTTAAATCCAGACTGGGACTAAGTCCTAGTAGGGAGTCCCAAAACTTGATCTCATCAACATTTTTCAGATACTGTGGTGCAAATAAAACAACTCAAACCAGCTGGCTGTCATTGTTTGCAAGCAGTTAAAAACAAATAAAAATTGAATTAAGGCTTGCTGTCACTTTTGTAAGTGGAGATTTTACACAGAGTAGCACTCTGGATTAGAGGGTCTGCCTTTTGTGTAAGGAAATCAGTCATGGTTCCTTCTGCTTAACCTTGATGGCTATCCAGCAGGGAATAAGTTTGGAATTTGTACTGAGCATTTGCTAAAAGATTATGGACTAAATCCAGTGACTTTCCCAACATTCTGTCTTTTACTAAAGCAAATTATAATGGCCAAGGTTATGCATAAGCTGCTAATGAGGTCATGTAATGGTTGCTCTGTTACTTTCAGACATTGAACCACAGTTCAGTTCTGTCCTTTTTGTAATGCATTTTGTGATAGTTTAACTGTGAAGGCACCATGTCTGAACAAATTTCATGCAAGCATAAGAGAGTTATTACCATAAACATGTATTTGTAGTAATAAAATACCATATGCTGTTGCTTTTGTATAGTATCTGTTGCTTCTTTCAAGAAAGTGATGTATGCTTCATCATCTCTCTTTTTCTTAGATTTGCTTTTATTTTAGCACTTGCTGACTGTTCTATTCTGGCAGCAAGTCTTAAAGGAAAGTGTACAATTCGAATATCTTGTGGAAGTCTTCCCACAAGATGACACCTAAGTTGTATGGAGAAGGGCTAAAAGAAGTGGATGATTATTGTTGTTTACAATGTTAGAATGGGCTCCACTCCAGACAATTGCAGGAGGCAAAAGATTTTTTTTATTTAGTTTAGTTTTGTTTTGCTTTCCAGAGGGGGGATTGCTAACCACTTCAACAATCTTACTGCCTTGTTCAACAACTTGGCACCAGCTTCAAGGGACTATTCCAGCTGCGTCCGATCAGTCCTTACCATGAAGAATAGAGAGATGAAATATTCCTTCTAGGATTATGGGCGTCTTTGTCTTCTTTCATTCCTTCTGGACAGCACAAGCTGCCATTCACAATGCCTGATTTTCAAGCATGGAGAGAAAAGGTGTGCATTAATGTATGGATGAAAAAAACTTTGTTACAAATAAGTCTTTTTATTATATAATGAGAACAGAAAGATCTGGAAAAGAAAAATAAGTAATACTGTTCTTTTGAGATGTCTGGATGTGGGAATTTAGTATATCCAAGAGAAGCTTTGTTTACCTGCATTTACAAACACATTTCTTCGAAAACAACAAAACTAAAGAAATATCCCCCCAAAAATATGCCCAATTGCCACAATCTGTATTTAGGTGTTCCTTGAGCTAGACAAAGCAAAGATGTTTGCTTTTTTATATGGTTTCTCTCAAGACCCCTTAAATCAGTCACATTCGTTGCCCTTATTTGTATGTTTTAAAAACGACAGAGTTCAGAGTTCATGTCTTACAGAGGGAAATACATGGTATCACAAATAAGCAGAGGCAGTGCAAATTGGCACCACCTTTATTTCTGCCAGGAAAAGGCATGTTTACATAACATATATAGCTTTACTTAGAGTCAAGAAACCAATAAGACTAGAGGTGTCCATCCACTTGAGTAAGATGCTCAAAAAACCTTTTATATAGTGAAAGGGAAACTGTGTCAGACCAAAGTTCATTTGCATATGAGATGAGGTTAAGAAGTGTATTACTGTCCTAATTAGAAGGACCATTAGGAGGACTAGAGGCTCAGAATGCCCAAAAGGACACCAGGTGCTTAGCGGTAACCCTATTTATTAAGCGGATTTTAAAGAAAGACGTCTTCCTGGAACTGGATCAATACTGCAGATGGCAATTTTTTCATTTTGGTATGATAAATTATTTTGCCTGTAGCTTAGGGATGCTGATGTTGAGGGAACTTTTGAGCTTTGGTGAAGCATAAAAATCCCATTCTCTCAGAAAGTCAAATGCAGCAGAAACATATATAAATTCTTACAGCTCCCAGAGAGACCATGAAGCCAGATAAGGCAAAAGAGCATCTCAGGGTGTCAGAAAGTCTTCTCCATATCTTTAGTTTGATGACTGCTCACCTCTTGGTGTCTCCGATAGCACTACCCTCTTGGTTTTCTCTCATGGGCCCGTGTGTACTGACTTTGGTTTACTCCAGTCTTCGCTGTCTACAATGTCCCGAGTCTACCATGACCTACTAGATGCATATTTCTGTATGCTAAGATCAGTTTAATTACTTTAATATCACTATGATTAGCCCAACCAAAATGTCTTTTTTTCCATTGATTTGACTTATCTTGGGATCATGTCTTAAACGAGCAGCAGAAAAAGATACAGAGATTTAATCTGCAATGATTAAAGTGGTACTAGATAAGATTAAGATTTTGTTATTCTTGTTTACTAAAAGATCTAAGCATCTGACCTGAATCTAACTTTAGAAAATAAGGAGTTCTGTCAGTGAATCCACCATGTTAAGATCAGACCTTAAAACCAAGTCTACTATTATCTTTTTATCTACTATAAATATGCAAATATTCAAAAAACAATACAGCACTGAGTGCAACTGAGGTATTTCTTCAGTTATGTGAAACAAATATCTAAGAAAGTCTAAATATTTTCTTAGTAAAAGTTTCATGGTTAGCTTTAGAGCTCAGCCAACCTTTTAAATAACATGATTTATGATATGAAAAAGTGTAATGTGTGTCCAATAATATTTGAGGTGCCATAGATATCAAAGAAAATGACCAAACAGGTTCTCTCTAGTAGCCTATTGACATTTACAACTACAGTAGACTACTTAAAATCTGAAAGTACTGCATATTGTCAATTTATGATAAAAGAGAAAACAATTAATTACCATTAAATTGTCATATCAAAGATTGCTTCATTATGGCACAACCCTCATACTAAAGCTGCTCTCTATGTTTCATTTTGAATAAAATTACAAATATTTACTTTAAGCATGTGCAAGAACGAATGTGATTTATCAAATGGGCGCATTCCTGTTGATCTGTCGATTTGACTCACATGCTTTATTTTCTGCGAGAGAAGACTGAGAGAAGCCAACTAAACAATCAGTTACTAGAGGCTGTCCTATATCCTTCAAGAAAACAGCCTGGAAAATCAAACTGGACAATCTTAAGAGATGCACAACTAACTGTGATATATCGCTAGATGGAGGTGAAATTTTGATGTCTACAGTCCAATATTGAGAATTAGAACTTTATGAATAATCAATTCTTGAGTCACTGACAGTTAAGGAAATAATCAAATCCATCTTAACTAGGAAAAAAATCATTATTATTTTTATCTTACTATTGTTTTGGTTCTTGCTCTGCATTTTCTAGTTATATAAGATAATTTGTGTATTTCAGATCTGATTAAGTGTACCCTCTCTCTCACCAAAGGGAAGTATTTCCTTTCTGAGTCAAAGACTGCTATTTTTGTATTTTCCTATTAGATTAAGGACTAAAATAAATTCTAAAGGAAAAGGAATTTATACCTGAAATGCCTTACCTAATTAATTTAAGAAATGGCAAATCAATGATATCTGATTTTTAAGAGGTCAGTTTGGTATTCCTTCACTGTAGAAAATCAAATACACCTGGAAAATTTTACTTATTAATATAATAATTTTGTTATAAATTTTGGCCCAGTTCTACTAAAAATATCCTTTGGAAGAAACACAAATTAAGTAATCAAGACAAGAAACTAACTATCCCAAATGATCACAGTTTTGGGGAAGAAGGACCATGATGTTGCTAATTATTGCTCTTTTAAATAGAGACTCTAATTCTGCCCAGTCATAAGCTGAAAGACAACCTGCAATGGGTGATCTGATTTTTTTTTCTAAGGTCCATTTAACCTACAGAGTAGAAGGAAGATGCCTCAGAAAGAAATAAGAAATAAGATAAGAAGTCAGTTGCACTGTAAGAATGCAATTTATGGGTAATAGGAAATATATCAAGGTGGACCTAAATCCAAGAGGGCACCATCATTGTGAAAGTCTGTCAAAACTGGAAACATGAATGCTTGCCAAAGTACTGGGTTTAGAGCTCTTTCCCAGACTCCTAAAATGTTTGTTTTTTAGAACAAACTTACTTGACAAAAGGATACTCAGTTCTGAAAGTAGATGGAGGCAGTCTGGGTAAATGACCTGTGGGTCAGATCTAAAACACATTAATGAAGCCACATGTGTAGTCTTGTACTGCACTGTCCCCATTCTCTGCACAATGCAAAATTTCAATCTCTAAGCCTGTTAATTTGGCACTTTTCATGAATTTTCTATTGACTTTAAGAAGAAAAATATTAAGAGTAATAGAAACTCTTAGGCAATAAAAATAATTGCAGTTCAAGCAAGAATTGTGAAGTCAGTTATTTCTTGGGAATTGTGTCTCTGACCATTCAGGTTTGGCATTAAATCATATAGGTACTTTGCAATTTTTTCAAGCCTTTATGCACTGGGGCAATTTCAAATGAACCTATTTCCTCTGCTAAAACTAAGAAAAAGGTCTTGGCAACAAGCTAAGAGTTGTTGACACCTTCAAAAAAAGAGTGTCAGCATCTATTTGAAGTAACTAGCAATTTTTTATATAGATATAGGGCTTACACTGCAGTTCTGATTATTTTCTATGCTTTATTCTGCAATAGAACTATTTATAATGCACATTCAGTGCAGATTTTGTTACCATGTGAGATTTTGCATCTTCACCAAAGTCATTAATCACTAACCTTAAAGACTTAGACATTTCCTGGACAGCCTTAGTACTGTATCAGCTCTAATGCCCCACTTAAAAGACTGGAATGTTTAGGTTATGATAAACCTAGGAGATATGCAAGATACACGAGAGATGTAGTGACTCCATCTGAGATTTCCAGATGCTATTGGCTTACAGATGATACAAATAAGAACTTGGATAGAACATCAGGTCTTTAATGGTCCTATTTCCACAAACACTACATTACTTTTTTCCTTCTTCCTAATGCTACTTTTTTTTAATTGATATTTGTCATATAAGTTATATTTTTGAGAACTGGATTTTCTTATGCAAAAGCATTTATTAAAATTATTTAATTTCCTTATATTACTTTCATAGTCCATATTAAGTTAGACAAATAAGATGCCAGCACATCTTGATCAGTTAGGCATTTTTACCATTTTGCAGTTACGTAATGATGACCCTGGAAACTCATTTCCACCTGAAATTACAGTAGTGTTGATTTCAGCCTTTTGAGGAAACACTCTGTAGACTAAAGCAGAGTTTTAACTTATTTTGATCAGCTAATCATATTTTTAAGGAAAATCAGAGATCAGAAGTGTAATTCCAACAGGAATAAAGGAGTTCTAGAATCCTCATGGCATTTTATGTCATTCTAGATTCTAGAGGAGAGATCTGAATCTGATAACAGAGCACTAGAGAACTTTCCTATGAGGTATCAGATACTCACATTAGTTAAGCAATGTAAAACTGTTGTTAATAGGGCTTTTATAGATATTTCTGCCTCTGCAATTATTTTCCAGAATGTAAAGTATATGTTGTCCAAAATGGCACAAACTGACAGTCATTTTCACAAACATAAAAATGGTGTTTGAGAAGACTAGGTCTTTTTCACAGCTAACTTCTGCGGAATGAAATCTAGAAGTTGCTTTGGAGAGGTGCGTCTTGATAGATACTTGCCTTGTGTGCTTTTCTTTCTTGTTCTTTTTATTACTTCAGAACACTTAACAGCCTCTTGTGCTTTAACATTGGATTTTTACCTCCAGATAATGTTTTAAATTTTCCTTCTCTTCGCAATCATAACTAATAGCTGAAGCCAGTAAAAAGAGGAAATGGTAATTTGGCTCTATATAAACAGTAGATATTTTAATTAACATTTCCCTCTGAGGAAAAGAAGTGTTTTCACAGCCATCCACATATCATTCCGTGGCCAGCTCACAATTCCACAGTTAAGTAGATATGACTTGCATGGGATAATGCAGACAGTATTTGAGAAAAGCTTAAACTGTGCTTTTATAAATCCCTTGCTAATTATATTTTGCTAATTGTGTATGTTTAATACCATATAGAAGGAATAGAAAAAGGAAGAAATCTCTGTGAGAATAATAATTGTCTGCATGGTAAACTGGTGTGAACTTCTTATACTTTTTATAGGCAAAACACAAAAAGAGTGCAGAGGGTGGATAGCTGATATTCTTTTACTGCTGTCTTGTTGATATCAAGCAGAAAGGAGCTATACAAAGTGATGTAATGCAGTAAAATACAAAGATTTATTAAGTGACCATGAGAGAAACAGGAAGTAACATAACTTCTTGAATATCCGAGATTTTGTTACATGACTGGAACACTTTCTGAACTTCGCTTTTTTGGCTCCACCCAATATTATATCTAGTGATTGGCTGAAAGAAACCTGGGGAGAAATTACTACAGGTCACAGTTATCTCAATATTTTCTGTTCTATTTGAAAATTATACTCCGTTTTTACTTGTTAAATTTGCTAAGGCTCAGACACTAACTTTCAGATAATAAATGCAATTCTCAGTATTCATGAATCTAATCCAAGTGCTCATTATTACTATGTGATTAGTCATAGAGTACAAATAGCAAGTAGCATTTCAAAGCCTACAACTAGAAAACAGACAAATTGACCAATTTCATTTGAAATTATGAGCATTTTCATATAGGTATTTTCGGGGTGTGTGTGCAATTTTATTTGTCTATGATGAGCTTGTGTTTATGTGACTCTACAGCTCATAGAGTTGCTTATTAAAAAAAAAAAGATATGTTAGAGAGACCTGATTCTCCTTTTTCTGCCTTTCCATCTGTATTCCTCACCTGAGTAGGAAAGCTGGCAAAGATCACTCTTTCTTCTCATCTCTGTGGTTCTTAGACAGTTTTATTTTCTCCTTTAGAGTTTAGCAAAACCAATAATTAAAAGCACAGCCCCCTGCCCCCAACTTATAAGTTAGACATTTAATTTGTTTTATTTGGTGCTCGGTGGACATTCCGATCTTTCACAAAAAGTGACCTGCTACAGCTGAGAGGGTGAGTGAGCAAGACAGCAGGAAACCCTTTGTTTTTAAAATAGGGGATGAAAAACGGATCAAATAATGGTTAGTATAATGTTAATATTTTAGTTTGAAGCATGCCAGGAATGGTTCTTTTGAGTTGTGGTTAAAAAAGAGAAGGAATCCAGAACCAGTCTAGCTAGGAGAAAAGAGGAATAGGTTATCCATGAGCAGCAGAAACACTGCAGAGAAGGCAGGTATATATAAAAGATAGGAAGAATTGTTTGGGTAAAATAGCACCTAGATTGAGCAGCCATCGGGATAATTGTGTTGCTGTACCACATACCCTCCATCCCTTTCCTCATAAAGGGTAAGGAATGGTTGACTAGTTATCTCCTGAAAAAAAAAAAAAGACTAAATTATTTTATGTATTACAAAACCTAACTTGTCTTACTGGGATGCACAACACGGGTGAGGTTATTACAGTGGTACCTAGGATCGCGACCCCTGTTTTTGACTATATTCAGTATCAAATGCTGTCTGTATCAAAGGATCTCAATAGCAAAAAAAAAAAAAAAAAAACTAGCTTTAAGTAAGGTTTCTTCCTGTAGAAATTAGGATAGAGTTCAGCATCTGTTCTTAAGCAGAAGTTCTATTTACTAGTGAGAAGGCTTGTCCTTTCCTAATCTTCTGTATTTAAGTCAGGAAATCTTTCATACATACTTATCTTTTGATTTTTTCTCAAACTTTTGACTTTACTGGTAACCTGTGGTGATAAGTTCTAGTGGATGCCAATTTGAAATGTAGAAATTTATTTTTTTCCTTGATTCTGTTTTCTTTCATTTACTTTTGAAGTATGACCTTTTATTCCATGGAAATGGGAACTGTGTTGGCTCTGTTTGCCTCTGCTTAGCCATTAATGATTTTCAGTCTCTAACCGAGCCTCTCCTATTTCTCTCCTTTCTAAGATAAAGACACACCAGGCTATTCAATCTTTTCATATGGAAGTTTTTCTGCACCTTTGACCTCTCCTATCAGGCATCTCTATTAATAGAGAATTACAGAACTGCAAGTTTAAACTAGAACTAAAATTTGTTCCTGGCTTCTTGCTTCTGAAACGAAAAATCCCAGCTTGCTCAGTCATCCATGTCTGAATTCTGTTGTTTGCTCACATATTTATTTACTAATTTTCCTGTTTTTTTCTGTATCCAGCAGCCTCTGGCCTGGGGTGGAATCCCCATTCCCACGCACAACCCAGCTCTGGGCAGATGTTATGAGGATAAACCTAATCTCAAGAGATGACTTTTCTCATTCCTGTTTTATTCCTTAACTCCCATATGCGCATCTGTTTTATAGGTGGTGTAAGTGTTTTGTTGTTCTTCACTGTGAAGATTATTTGGAAGATCTGTGTAGGCATTGCTGCTTCTCCTCTCCTACCCTGATCAACTTTGTGTTCAACAGGGAATGTAGCTAGTAGGTACATGGAGCATGATGGCATTTTCAAATGTGAGTGGCAGGATGTGCTATCTCTGTGAGGTTCCCATATCCTATCTCTGTTTCAGTCCTGTTTCATCCCATTTAGACATTCATGTTGCTCATAAACACATTAAATGAAATGCTGCTGTGATTGGACTGTAGTATGCCACACACTGCTTATTTTGTCACAATTATATTCACCATTTGCAAATGAATGTCTATAATGACTTTAACATCCAACATTAGATTTTCCACATATATGCATACTTATATCTTCCCTCTGTATATTTCCATATATATACATACACAGACACACATATATTTGTCCTTTGGTAAATGAAGAGTGAAACCTTATTCTGTGGAACATCCTCTTTCTTGCCATGCTACTGCCATCTTTGTATTTGACTCATTCATTTGACATTAAAAGTCACCATGTTATTTCTATAAATCAGGATGCATTATCATTTCTTTCTGCTAATATAATTAAGATGTCATATTCTCCTTTCACAGGAATCTTTTGAGGATTACTGAGTATAAAGGAGCCACATTTTATTGATATAAAATCCCTGAACAGAAAATGAGTGGAAGATATGGGAATATGATTAGATTTATGGCCTTCCTTTTTACCCTTTCTTTGATACAGGATACAGAGTGCAGCCTGACTAGATCTATCCAGGTCTAACTAGAGCTAGACGATTTGAGAATGACTGTTGTTATGTCTGTTCATATCTGTATCATATTTCCCTATATTTTACAGGAAGCCAGTTAATATCAAGTTATGGGCTAGTGGGGAGTAGCAAGTCAAGGGGGAGGGAGATAAAAAATGTTCAGATGAACCAAGGAGTCAAACAGATGAGTCAAAAGTATGTCTTGAGGTGTGCCATGCAAAGAGCAGGAAATTTCAGCGCCATACAATCCACCTGCTGGCAAAATACACCTCTGCAAGATGTATTATTCTCCTTTAGCATACTGTTAACCCAATTAACCAGTTTGTTTAGAGCATGGATCTAAACAGAGTGCATACTGACCACTCACCAGACCTCCGAAGGTCCATCCAGCCACACAGGCAAACTGGAGACAACATGTCAGGAAAGGTAGGAACATAGCTTATCTGGGGATTTCTTGACCACAGTAATATTACTCAGACAAAATAACAGGTCCTTACAGATCTTTTACCAAGAAGCCCTCTTTCCTAGGCTGACATCACCCCTTTATGAATTCTGCCCTCCTGCCGTGGCAATCCTGGCAGGATTGGTACTCCTTTTCTCCATGGTACTCCTTTTCTGAAGACATGGTCATTACCTTTTTGGTGATGTTGTCAACTCTGGGCTCCCAGGTAGCAGGTCCATTTTTAAATGGGAGTGGATTGGTTCATTCATTCCATTGAAAGAGGCTGTTAGGTTATTGTCCACTACCCTGGACAAGGGAGCAGGCTAAAATACAGTGGAAAAAAGTCATTTGCAGAAATAGGACGTATTTTCAGTACTTAATCCAAATGGAAGTCCTAAACTGCAGAGGTGTTTACAAGACAAAATGGAGGTTCCAACGCAGTACAGATATAGCCTGCACTGCTGTAGTGAGCGATGTATTTATTTTCTCAATTCCTTGAGGGCAGAGTGCAATTTTTTCTAAAATAGAGGGCAGGTTTTCCTTTGGCCTAGTGCCTTATGGATCCAGTCAGTAATGTTCACTGAATATTACCTAGAAAAACCTCAGCCCAGCAAGACTATAAGAAGCAGAGAGCTAGCAATTTCCTTCAATGTGAGTGACAGGGACAGCATTTTTACAGAAAAGAGGTGGACATATTTCACTACATAGCCAGGATTTTATTTTTTCTTTAATGTCTGCCAAATTATTCAAAACAAAAAGAGAGAGCTGGCAGGACTTCAAAAGGAGTTCTGTGGATGAAGTAACTCAAGCTGTGCTGCTTTACCTGGCTAAGCTCTGGGAGACCAACAAAGATAAAACATACAGCTTTTGGGTCAGCCACGACCCCTTGGCTAAACTACAGATGAAAGGTTGCCTGGTCAGTGTAATGCAGCAAAATATTCAAAAATGATAAAACAAAAAGTGACCTTTGATTTTATATGTACATTTCTTTAAGAGAGAAATAAAAAGTGTGCTTTAGAAATGAGAAAGATTATCTTAGAGTAAAGCAGAAGAATACACATTCCACATGAATTTTGCCTTGTATAAAATCTGCTTATCAATTTCTTTTGCATTTTTTTTCAGTCAAGAGTTATTCTTAAGTACTGAAAGTAATATCTTAAAAGGCAAATATTTGAATAATTAAGAACAGATATGGCCATTTTCTTTGCCTCAATACAAAATTTTGAAATTTGATTGTATTATATTTCGAACCAAAAAGAGATCTTTAAATGTTTTGAGGCACTCACTTAAGTGCTCCCTAAGGGACTAAATATGCTCTCAGTGGAATATGATAGTTTTAGTGGCATTTAACCATAATCTGTGCTTCATGTAAAAGGAGAAAAATCATTAAGACAAAAAAAAAAAAAAAAAAAAAGGATGAACTTGGAAAGCTCCTGTCACCATGTGTCACCATGGACTGTCGTTAGTGGTAATGGCTCAGAAGAAGCAAGGATTTAGGAGAAGAAGCCTGAAAGAGATATTATTCCAATTGCAGAAATGGCGTAGGATAGCACGTGAAACAGTTATTGACAGAAGAGAGGGATTCCAATGCTAGAGCATAAATATAATGTTGACAGGGCCATATACAGGCATACTCTTAAAACTAGAAGGAGAAACTTAAATTTGAAGCCAGCTTGACAGTTAGAGAAAGCTACTAGAGGAAGTCAAAAGGAAATGTTTTGGAGCAGCAAAGATACTGAAAAAAAAAAGATAGTTACTATCATGTTCTGTCTGTTTTCTTACAGATGCAGGAAAACTACAGGGCCAGAGATGTTATGGTAGCAATGCACACATGCATATACCTACACACATGCCTACACCTACACACATGCATACTGTGAGTGTACATATGGATAAACACACATTCCTTACTTTTCCTATTGTCACCTCTGCTCAATTTCATAGCGGTGTTGCAAAACTCATAATGAAAAATCTCTTGTTACCAAGTCTGTGAACTAGGCCATCTGTAGTTGATTTCTACTGGATGATATTTCTGTGAAAAAATGCTGAGGCAAAACTATAAAATCAGTTAATCTTATTTATAAATTCTGCTGTATCATATCTGTAATCTGCCACATCAGCTTGGATGAGCATTGCAAATAAACAACATCATTTTCTCATCGTAAATAAACGTTAACTCACCCAGCACTGAAAATACTTCAGGTTTGTTTTACGCATATATCTCTTAAAAATGAATGAAAAGAAAAACAATAAAATTCTGTCTCAAAATTCTGCCCATAACAAAATCTGCTCTGCCATATTAGGCAGACTACTCATAGTGCCTATGTAAATTCTTTAGATTAGTAATTAACTTTTTTTTCTTTTTTTGACTAGTTCCTCTGAAAAAAAAATGCTAGGCTACAAAGCAACCTTTTATTTGATAACCTTGCCTATAAACTCCTCTAGAGACACATAAATTTTGCAGTTGTATAGGATTGTTTGATAGCATGAGTTTTCTGCTGAACTGTGGTGAGATGATGATCAGGCTGCTACTGGAAGATAAAATGTTTTTTAAAAGGCCCTATAAGATTTATGGAAAGAAAGACTACACTGACAGAGACCTCCCTATGTGTCCTTCAATAGTAGAACAAACTGTGTCGAGATATCTTTCCCATTAGTCTCAGAATAGGACTGGTGACTGTGTTTCATTCAGTAATTCCTCAGCTCTTTCTTGTGCATTTTGCTGCCATCTCTGATGGCATAATTGAAATCCAAGAAGAGTCAACTGCCAGGGACATTGACTTAGAGGTATTTTACACTCCCTTAAATAGAGATTGAACACATGGAGACTCAGAGTTGATTGAAATGAAAATGGAAAACTCTGCGGCTCTTAACATTTTTTCAAGCACATTTTTTCCAGAGGTGACCTCCTGGGATGAGTGAGAGGGTTTTTAAAGCAATATGGCATTCTGCCAGCCCCAGGGCTGGCTTTCAGAGTCACAGGAAGGAGCTGGTAGGATATCGGGAAGTATTTGGTGAAGCTCACGGGGTTGTACTGCAGCAGGTGCTGTGGTTGGGAAGCAAGAGTGACAGATAAGCGTTTTTGCACATATGAGCCAGATCGGAATTAGAGAGTTGCTGTTATTCATCAGCACTCTTGTCAATGTTAGCATGGGAGAAAAAAACATACAAACTATTTTCATCTAGCAGTATTTTTGAAACAAGCCAAAATTCACATAAAAGTGTACCAATTATCAGATTAAGTTCTAGCAATAGATATCCATATCAGGAATTATGGAGGAAAGGACACACTTCTTCAGAAGGGAAGACCTTCACAGACAGTAAGTGCAAATACATGCTTTGCACATGTTCTCATGCTGTAATCATCTCTGAATTATATTTAGACAAACATGTCCAAAACGCTTTCACGGGATGTTTATTCTTCGGAGAATGAAGAAGATTTAGAAGTATTTTGAGAAGGCAAGGCCAGATTAGAAAGCCTATGGGTGTTGTAGATTTTGTTTAATGGATGCTGTGTTTGTTATCCATTCTAAACTTTTCACAGGGCATTGATGTGTCCAAAGATCATAGAGAGGGATCCTTGCTCTGCCAGGGACTTTGATGAACAGCTTCTGCACAAACCCTCTCCCTGATCCGCTACTGCATTCAGCAGCCCATTCTGCCTCCTCTCAGTTCTTAGCTCTACCTTGCATCACTGGCTACAGGAGCTGCAGTCACTACACCTTAAGCAGACCTTGTTGACAAAGTAAGCCTTATAGAAGATAAGGGATAGGTCCAGTACAGCAAACGTATCATGGGGCTTATAAATTTCCAGCATAAAAGCTTGCCTTGAAAAAAGTCCAGAAAGGCATCTTGGATACTTGAGGGTATTGGACTCCTTTGCATTCTCAAATAGAAAAGAGAGTACTTTAAAAAAAAAGGTCAACACATCTGAAGTGCTCAGTTGCTCTGAGCTTTGGGAAGTAAGGCTGTCCTGACTTTTACAATGGACATGGGGATTCATTTTGGGCATGCTTTCAATCTAAATATTGCTAGCATTTTGGGGTATGCTCTCCTGGGAATTATGTGGTCCACTGAAATACTGCAGCACTTAACTAGGGGCAGGGAAATGGAAAATCAAGCTCCTTGTTGCATATGGGTGACATTGATAGTCAAGGCAATATCATGTATAAATAATGTGCGAGTTATATGTGACCAAGTGTCCTACAGAATGATTTAACTTATTGAGAGACAATGATCCCCCTGAAGTCCTATAAGTCAGGAAAAACATACAGCTCAGCTTCCTTCCAAAGGTATCAGAGGAAAACCATGTCTGTGGGAGCTGGGGAAAGGAAGTATTTCTTGGAGTATTTCATCTAGTGTTCACCGAAGTATGTTGGTCCCCAGTATGGGGAAAGTTTTCTGTCTTATTTTTGAACAGCATCATTTTATTTTACTGTTATACATGTCCAGCCTTCATGAAAAAGATATTGCTCAGTGATTATAGTTAAGAGCTCTACCAATCAGAGCCTGACTGATAGAAAATGTTTTTTGCAAGAGAGCGATAGTTGTAACTTCGATCTCCTCTGGAGACTCTAAAAACAAATTCCTTTGGTTTCAGTTTTACTGGCAGTCTGGCACATCACTGCCATTAACATAAGAACAAAGAGAAACGATTTTTTATATGTCTGCATATAGAAGAATATTAATTATATATAATGAGTTGAAAATGCTTGCAGTGCCACTCTGGTTCTTTTAATGAATATTGTTTTCCAATGGCTGAAATAAAATGTCAAGAGTGTTGGATATTTACAATCAGAAAAGCTATATAAAAACAATATAAAAAAGCTATATCTAAAAACATATTTGCTAAGCATTTCTAGCTTCTATAGTGTAGCTATACACTGAATTTCTTCATAAAGCATCCATCCTTATCCTGGAGAACAAAAGGCTGATAGGAGATCTTGTCAGTGTGTTCAAATATCCTAAGAGATAGGTGTCAAGAGAATGAGGCTGGACTCATTTCAGAGGTGCCCAGTGACAAGACAAGAAGCAATGGCCACAAACCGAAACACAGGAAGGTCCATCTGAGCATGAGGACAAACTTCTTGACTGTGAGGGTGACAGAGCACCGGAACAGTTGCCCTGAGAGTTGTGGAGTGTCCTTCTCTGGACATATTGAAAACTTACCTGGATATGACCCTGTGCAACATGCTCTAGGTGGAGCACGTTGGAGCTCCCCTCCTGGACTAGATGATCTGCAGAGGTCCCTTCCAACTGCAGCCGTTCTGTGATTCGTGATACTCCTCACTGGTATAAATTCCTAAAAGCAATGTAAGTAGACCCAATGAAGATAAGATTTCTCTCCTCTGTAGCTGGTGAATGTCTCAGTATTTTCTAAAAAAAAAATAAATCCAACAACATCATTATTGCCCAGAGGATTCCCTGAAGGTATCGTGAAGATGATCAGGATAAAATAGCTTTTAGAGATAAACCTATTTTGTTCATTCCAAATTTCCCTCAGAGCAAATGATCTCATCTGAAATTGCACAATTTTATTCAAGCTACCCTGCTTCTGGAACAACATAAACCTTGATATAGAAATAAATCATTTTACTGTAGTGCTACACTCGTACTCTGTTTGAGAGCAGGCCGCAAAGGAGAGGCAAGAAGCCCTGCGGGGATGTGGAACTGACTCGGTGCTACTGCCCAGTGACTTTTGCCCACATTTGGGAGACTGGGATGGTGTCACCTCCCCAGCAGGATGATGTGTCCTGCCCCTGGTGCCAGGCTTGGGCTGGCACCTCATGGCCCTGTCAGCCAGCCAAAGCTGAGTTTACCTGTTCTTTCTTCACCATTGTGCCTCCATTCCGGAGAAAGTCTGAAATTTCTCTCCAGGCTGCTGCAGTTCCTTCTGGGGATGTTGTGTATTTTGTAGGGCTGAACTGAGCCTGTTGCCATGCACAGTTTTTATAGATCTCATAAGGAAACTCCCATTAAAAAAAAAAAAAAGACATGAAGACATGATGTTAGCTTGTAGTATTAATTGCCCAAATGAAAATGAGCTTAAAATAACATTTATTATGAAGACAAGAGAAAGGTTGGGAAAGCAAAGGGAGCACTGGGAGATATTTAAAGAATTGGAAGAATCTCTTTTCATTGTTGAGGAAATTAAATGCTTCTGCTTTTTCTTTTCTTTTTTTTTTTTTTTGGTTTGTTTATTTATTCTTTTCCCAGAAGTCACCACCAGATAGCTTCTGAAGTTAGCCACAGCTCAGCACTGTGTTTGTTAGGAAATATCTTTGTTTCAGTGTGGATAATACATTAAGAGTGCAGAAAGTATTTTAAGCTCAGAGCTGCAAGAGATACAGTAAATCACATGTTGTTTGCTGCTGGGTCAGGACTCCCGAGGGCTTCCCGAGAGCATCTTCTACTTTTACCAGAGTACCAGAGTCCTTTGTCTTTCATGGTGTTTTTCCTCTGACATATAGATAGCAGGACTGGCAGATAGGTAAATCTGGCCAGATTTTAGGCATTTAACTTGTGCCTAATTTAGAAAGAGAATGTATAAAAGTAAGATGCTGGGGTCAATAGTCAATGGAAAGCAAAATCCTGAGTGTGACTCTTTCCCACAGATCCTGTTCTCGAGGCAGTTATCTTCCTCCAAAGGTTATACAGGGATACTGTGCCCTAATGCAGGCGCTTCAGTTTGACATCCTCACTTAGGTGATGTCTATCCTAGCTTTTTTGGCTCAGCATGCTTTTTCTCTGTGGAAAGAGATTTTTTTAATTTTTTTTTTTGTTACTTTTCAACTGCGTTCATAAACTCTGTTGCTGTAGCTATTACAGAAATATTAGCTGGTTACTGGCAGGATGGGAAGTGGCCCACAGTCATGTATGGGAGGGATGTGGTCGTCTTTAAGATGTGGTTCACAACATGGAAAAGTTTATTCAAAGGGAGTTGTTTCCGTTCCACTCTTTTTTTGAACAGGTGCCCACATTACAAACACCACCACAATTGGCTGTGCTAGCAGAGAGGTAAACAAATTGGCTACTCCCAGCTATTCTTTCCAACTGTCCTTTTGCTCTAAAATGTCACAGTGCTGTAAAATAAGAATTCAGTAAGGTAGTGACCTCCCTGTTTCATGCATAAAAAAGACCCTCACTTTCCTCTCTTTTTGATACTGTACTTGCTAAGAAATTTAATATTTCCTTCACTTTCTGTATCAAAGTCCTTTATGTAGACTAAAAAATATTTTTCTTCTTTATTTTTCTTATCTTTTTTGCCTTTTGGCTCAAAACAATTAAGAAATGTTTATGAAAAGGCAGCTCATTCCTAAGTGTTTTTATGACTATTGTGTTTATCATAATGGTGTGAAACAAGATGAGAGGGGAAAGAGGGAACAGTTCTAGGGGAAAAACAATCCAATATAGCCATACATATGTAAAGCAGAGATTGGTAGGAGTAAACATCTCAGAGCTTAAGTGAGTTACTAATTTATTAGCAAAACTTTTAAAGTAGTCAATAGACCGAGAAAATGAAATGACTGTACAAAAATAGCATCCTAGCAGGATCTCTTTTTCCCCCTGCCTCTAATTCAAAGAATTCACGATCTCTTCTCACTGCTATTCACACACACTGAAGCTCAGGTTTCACCCCCGTTTACTTTCAGGGCTTTTTTCCTGCATTGATTCTAGCCTAGCATTGCTGCCTTGATCAATGTGAGCATAACATTTGTGCTTTTTTTTTTTTTGAAATTGATTACAATTCACGTGCATATATATGTACCAATTTAAGAGTTCAGTTCAGTAGAAGCTTGTATTTTGAGTGATTTACAGAGTAGAAAACATCTTATCTTACTTTTCTGGATAGCTAACCTCAAATGCAAAAGTATTTTCTGGTCAGAGTGCATCCATGGCTACTGCAAACAGCATTTTATATGTTTAGAGCTGGTGCTGAAGTCATACGCATCTATTGTAGAGTCACTTATCTTTCTTCCTTGCAAGAGACAGAGATGTTGTAACTGTGAAGGCTGTTTATCTTCATGCTCCCCTTACTCCAACTAAATTATGCTCCATTTGTTCTAATTCTGCATCTGTTGTTAGACACATTGCTGAGACACATAGGGCTCAGTGATGCTTTTGGGCTAATCATGCCCTCCTTTATATTTTTCTCAGAAAACACAGCCAGTGCTGTCACACAGATGACAGTGTAGCTAGACAGAAATAAGCTTGGGGAACAGGGAAAATAAAATAAAATAAAATAAAGTTTGAAAACCAGAACTGGCATGATACTATCTAAAGAGGAATGAAATGTGAGAAATTTACCAGGGTGCTGGCCTACCTTCTATTGTAGATTCAGCTTTCCTGCTATTAAGGTGATGTTCAGATTCATGCTGGACTTTCAGATTCAGAAATTAAAGCAACAGTAATAAATGTTTCTCATAATCTCCTAAGGGCCAGACATCACTGTTAATCTATGTAAAGAGATTTTTTCATCTCCAGGTTGAATTATTGCAACATATTCTGCCTCAGTTATAGAAGGTAAAGCTAATAAAGCTAGTTTATGGAAGGTAGAGCTCATGCAAGTAAGTCTGGAATGAACACATCACTCCCATGGCAGCACTTTCTAAGTTTTCCTTTCTATTGTTCTTCAAGCAATGGCTGTGGGAAATTCCTTATTGACTTTACTTAATACTAGTTAGCACTTTTTAGGACAATTCAGGTAAAAATTTAGCCACTTATTTAAAACAAAACACATTCAATATATGAAATTTATTTAACATTTAAGATACTCTATTTTTATTTTTTCTTAATATAGAGTACAACATATATATATTTAACAAGTGTTACCAAGTGCATATGACATTACAGCTATCTGGTAAACGGAGACAGGATATTAGACATAAACAGAAAAGTCACGCATCCAGAAAGAGCTGCCAGACACAGCTCTAGCCAGAGGAAGGAACCAGCTGATACTGAAAACAACTGCTGAACTCAGTATCAATATACATGTCAGACATGAGTAGAATTCTTGATCATGAGAAAGCAGAAGTTGATGTTATATCTTGGAGGAGAGGGCATTAAGGACAAATTAAAGGCACCTCAGAGACTAGCACAATTTATTTTTGTGTGTGTTATTAAAAGAGATGTGTTGGTTAAGTTTAGACCACTATGAATCAAAAAATCTCCTTGAGGAAGTCAAAAGAGATTGGATTACCTGTACTTCTAAATGGAGTTCTGGAGCCTAGTAGATGCCAAGCAGAGAAACAAGAAAACGTAAAATTAAAATACTGCAACAAAGGTGCCAACACACCTAGGGAGGTTGTATTTTAGCTGTCTGGTTTCCAAGATCTGAGCGGCACATGGTTTCTTGTTTCAAGACAAGCATCAAAGTAGCAATTCTGGTACCTCCTTAGCAGACATACAGATTGAGAATGTCAATAAATGCAACCATCTCTCCATGAGAAGTTTTTCTTAAAGGTGGAACATTGATTAATGTGTTAATTAAATGCAAGTGTAAGAAGCAACGGTGATCGAGGTCTTGTCTGTCTCACACACCCTCCGTTGCTGTAGCTGGCAGAGCACCCTGCGGCACATACTGTTCACGCTGACAGAAGGAGTTTTCTGGCATAGTTACACTGCCTCCCTGAGTGATGTAAGTTAAGCCAACATAAGTTCTTCCCTTTTGGCAAAGCAGCATCCACACCAGGAGTTCTGCAAACATAGCAATATCTGCTGGAGACGTGGATTTTTCATGCCTTGAACAGACATAGCTGTGTTGACAAAATTTTACAGTTTAGAGCAAAGTTAAAAAGCTACATTTATTGCCCTGTCCTCAGCCATTTGTGAAGCATTAAAAATCCTCTAAATCCTTAGCATTCTGATAATGGTTATACCTTGCAGGTAGAAAACCTTTGTTGAATAGTGTTTTATGTTGATTAAAAGTGTACTACATCTTAATTCTTAGTGATTTCTGTCACTAAGGTGTCTGCTGGCTGTATCCAAGAATTTGGAATATTTATAAAATATGTAAATGACCAAATACAGTTTGAAGTGAATGTTTTTAAGTGATGTTATTAAACTGAGCAAAGTGATGCATTGTTTTTAAAACAGCCACATACAAAGCTTACATAAGCTTAGCACCTTCAGTTTGGGGAAAAAGAAAAAGACCTATTTCCTTGCAGTCTCCAGGTTTCTCTTATCTTTTAGTCCTGTGTTTCATTGCTCCTCACTTTGCACAGACCACCAACAGGAAGGAGGTAAATGTGAATGGTTGCATTCATGTTTCCTCTTCTGCTGCAGCCAAGGCAGCTTAATAAGTTACCACCAACTTGCTCCGTCTTAGAGCTGAGATGTGCCTGGGAGCTGAGATGTGAGATGTGTTGTATGGCCCATTTCAGCCAGAAAGAGAAGGATAAGCAATAATTTGCAGTTCCAACAGGGTTTAGCTATGATGGTTCATTTTAAGCACCACTCCTACAGCAATTTAGCCAGAGGATCGGGAGTGGGAGGGTGTGCATGATCTCTAGAAAGAGGGTGCTGACAAGTAGCTGCACATGGGAACCACGTGTAGTGGCCAACAGCAGCCAGAGAAGACTGGATGACTACAGTCCTGGTCAATATTACTGGCTGCCTTCTACTGGAAGTCTTCTAAACTCCTTGCTTGAAAACTACCTGCCTGGAACAATGTAAAAACTGGGGGGGAAAAGACTGAATTTGTAATATTAATTGCATATTGCATATCTTTCACACAAAGAAGAGAAAGCAAGAAAAATATTAATCAAAAGGAATAAAGGAGAAATGTAGACAGAATATTAAAAACTGTCTCTGCCAGTGAAATCCATTAGCCTTGAAGTAATCTCCTAAGGGAACTGAAGACATTCCCATCACTTGGGGTATTTAAAACTAGGTTAGACAAAACACTAGGAAGTGTACAATGGGGGACAATCTAGAATCAGCAGGGAGGGGGATTAAATAGTCTTAATAAGCCTTTAACATAGATTCTGTGATTTCAATGCCAAGAATTCACAGCTCCCCCCTGCTCTCTCCTCCCTGCAGCTGCCTTAACAGGAGATTATGAAATCACTATAAATGTGGGTAATTAACTATTCTAATAGAATTTGATAATGTAATGATGAAACATTATTCTTGTTCTTAATCTCAGCTCAGAAGTCCTCTATAGTGGATTTAAGATGACTTTTAGTAGGACTTTCACTGTATTAGTTTTGTGCTAGAGAGACTTAGAAAGATAACATTGTGTTTCTAATTATTGGTTCGTGTAAGTCAGTTTTAGTTCAACCTATCTTTTCTTCCTCCATTTTCAAAATTCCTACACTGTTTATCTAAAACTTCCAGCATTTATTTTCATGTTTACTCACTCGTTATCATTATCCCCTATCTACTAAATCTGTAGTCTTCTGAGAGTGGAGAAGAGCCAAGGGATTAATCTCAGTGAGGTCAATAGCTAAAAGGTGTACTTTGCAGGAGAGAGATAAGTTAATACCTATATCTCTGTCCTGTAAATGTTAGGTCATTGCTGAAGTATTCCAATCAACAATGTATTATTTATAAATATTGTCTAACAAAATTTATTGTTTCATAAATAGCAGCGTTTGCTGTGATCTCTGGTAATTTTTCACATTTTCCTGGGGAGTTGAGTTGATAGTGTGTCCTTAGGTCCAGACAACTGCTTGAATTGTGCTTGCTTGGGAACAGTGGGTACTTTGTGTAGTTTCACTGGGGGAAAAGCCAGTACACTGTGGTTTAGAAAGGTCATGCCAATGGAGATAGCGCAGTGAAGCCACTCCTCATGGTGTAAAAATGACTTGTAGTTGACATGACCTTTGAAATCGTGTCGGTTTAAGCTCTGATGGAATTTGTGTGAGGAATTGTTTTCTATGTGCAAATAGCTTAAGTCACTTTGCAAAAGAATGAGGTTTGAAAAACGTGTTTTATTCTGTGGTTTCTTTGTGTAAACTTGTGTGATAAATATTGTGCCTGCAGATCTGCTGCAAGTCAGTTTTGTCTAACAAATTCTTTGTGTAACAAATGAACTTGAGTGTAAGACTGTCTTCAGAAAGCTGGAAATTGAGAGCCAGAACAAGAAACTTATACTGAAAAATGTTGTTAAATTCAGAAAAATGATTATTTTAAAATGGCTTCTTAACAGAGAGGTTTTTGCTTTTCTGGGAGTTTACAGGTGCTAACTTGAATGACAGATGTAGCACTGAAGAATAAATATAATGATAGGAAAGTGAAGTTGGCTCCATTTTTCTTTCACACACAAATGGTGCCTACAGGACAGATTGCGATCTATGCCATTCTTTTCAATCAGACTGAGCAGATTGTTACCTGTAAAACCTTTAAGTGGTACACTGACAAATCTAGAAGAACTTCCCCTCCTTAATGTCATAATCTAGATGATTGATTTTTTAGGATGTAACATGATTAGAAAGAAAGTTCTTATGCTTGGTAATTGATTTTTTAAATGTCTTGAGAATTAATTTTAACTGGGAAAGTTTGCAGTAGCATTTTTACAAATGAAGTAAATAACTATAATACTGTAGGGGCTGGATTCTGACACACTTATTCATCTTAATAGGAATCATTCTTCAGTTCTCTTCTTCAATTTTCATATAACTTTTTGGATGGCAAAGCTTTGCTCAATGATTTTATTCTATATTATTTGTCAATATTTCATTATTATTGATCTGATATAAAAAATAAAGGTCAGATAATCTAGAAAAAGGATGAATTTAGCCTTTAAACTATATCTATAACAATGTGATTACCAGTTTGTTTCTCCCTTGGTCTTAAAATTTGGTATAAGTTGATATATGGGTATGTATACTTTTGTTTTTAACTTTCTTTATCCTTCTCCTTTGGCAAAGAGAAAAAAGAATGCATAAGTTACAGTTATACAAGTAAATTTAAAAGAGAGCATATTCTTTGGCACTGAAGATGCTGGAACAAAGCATCCAACATCTACCCTATTAAATCACTTTCTGTACAGTGTGGCCACCTGCAACATGCCTGTTGCCAGACCATGCTAATTCCCTGGCTGTTGGGTGCAAGCTGCCCCAAGTTGAAAGCTGTTCTTACTGTTTGACAATGTTTGTGTGCATCACTGTATGTTACTGGATTATGAATTTGACACCAGGTCTTTAGCATCAGATGAGAGATGAAATCAAAAGCTCCCTTATTTTTTCTCTCTTGACATTTCAAGAAAACTCCTAAAATAAAATAAAAAATTAAACTAAAATATACTGAAGTTTTGGGCAACATATTGGCATATAAAAAGCATTGCATTGATGGAAGCATAATAATTTTTTACATAATTTGGTTGGCCATTTAGATCTTGACAATACAGGTAGAGCACTTTCTACTTGCCTTAATAAAATGGAAGCTCAGATTTCCTCAGATACAGTAATCTTGGAGAATATAAATCTGTGTTCAAGAGCTATTGAAGTTACCCAAATTCTCTCCTTAGATTCAGTGAATTTAAAAAATATTAACCCTTGAGAAATTATTTTATGTCTCAATGGTATTTGTTTGTCCTAAGACCTACTAATACTTTTTGCCATTGTAGAGATTCAAAGACTACATGAAGAACTGGAATAACTTGGAATTCCTTCTCACTGGGAGATACATGCCTATCCATACTTCTTTCCTAACCTACAGCACAGAGCTGTTACAACCCCCACTAACACTGTTATTACTACCATGCCATTACATAGGATAGTACATAGTGTAAGAAATAAATGCTTTTGTAGTGCAAGTCAGGATCAAACCTTTAAAAAAACACTTCATGTTCAAGAACGTAGTGACATGAACTGAAATGGGTTTTGAAAGAGTTCACTGATTTCTATTTTAAATGAAATGTGCTTTAGCATTTTTCTGTTTGATATTGATATTGTAGTTGGTGACAGTAAAGTACTGGTAGCTCAAAAATGTACACTCTAGGCCATACTTTTTCCTGATACTTAAAATAAGGCTAAAACAAAGGCAGACACACCTAACGTCTTCTGAAGAAGATCACTGCTGTTGGCACAGCTGTGCAAGTCTTTGGGAATTCCCATAAGCTCAGATGGCTCCAGGGGATGATGAAGAACTTGCCCAGGCACATGCCTGTTTCAGTTGGATGGTTTTGTTTACAAAGGTGAGATCCCAAGATGTCCATCTGGAAAGGGCACTGAAAGCTTAAGGAACCATAAACAGTGTTCTTCATAAATCCGGGAAACACTGTCTAAGAAAACTTGGTAAGATTCCAGTTTGTGTTTGTACTTCTTTAATCTCTTTTGTTAAAAATGCTGGTGAATAGCTGGACAATAAAAATCAGCTGGAGTATTCTAAAAATTTGCCCAAGTATTTAATTTGGGTCACTTAACCACATAGCAAACCCATGAACTCAGTCAAGGAAATAAGGTAATAATTGAAGTGGGGAAAATATTTATCAAAATGAAGAAATTTTATTGTTAATCACCATTATTTTCAAAAGTCCATTGTAAACTTATGAAGCTTTTGGAGAGTAACTGGACTGATCATAACTATAATCACTCATCAGAGATCTTCAAACTGCCAGTGAGATGGTAAAACAAAAATCACCTTCCATTGCAGGAAATCTTATCTTGAAGTAGTCTGTGCTGCCCAAATCAATAAGGCTACTTTGAGCATCATTCATTTTCTGTTTCATATTACACTGCCAGTTGATCATATACGGGAATCTTAGCATGGCAGAGTAGAGCAGGCCTGTCTTAATGGGACTATGCAAGGCCTGAGCTGAGGGATCTGAAGATGCACTGCACTGCTTCTGTGCTTGGGACCGTGACAGCTCATGGCTGTTCAGGCTAAACACAACGCTTATTTTGCCGTTTTGGTCCTGCAAGTCCTGGCAGGAAGCTAAGAAACAAGCTAGTACCTCCTTTGCACTATATTCCTAATCAGTCCAGATCGTGATCATACTTTATTTTCAGATCATATACCATATCACATTCCCACAACACAGTTACCCTCAATGGGATTTATACTGATGTTGCCTTCAAAACTCTGGCTTTATATTCTTTTTCTGTTCTGAATGTGTTTTATACCGCATTACTAGTATTTAAGTTTAGGAAGACTCCAAATATTTGAGTCTTGAGTCTTGGGACTTCCAATTTATATTTATATACATATGTTTCCATTTGTGCAGAAACAAACTATAAGTGTTAAGAGAGTTATCTATTTGCTTTTCCAGGGAGTGCCATTAAAATGTCAGCGTTTGACAGCATATGCCATGGGATTGCCTCAGTTATGTCTGATTTCAGTGGCCGCAGACAGCTGTAGCATCTTAATTCCACCACCTGAGCAATTGTCAGTAGACAGAGCTGGTTTCATAATGAATGTTTCCAGCCTAGGTATGATGCTATATTGTTAAATTATCTGGCAATCTATCCATCTGTGCCATTTGTGCTTAAGGCACAAGGGTGAGGGTTTTGATATCATCACATATTTGCCTGTACTCTTACTGCAACTGATGAGAGCATTACCCGTGGCTCTGGAACAGCAGTGTTCAGCAGTGCTGCTCACAGAAATCCCATCTGGAGATTTGCTTGTTCTCCGTATTCTGAAAGGAAAAAATATCTTGACCTATGCATAACTTTCTTGTGCTTAATTTGTCTGCCGGTGAGTGTCACATGTTTAATTCAGGCCCTATAAACAGCAAGCCCTTTAATAGTTAACATTTTTCACTGACAACACAGTCACTTGAGCTTAGACAAGCTGATCGCTGCTGCTGTAGAGCTAAGTCCTTAAATATTACCAAACTAATACCCTTGTATGGTCACACTGGATGCAGATTAGTGAAAGCTATAATCCTATTTAATTTAACATAGTCCCAGGGATTTTCCTCTATAAAGAATTTGGTCACATGCATACTGCATAATATTTTGCATAGTTCCTGAATATATGGCCCCTCACTAGGAGCAGGGCTGCCTGCCAATTTTAATGGCACTTACTTACTAAATTCCACTGCACCAGAGGCCACAGTCCAAATGCAGGCATTTGCTGCAAAAAGCTCCATGGTTAGGTAGAATTTGCAGTGGCTTTGAGCTATGTCACAGCTCAGTCTCTCATGTCCTCTATTTGTCTCTCCTCCATGGAGGTTGTTCTAGAGCAAAGTTAAGCTAAGCTGGCTGCGGACTACAATTAATTTTATCCACAGGGCAATCCACCTAAGTCTGTTATTTAAGAAATCAGATATATAAAACCTGAGCATACATGAACTATCGTAGAGTCTGGGAACTGTGGTTAGGCAACCTAGCTCTGAGTCATAGAAAAGGTCTGATTTTTATTCACTGAACACAGTTAAGTCCATTTGCCTTCAGTATAATGTGGTATCTTGTATCTTGGACACACTAGCAGATTAGGCCCTTAGAATTATGGCTTCTCTGTGCCCAATGTCTCTCCGACTTCTCCCTGCAGGATAAAGGAGACTTTGGCCCTCTCTCAAGGACTTTTGACTAATGCCACTGACTACCATGGACCAGCCACAGACTGCAAGGACAATGGCCTGATGTGTCACAAGTGCATAGCAGGCATCACAGGGCACATGTAGGTACAGCTCTGTCCAGGCAAAAACATGAGAGTCTATAGGAAAGTGGGTGCCTGCAAATGGTGTGTGGCCAGCTGTGTATGTAAACCACAAGAAGTCAAATCCTCACAGGCTGAATTGCCATGAGGCTTTATTACCTACTCAGAAATTGTATTTCTGTACACAAGCGTCACTTCAGCTAATGTTTTGGGACTCCCAGATCAAGTTTATGCCTGTCATACAATGTCTGAAGCATTTTATAGTCTTTCAGAGTTAATTGCAGAAAAATGATGGTGAAATATTGGTCAGTTTGCTTTCTTAAGAATGGCACAAATTTGAATTAGTGAAAGAGCTTCAGATCAGATGCAACATGCGGCCTTCATTTTCCCAACAATTTGCAGGAAACATTTTGCTCTTCAGGAGATATTACGAATATTGGGAGAAATATGTATCCTGGCTTGATTTTGTGCATGTTAGCAGGACACAAGGTATTAGGTCTGGTTCTTTGCCTAACCAAGGATTTCAGAAGAGCCTACAGAAAATAATCTGAGTCATAATTTTCTATCATTGTTTTTAACCTCTTACTGAAGAAAGCACATTTGTTTGCAAGGGGAAGTGACAGGGAGTGGTTCTCTTGCTGCTTCTAGAAATGGTGCGTCTAGACAAGATGATTAAGTGGGTTTCATGAGTGTGGCCCTGCTCTCCTCAACAATACTTGGCAGAGAAAAGTGGTTCAGGATAACCACAGAGACTTCTCTATCATGCTGCAGGTAGAAGCCTCCCTCCAGGAAGCGGAGAGAGTGATTTGGGCTGATTAAGTTTCCACTTGTTATTTTCAGCAACTTGGGCACTACCTGAATGACTGAATGGCTTAATGCACATGGTAATTATTAGCATTATTACTATTATTCCTATAAATAATAGTTTTTATTCCAAAGTGCCTCAGGAACAAGCAAAGGTAGACTTCATTTTGCTGGGTGCTCTGCAACTTTGGGCTGCCATTCCAGAACAACATAAATCCTGCTTCAGGGCTCCCACTGCTGGATCAAAAGCACCAAAGTCACAGGAGGCAAAATGCTGATGCAGCATGAACTAGTTCTGCAAATTCAACTTATTTATTTATTTATTTATTTATTTTTAGCTTGGTAAATTAGCTTTAGAGTGGCTGGCTTTATGCCAGGTTCAGCATCAGATTCCCCCAGTCATCTAATATTGTACCAAGTCAGCTAGTCTGTTTCCTCAGGGTTGGCATAGAGTCAGTGTAAACCCCATGTCATGCTCCAGAAGAGCAGCTGTGTGACCTCTTCTCGGTCATATCTTCACTGCTCACAGATCTGGTGCTTGTTTGTGTGATCTGAGGAGATCCAAAGATTCTGTGCTGGATCAAAGGAGCTGAGAGGAAGAAGTGAAATATTGCAAAGGGGAACACACAAAAGGAAGGGAGAAAGAAGGTGAGGACACAAAAAGGAAGAAGAAATAAGAAAAGGATTGGGATGGGGAAGTTGTCCTGTCCAGGTTTCCACTGATGCATCCCTGGAGTGGATCCAGAAGACATGGACTGAATCTGCTCTCCCCCAGCCAGCAGAGGAGCTTCCCAGGCCCTGGGAAAGGGCTCTGCCACCTCCAGAGCTATAGCTCCTCCTTTGATCTCCTCATCTTTTTGTGCAGAGGGCACATTTTCCTGTATATTTTATTTGTTTGTTTGTTTGTTTCTCCAGCCAGTCTGCTGGTGTCTGTGTAGCTTTTAGTGAGGTTAGGCCTTCTGCCCTGATCTCACAGACAAAAACTCCTGAGAAGGCTTCCTCGGTATTTTCACTGGACATTTTTTTAGCTTGCAGAATGTCTCTGCACACAAAATACTGGGGTAATCCACATTGCATAGGGAAAAATGTGAGTCTTGCATATCCTGGAAAACAAACTGAGGTGGATCATGAGGAAAGGAGAGCAAAGAAGGAGGGATATGGCAAACAACTCACTATATATCTATCACATTGTAGAAGTATCAAAGATTTACTATCAATAAGAGAAATAAGAGAAAGAAATCTAATTTATCAACCCCTCAGAATCTTTTTGAGTCATTCTAAAAATGTGAGATAAGCAGACCCAAGAAGAACAATCTTTTTACCAACAAATATTATTTTCTACATATTACAAAATATAGAGAATATTAATCTGTAAATAATATCATATGAACTTGTGAGCTAATAGCGGGATTAATAGTCTTATTCATTTCTTTTCATTTAAATGCCTCACTACATAAATGTTTCTCTACCTTAACAAAAGGATCAGCTTTACTGAAAATAGTAACAGAATGTAAGTTGCAATTGCTACGATCCGACTGTTCTGTAGTTTTATTTATTCTGTACAGTTAAGGAAATTATGAAATTATACTCCTTGAAATATATATGATTTATTTTTTATTTTCTAACCCCACTTCTACATGAAGAAAAAACTCCCAAAGCCTAAAACTGAAGGGGAACTGAAAATTAAGGATGACCTTAGAGGAAACTACGGTGATTGGATTATCTGTCACTGTGATATATATATGTATACACATATATATTTCCCACTATCATCAAGATTTACATGGCTTTAGGGAAACTCCTATCACTCACTCCTCTGGTTGTTGAGGAGTTTGTTTTATATCATGGCCTTTCAA
The DNA here is from genome assembly GCF_059628265.1 of Tinamus guttatus. Taxonomy (NCBI): domain Eukaryota; kingdom Metazoa; phylum Chordata; class Aves; order Tinamiformes; family Tinamidae; genus Tinamus; species Tinamus guttatus. The sequence goes on along the minus strand of NW_028288877.1, from coordinate 335,193 downwards.
GTTTACTGAATTCCCGTGCAAGTTAGTAAATCTGTTGGCTTCCTTCCACTGACCCCATGGCCTTTCCAGGACTTTTACACTCTCTCCCAGAAAGCCAATTTTCCTAAATCAAGCTGGGGTATTCTAAGAGATTGCCTAAGAGGTGCTTGCAGAGCAGAAGGTGCTTGCTGCAGATGGTGCCTGGTGCTAAACGGCAAGAGAGCCCATGGCTCCCATGGCATGTGTGATGCTCGGCTCCACTCCGCTCTGCTCAGCTCTGCTCCAAGGGGCAGCAGGGGAAAGGCAGGTGGAGGACTCCCTTCTCTCTTCGGCAGCCACAGCAGAGCTTCTGAGAACATGCAGCCCTCACAGCTTTAAAAAGGAAAAGTTTTCATCTATGTGGGATACAAGCTGGGAAACATATTTCTTTACAAGTCCTGGAAAATGAAGCCACCCACCACACACCTTATGTCCCTCAGCTGAGCTAGATTGAGGCCAGATGTTTATTGGCTTCTGAAGCCTCCATCATGCTATGCTTTAGGTCCTCTCCCCAGTCCCTTAGCCCCTCCAAAGATACACATGTAAATAAAGGGGCAACCTCAAACCAATAGAAAGCCACAGCAACCAGAGAAGAACTGAAAAAAAAAATCCAGTTCTGCAACTCTTCCCACAAACAATTTCCTTTTCCAGTTGCAAATTTTCCCTCCTAAAAACATTTCCCAGGAAGAGGCAGAGGAGACAGGGAGCAAGACAGAATGTGTGAGCAATCTGACACACTCTGATAGTGAAGAAATTTCATTAAAGCGTTCCCAGCATCTTGCAGGTGCACAGATAATCATGTGAAGCACTGTAAGAAAGATTTGCCTGCCTGCTAGATTTGTAATTCAGGCTAGTTCAGCATCTATGCCTGCTTGTCAAACACCACTGATGTGGTGCTGGGTTTGCTCTGTAAGTAGACTTATTAGTGTACAATTGTTTGATAATATGATTAATGTTCCTTAAGAACAGCTTATTACTCGCTATTACCTCTCACTGAACGCACACTTTCCCATAAAATTCAGCCCACCAGGTTGTCTATATTAAGCATATGCTGCCAATCTAAGAACCAAAAAATGCTGTGAATTATACTTTGGAACATTAGATCAGTTGAAACTATTCAAGATACCTTCATTTAAGGCCAAACTCAATCCTGCCTTTGCAACTACTCCCAAAGATGTCATCATTTCTTCAGATAAAGGAAAATAATGACCTCTTACAAGATCAGGAAGATTGGATGAATCAGGAGAAAATGCACTTCCTTACCAATTCCCATTTCCATAGAAACTCCTCGAGCCTACTCTGTCTCTCTCTCTATACAGATTAGGCAACACAGTTTTCTATTAATAGACAGTGAAGTCTGACATCTGCATTGTTTCATAGAGGGGTATCTTGAAGAGTAGAATTTAAGGATAAAAAGAGATCTTTGCCAAGTATTTAGCATCGCCTCCCCCAGCTTTCAAATTCTTCCCGTCGCTTTTTAGGTTCCTAAGAAAATTTCTCATGAGAATCATCAGTATTTGCTCCCAGGGTACCCACAACTCTGATGATGCTTTTGTCAACTATTTTTGCTTCAAAGGACACAGTGTCATTGCAAGACTAATGCACGCTAGGAAGTGTTTAGGAAGACAAGAAATCATCAGTACCACACAATTAGATTCTAATTGAAGCATAAGGCTTTGTTTTTAAATATATTTAATGGTTGCTTTTTCAGCAATTCAGATAAGCAAATAAAAACAGGTTTTTTTGATCAACAAATACTTGAGAGAGCATATTCACTGATCACTGTAAGAAACATTAGCATGCAAAGTTATCTTGCTAATAAGAATAAATTGATAGAACTGTTCTGGAGACACCATTTGATTGTCTAGAGAGATGTGTAAATCAAAATCATTAAATTTCACAGTATTAACTCTAAATTGAAAAGAACTAGGCAAAAAGGAAAATAAATCATATGAAACGAAAGATGTAATTCAGATAGACAATAATTTTACACCTTTTACATTCTTTAAGGTTTTTTTTAAAAAAAAAAAAACATAATAAAATGATATTTTCAATAAATTTTCAGCTTTCAAGAAGTGTTTGGTATTTTGGTTTTTCCATGGAACTGACTTGTCTGTTTTCTTTGTTCTAGATTTAGTTTCCAACACATAATTGGCTAAACCACACTTTTTGGAAAACACTCAGTTTTGACATAAGGATTTCAAACAACAAAAATTTCCCAGACTTCTCTTGATAGTTTGCTTTAGTGGTTTATCACTCATTTTGTGTAAAGTGTCAAAGCACCTAGTTTCTAATAAAAATTTATCTGGCTTTACCTTTCAACCTTGTTCATGCCTTTTTTGTCTAAATCAAAAGACTATTTGCTTCACATAAAAGCACTTATACATTGTCATCAGATGACTCTCCATTTTATTTTTAATGGACTAAATCTCCTGAAGTTAAAAAAATAAGTCTGTTATGATAAGGTAGTTTCTCGAGTATTTTTGACTCTATTTTTTAACTGCTCAATTTTCTTTTCGCTGTATCTATGTTTCCAATTTCTCTTTAGAGAAAGATGAAGTCATGACCCATTTTCCCTGCATTTATACATTCAAGGCTTGCATTAGCCCTTTTGCCACAGGACCACAGTGGAAGCTTACGTTCCATTGCTTGCCCAATTTGACTCTAAATCATTTCAGAGAGGTTGCTTTTCAATATATTATTCTAAATAAACTGAAAGCACTATTTCAATATGTCGTTCTAAAGTATATCCTCAGTTTCCAATTCTACAAACTCATATCAATTTTCCCTGAATAAGTTTGGCTTATTGAGCAACTGAGACATAAATTCTATCTGTGTTGGTGTTATCTGCAGATTTTGTCTGCAGCACTTTTTATGTCTAAATTATTAATTGGAACTAGGCTTCATGTTAACTTGACCAGGAGCATCGCCATTCTGTGAGGATTCATCATCAATAAGCTAGTCTCTGTTTTAGCAAGAAAGTTACATACCCACAGATTTTATTCATGTATATTTAATGCTAGTATGTCTGCTGCTGCTGTATCCACTCCCCAACCCTCTTCATCAGACTAACCCTAATTCTCTGATTCACTGCTTGTGTTTTTCTTCCCTCCTCCACTAACTCTTCCTCTCTGCCACATTTTTAGCACAAATTCTCTTACCTTTTTCTCCTGATGGTATTTTCAGATCCCTTCCCTGACATAAAGTTCCAATTATGATACAGAAATAGTATTGCTGGGATGGAGGATGACATGTTGTCAGTGCGCTGGTCTTGTACTTCACCTGGAAATGTTTTCTCCTCAGCCCAGAGCCCCCAGTATTGAGTAATTTTTGCTGTATTGACTCCAAGAAAGAATTATTGTCTGAGAAGTGTACTCCTTCCTTTATTAGTATCCAAAGTAGAGCTGGATTTAGCTAACCAAGTTTAACTATCTGTATGTGCAGATCCTGGAAAAAAAATAACTTCTAAGGTTATTATTATAATTCCTATGGCCTGTTGTCACATTTAAGTACCTGAAATACATAGTCCTTGGAGAATCTTTTCCTTTGCCTGAATAACATGTGGGCAGAGTTATAATGATTTCTCTGTCTCTGCTCTGTCATTATTTCAGCATAATGAAAACCATGGAGAGAGCTGGGGTTTGTACAGTGCAGTGGAACTGCTCTTCTTGTATTTTCATAACGGATTTTCTTTTCCTACCCTCTCTGTTACACTGGAATAGCCAGGTAGCTATGCTATGGTACGCTTATTGGGTATGATGTAAAAGATCCTGAGGCATTCTTCTTATATTTAGTATCCCAAGCCAGAGGGTGCATCCATTTTTTCCTAGCAGTATATTCTGAAAATTTATCCATCTGATGGGTGATTCTACAATCTGGGCAATGTGACATACTTTTTTTCCCCCTGTGATTTATGAACAGGACTTGATAGAAAGCATTATAAGTTTAATATGGATCCTTATAGCAATCTACTTGACTACCTTCTCTCTCCACTTGCCTACATAACCTTTTAACACTACAAAATGCCTCTAGCAGGAGCTCTCAGAAAGCAATGCACCGAAGTCAATATTGTACGTGAGGCTGCCCGCACACATTAGTAAGGAATTTGCCACTACTGCTAAAACTCCTTGTTCTCATTCTTTCTTTTTTTTAATTTTTCTTTTTCTTTTTTTTTTTTTTCAGCTTAGAGAGCTCAGAGGCCAATAGATATTGTCATTTAAACCCACTCATTCTTTGCACCATCCTTCTGCTTGCTCAATGATTTTATGTGTAACACCAGCTTAGTTATTTCTCTTGAGTAGTCCCAGGTCAGCCATGACACTCCTGCCTTCCTGGAACAAACATGGAATTTGCCACTTCTACATAAAAAATACTGGCCCAAGCCATTATTACATGATTGTGAGTCTACACTAAAAAGTACTATTTTCTGAATCACTCCTAACTTAAAATGCAGTATATTTACCTCTCTGTTCCACCTTCTCTTTTCATTCGCTGCTTTACTCCATTGATTTTTTTTTAAGACATGTTCATAGTAATCAAGGTCCCTCCATCCCTACCATGCTTCTATGTAGATAACATGTACGATCATCCTTTAAATCAATGTTTCTTAAACAATGGGATGCAACCGTAAATGTGAAAGGGGACCAGAAGGAACCAGTCTACTCACAGACCTGGAAAATACTCTTTATTATGGAAAGGGGAAAAAAGAGGGAGTATTTGAGGGGAGATTGAAGGCCACACAGTTCCAGAAATGCTTAGATTGTGTCTCTTATTTAGGCTTGTGGGCCTGAGATTCTTTATAGACTTCTAGACGGGTATGCAGCTGGCTCAAAATCTCCGGGAAAAGTGCGTAGACTTTCTCTTTATGAAAAGAATAAGGTAGAGATGACAAAGCTGGTGGATTTTTCAGTAAAATGACCATTTTGGGTGGGTGAGAGGGAGTGGTGGGGGAGGGAGAGTTTTGAACTGCTGAACCTAGACATATATGAGGACGTATGTAATCATTGCCACAGGGATGGGCTTTCTGGCTACAACAAAAGAGGCAGAAAGAGCTAGCGATATTCTCATCCACGTCAAAGCACAACCAAGTGCTGTGCATGACTCTTAGTTAAACTTAGGGAAGTTATTAGGAGCTTTGATTGGGGATCAGAAGTGAAAGATGATGTCATTTCTGTCCCAAATGTCCTCAGCGGAAAGGATTTTATTGTGAACTCAGCACAAAATTATAAAATATAAACGCTTCTTTCATTTTTTCCAGCAACTTCTTTTTTCTCTACTTTACCAGTAAAGAGTTTTCTTGCTTTCCAATTTAAGATATCATCAAATGCTTTTAAGCTTCTAGAGACAGATCAAGCAGTAAGCATATATTGGTCTTTCCTCAGCTGATTCCTGTCACTGCCTTTTCCTCAAACTACTACTTCTGCACTCTTCAGGCCAGATTTCTAATTTCTACATAGAGTAGGCAATTTCAAGAACACAATTTCTCCAGGGGAACCTCATCTACAGAAGTTTAGCTACTTTGCAAGGAAAGCTTCTCTTAGGTGCTTTTTCAAGATATTTAGAAAGAAGAAAGATTTGCTTTGAATAATCCATAATTTCATCAGGTTCTTTCAGTTCCTACTTTTCATAGAATAGTTATTAAGAGCTTACAGTTAAATGTACAATTATTTTTCCAGGAAGGCATTTCTGGGTACTGGGTCGATTATATCTTTTGAAATATTTATCTTTAAAATGGTTTCAATGCACAGTAAAGACTTGCTTTGATTATGTTACCAAAACTATTACTTTTTTCTTTTTTTTTTTCCCCTAACACTTGAAATGGAAGTCTTTCTATTGATTGGTCAGACATTTATACAATTTGTTAGTGATTTTCTTAAGGGACACATTGGTGGTATTGATTTACAGCTGAGGAAAGGAAGAGGCTCATTACTCTGTTTAAACATGAGTGCCAGAAAGATGATTGTTAAAGGTACCAAAGGTTGGTTAAACACAGCTTCTTCATGACAGGATTTCTTGTATGTTACTTCTCCCAGAAAACCAAACTAAATGCTATATGCCCAATTTCCCCTGTGTTTTCTTTCACCATGACAACTAGCTAAATGTGACCTTGACTTGTAAAACCATGTGTTGCCATATGCAGTAAAAGAGAGTGAAAGATGAAAAATGCCTTAGCATTTTTTCTCCCAAAGGAAAAGCAGGAAAATTAAGTGAATTCCTTGGACAGTGTAGTAGGAAAATTCTATTTAATTAAAAATAAGACAGAAGGAAAAGAGGGGCATTTATACTTAAGACATGAAAAGTCAAAGTCTATGTAAGGCATGTTTTACTGAAGTAGTTGTTCGGATTGTTCAAAACTTTCCAAGCCCTTTCCATTGATACTGTTTTTTCTGTGGAAAATAGATTTCTCAACAAACTACTTATGCCTGAATTATGTGCTTTTCAGAAAATGTCCCTCCTCCTTGCCCCCTCCACCTCTGTCTTTTTTTCTTTTTTTAAAAAAAAAGGGTTCTTATGTAATAGTTTAGAATATGTTTTCCAAATCAAGTTTACTGGAACTGCTGTTCAAGTCTCTTGTGTTCCCCGTGAACCAAGTTTCAGCCAGATGTCAATTCTTGTGAGCAATATAGAGATCCCCCAAGATTCAAAATCTGAGGGAAGAATGGAGGAAAGAAAGAATCAAAAAACTTTGGGTTTGGGGACTTAACCTAATGAAAAATGGTAAATTGAAAATTTTGGTATAGTATTTCATTAAGGAAATCTGTCAGGAAGAGGAAAGTCAATGAAGGGGGAGTGCAAAAAAAAAAAAAAAGAAGTTTTTTTTGTTAACTTACTATTTCTTTCTGAAGAATCTACTTGCTGGGTTTGAGATCTGATGAGCTAGAAACTATTTTCTGTCCTGACAGAGGATTTTAACATTTATCTCCAATTTTCTAGAAAAATGTCGCAGCAATATTAGAGATGAGATCATCATCCTGTCTCTCTTTGGTTGGAAATTGTCCATCTTGCTAAAACAATTATGCTTCTCATATATGGTGTTCTGTGGTAAACATTCTTCAGTTGTCCTTACGAGACCATCCTTTATAATACCAAGGAACACATTTCTGACACAAGGTAAGACTGACTCACGTTTTTGTTGTGTCAGAAGAGTACTCTGTTATTCTTTTACCCAAATCTGGTCAATTTTAAAGCCTCTTTGAATTGTAATTTGGGCACTTTCAGTTGAAACTGTGTAAGATTTTGGCAGCTCTGTTTCCAGAGAACCTTTTGTAGATTTGAGTTGGATGTGTCCTGTAATGACAGCTAGCTATACTGGGCTGTCCAGGCAATTAAATCTGTTTTTGCTATGTCCTTAAGGGTATCCTGCCAGGTCTGGCAACATGGAAAAAGAAGGTGTTGTATTTGAATGCAAAAGAAACAAGACTTGTATGTCTGTGCAGCAATGGAAAAACTAAAAAGAAATGGTAACAAGAATCAAAGTGGGAGAACGGTTGGAAGAGAGCATTGCAGCAGGATTTGGGGTGAGAAGGGATTTGGACCTACGGCATTGGGGCCTGATCGTGATGCAGGGTAGATGGATGGTGGGGAACAGACAGAGAATTGTACATGCCCTGCTGTATTTTTCTCCAGAAAATAAGAAAAAGATCACAAGGCTTCTGGGTACCACTTATTGTGGGCAGTGTATAGCTCTTAAACTTCATGGCACAACTCCCCATGCTCCAGCCAGTGCAGATCCCACAGCAACATTTGTTTTTTTCATGACTACAGATATTAGAAGTTAATATGATGGCATTAAACCTTTCAGCTCTGGAGGTGACCAGCATGAGTGCTGATACAAAATTAGAAGGAAGGCCTTCCATTTTTATTTTAAGGAATTTTGGGAGTAAATTCCCAAGAGTTTTACCTTTTCAAATAATAGCTTGGGAGAAAATAAAGGTGTAAAGCAATGAATAGAAAGATGAAAAATGACAGAAGGTATTTTGTCTGTGTGACATACTTCCCTATGCTGCTGCCATAACCACACATTCCCATCAATTTCTGAATTTATGGGTTCATAGGGGCACCCATGGGGAGTCAAACTGTCTAATTCTAGGTGCACCACCTAGGATTCCAGAGTTAATTTTTGGAGATGCTTAGCTCTCCTCCTTGACTACACAGAAGATTGATTTCCAGCCACAGGGTAGATGCTTAAGTGTGAATGCATCCAGATGATCTCCACTGTAGTGTTTTCCCACGGGACGCCACCCTCACTATGCAGGGAAGCTAGATCCTTGCTGGGGAAAAATCAAAACTATCTTACAAGGAGGCTGTTTGTGAGACTCCTTTGTTTGTTGAGGGGAATTGAGCAGGGATGGAAAAAAAAAAAAGGAAAAAGAAAACCTTGTGGTTAGGTTTTTGGGTTGCTCTGTGATTTGTGGCAATTCACTCAAGCCAAACTTTTCTCAGATGGTCGCTCATTTTTGGCATGCCTTTCTGGAGGCATGTGGCCAGATTTGTAAGAGACAGAAGTGCTTGCTTCTGAATCCGAAGTAAACAAAGTTACCCATGCTTTGAATAGATGAAGCTGTTATTCATGTGAAGTTCTTTCAAAAATATCAGGTCCTGTTTTGAATTATATGCCCCAAATAATTTTGGTCCTTTGACCTTCAGTTCCCCCACTGTAAAATGATGAGAGTACTTGCCTTTTGCATTGTGTCCCTGTCCTCAGAAACATGCCTTAAAAATAAATTCATTTTATTCACAAAGCCCTTAGATACAATACTATGAGTAGAGCCATGAAAAAGTTCATGGGGAATTTAATAACTGTCTTCAGAGCAGGATATGAATTGTGTATAGTAAATAAGGCCTGCAGGCGCAAATGTTGCATAGTTGCTCATTATTTGAACTCTGCCCATCCTGTACATTGAATGAGGAGATTTCTAGGAGGAATGGAGAAAAAAAATGTATATATATTCACACAGAGGCTGAATTGCATTATTTTACTTTTGCTATTTCTCAGCTTCTCAGTGCTTTCCTTGCCAGCTCTCATGCGCTTTTAAGATATATTTAACATGCAATTAAAGCACTGTTCTTCAAGTCAGCAGGAGGTTTGCTTTGCATGTAGCTCCCAAATTGCTTCTGGCTATATCTATGTTTTGATTCAGATCAGATTCTAAGCAGCTGAAGGGAGTTCATAAATATACGTTCCTCAGAGTGGGCCTTTTCACGGCTTCCCCATCTTGATGTCAGGAAATCTCAGCTGCTGTCAGTAAGAAAGCCTGTGCTGATAACAAAAGCTTATTTTATTTTTTGGCACTCACTGTAGATATATTTCCCCATAAAAGTAACTAACTGCTTTAGTTAGCATAAAAAAGATTTCTGAAGGACACTTTTTTTAACCCCCTCCCTACATTTTTTCTTCGAGCATTTAAAATTATTATATTCACCTCAAAACTTAAATTGAAAGCTTCTATTTGTAGTGTCATCTTGTTTAGAAGTTATGGTGACCATGTTAGCTCTCTTCATCACGAAAATGGTATGATTCATGGTACATTCTGTCAGCTGAAATACAGGACCTATCTTAAACCTCTTAAAACATAGCCAAGAAAAGATATGTAGTGAATGAATCTGCCAAAAACACAGCTATCATAGTGTGAGATGTTATTTCATGACATCTTTTTCTATCTTCTTTCTATTTAGATAGATATCTTTGTTTTCTCTACACACCTACCAAAGAGATGGTACTGGAAAACAAGGCTGAGTACAGTTTGCTTCACTTCTGCAGCTTATTTTCCATCTTTTTTTAATAAAAGTCAGAGATATATTTCCTCTTTCTCCCTGAAAAGGCAAGGAGAAGCTCTCCATAGAAATTACTATAGCTGATATGTTCAGGTGAGTTGTCTACCTGTCACAAGGGCAACCAGAACAACCAGGGGTGACTCAGGCTGGGAATAATACAGAACCACCAGAAAGTTACTCAGCTTTTAAATAGTTCAAACAGAAAAGCCTAGCCTCCAGGACTACTTATCTGGGGTATTCAAATCAACCAATGCAGGCTGGTTTTCTAAAAACAGATGTACATGTCATGTCTCATCACACATGCACCTCTTTGCTAAAGATGTAGGAATCTCTGTTAAACCTAAATCTCGATTAATATGTACCAAGCCTACTAAAGCCAAAAAAAAAAAAAAAAAACCCTTCCTCTTGAAATGCCTTCTTTTGCAGTGAGCCATTTCAAAAGTCTTCACAAGTAACCATCTGTAGTACAGATGCTACAAGTTAAAGATCAAGTGGTAGACTTAATGATGAATTTCACTTTTATGTTTAGATTTGTATGACCAGGTCTCTTTCTCTAGCAGATTTTTATGATTCTATTTTCCTCTTAAAAATATAAGAGGGAATTGCTCGCTGACCCTTAAATGTAGCAGTGTGAGTACATCACTATAATTAATGTCCTGGTCTACTCCCTCTATTTCATTTTTAATTTTTTTTTTAAAAACTTTTGGTGTACAAGACCTGTGGTGTTTGCAGATTGGTTCAGTTGCAAAGTTTGATCCCAGCCTGCAAATCGCAGAGTCTTTCTGCCTGTCCTGCCAGCCAAGCAACAATGGTGCTAATTAAAACCCCACTTAAAAGGTTCCCCCGTACTTCATCACTGGAGGCTTTCAGGGGGCACACGGGGAAGGATGCCTTGTTCTGTTTATGCATATGCAAGCACTTAGTGAACTCCGGGGCCGACTGCAGTTTGAGAAAACACTACAAAAGCCTGGTGCTTATAGGACAGGCCTGGATTTCAACCTGATGAGGTTAGTTAGCAGACCAGACTGAAGGAGGCCCAGCTGTGTTTCTGCCAAAATTTGAAATAAGGCTTGCTTTTTATCATTTGCTTCTACTGAAATTTTCAGGTCTCTCTGACATCATGTGTTAAAGCAAAACATTTTAAAGTTAAAAGATAAAGAGTAATACAGTGCCCCTATAAGATTAATATTTTAAAGAAGTGGTGTTGGTAATCATCTGGGCTGCCTGTGCCAAGATGCATATGTGGGATGAAATTACTCTTCGACTTTAAGAAGTTTGTTTCTTGAGACATTACTTTTTTTCTTAAATGAAAAATATCATATTAGATATTTCTGTTGCTCAGTGGTATACTGCATACTAAGGATTATGCAAACTTCTGCAGTTTCCCAGGAGGAAAGAGGGAACTGAAGTATACCTCAAAGCTGCATTTGTAAATGTATACTAAAATTATCTACCTAAATTGTTCAGCACCAGGATATGGGAAACAGAGCTCCAGCTTCATTATGTCAAGCAAATTCAATACGCTTTGGTTTCCCGCAAGAGCAAAGAGCAGAAAACACAGCATTGAAAATAAACTCATCAATAAGCCACACAGGTTTTTGCTTGATGCCATTTGTAACTGACAGCCTGATCAATCTTACACTGAATAGAATCTTAGGAGAGTAAGAGGAGCAGAATCTGCCTCATGTTTTCTGTTGTATAGCTGTTCATTTGGTGGCATTCACAAATCGGTCCTAGTCCTCCAAAGCTGCTGTTCTTGTAAAACTCATAGAAGTAGCTGAAAATGCATCATATGACAAATTGTTTGTCAGACAGTGAATGATCAAAATTCACAGATAATCCCACAGTGTGACAAGTATTATTCTAAACCTTTTTTTGTGAATTGCTATGAAGAAGTGTGCTGGTGCTGAAGTCAGGGGTGCTTTACATGTAATTCACCCACCAAAAAAGACTGTTAATTAATTTTTTGATCTACAAACATTGTCTAAGGGGTCAGATATACAGCTATTTTAATTAAAGAACCAATAAGATATTGAACCAATAAGATGAGCCATATGATGTAATAATTAATAATAGTTAATAAGGCTACTTGTATGCTGAAGCATGCTCAAGAGATGAAAGATGTGTAGGATCAAGACATATGGCCTTTTCTTTTCTTTACTACCCTTCTCTTTGTTTCACTTCCCTTTTTCTGTTCAAGCAGTAGAGCGTTTTGGAAAAAACAGGCTGTGCCCCATGCATGCTCCTTCCCCACTTACTGGGTGGATAGTCGACGAGGCAAAAAGGGACAAGGAGCAATGTAGAGAAGACACTAACACAGTGCAGTCTCCAAACTGCCCTTCTCATTAGCGCAGCCTAAGGCATACGAAGACCAAAACAAGGTGTGGCTGACAAAACATCAGTCCAAGCAGAGTTGACAAGTTGTTTTGCAGATCGACCGAAGGACTGCTAAGTCAGTGCGATGTTTTGCAAGGCTCTCACTCTGAAGGAGTATAACTGCAAGTGGCTGCAACTTCACCACTTCACCACACACACCGCTCGAGCTTGCTGGGAAGATGAGACAGTAATTCCCTGAGAAACTGCCCTATAAAATGCTCCATCCCTCGGGTAGCAATGACTGTTCTGGAAGGACCTCTGTATATGGAGGCAGACCTCTTAAGCAGTCATCTGTATTTAAAGTCACTTTAGAGGATTAAGATGACATATGAACACCTCTGTCAGGGTGTTACTGTCTCCTTCATTGGAGCTTTTACAGGGACATCCATTTGCTAGAAAATAAGAACTGAAATAATCAAATCTGAGAGTCATAAAACCTGTTGCTAGATGTCTGTTAGCAAATTAGTGAAGAACTTTTTACTGGTCACAGGAGAAAGAGGTGATTCCTCAGTTGCTATGACTACAGGGGCATAAATCCAAAAAGGATGAGCAAAACCCTGTTAGTGGATAATTCTTGAAAAGAGGTACTCTGGCAAATAACTTCTCCCTCTTCTGTCAGCACAATCCAGCCCTGTCCCTGTTGCGCTTTCTTCTTTGGTAGATAAACATCGTGAAGGCGTTCACTTCAGCTAGAAAGCTCGCAAGCATTATCAGCTTGCTATAAAGGAGACTTGTTCATCTCAGTATCATGTGCTTTCCACTCTCATGGCCTCACTGTTCGTATTCACATCTGCTGCTGCTGTCACAGCCACTTCAGAGATTGAATTCTCACCAGATAAATAGGTCATATGGTCTAATTCACCCTGGCCCATTTATCTCCATCTTTCTGCAGATCTATCTTCAAACTGAGAAGTGTATCATCTCTTTTCCAGCTTGATACTAGCTTGCCCTTAGAAGCAAATAAGATTTCCCTGGAATATAGTACTGATTCTAGCAAGAGTTCCTGGGAAATTAAATCAGCGATCCTGAGAGTTTTCAATTTGAACTGTGCCCCACCATAATAATGGAAACATGTATACTGCATCATGTCATGTATACATGAAAAGTGTGTATGTGAATCATTTTAGAGCGACAAAGATGATAAAGGGACTGGAGCATCTACCTTATGAGGAAAGACTAAGCGAGCCGGGCCTATTTAGGCTAGAGAAGAAAAGACTGAGAGCAGATCTGATCAACATGTATAAGTACCTCAGGGGAGAATGTAGGGAGGATGGGGCCAAACTCTTCTCAGTGTTGGCTGGTGACAGGACAAGGGGTAATGGATACAAACTGAAACACAGGAAGTTCCATGTCCATGTGAGGATGGACTTCTTAACTGAAAAGAGGCCAGCACCATCCTCCTCCCTGCCTCCCTTGAGGTACCTATAGACACTGATGAGATCCCCTCTCAGCCTTCTCTTCTCCAGGCTGAACAGGCCCAGCTCCCTCAGCCTCTCCTCATAGGGCAGATGTTCCAGGCCCCTGATCATCCTTGTAGCCCTGCGCTGGACTCCCTCCAGCAGCTCCACATCCCTCTTGCACTGTGGGGCCCAGAACTGGACACAATACTCCAGATGTGGCCTCACCAGGCTGAGTAGAGGGGCAGGATCACCTCCCTCGACCTGCTGGAGACGCTCTTCTTAATGCACCCCAGGATCCCATTGGCCTTCTTGGCTACAAGAGCACACTGCTGCCTCATGGTCAACTTAGCATCCACCATGACACCCAGGTCTTTCTCCGCAGAGCTGCTCTCCAGAAGGTCGGTCCCCAGCCTGTACTGGTGTCTGGGGTTATTCCTCCCCAGGTGCAGGACCTTGCACTTGGCCTTGTTGAATTGCATGAGGTTTTTTACCGCCCAGTTGTCCAGTCTGTCCAGGTCCCTCTGGACGGTAGCACAGCCCTCTGGGGTATCAGCTACTCCTCCCAGTTTGGTATCATCAGCAAACTTGCTGAGGCAGCACTCTGTGCCTTCATCCAGGTCATTGATGAATAAATTGAATAGGACCTGACAGAACCTGTTGGTTGTTGACTAACAGGTCTTCAACTGAACAATAACTTGAACAAGTCCCTTCCAACTTCAACCATTTCGGGATTCTGTGGTGTCTGTGTTATGGTCTCCATCAAGACCACAATCTAAAGCAGCCTTGTCAGGTAGGCCCCATTCACTAGCAACACACCTTTAGCTTGTCCTAAAGCTGAACTAGCTGTTCAGTTATACATACGTCTTCACGGCTTTCTACCGTGTATAAATAGACCTGGTGTAAACCTGAGCAATTAGATTCTGGAACAAAATTCCAGTAAGAGTAAAGGTAGAGGGGGGAGAGCAGAAAGGAGATTTTCTGATTTTAGAGGCAGAAGACACGTGAAAAAATTTCATGATCTGTGAGCAAGTGAGCAGACTGATGCTGCAGGAAGTTACTTCCAGATGAATGTTGTGAAATTTAGTGAAAGAGAATGAACTGCATAAGCATACAGTGTCTGATTTAAGGAGAAAGGATGCTTGAATTTCACTGCATGATTGGCAGATTCTTTTTATTCAGATGTGCATAGCCTTTAAAATACTGAATTCTCACTGTTTTGTGATTTTTTCCAACATGTGATTCTGTCATTATAAAATCTCTGTTGGCTTAACAACAGTAGTTTCAAGGTTAGTCACCACCTTATTTTCTTTTCTAACACTTAACCTATAGAGCTGTTGAGTTTCGATTTTGAATGAAGGGCACAGGAGCCATGATTAACATAATCATGTGCAAATGGATTCCTTCTTATCTCCAGTTCTACTCGTTACAACTAAACATTAGTCACACATTGGGGTTGTGTCTGCCCTTGCACAGAAGGGCTTGCACCATCCAGAATGCTACAGAAGAACTGCTCAGGCATCCAGAGGGATTTTCCTCTCGTAGTGTTTATCTCTAGCCCTGTGAATTGGTGTGACTACTTAGGTTGCTTGGTGGCAGAAAGACTGGTGGCAGAAAGATCAAGACTGTACATGGTCTGCTGGGCATCGAGGTGGCACTGCAGCGTTTAGTCTGGAGAGGAGGAGATTCAGGGGTATCGCAATCTACAACTACCACAAAGGAGGTTGTAGTGAGGCGGGCATTGATCTGTTTTCCAAAATAACTACCAAAAAATAGGACAAGATGAAATGTCCTCAGGTTGCACCAAGGGAGGTTCAAGTTAGATATTAGGAAAAAAATCTACACCGAAAGGGTAGTCAAGCATTGGAACAGGCTGGCCACAGAAGTGGTGGAGTCACCACTCCTGGCAGTATTTAAGAAATGTGTAGATGAGGCACTTAGAGACATGGTTTAGCAGGCATGGTGGTTTTGCATTTATGGTTGGACTTGGTGATCTTGAAGGTCTTTTCCAAGTATAATGATTCTATGATTTCTAAGTCGAGCTCCCTCAACACATGTGCCTGACTGTATGTTCAGGCATAAGCCTTCCCCAAGATTCTAATGAGCCAAAAGCCTGTGATTAGTGCATGTTTTAACACAGATCTCTCTAACTCAAGCAGTTGTTAAATAGCCTACAACTTAACCCAGCCCTTTTCCCTAATGGAGTCTAGCCAGAAGCTAGATACGCTGTATGGTGTTCTGAGATGGCCTGTAAATGCTCTGAGTCTAATCAAGGACAACCTCAGCCTTATTCTGCTAAGTGTACTCCACTAGAGAGATGAGGTTTCCCTAGAGTTCCCATCCTTCCTGTTCTCAGGGAAGAATCTGAAAAAAAAAATGTGAGAGTCTATATAGCAATGGGAAAATATTGTCATTTCACCCTTTGTAATTAATCTTTCCCAGTTGCCATGGAAAATACTCGTAACTCCCAGCAAACAGCATTTCAGTAGGTGATGGTGATGTGCTGTAATGCATATTTGTTTACATTTTGGATGGCCTTTGGAAGGCCT
Organism: Tinamus guttatus; assembly: GCF_059628265.1. Classification (NCBI taxonomy): domain Eukaryota; kingdom Metazoa; phylum Chordata; class Aves; order Tinamiformes; family Tinamidae; genus Tinamus; species Tinamus guttatus. The sequence goes on along the minus strand of NW_028288877.1, from coordinate 319,079 downwards.
ATGCCTGACCATTTTTAAGAACCCAAGGGAGAATTTAAAGTATTTCTTCTAAAATTTGCTTCAGCAATGCAGAGGAGAGGGGCTTTTGCCATGGAGCACATCTTGATAACACTTTGTGACTTTAAATGTGCTTCTCAAAACATATGCAGATGAAACTTCCAGCAAGAAGTGATAGATAATGTGGTGGGTGTAAATTGAATAGTGAACAATTGTAATAAATTTACACTTACCACACCAATTACAAGCATCTTTTCAGTATGTTGTGAAGAAACATTGCTACTTAATTTAGAAGTGATTTAAATACAATTAAGTAGATTCAACTGGTTTGGTAGCAAAGTTCAGGAAATCTGCACACAAAAAGCAGTCAAATCACACAACTTGCTGACAGAGTGATTTTAGGTAACCTTATCTTGAGTCTATTGCTTCCTGCTCTGGGACACCTTATAAAATGTATCAGAGAGCACTGATAATCATAGGGCATTTATATATCCTGAGGAGACAGGTGCCTGTGCCTAAAATATCTGCAGTCCTTTGGGTAGTGTTAGTTTGTTCTAAAGTGACTGCGATGTTAGTTTTTACTAAAATACTAAGAACTATTGTCTAAAACAGTAGCAAGTGCTCAGGCTGGAGGAATCTAATAAAAATAGAAAAAAAAATACTGCTTTCAGCTTTCAGTTCTGGGGACCTGGGCATGATGAGATGATAAATATCTGAAATGCATGGTGACAATTTGCAGAGCTTCAGCACGGCTGCCTCATGCCCACTCATGAATGAATTGGGTAATGTGGGACCTGTTAGGTGATACCGTATCCCAGTGCTTGCTGGCTCCCACTCGCCATGTGAGTTGTAGTAATAAACACTGCAAGGAATGCTGCAGTTTTAACTCTGTTAAACTCCTGCGTTTTGCAAGCATTGGCCTGCCAAGCTGCCTTCCTTGAACTGCTGGTCCACCTGGGAAGTCCATGCCAGCTCCTCAGCTGTGTCTTGCATCCTAATAGACTGCTATTTTGCGCCAGATTTGCACCATTTGACTGGGTGTCTGTATGTGTAGTTTTATCACTTGAGATTTGTTTGCCACAGGAAACTCCCTCTGGAAAACGAAATACATTGGGCTCAGTTCACCTTGGCTGTAATACTAGGGGATTCAGACAGATTTGGCGGCCAGATTCCCCCGAAGCTGTTTGCAGCAGGCAGATGGAAAGTCCAGAGAAGTCTCTGGACCTCATTCAGCGCTGACCTGAATGATTGTTTTACATCAGGTGTAGCAGATCATTAAAAGGTTTTTAAGTGTTTCCAAGCTGCTCACCAATTTGTCACAGAGTTTGCGTGCAAAAGAAGTGTAAATTGCCTCCTGAAGAAAAGGAAAAATAATAATAAAAAAGTAGACAAGGGTCTGCTCACTTTTCACCTTCCTCTCCTTGCTTCTTTACTGCTGTCTTCCCCTTCTGCATGGCACTGTGTACATAGTCCCTTCACTTATCTCTCTAATTCCTCACAGTCTAAAACACTTCTGAGCTCTATTTCAATTCTGGCGTTCAGCATGAGATGTGAATCCCCATGATTTAAGCCAGGGTTGAATTTTGTCCCCACAGCATACCAGATTGCTTCTATGCACACATGGAATGCCAAAGAAGTGTACGGGTCTACTACTTTGTAGCTACTTTATTACTCATTTGGCATGAAATTTATACAGTTATTTATGTCACTGATGAATGTGGACCATTTTATAAATGTAATTCTGGGCAAAGTTGGGTGGCTTAGAGGATTGGAAGTGGAAGTACCTTCCCCACATGGATTATCAAATGAAACTCTAAAGAAGTCATTAAATCAGATTTAACCAAAATTTATTTGTGTAATGCTGTTGTAAAGATGGTGGTGTTCTCCTCCCAGGTCCCCATATACTGTCAGTGCTACAGTTCACTCTTATTAGCACCCTTCCGAGCTGTATAAGCTCCACAGACAGAGATTTAAGCAAGGATGGAGGCTGAAGTCTTTGTCCTGTCTTCAAATTATTGCAGGTTGATAAACAGCTTAGTCCTGCATCTGCTATTGCTGCCTTCTGTTTGCTGGGACTGTAAATCTGTCATCTTCCACAAGCATGGAGGTTTTATAAAAAACATTTAATTCTAGTCTCTCTCTCTATATATATATATGGGGGAGGGGGGGTGTATGTATATACATGTATATACATGTATATATACGTGTGTATATATATATCTTGTAGGGAAATTTGAGAGTTAATGGGGCTTTAGTCTGAGTGGGGATTAAAAAACTTTGACCCTGCTGGGATCTTTGTCCTAGATTTCAGCCTTGGCAGGTGGAAACCTCTGTAACCAGTTGACATTTTAGTGGCTAGCTTGTGAATCAAATATCTTGTTTTATGTTTTCCTTTTTGGTTTGGATGAGTTTATATGAGTTTCTGAAATATTTGGGAAAGTTGCATGAGCTTCACTGTGCCGCTGCACCTCTTTCAAGCCAAGGAAGCCTCATTGAGAAATCTCGCTTCAAAGGAAGAGAATGTGATTAAAATTACTGTTTCAGATGGCTTTTATTTCCAAATGTATGCATCACTCAGAAAATCTGAGTTGGTTCTGTTTTGTGGTATTTCTGATTTATTTTTACCAGTTAGATGGCTCTCGGTTTTCTGCACATACCGTACTTGTGTCCACTTTCTTCACACACAAAAAATTGGAGTGACCTCCAGTTTTATTTCAGTTTGAGAAAAAGAATGCAAAAAGATACTGGATCCCAGCCATTACAATGAAAAACATCTGTTAAAGCCTTTGCAAGCATAAATTTACCTTACCATGGGCATGAATATTAATTAAAATTTCAGATTCTTTTTTTCCTAGTTATTTTTTAAAGCTGCATTTCAGTTTCATAATCTGAAAGGCAGAATCCTGTAGCTCTTTGGTGCTGCTGTAAAGCAGAAATGACAAAGACATAGTCTAGGCAGAACCTGCTGGTGGTCCAGAGAGCTGGATGAGCATGAAGTGTTGGCTCCTTCACTCTTTTTCCCACTGTTTAATTACGTTAAATATTTTCCTACTAGTGTTTATCCATGTAAGCAGCTAAACAAAGCACTGTGGAGGTATTACAGAAACCCATATCAGAGAAGGAGTGGCTTATATGACTGTGAATGTGAAAGACAGTCTGAAGAAAACACTTTTTAAATTACTACTCATATTTCAACAAATCTACAATATCTAAGGAATGCAACAACTCCAGAGCTGCGAGGACACTGAATTCCTATGTCCAAGGTTAGTTTTGGCATTCTGGGTATTACTGCGTATTATGCAATCTTACTGGGATACTGATCTGCTTTGGGATCTCCGGTGGAGTCAGGACTTGCCCTTTTCTGAGTCATAGCAGTAGGCTGGAAGAGGCAGGAATGGTTACATCTGGGAGGGATGACAGTGTTCCTCTGTTCCTGGGAGGGAAGGCTCCTGTGGCAGGAGGCCCAGGGAGGCTAAACAGCCTTGCCAGGAGAGTCTTCTTGCTGTCTTCCCTCAAAAAATTTTCGATGAGGAACCAGGAAAACATTCTTTCCCACTATGATTCACGTAACACAGATTTCTTAAACATGGAACTTTTATATAATTGCACTAATGCAATTCCTCGCTGTGATTTATTTTAGGAGATTCCTGTAGATTTAGCAAGTAAAGGTAACTGTGGTGAATGAGTCCTCTGTATACTTCTTTCAAACTAAAAAAGTATCTGCTACAGAAAATTACGATCCTATTTCTTTAATCCTCCAAACCCGTATCTAATCTAAAGGCATAAATCACTTTCCAAGATATGGTAAATTGAATAGGTGCGTTATGCTGCCTCCAACATTTTGCTAATGAATCTGGTCATGGACTTAGTTAACAATGTTTGATAGAAATTGCAAATGATGCCTATTTTTATTGGAGTGAAGTAACATTTAAGCATAGGTAAAATAGATGATAAACTTGCAACACTAGCAAACTGAAAAACACATGGGAGGAGTGTGTGTGCCAATTCAAATACAGTTTTATTAAATGCACCTGATTTTAAGCTACTTTTTAGTTTTCCATTTAGCAGTTTAATGAGAACCAGTTATAACATGTTTTTTTCTGGGTTCAGAATTCAGCAAGCGACACAACTGACACACATATTGATTTAGACAGACAACATCAGAAAAATACAATGAAAGCCTTTACTTTACCTGTAAATACAGGATATCTATGCAACCCTCTAAACTGACCCATCCTTTACACAATCCTGCTGCAAACCTCTCGAGCAGAAGCTATCAGTGTTTCCCTGGGGCCATTTAACAGAAAGACTATATCATGAATTAAGGAGCTCAAGCTGCTGACTATAAGGACTCTGCTGTTGCCACTAAAGAATGGTACCTAGCAGTGTCCATTCTTGCATTAGCATCTGCAGCCATTGAAATGGCCACTTGCTCCTCAAGGCAGGGGAGCGATCTATTATGGACGCGATGCAGCGTCCTCTTTCAGCTGCTGCTGTGCTCAAGTGCCAGGTGCAAGAGATGTGCTCAGAAAGGGACTATAGAAGAGGGTAACGGTCATGTCGATTACAAACTGATAATAGCTCGCTCAGTATTTCCTGCCTATTCGGCTACTAGCTGTTTCAGTAATTATTTTCCTATTCTTTGTTTCTATTAAAATTGGGGACTGTTTCCCTCCTTTACAGCTCTAGCCTTCTATTGAAATCCTGGAAGTGTAACATATAGCATTAGTTTTAGTATGCATGATTAATGTAATCACAATCTTAGCTTTGCAAGGGGTCTATCTTATTGTTAACACTAGCTGTTAGATGACCTAAATTTTTTCCTCTCCTCTGTCCTCCATCCAGGTGGTAAAAAAAAAAAAAGTTAGATGTTTTTACTTTTTCACTGCTGTTATCTTTGTCATTTTGCTAAGTCTGGTATGAGGAAAGAATTGACTACAGGCCATTAACCATATTCTCAGTAACCGTAGAGTTTTGAGTTCTGCTTTCAGATGCACGAGGATGACAAGGGTCACAGAGCACCACACATCTTGTTAAATCAGCTACTGCCTCTGTATCTGCTGATTGATACTGTTTACAATACAGCAGCTCAGAATGATAGTCACAAGAGCCTGAAAACATCTTGATTTTTGTTGCTGTTTTTAGTTACAATTCTTCATCTGCTTTGTTCAGCTGATATATTGTGGTGATATGTATAAGTATCTCAAGGCAGAATGTAGGGAGGATGGGGCCAAACTCTTCTTGGGGTTGGCCACTGATAGGACAAGGGGTAATGGGTGCAAGTTCATAGAATCATAGAATGCTTAGGGTTGGAAGGGACCTCTAGAGATCATCTAGTCCAACCCCCCTGCATACGCAGGGACACCTAGAGCACGTGGCACAGGACTGCATCCAAGCGGGTTTTGAAGATCTCCAGAGAAGGAGACTCCACAACCTCTCTGGGCAGCCTGTTCCAGTGCTCTGTCACCCTCACTGTTAAGAAATTTTTCCTTAAGTTCCTATGGAATTTTTGATGTTTCAGTTTCCGGCCATTTCCTCTAGTCCTATCAGTGGCCACCACTGAAAAGAGACCATCCCCGTCCTCTGCACTCCCTCCCTTGAGGTATTTATATACACTCATTAGATCCCCTCTCAGCCTTCTCTTCTCCAGGCTGAACAGGCCCAGCTCCCTCAGCCTCTCCTCATAGGGCAGATGTTCCAGGCCCCTGATCATCCTTGTAGCCCTGCGCTGGACTCTCTCCAGCAGCTCCACATCCCTCTTGTACTGTGGAGCCCAGAACTGGACACAGTACTCCAGATGTGGCCTCACCAGGGCTGAGTAGAGGGGCAGGATCACCTCCCTCGACCTGCTGGAGACGCTCTTCTTAATGCAGCCCAGGATCCCATTGGCCTTCTTGGCCACGAGGGCACACTGCTGCCTCATGGTCAACTTGTCGTCCACCATGACACCCAGGTCTTTCTCCGCAGAGCTGCTCTCCACAAGCTCGGTCCCCAGCCTGTACTGGTGTCTGGGGTTATTCCTCCCCAGGTGCAGGACCTTGCACTTGGCCTTGTTGAATTGCATGAGGTTTTTCACCGCCCAGTTGAAACACAAGAAGTTCTACCTCCATGTGAGGAAGAACAACTTTACTGTGAGGGTGACAGAGCCCTGGAACAGGCTGCCCAAAGAGGTTGTGGAGTCTCCTTCTCTGGAGATCTTCAAAACCTGCCTGGATGCCGCCCTGTGCCACGTGCTCTAGGTGACCCTGCTGGAGCAGGGGGATTGGACTAGAAGATCTCAAGAGGTCCCTTCCAACCTCAACCATTCTGTGATTCTGTGATTTACCCCCTTTGTGTATGAAGTAATATAAGGATTGCTTTTTAAAGACAGGCAATGTACAAATGCTGAATTTTACTATATAGCACGCCTTTACCGATTTAAGAATTTTTGCCTTAAAAGAGAATTTCAAAAGTTAACCATGTTTTATTTAGCTTTCAAAAATGCAGATTCTGCTTTAAAAAATTATAGTGAAGCGAATTCCATGGCTGAAGATATACAAGTTAGTAAAAGAGACTATAAGGAACAAAGCCTGCAATCACCCTTTCTCCAAACATAAAAGAAAAAAAAAGTGAACTATTTGAAGATGCCAATTATGGAAGCTGGGATCAATATAGCATTAAAAATCAGCTAGGGCAAAATGCCAGATGATGACAGATTATCATACGAATTAGATCTCTGTTAGGAGGAACAATTATCACAACACCTGTTAGAGGCTTTCTGTTGTTATTTCAGAGAAAATCTCCTCTTATCAATGGACAAAACCCTCAATAATATTGACTGAAGGAAAAAAAAACCTCAGGCAGATTCCCCACTGTGGTAAAAGAGCTGCAGAGCGGCGCAGCAGATAAAATGCCCGCTGAAACATGGATGATTGCAGGTAGGTTGCCGTGAGATGACACCGATCCAATCATCTATAGCAGCCTGGCTAGAATCTGGGACGCCCCATAGTTACCCGCAAAGTTGGCTCCACTCATGGGCCAGGGCAATTTACTTGAGAGCTGCAAGAAGACTTCATCTGGCAACATTTATACATTGCCAGGGAAAGATTTGTGATGAGGATTAGAATCAGCCAGCAAATTAAGAGACGATGCAAATCGTCAAGAACACCTGGAATCAGGAATGATTCGCTCCCCTACAGATTCATTGGAGAGAAAAGGCAGGGTAATTTTGGTGGAAATGTTTGTGCCACTGGAATGGCTGAATTCAGGAATATACACAGCGCACACGCTGGCCTCCCTCCTCACACATGGGTGCTTGTTGGAGTCTTTCGGACCTTGGCAAGTCGAAGGCCAAGTGACACTGGGGATCTGAGGCTGGCTAATCTGTGTAATCCTACATTTCAGTGTCATTCAACCACGAACAACATTTTTTTGTGTGAATCGTTTGTCATTTTGATGAGCGTTATTAAATTTACTCTGACCTGGCAAAGGCTGAGTTGATCCAAAGCAAACGAAGAGGGGCTCCCCTTCCCACACCGTGCCCTCTCGGAGACCCGCCACGGCTCCTGGTGGGCACCTCCGCACCTGCCCGGGAGCGCTCGCTCATTCCCAGTTTGCTGTTGGCTGATTTTCATTTCCCGGGAAAAAGACAAGTGTATACAAGGATAATCAAAAATTAAAAATCTATAACTAAAACTATAATCACCCCTAGACAACACAGGGTGCTATATCCAGTAAGTTTTGAGTACAGCTACACTTTGGAGAACAGGAACTCTTGGGGAAGAGGAGGGCTTTAGACCTAGTTTAAAAGTTTAGACCTAGTTCAAAATGACTAGTTATAATGAGACTATACTATATCGTTCTGTTTTTTCCTAAACTTTTATCCTCATCCTACCTTTAGCCATGCTCAAAATGGCAGCCACAAAAATGGGAATGTTTTCTATTCCTTTTGCGAATACACCAATATACAAATGTTTAAGCTGTCATAATATTTCCTACTGCTTTGTGCTTTCACACCTTTGAGTGACTCCATATTCCCAGCCAATACAGTGATCTACATGAGTAAAAGAAACACTGTTTCAAGGCAAGGCACTTTATTGTAGGACAGATGCCAAAAGAAAGCAAGAAAGCACTTAGATTATTTTAATGGACCATGGTTATACTGATGCTTTCAACTTTGAGCTAATATATGGGGTATTATAAGCTAAGTCGTACAATTGTATGTACTCATATTTCCCCAAAAGAAAACATTTTAAACATTTTACAGGGTATAGCCTCTTTATGTTACCAGAGAAGGCTATTCACTCTCCAGTTCGCTTCTTGGTGATTTGTGGATATTTAAAATGAAAAACCCCAAATGGTTCTCAAAGCTGTCAGTGAGATCCACATCAGTGCACGTCTGTCAGTGCTGCCCACTTAGCTCGTGCTTCCTCCAGGTGATCTGCCAGTGGGTCAGAGCCACTTTGACAGCTCTATAATGAGTGCCAGGAGTGGTGACAGGCAATGCGAAAGTGCGCAACTCATCGACAGGGTCTCCAAGTACCCAGTGGGGCTTGAAACCCATGGTTGTGCAAGGGCAGGAGGGCTGCCTAACATAGGTAAGTCAGTCTTGCATGAAATGGGTCCTTTAGGCTGAAGACCCTGGGTGCCCATGCATTTATGCATCCCATTTATGGTTTGCCTGGCTACACAGGATGCACTGAACTCATTTTTTTGCAGCAGGCTATCAGACTTATCCATCTTCTTGCTACAACTAAGAGTTGTTAAGTGGCAATCTTTTAACATTCCTCTAACAAATCTTCTAACAAAGAAGATTCCATTTGGGATTTTCTCCTCATAAGTATGTGTCTACAGCACTACATGACATATTTTAAATAGAATAAAATTAACTTTATTGATTTTTACATATTCAGGCACTTTCTTTTACAAAGCACTTGATAGCTCTGCAAGGAACACAATGAAAAAGATCATCGTTTTTGATTTACACTATGCAAGTGCAGGGTTAACTATGGCTTATAGCAAGGCACTTCTAGGTTTGGAATTTATGAGTGCATGTCTACTAATCCGGTGCCTTGACTAAGCCCTCTGCTTTTGTGCAGTGAAATACGCAACCTGGAGTTTAAATTTGACACAGGTTTAGATTTTCTGCTTTACCACTGACTAAGGTTATTCATCAAGATTTCCACGCATTCAGTCTCAAATGATATTCAACATTGGTGTCATTTCAGATTTCCAGAATTAAAAACGGTAGACAGTTGTGAGTTCATCAAATCCTACGACTATGACACTAGGAGATAGCAGAAAAAGGGCTAGAAAGACTTGGTGTGTTCAGGAGACTTAGAACTGAGTGTTGACATAATTCGCCTCACATTTGGCTAAAAAAATCTGCAATGTTTTGTCTAGATACTATTATTGTTCCATACAGTCAAAATTCCTAGTCACTTTAGAGGGAACACTGAGAAATGGAGGTTTTCTTACTTGCTGGGCACTCAGCAGCTAACTTTAGCTAGCAGCTACTTGTTGAAACTGGGATCTTGTCTTGGTTGAGGAGATGATACAGCATAAGGTACATAAAATCCATCGAGAGATATGATGGCATTGCAGCCAAAGCATCTCAAGGTAGCAGACCTAAAGGTATAGAATAAGATAACATCTCATCATGGTCAAAGGAGGTAAGTCCTGTGCAGCATTCTCAAATCAGCCCCCTTGCCTACTCTTCAATGCATTTTCCTACATTTCCTTTTGCCACCCTCTTTCACAAACCAGTTCATCTACCTAAGCTAACAGAGACATCAATAATTCCTTTTCGGTGAGTTAAATCTCTCAGCTAATGGTCCTTGCCAAATAGAGGACATGCATGAGAGGAAGGCAGGAGAAGAGGAAGGGGTGGAGGGCCAGGCACTGAAGGTGGCAGAGGTGGGTGAGGAAAGCGGTGTCCCCTTCATGGGTGACACTGCAGCCTGCAGGGGTGCTGGCAGCAGCAAGGCACGATGTTCCGCACAGGTTCGTTGATCTGAAAAAAAAAAAAAGAAAAACTCCAGGACTATGTCGGGAATATTTATACTTTAGTAGTAACAGGTCTTTTGTCAAAAAGTGGAGTTATTTGGATCCGTGACAAAGAAAAAAAGGAAATTTTGATTAATCCTGCTGACAAGATGTGGGTGTTTATTTGACTGAGGGATATTTCTGTTTTTAAAGAGTAGTATGATACTCTTCTTGCTATGCTATGAATTAAGACAGTAATTTCTAACTCTTTTTGAAACTACCACATTCTGCTATTCACCTTCTGACTTAAAGATAGTCCCTGGAGGAGACTGGAGGGAGGAAACATGTGAACTGCATGATATATGTGCATACGGAACAGTGTAAATGTCTAGCTGACGCTCCACAAGTGTGATGCAGATGTTTCAAATCAAATACATGTCCCATGAACGTGTATTGGATCAGCCACAACCAGAGTGTGAAGTCCTGGACAGAGGAATCATACTGACATTCTTATGGTCTAGTCACCGCATCTTAAAAATTACATATATTATTTCAGGCACTTTTTTAAAACGCTTTGCTTTTTTCCTTACACCATTGGTTAGACACAAAGTGATTATGTGGGTTTTCTTTCCAGGCCCTAATTTTTAGCTATTAATGACACCTAAGGTAAAAAAGGTAAAAAAACACAGGATCTTAAGAGTTTAATTTGAGGGTTCCAGATTATACAGTTTTTTTTTTTTTTTGATAGACCTTATGGGTGAAAACAATGACTAGCTACTATGATAATCTGCACAGAAGACTTGTTGCCTTTTCTTAGAAGATACTCAGACATCAGTAGGCAAATGCTAAACCCCTTTCAATCCTGCCATGTACATACTGTGCATGATGCAATCCAAGGTATGGATTTATATCGGAGCTAATCTCAGGTCCCACTGAAGCACTGCTGGCAGCAGCTACATAGGAGAAGCGCTGGTGTCTCACTGCAGTGCTAAGCACCCTCCCCCTCTCAGCAGTGACTTTAAGCTATTTGGTGTTCTGCAGTCAAACCTCCAGCTGCAGTGCAGATGTAGCCTTAGATGGGCCTGCTTCATGTCCTGCTTCCCCTCTCCTGGCTGTGCTTTCTGTGGACAGTTAGCACAGCAGTGGGATCCTAACCAACTGCTCGTCCTTGGCATTTCCCTGGGTGCATCTGAGCTCACGCACTGGTGGGAAACCTGGAAGCACTTCAGAGAGCTCAGCGCTTCAGGCTGAGCATCTCAGCCCCAAAACATGGTGCGGAGCAGGTGCAGAGGGAGCAGGGAGGAGACTCCCGTCACTCTCTGCAGCAGGAAGAGTACCCTGGGACTCTTCCCCTTCCCCAGCATTTGCCTACGCAGGCTAGCTGGAGGAAACCTAGAGGCAGGAGGACCAAGGCAGGTGAAGAGCTGTTATGGGGACCATGGTAGCCAGCTATCTTAGTAAAGGGAGAAATGAAATACACGTATTTGAACTCACAGTGGCAAAACCCCTTTATGGGACTGTAACGTCAGTTGTGTTATTTTTTCAATACATGAAAACAACACAGCCGAGACTCAGCTCCTTCAGGTGGGAGCCAAGAGAAGCTGGGAGAGCACAGCTTGGGAGCTGAGCTGCTGGAGCGGCCGCTGCTGAGAGGCAGCCCTTGCCCGGCTTTCCCTGGTTCGGCACCACAGCTCCCTCCACCAGCTGTGCCCCCTGGGCAGGCCAGCACTGCCCTCTGCCCCCTCCTCATGCCACATGAGTACCTGCAAAGTTCAAGCCATTTTATGGAGGTCTCCAACGTCTTCCTCATTAGGGTAAGCATAACCAGGTCCCTGGACCAAGCCATACGACTCTATATATTGCAGGTTGGGTACTTGCCAAGGTACAAAAATCTAGTGCCAAGAAAGTGTTAAGTTACAGATAAATCCTTTGTGGATCTCAGTGATTCCAGGCCTCATTTGGAAGCGGAGAGGCCATGAGTGCTCTGTCCAGGCGCACATCCATCAGACAAATTACCAGAAGGAGGGGAAGGCAGCATTTGCAGAAAATATGGCTGCCGTGTTTTTCTGGGTCATAGGATTCAAACACTCCTTTGTGCATTTTAAATTAGTAGGAAAGCCCTAGCGCTTCCTTTTATGAGAAAGCTTTTCTGACAAGAGCGTTGCTGACCCATCCATGTGCAGCTACGAATAGTTGGACTGAATATTGCTGCCATGTACAGAATAGCTGATGACTCTTCTGTGTGCAGTAATCTTTAAATGAGCAGCAAAAGCCTGGGAAGAATAAAATAATTCCTCCAAGACATGCACTTAATCTCACTTTGAAATTAAATCACAAGCCCAATGAATGTGCTGACTAATGTTTATGAACAATCTGGCTAGGATAGGTGACCAGCTGGTCTAAGTTGGTCTTCATTTAACTGTATGACAGAGCAAAACTACTATGGCTGGAGTACTTAAAACTGATATTTCCCAGACATTTTCTTCTTCTTTCCCTGAACATACGCCTTTACTAATTAAGAAAGTCCAGCTTTATAGGTGGAGCGATACCAAAAAAAGTACCAATAAATTTTTTAAAGCTCTCTAAAACATTTTAATACCTTACTTCATGTGGTATGTACAGAGTTATGATGGTTTGTAAGGTATAAAGTTTTTTATTAGTGCTCCATTGGGAAGACAGTATAACTCAGTCATTGCTTAGCTACTCTCATTTAATACCCATCACCACAGCATTTGACTAGCATACTTATCACAAGTTGAAGTCAGTAAAATTTTTGACTCAGCAGCCCATTATGCATATATACACACTTACACGAAAAGAGAGTTAACTGCAGACTAATTTATGGAATTAGTGGTCAGTTATAAGACACAGCATAAACACACCAACTTTTCTTTAAATCATGCTATATTACTTCCCAAGCTTCTAAATTTCACAGTGTTTTCTAAAGAAGATGCACAGAACAAAAATTATAAAATCAAGTGACTTGTGCTTTAGCATCTTATTATTTACTTACTTGTAAGTGAATGGTACAAGTGATATAGAAGATATAAAATTAATTTGCTCCCTCTTCCTTCACTATCCCAGCATTTGGAGAGATTCAGTGCAAATAAGAAAAGCAGGATTACTAGGTTTCCCCTTACAAATTTCTTTACACACTTGTCATCAGCTGACAAACCTCAGTAGCAATAGCTCAGTCCCCAGCCTGAGCAATATGACACCGTGAATATGACACCAGTCACTTCTCAGGTCATCATTGCTCTGAATTTCCTTCTGACATAGGAGACCAAATCCGCAATGAGAAATGGGATGACTAGCAAAGTATCCAAAATGCTACATATATTCATCCAAAAGAGAAAAGAGACTAATCATCCTCTTTTATTTTATATGATACCAGTAGAGCATCAGGAGATTAACACAGTTTTCAGAGGAGAATGTCCTTTAAATTACTGAGATCTTGATATTTTATCATGGAACAAATGCTGTTGGCTGTAGTATAGTGTAGACTTTTCTTAGAATACAAAATCCTGGTATTCTGAGATAAACTTGAAGCCTAGTGTTCTTCTTGGTGGCATCAGCAGAACATAAATAAAAACTGGAAAAAAATAACAAAATAAATCTTGCCGAAAAGGAGCTGATTAGGTCCCCAGATATACAGGAATTTGTGAAACAAGGGTTGTTTTTTTAAGGCTTTGGACTTGTAAGCAGTAAAGACTTTTTTTGTGCTATTAAGATGCTAAAGAATTATTTAAAGTGTTCGACAACTCTAAGCCTGTATCACTTATATTTATAGAAGGCACACTGCTCAGTGCTAGGTGTGGCACAGAAATAGATTTTCTTGCCTGTGAACATTTGCTGAGCCTACAGTAGAACAAACAAAAGATCTTCTGGAAATGTTTTTATGGAAATGTGAGAAACGCCTGCTGGTTGCATCATTTACCTGAAAAGTAGAACAGATTAAAAATTGCTTTCTTGTGTAATATGAGGAGGGAAATGGAAAATACCTTGGAAAAATGTGATAAGCACTGGAACTATGGAATCAGTTTTGCTTTTGTTCAATGTTTAATTATTTATGCAAAATAGAATAGTTCCAATAAGAGAGTAAAAACTTGGCAACAGAGAATAAGACTGTATTCCTTGCCGTCTTTTTGAAAATTTATCCACAGCTGGCTAAAGTCCATATCTATGAAAATTTCATGAGTTGTCAAAAATTCACCACCCTCATGCAGCTCTGATAGATCAGCTGGGTGGTGAGTGCTCCTTTCCAAGGCTGCAACTTAGACACAGGTCTTCTCTGGAATAATTTGGTATTTACTAGACTTGAAAAAGGGGCATGTATCAGCATTTTGGCCATAAAATAGGAAAATAAGGAAGCAATAACCTGACTGAAATGCAGAGGGTTACAGATTCTGAGAGAGGCGGGAATAAACACGCAAACCAAGTATGTAGATAAATAAGGTCTATAGGAGTCAAAGAAGACTAGAATGGATTAACAGTAGAGGATAATTTTAAAAGTGGAAAAGCTATAAACATTCTGCCTCTTTCTAGGAAATAAATAACCATTACAATTTATGTCTATTCTTTGTCTTTTAGTAGCAGGCCTGCATATTACTGGTCTTCATTTCTCTCAAGCCAGGAACCCTCAGCAGCTATGAACCTCATTTGAGAAATGTCAGTGTGTCATCAGTTTTTCAGCTTCCCTCTTTAAAAATGGACAAAAATGCAAGCAGACATTACTAAAAAAGTTGAAACCACATAAATTCTCAGGTCAATGGCTCAGCCAGAATGACGTTAATCTGAGAAACTTGAATTCAGTGCACTCTTGTGTATCCACAGCTATAGTCTTAACCTTGTATGTGACCTATACCTTATTAAATGATACCTTAATTTAAGGACTTCTAAGTGCTTTGAATACTTGATCATTGAATCTAACTTTTCTTTTAACTTCTTTTAACTTCATTTTTAAAAAAACATCAAAGTACAAAATATATTTCAAAGAACCACTTCTTCATCAGCAGTTAATAGCCCAGTTCTGCTGCACATAACACAGAAAAAATCCTCTTGGAAGTGAGTGTCTGAGTTCCTTTATATAAGTTTAGAATTACTCTCCTAGAGAGTATATGACTCAAATTAAATTGCTACAGCAGCTAGGTTTCAGGGTTATTACTGGGTTACCTGCCTGGCTAGGTGGATCTATCAAATCCATATGGTCTGTAAAGCTGAAGGAAGCCAGGATAGATTTGGGAGACAACTCGAGGTAAGGAAGGAAATTTAGGTGCTACTGTGGTGATTTAGATTCTATGAAAAAAAAAAAAAAAAAAAGCCCTGGACATAGATTTCTAGAAAATTTCACACTATGTAGATATGACTGCACATCCTATATATTCCTATGGAAATGTCTGCAGCAAGACAACTATTTCCCATTGCTTAACAAAGAGCAGTACAGGAGCTCATCCTCCAGCCAGCCTGGGAGCTGCAGCTTATCATACCTTTAACTAAGGGTACAGAGGCCCTTGAAAGGGGTAGACAGGTACCCAGGTGTGTTCTCTCCATGGACACAAACATCACATAGGGAAGCAGGGTATAACTGGAATTTGCAATGTATTCAGCAAGTAATTGCAGCCTACCAGGAGATACAACTATGCTATTAATGTCTGTACCTACCTGTTCTCCATGTCTGCTGGAAATCACCTCTCCCCAAGTTCATTACTTGAATATAAGGTTATAATGAAGAACCATAATGAATGGTTAATTAGTTTTTAATTCGGCACACTAGTCCAAGCCAGTGACGCAAATAAGCTTGCTCAAAGGTACTGGACTGTGAGTTGGGCATGGGTTGTAGCTTTCATAGTTGCAGGTGGCCACCTAGGGCACCTGCCTATGCTGCCAGCTCCCTCCCTTCCCTTGGGAATGCCTGAGGGGAGGACACAGTTTCATCCCTCCTTCCAGGCAGTAATTCCTAGGGTAAAAAACACACTCCTCTGTAGGTCTTTGCTAGACAACTTCATGGGTTCCCAGCGTGTTTCACTCAGCAAGTTATATTTATTTCACACCATAGTATAAAAGCCATGCTTAAAATATATGGGAGATATTCACCTCTACTGTAGGTAGAGAATAAATTCAAGTAGCAGATGAACAAAAGCAGTGTTATGTAATCATTTAAAAAATTATAATCTTTGTTAACTTTTTCATACCTCTGTGAAGGCTAAAACCCTGTTGAAAGAAGTTTACACGAGTGTTATTTCCTAGAAAAACATGAGGCCAGTATGAATATCTGAATGCTATTTTTCCTATATTTGCATAGCAGTATAAGTATTTCAAAAAAAAAAACATATGCCCACTGTAGAACTACTTCCAAGTGACTGCATTTGAAACTACTGTTTTCATAAGGACCAAGTCTCAGTTTGGTTACTTCTCCAAAGCCTGATACTACTTTGGGAAGACTGTATAGGATAAACACTCTCAATCAGATGCATTAGCTGCCATCTTAATGGTAAATCAGTTTGATAATATCAGATCAAATTGGTTGGTAATATCAGATGCTCTAAAGCAGAAATCACCAAGGAAGCATTTCCATTGTAGCAATTGTATCAGTTGTGAATTTGCATGACAAGTACTTTCCAAGTCTTACAGTTATTTTTGTGATATACTTGTCTTTTTGGCTTGCGCTTTTTAGTTTGCTTGGATTGATTGTGGTAATGCTTTTGCTGAAGTTAATTGCAGACTGGGTCTTGTGCTGCACAATATTGGACTACTTTGTTTTTTGACTTTGTGGAAACATGCATCTCCTGTTCCACTTCATTGGCAGCTTCCTCAATTTGAGCACTTGTCTTCTCAGGCATATAAATTGCTGTCCTTGTCTTATGAACACGGTGACATGAATATCCCTGGAGGACTAAGGAGAAGCTTAAATATTAAAATGTCTCTTCCTTGGAGCTGAAAGGCACTTTTGTCATTCATTTACTTGTTGTTGTGGTGTATATGTGGTACAAAGAAGATTTAATAAAGATTGCAAGATGCAGAATGCACATGAATTTTTCTATTCATATACAATGAAATATTTCAACTCTTAGTATGAGTTTAGTGTCGAATCAGAGGTTAAAGATGATCTATTATCCACAAATCCACAGCAAAAGACATATTTCTGCTTAAGAAAACAGCTTTTAGTATGCTTGTAGCAGGCTATTTTTACACTGACAGTCCATTATTTGCTAAGTTGAATAACCTGAGAATTACCATATTCACAGGTAATTTTCCATTTAACCTTTTTTTCTGTGAAGAAGCAAAGATCTGATTTTGTTTTATTTAATTACTTCATACGCAGAAAATAGTTCTGAATGTTCAAATTACTAAATCATAAGCCTTCATTATTTTCTAAAAAAAGATGAAAGTTATCGAGACACCTATAATACTGTATAGTTTATACTGTTGTATATTGACTCCACATTTGTACATGAGATTCAGTTTCTTTCCTCATGTTTCCTTCTTGTGTCTTTTTTTTTTTTTTTCCCCCAACCCTAGAAGAAATGTCTTGTCCCTGAATCTGTGGTTTCATCTGGTGTCTTATTGGGTACAGATATATTTATTTTCTCTGGGCTTTGCATCAAGACAGTCTCCTCTTTACAAACTGTAATCTCTAGAGAGAGACTGCAAATTAAGGAGGAGTTTAAGTGAAGAGTTGAGCAAAAGTGGACAGCAAGTTATTCTCCTATGAGAAGGAAGATCAAACTGCTGTCGAACTGCTGCCTTATGTTGAACACTATCAATGGTGTCCCTCTCACTGGCAAATAAGAAAAATTGTGAAAGAAGGCTACAAGAACCACATTCTTTTTCCGAAAAGCATATCAAAGATGTAAAAAAAAAAAAAAATCTTTTGGATTTTAAGTATCTATCTAAGCAAAGCAATTCAATTTGCCTTGCTGAATGCAACAACTGATCAGAATTGAGTAAGATTTAATTTTCTTCAGCAAAGCAAGCGATAGCTAAGCCAGCTATATAACTAAGCAAGCAATACTAAAGAAGTTGAACTTAAATGTTTTGCTTACTGCATGTGTTTGCTGAAAGTATGTATCTATCATCTTGCCTGAAAGCTCAAAGGATGAATTGTGCTTTTGTAGATCCTAGGTCACCTTTGTGACCTGGCTGGTATAATGCTGCTGGGTGACCTCTCATACCCTAACCAGGATCTGTCCTCAACCTCCATTTCTCACATTGCCACAAAGCAGTTACATGAAAACTCTTCTTCTTCACCTTCCAGTTCTCTCTGGCAAGAAACCAAACAAAATTCTTAAAGACTTATCATATTTATACAATTTGAAGCCAAACAACTATCCTGTGTATCACAGTCTTCCCAGCTTCTTCTGCACTGAACGTAGTAAATTGCATAGAATAAAGCAGAATCTGAGACTGTATAAAGCACTTCTCCCCAAAGGTGCCACTCATGTTCTTTGTGATATGAGGAGATGACGATTCATTATTTTCTTGGTAAGAGTCTCAGTAGTTTATTACTTCATCTCAAAATGTGTGTAAAAAATGTGTGTACCTCCTTGCCGATTTGAATGTCTTCAGGTTCAGTCTTCAGCATTGTCCCCAGCTACACTAGGAAAATAAAGGAGCTCTTTCTTCCTGGCCAACTTTGGATAAAAACATGGCCAGTACCTTTTTAGCCTTCTTTTTAATGAACTAAGCAGATTCTCTTAAATTTCTCCCTGCAAGCCATTTTCTCTGATTCTTAATTTACTTACACAACTTTCTCAGCATGTATATGTCCTTTCTGAAAAGACCACCTTCCAGGCACTTACTCAAATTTTACTACAATTAGTAATAATTATGGATGCATGATTTCACCAGTGTTCTGAGTGTTTCTTGCTTTGGGTGCTCAACCTGAGAGTCTGCAAGGAGGCTTGAGCTTATGAAAATAGTTGCTTCTGCTTTTGAAAGATGTGAACCACTGACATATAGCTTCACAGAAATATAGTTACCTCTGCTACTGACAGTAGCAATCAAAAAGTACCTTTTTGGCATAAGCAACAAAGGACCAGGGAAGAAACAGATATTTTGGCTATACATATATTTCAGGGCAAATAATGGTTCCTCGTAAAGATCCCATGGTACTTTTCATATCCACAGAGACCAGACTTTATTTTTTAAGCCTGCATCTCAAAGACCCGAACACAGCAATCATGGATGCGTGTAATTTTTTTTCCCTCCTCCTGCTTGATCCCAGATTTAAATCATAATGCGGAACTTGTGACGTCACTCTCAATCATTTCCACATGGCTTCACTTGTAGGATCAAAAAGAAGGTGCAACTTTCTTGTGCCAGCCAGAAAGATGATTTGGTGGATAGCAAGATAATTCAAAGGAATCCCCAGTAATGACAAGAAGACTTCAAGGAAGCCTGAAGGTAGAGTACCATTCTTTTTCAATAAATATTTGTTCTGCCTCAAACTTGCCGCATTAGTAGAGGTTTTTCTTTTTTAACAGGGACTGTGCTGGTAAGGAGATGCCAAGACTTTGGTTTTGGAGGGAATCAAATGCTTTTGGTTCTCTCAGAAATTCATCCCTGAATTTAAAATTCACAGAATGAATTCTAGAAAATTAGCCTTAGTTGCAAGCCGAGTAAGAGAGTAGCACGTTGGGTTACCCAGCCTCACACTTCCATTTTCTCTGGTACATTAGTTTTCTAAAGGTAGCATCTTGGCTCTGATCAAGTGAAAGGGCAAAGGTTACCGAGTGTGAGGCTGTGGCTGCTGAAAAAGAGAACAACCCTTACAATGGTGGGGAAAGACAGGCCACCAGCGCTAAGCACGCAGCGATGGGGGAAACCGGCAATGGACTGCGCAGGGGATGGCGTTTTCTGAGAAACCAGGAAATGAGCTCAAGTATTTTTTTTTTTTTGTATTTACAGTCTAAGAATTACAAACGTGACAGAAGATATTTGATACTAAGATGAGGAAATACATGTCAGGACGTTTGGTTATAAGTCTTTGTCTTTCGACCAGCGGCTTTTGTTCAAAGAAGCAACAATGGAAAAGAGGGGATTTGGGGAAAAAAAAAAAACCCTGCTGCTGCAGCATTTCCCAAACTATTTTTTTCCCGTGCCCCCCATGCAACCAACTCCACCATTCGTGACCC
Source organism: Tinamus guttatus (assembly GCF_059628265.1). NCBI lineage: Eukaryota > Metazoa > Chordata > Aves > Tinamiformes > Tinamidae > Tinamus > Tinamus guttatus. The sequence continues at coordinate 298,986 of NW_028288877.1, read as the reverse complement.
TTCTCTTCCCCTTTCCTCCCAAACTCATCCAGCATATAACATCCAATATTACAGCCATGCATCTCTGCTTGCAGCACTGTCAGTACCTCTTGCACTCCCCCCTTCTTTCCCAGACAGCGCATCTTAGTTTGGGAACTGCTCTTTCCACTGGATCTCGGTTCCTGACAATCTATCTGCCAAATACTTCGATGAAAAGGGAGCTGTTCCCCAGAGACAGTGATTCTAATTCTGCTGTGTGGCATGAGAGTGAATTCAGAGCAATTTCCTTGGCCATATACCAGTGTTGTCATGCTGGACCTGTCCCTAAATCTATAAATCTGAGAAACTCTCTACAAAGTACTTTGGAAGTGCAATATCTCGCTCTTCTGGCCCTGAGGTTAGCTTTGCTGTTCGGTTAGCAAAATGTATCTATGTTCCTTTCTATTCTGCTGCAGCTGTGATATGTTCTCCCCGTTCTGCTTTGCCTCTATCCTTTATTAATTCAGATATTTTTCCTTCATGTTACATTAGTTCTATGTCTTAAGGAATTTAGTTAGACACTACTTGCGGGGGCAAAGCCAACATTTTCGCTGTGCTTTCTAGAAATCACAGTCATGAATTGTGTAACACTTTTATATCAGGGTCTTCCCCCAAACTAGTTCTTGTCCCTGACTTTCACTTATGCTAGATTTCTGGCTTGCCAGAGACATTGATTTCCTTGCTGGAATAAGTGATTGCAAATCTCTTGGAAGCCAACTGCTAATCTCTGAGAAGGCGGAGGGGACAGCAATGCTCGGCCCTCAAGAAAAACAGGACAATTTTTTATCTGTGCAAATACAAATATCCATGCCTCATTTGTCTCTGCCCCCAAACACCAGGTAGTTAAAACAAATAGACAATTTCATGAAATTCTGCTCTTTTGCTCAAAGATTGTCTGAATTACTCTAAAGCCACTTCCTCTGTAAACCAGTGTATCATTCTCCCATCCAGGTTGTTATTTCAAGGTTAAATTATAGGCATTCAAAACATGAAGAGCAATAGCAAAAGGGTCTGGAGAGAGTAGGAAAGTAAGATGAAAAAATTAAAGTTGTGATTGCAGCAGTAACATTAGACACATGACATTTGCCTAGCCTGTGCTCATTCCATCAGTGCAGGAATTTAACCTGCCTGGGGTATAAATGGGGAACGACTGGGGTTCCTCCCACCAAAGTGTGTTTTAAGATCTGTTTAACTTCCTTGCCACACACACAAGTTGGGAAAAATTGCTTGGTGTCATGTGGCCTTTCTTACCTAGGGCACTGCACAGCTTCCCATTTGTGGCAATAGGTCAATTAGGATTACGTGGGGAGATGATTTGGTCTGAAAGCCGAGAGCTGCTGCTATTTGTTGGGGGTAGGTCCGTCACGAACGAAGCGTGTCCGCAGCTCCAACCCCAGGCACCCAGGAGAGTTTCCAGCGTGTCTTTCCCACTGTAGCATTGACTGTGCTTATCTCGGTGTGCACACCCTGCACGGGTTGTGTGCACACCTGGCACTAGTTGTGTGTACAGCCAGGAGTGTTTCAGATCTGCTCACCTTCCCCAACAGCAAGGATGCAGATGGGCTCAGCAAAGACCATAGAGGAGATGCCCATCAGTGTCCCTGTCAGGCCACTACTTGAACTTGCAGTGTGATGTAGGTGATTTCTAAATCTGTTTCCAAGCCTGCTTGGAATACTAAAAAAAAAAAAAAAAGGACCTTGACAGAACTGCACAGAAATATGGTCTGTTGAAACACCACAGCAGTTTTCTACTTTCAGGAAAGGTTTTGTAATGTGTTTGAATTTGCCACCTTGCTATCTTTGGCTGTAATTACTAATCCTTCAATGTCCTTAACAGGTGTCCTTGATATTATGAATTAGCTAATATTTTTGGAAGGTTTTAATTTTTATTCATGATTACACAATGAATAGAGCATGAGATATTTTTCATGTCAGTATGATTAAAATGCTTAATCCCCCTCAAAGAAATTTGCAGTGATTTACACTACTGTTAAAATTCAGGTTTAAGGTTTAGGAGAATAAAAAAAAAAAAAAAGAGGCAGCAAATTTTCCAACAGGATATTCTACTTTTCAGAAACATTGGGACAGATTCTCTTGTGTTTCTTATTTCTCTGTGCCAGTATTGGGAAAACTGTGGTGCTGGGGGTTCTCTAATTTTGCTGGGGTTTGTGTCAGAAGGTAAGAAACAGATCTGAGGCGGCTCAGGCAGCAGTGGAGGGCCCCTTCTTGGCTTTAGGGACAATTGAGGGACTGCATATGTTCAGGAAAGGTCAGAGTGGTCCAGTTCTCACACAGTGGACAACAACAACCGAGGCTTAAATCAGGTTAGGAAATAGAGCACTGATTTGCAAAAATATCTGAAGTAAACTGTGATGAAATGAAAAAAAAAAAATCTTAATATCTTATGATAAGAGATAATTCTGCTATTCTGCTGAATGTTAAGAAGGGCCAGTCCAGGACGGAGAGATAGAATGATCATAGACTGAGTTTTGAATTATATTCCACAGTCTGCGCTGTTTCTGATCATCTTTGAATTTTTTGAAGGAATGATCATTATAACTGTATTTAGTCTGTTTTCAAAACAGACTGCAAAACAGCCATTGTGCATGCACCTTCTGTTTTTATAACTTCTATGCTTTGATATTGTAATTGATGCAAGTGGGTGCAATTAAATCTTTATTTGGAAACCTGAACCAAAGCAAGTCATTCAGAAAAAAAAAGCCACCAAAGTACTTTGACTCTAAATTCTCACACATATTTGCACTTACAATCAAAGCTTTTGTTCTGTTAAACTAACAAGGGCTGTTTAGCATAAGAAAGAGTTAACACAAGCTACTTTAGGTTGTGCTAATTTCAAGGGTAACGCTAGTATTGGAAAAACCTACACAAAGCTAGGCTGTCTCCATTAAAAATGATTGGTTTTAGTTTTAATAAGTAATTGACCACAAGCAGAAATGCTTGTTCCTGAAAAGGACTAACAGTATATCAAAAAACACTCTAATTTGATCAAATGCCTCTCTCTTCATTTTCCTATTAATGAAAGAGTATAAGTGAACAGATCAGATCTCTAGCTTAAACTACTTCTAAAATAGCTAATAAACTCCATTACTTTATCTTGGTGGGGTTTTTTTATTTATTATTTCTGAAGATGAGACCAACAGTGTGAAATCTGTAGATTAGTAAGTTGTTTATTAACATGTCTTTATTACTAGTCTTGTGACATGGGTACTGATCAATTATTATATTACTGTACATGATTCAGGTACTACTGATCTCTTAAGATTTACATACAGATTAATATTCATGAAAGAATATTTTGGAAAAGGACAAGCTTGATTCATTGCAGTGGAATATTCTGTCTTCTCAGTCCAATACAGGGTAAAAGCACAAAGCCAAGTTAAGGCTGCCAGCTGCTTCTAGAAAGATTACAGAGTCAAAGTTTTTTACTTTTGCTCAAAAACAGTGGTCTAGCTCTCAGCTGAAAAAGATTTTTTTAAATGCAGGAAAAGACAAAAAAAAAAAAAGGCAAAGACAACTTTTCTTCTCAGACATTTTGGGTACACCATTTTACCATAAAGCAAGTCATAATAACGAGGCAGGTCATGATGTGTAGGCAGGTTTAAAAACCCTCACTTGCATTTACCTGCAAGATACCATATTGGCCTCTGGGGACACAAAGAAAGGGGACTTCAAAGGGCACCCTTGGACAGAAAGTGTCTCCAGCACAAGCCAAGATTATTTATGGTGCTCCTGTGTCAGAATATCTTCATGACGACCAAGGTCGGTCTCCTCAAATCTCCCAGGCAACTATGGCCAAGACAATAATCACAGTTTGAGTCTGCTTGAGGCAGACCATGAGGCAAATGAACTCATCTCCAATAAAAAAAATCCTTATTGTTCATGAGAGCGGTTTAAATAGCATCTGGGATAGTGTCTAATAAAAGTACTTGTCTTCTGATGATTCTCTCTTGAGGTAATTCAGTATCTCCATGACAAGCCTGATTTTCTTTAGCAGGACAATTACCCATTACTAGAGTACTTTCTGTCACTATACCCCTGCTTCAGCAGAGAGAGTGTAAAGTTTCTCCAGGCTGTCTTGCCTGCAGTGTGAGTGAGTTCCAAGATGGTATTTTCAGACCAGTTGAAGGCCATTTAAGGTATGACTGCCTCTAAAAGTAGTCCTTTTATCCTTCTCTCCCTTGGTTATATAGTTCTGTCCCATTTCTTGTGTCAGCACTCACAAGTCCATAACCAAAAAATAAAGGAAGAAAAAAAGTCAGCTAATGTTTATGAAAAGAAGTCAGCAGGAAGAAGAACCTGGAGAAGAGAGGCAGGGGAAAGTTTTTTTCTTTTGAAAATCTAGTTTACATCAAATATGAACCTGCATTCAAAAGCTGCATAGGAACAAAGCTGATTGATAGATACCTGTCTGGAGCTGGAAGCTGGAACTGCATGTCAGACTATTGCCTTTACTGCAAATCTTTTGCAAATTCTGTTTTTTTTTTTTTAGTATAAAAGAAGTGACTCTCTTATATTATACAATTTGAAGAAAATGTTAGGAAGGCTTGGTTTTAATCATGTACGAAATGCAAGCAAATTTTGAAAGTACCAGAACTACTTGCAAAATGGCATTTCTGTCCTCTTTTTAGAACTATGTACAGCCTTGGAAGCAGAATAAGACAGCTATAAAAAATATTCCAAATTCCAATTTACCTATGATTGTACAGAAGCAAGAATGACTCTGCTTTTTATGCTACCCTAGCTAAGACTTTTCATGATTCTACATTCCCACTGATGACAAAGAAGGAAGAGAAAAAGTGTTTTTCTTCCCTACAACCAGATGTGGACCTTAGATAAAAACAAAATAAGACAGTCAGACAAATATTACAACTTCATGCCACCAACCATTTAAATTTCTGCTTCATTGACACAAACTTGGAAATGATTCAGTGCCCTAAATTACCATTGAGAGTAAACAATAATTATGTTTGCCATAAGAGGAAGATTTGGGTAAGCGTCAGCCTAAGGAGTGCAGAAGGGACTATCTGTTATGAGTTTTGCTTTGCTTCTGCATTAGGCTTTGCTTTGGCAGAAAGTAATGGAAGGGCTGAAGGGCTACTCAGACCCATGACAGAGACCTCTGTTCACACCCCAGGCCTTTCATAAATGCAGCCAGCAGGCTCAACAGCTTAATGTCCTTTATCAGACACACTGCCTTTACCAAAACCTCCCCAAAATGCATCATACACTACTAGAATCCCCTTCCCCCAATTACCCTCCTAGAACTTCTCCCCACTACAAATTTTTCAATTTTCCAAACTCTCCAATTTTTTGCAGCCTCTTCTCTACCAAGACAGCTGCCCAACTTCCCTGTTGACTCCCCTCAACTTCTTTTGCTCTCTCAGAATTCAAGTAGTGTCATCTTGTTCTCCAAGGCACCATCATATTTTCCATCATTTCTCCCCCAGATTTTCTGCTACTACTAGATTTTCTTACTGACACAAGAAGTGAGCAACAGAAGTTTCAAGAGGTGAACTAGAGATTTTGGCAGTGGAATGCCCTTCATTTATGTCTGTCAACAATAATTTAGCTTTAGAAATACATGTATAATTCTATATACTGATATCTATACATGTCTATACATACTCATTTAGGGCTGGATCTTGGCACTGAAGCCATTCACATGCATAGGAGAAGGTACCAATTGCACCTCAGACAATACCAGGAAAATTTGTCTCTAAAAACACATTCTCCCACTATATGGGAAGAATGAATGCCACCTTAGCACTATTTTTATCAGCTAGAGCTGATTCTGACCTTCTGTATATATCTACCTGAGGAATTACGGCTACTTGATGGTTTAATGTCAAGAGGTTCTTAAGTGAGACAGCCACCCATCCCAGCTGCCTTTAGTCTGCCTGTATAGTTGTAGGTGCTTAAGTGAGAAGCCAAGGCCCAGGGGTTAATTACCTTAGCAGGTGCACTCTGAAGTTAATTGCATATAAGAAGTGGCCTAACCATATTTGCCATTTTTCTTAAAGGTGACAGAAGAAGAAGGTCAGAACAGTCCCTGCTACCATATAAAAGAGCTCTGCGGAGCTTTTACTGCAAATGTAGCTGGTCCTTCCGCTCCCAAACATTCTCAGTGTTATGTTTGAGACAAGATCACAAAGGGGTTAATTCAAATATTTTCTCCAAGTGTTTTGGGATTTGCTTGATGCTTTGTTGTTATAAAAATAAAAGGGCAACAGGGGCTAGTGGTTCCTTGACTTGCTAGGAAAAAATGAATCTGTATGTTAAACTATGTGTATTCCCACGCTCTAACCAGAAAAACATCATGAACATAGTTACATAGTTATTTTTTTAGGCAAGTGGTACCTTGACTATGTGCAGCATTAAAGGCATACTCAAAGAGGGAAATGGTAAGGTTGAACCTCCATAATAAAGATTTTACTGAGTTTGGTGAATTTAATATAACAGTCATTCAAGTCCCTCATTCTCTGTCACTGCAGCTTTTTCAAGCTGGAAGTTTTGAGACACTGAGGACAAAGATTAGCCGTATATAAGAGGGTGGACCTTGAAGATAACCACTGGTCCCCAGTTTACTAAAAATTAGCACTAAAAGCCTGTGAGACATCCTAGATTCTAAGATGCTGGCATTTTTTCAATTTTTGTTAAGTATTGCATGGTTTACCTCAAAATCTTACTGTAATGAAATTGAACTCTGTCCAAAAATGTGAAGTCAGCATAAGTTCTGAGAGCACATTGCTTGGTGAGTTCTCACACTTTCAAGCCTTATAGACTCCATACACACTCTCCCCTTAGCACTTTCTCTACTGAACCTGGGATCACCTACCTTGTGCTGGCTGGTTTACATCTGTTGATTTTCCTGCCTTTATTTGTGTCTATTTTCCAAATGTCTGGTGTGTTGAGCTCTTCCCAGACTCACTGATCACTTGTTTACTGTGCTGGAGTTGGAATTCTTGGCCAACTGGCAGCCGAGAAGAGAAGAACCACAGTTCTCAGTGCATTAAATCGTCATATTAGGCTGTAGCTTGGAAAAACTTTTGCTGGCTGTGTTTTCTTTTTCCCTAAACATGACATGACAAATATGTGGGGTTTTCATTTGTTGTTTTTTTGTCTTCCTCTTTTTATTTTGGGATATTTAAAAAAAAAAAAAAAAAAAAAAGTTAAGTAGGACAAATTTAACCAGGTCTCCTGCCAGGGTGGGAAATTTGACCTTTTTTATTATTGCAATGGTCTTGTTTGGTACTAAATTACTATGCAACCACTAATAAGGGAGCTACTTTAGAAGAAACAGTAATTGAAGAGAAAAACTATATTGGGATGGGATGTAAGTAAAGCAACACAAATTTGGGACTGATGAGCATTGCAAGCATTAATCTTTTTCTGGGGTGAGTGATAGTGATGACAACAATCTGACAAATTGTAAAGCCCTGTGATAAATTGAGTCAATTATGAACTTTTGTCTGCCTCACCTGCACTCTACCCACTCTTCTAGTTATCCCTCAGGGGTACTACTTGTAGTATTGCAGTCCTGAGATAAATTGTAGTTGGGTTTGACTTCCATACCATCCAATTCTGTTTCAGGAAAGTTGGAGGAGGACAAGAAAGTTTTCTTTAAAACTCTGCAATGACTAGAAAAAAACAGGTAATCATGAGTTCTTAACTGCACACTTAAAATATTTCTAAAGCAGTTCTTTTGTATCTATCATATGGATGGATTCATACTGGTGAAGTAAATGCTTATTTCAAAATACATTTAGTTGCTGGAGAAAATATGAAAAAAAATGTTCTGGGACATTTGAACTAGCAGGCCAGTCTAGGAAACAGAATCCTGCCCTTTCCTGTGCTCTCTCTGTTTGTGACCCACTGAATCTTTTTGCAGCGCAACCTTATCACAATTTAACACAGAGTGGTCATTGTTAGAATATCATGTTTGGGGGAATGGTTTTGAAGAATGGTTTTAGGTGAAAGTTACAGTTTTTAACTGCCACCCAAACACCTCAGAGTTTACTAGGTATACTCTAAGAGCCCAGAGAAGCAATTCAGGGCCTAAGGTGGAGCAATATCAAACTCCTGAATTTTGCTTGGTGTTCGTCAGAGTCTTTCAGCACAGAGAAATGCATCAAGGTGTCTGGGCAGTGCTTTTGAAAAGCCATGAGTCTGATGAACTTAGGCACATCCAGGTTAGGAAACTGCTGAGCAGGTGTTTGCTCAGGCGATAATGTTGCATTTAACCCCCAAATTTTGCATGAGCCCCTGTCTGGATTTAGAATGCCTACATATGGGAAAAAAAAAAAAAAAAGGTAAAATTAACTGCTGACTTCACTACATCAGAGCTGTATCCTCAATACTTTTGATCAGACCATTTTTACTTAGGCTCCTAAATATGGATTTATGAGCCAACATATTAAAACCTCAGCTGAAGTTCTTAAAGGAATTCACCTCTCTTACACTATATGGGATGGGGCCCAAGAACTACCCGTGGTTAAATTCTAATAAGAAAGTGAGAAGAGGTGCACCCCATTAAATCATGGGTATGCCAGGCATCTCCAATAAGAGCAAATAGTAGGTGCCAGGAGTACAGAAAAAAATGAGAAGCATAAAATGATACTTGTCCTGAATCTTGCCCAGGCAATTCAGGGATCTTCTGCAGTGGAAATGCATTTGTACTTAATTGCAGAGAATAGATTTTCTTTTTTCAACTTGCCCAAACACTTGAGTGCATGCAAATTTTTGCCCTCCACAGTATCCTGTGGCAAGGAGCTCCCCAGCTTTACCAAGCAAAGAGACATCTCGTTACAGACTTTTCCTGAACCAGGCACCTGCCAGGAGTGCTAGAGAGGAAGGGACATTGGTTGGCCACCCCCAGCTCACCTTTTCTTTGTCACTCAGGATTTTGCACACCTCTTATTCTTCCTCATCAGTATCAACATGAGCTCCTGTGCATAGATGTTCTAGGCCTGAGTTGGACTATGGATGTGTCAGTGCAATCTATCCATGCTCTAGCAAACAGGAGAACCTCTTCTTATATAAGCACTTTCAGACCTATCCAAATCTCTGTATTCAAGGAAATCAGGAGCGGATCCTATTCATAGGAGCAGCTCAGGTAGACAGAGGTTGGGGCACAAACCATGAGAAACGCCGCTTCATTACTGCTGAGAGCCGCCAACGCGGGCACTGAGGATCACGCGCTGTCCCCGAGCGGCAAGACGCGTGCACGTGTGTGAACGCGCACATATGTCTGCGGGGACACACAGAGCTCAACTGCCAAGGCCATCTGTGCCCAGCAAAGGTAGCGCGGGCCTGGTCTAGACAAAGATGAGGGAAGCGCCGCGCTTCGGGGCGGCTCGCTGGTTGCTGTGGAAACTAATTGGCGCTAATAAGGAAGGGCCACGTTAAGTGTGGGAACAAAGCAGGAGTGACTCTTCCTCTGTGTCCCAATTACCTACAATTAATCCTGCATATTGGGATTGTCTTGAGTTACATCCAGCAAGTCATTGTTCATGTTACTGCAGGGCCTGCCCAAGCAGGGCCAGGGTGACCCTCAGAGGAGTTTGCAGCTTCGGGAGTCAACTTGAGAATGTGTTTTATGGTGCATTATTTTAGCAGTGTTTCAGGTAGAGCTCTTCCCGCACGGCTTTCATGTCAGCCTTTAAGTCCTAAGCTCTTTGCAGATGGCAGTCTGGAGAGAGGAGCAGCATTGGAAAGTGTGGTATAAGCCGTCACGGCACAGCAAAGCTGGCTGCAATCATAAGGGTGGCAGGTGAATTACCCCTGGCAGCTGCTTTTAGGGGAAAACATGATCATGCACTGTGTTGGAGGGCTGGTGCCAATGTTGGCTTTGGAGATGTACATCTGTATTTCAAGTTGTTCAACAGTCTTCAAGAATAGGTGTGCACACACAGGCACCTGTGAACAAACACCCAGTTAGGGGTCATTTTAACCACATCAATTTTACACTTTTGTGGCCTAAAAGACATCAGCAGGGATAGGCACAAAAAGTAATGGATTTGGGCCCACACATTATATGAATGCTCATTATCTCATTTATGTTGCTTTATATACAGATAAAATGTGTGTGATTGCATATAAACACTACATAAAGTAATCCTACTGCATGTCATTGCCCTGCATGTTGGTTAGAAGTGTCTAGAGTTTAAACCACATTTAGTTTGCAGGTCACCTCACCAATATAAAATAGAAGAGTTTTGAGCTGAGTGCCAGTTCAGATGATGATTCAGCACACATTCATGTAGCACATTTTTTATGACTTTGATACGCCACATCACTGGCTACTATGCATTTTTAATTAAGAGCTACTACTGCAAGAATGGTAAAAAGCAGTTCAATAGTGGTAGAAAGAGAATGCCAACTAGTTTCATAATGTCTCTGGGGTTTTCCAAATGTGTTAGGTTATCCACCCTGTTTGCAAATCACAGTCTGCCAGAATAAAACACAGTCAAACCAAACCCTTGCCTTAAAGCAATAATTGGCAATGTTAAGAATCTTAAGATGCCCCAAGGACAGTAGTTGCATCTCTACTTCACCACATAGTGCTGCTGAAAATATTGTTTAGTTGCTTATTTCTCGGGAATTAGCAGATTAGGGAGTAGTGTATTAGTGGATATCCAACATCTGTTAAAGCAGTTTCAGTTTAATAGGCTGAAACACACACCATATAATCACTCTGGGGAAGAATCGGAGCAAATGTAATCATGAGTTACTTTTTTTCTTCTTCCTCCTACAGGTCAGCTCTCCTGGGCACAAGTCACAGTTCTTTAATCTGACATTTTGTTAAGTATTCAGTTTGTCACTAGTGAGCCTGAAATAGCCTTGTGCAAGGTATTAAAGAGCGAGCAAGCCAAATCAATGTTTCAAGGCTTTCATATAGCTGGATAGAGGGTGTCTTTTCACAACTGCAAACCTTTCTCTAAGCTGCGTCTTAACACTTTCAGAGTAACTTTTAATGTCAAAACGTTCTTCCTTTTCAGTTCAAAGAAAATACAACATCTGTCATAATGTGAAATGTAGATTTAATGCAAGTGTCAAGTCAGGCACTTGTTAATGAGGTAAAAACCTTTGAGTTTTTAAGTCTTTCTTCGAAACTATCCTGTTTCAGGGAGGGGAAAGGAAAGAACTCTTTCTTTGGCGCTTAGCGGCTTTTTGTGCTTATCTATCCTTCCTGGACATCTTCTGTAAATTAGTGTATTTTTCCTGGCAGTGTCCCTGAAAGGGAGGAAGGTGTGATAATCCTTGCTTTTTAACTGGGGGGAAACTGAGGAACAGGATGCAGACACAACCCAGAGCTGCCGAGGGCTCTCCGGGGGCCTGGGGGATGCGCGGAGGCCGCGTCCCGGCGGGCAGGGACAGCGAGCGCCGAAACTTTTTGGCTTCGTCCCGCAAGAAAGTGCGGGGGCGGACGGCGAGGGGAGGAAGCGGCGGTGCAGGAAGCGGGGAGAGCAGCGGGGAGAGCAGCGGGTGGCCGCAGCTCTTCACAGGGGGAGCCCTCGGAGCGGGGCTGTCACCGCAGCCTCGGGGGGAACTTGAGTCCAAGGAAGAGCAGGCTTGTGGTAAAGGCTTCTAGATATTAAGGTATAATTATTTGCCCTATTTACGCTTTGAATCCTCTCTCCTCTTGCACCCCCCTCCCCCCCCCACCACCACCACCTCCCCTTTCCTTTTTCCTTCTGCCTGTTTCCCTGGGAAGGTTGGGAGCAGCCATGGGGCAATCAGGGCACGGTGGGGCGGTGGGACTGCGAGATGCAAATGTCACATTGCAGTGCAAACGACTCCCGCATTAGCACTTTATCAGGATCTCGAGCAGCATCTTTTTATCTCTTTCAGAAAAGCCTCTCTCGGCGGAGATTGCCCTCAATAGACCTGCCATAAAAAAAATAGTTTTGCTGTGGTGCTTCTGTGCATCCCACTGCGAGGCGGGGGGGTTGTGTCCCAATGGTCCCTTGGGAATACTAGGAGTTGTGAGAAGTAACACAACTGGCCACCACACCAGACTAATCCACTCCCTCTACCTTCCCGCTAGTACCTCCCCCTTCTGCTCTTTTTTTCAATAGCAGCCCTTTTCTCAAAATCTCAGGTTACTTTGCTAAAGAGTTCTCAGCCCTATAGTTTCTGCCCTTGTCTCTGCCTCCAGCTCCTTAAGAGCCACCCAGCCCCAGCGATTGGATTGGGCAGCCCGTCTTGACACACCACTGTGCTGAGTGCTTGAGGACGTGTTTCAACAGATGGTTGGGGTTAGTGTGTGTCATCACACTCGAGTGGGGATTAGGGGAGAGAGGCAGCCTCGCTGGAGCTGTGTGGTCTTCCCCAAGAGCGAGCCGCAAGCGACAGAAGAACTACCTAGCTCTGGGGGAGAAGAGGGCGGACTCACTCCTAGCAGCAAAGAGGGAAGCACAAACCCCCCCAGTTTGTTCAGGTAAAGTAAAAGGCACCTCATGCTTCTCTCTCTCCCTCTCTCTCTTTTTTTTTTCTTTTTCTTTTTCTTTTTCTTTTTTTTCTTTTTTTTCCCCTTCCCGGTTTTCAGAGGAATGCTAGCACAGCACACTTGTCAAAGCCAGTTGCTGCTGCCTTATCAATGCTGCTATTGTAGGGCTGACAGATAACAGCGCCCGCAGCCCGATGCTCGGCTGTCCTCCCAGAGCCCACACTCCTAACGCCGCTAAGGTCACGCTTGGGAAGGTGCAGATGAGAAAAACCTCCCCCGGAGCGCCCGGCTCGGTGCGCGCAGCTCCGCGCAGCGCCGCCCGCACGTGCGGAGAGCCCCGGCACGGAGAAACGGCGGCGATGCAACGTTTGCAGCTGGTTCTGGGGGGGAGAAAGGCTTCTGCGTCTACACGGGCTTTTGCAAAGTCGGCCGGGGAGTGAGGAGAAACCCCAGCAGGGCATTTCTTCGATTTTTGCCGAAGATGCTCCGGGCAGCGTGCGGTCGATCTGTGGCTCAGAAGCAAAACCCGAGTGTTTTGCAAGGCAATTTGGGATGTCTGTAAAGTTTGGAGACTCCCTTAGAGAAACCTGGCTGGGCTCCTGGTGACCGGCGGGGACACGGTTTGGCTTACACATGGGCTAAAAGGGAAGGGAAAGTGGGAAATGTAGGAAAAGGCAGCGTGCAGTGTTAACGCTGCTCCTGCAGCTGCAGCAGAGCAGATGGATGTAATTCATTTGCAGATCTGTTTGTGAAAGTTTTACAAGTCATTGAAAACTAAGTAGCATCACTATAATGGATCGTTAAAGTCTTACTATATTTATAGATTCTAAACAAGCGATCTGAAGTGTTAATTAAATGTGAGGAAAAAATATGTTCAGAAAGGAAGAAGGGCAGAAATGTAATTAGAAATTAGTTATGGCAAGCTCTCTGTTATCATCCCCATTTAATTTGACTACTGAGTTCATTGATGTCTGCAGCAGGGGAGCCCAGCAAATTAGCTAGAAAGTGAGAAATGTTATCACTACTCAGAGTATGTTTAGATATCTGAGAATTAAGATATTCTCATTGTTTTACTCTTAAGTTATCTAGATGGGGAAACTAGAGGGCAGGATCTATGTTCCTTTTTAAATAAATCATTTTACTGTATATATGTATGTTGTGCAGGGTAACAGAATGATTTGTTTCTTTCACACTATCTCAGATATTCACACTAACTCTCACATACCTGTGGTGCTTAAGAATTATTGCTCTCCTACTTGTGAAAGAAAACTAACACTGTCCTCACCATTTACAGGTGAGATATGCTGTGAATAATGCTGTATGCTCTCTGTTTGGAAATAAGATCTGTTTAGTAGGCTGAGCGGGAGTATTTATGGCTGATGCTTTGTGATTTTGGCATTCAGCTGTGTAACAATGCCCATAAAACCATGTGTCAAGTAGCTTATACGTTTATGCCTCAAAGCAACTTTTTGTTAACATTTTTTTTTCTTTGAGCAGGCTATTTGGCCCCTTTACAGGTTGTTCACAGTTTGTATTTTCAAACCCAGTCTTCAGCAAGAATGTGTCCTCATAACTGACCCACAGTAATTTCAAACAGAGAATTAGCTAAATCCCTAATAAGACTGCATGACCAGACCAAGACTTATGTGAATAAATTGGACCATTTTAATTTTTCTCTCAGTCCACTCTTCTCTCACTGTAAAAAGCGATAGAAACTTTTACAAGCTGAAATAATGAAAAACAACCCCCAGAAAACCCCCACTCTGATCCTGTGCTAAAGCATTGTATGCCATGTGTATTGGACTAATTCTCCCCTTCCCTCTTCCCACTGTGTACTGAGGGAAGCCCAATGCACCAGCCTCAGCACACAAAGGTTTAGTTCCCCAACAAAGATAAGGTGCAGCAATATGTGACACTGTAAGATGTAACTTTTGTTGCTGTCACAGCCTGACTGAAACATGGCCATCTCCATGGGTTTGTCAGAGCACTAATCAGATGATCTATTAAAAACCATATTTTAAAGAAACAGCATAGTCAATTACACATGTCCATCTTGTTATTAGCTTACTAAAAAAAAAATCAAAAATTTGTTTAGCACTGGTAGAAAATCTGAGAACCTGAGAACCTAGGAACAGAAAATCATGTTTTCCCTTCCTTTATAATGATGGAGCTGTCTAAAAGACAATGCCCACAGGGCAGTCCAGCTTCTTGTCAAAATGTAATCTACTGTTCCAGATGGTAAACATTCAAAGACATATTTATGGTGACTTCTACATACCTTCCTTTGACTTTTTTTTTTTTTCCTGAGAGCACTTGTACTGAGTACACACATGAAGTTCCCATTAGCATCCTAGCAGCTGTAAAAGTGTTCAGAACTCACAAAGATGTTCCTCACAGTGAGATAAAAATAATCTGAGGGAAAGATCTGAAACCAGTGCAACCTCGGTAGGTCCGTGATATGCTCAAGGTAAAAAATTCCAGAGGTATAAAAAGATCCATAAACTGCTGCATGAAAGCTGTAATACATTTTTGTTGCTGCTAATTCATCTTTGCTTGATATGGAATGCTGAACATACCAGGCATGTCTGTACTATCTTCCGTACTTGTGATGTGAGGGAATCTGCACTGCATGAAATCTGGTGAGTTTCTTCTACTCTCATAGTTTCCTTCAACTCCCTTCAGCTGGAGAAGACTGGGCCAGATACTAGTTGCCTTCATAGAGTTGTTTTCAAAGCGTCACTTTTTTTTTCTCACTGCTCCGAGCACTGAGACAGAGCCCAATAAATTGTTTTCCAGCCAGAATGTGTTCTGCCCCGAATTGTCTTAATTATCTGTCAGTTTATTGCTTGTCAGGAGCTTCCTCTTCTTAGCACTTTATAATTGAGGTGGATGAGCTTGTTCCATCATCACATGCAACTTAATTTCTGTTGCTTGACATGTCTCCTTGGCCTTTCATTGATTTTTGAGTTTGTTTCAGAGGAAAAAGAATTAATTATGATTGGCATAATTTCACTTAAAAAATGATAAATTTCCAAATGTCATATGTCATATTTCCAAATGTCATGCTTTCAAAAAGTAAGCTAAATCAAAAAGTCATTAGGGAAATCCATATAAGAAACCTGAGTTGTCCTAGGGATGGCAAGTATCAATGTGAAAATTATTATAACAGCTCTCATACGAGTCAAAAATTGATAAAAGCACACTATTAAAAATGTTGTGATGCTGGGGACAGTACTTCCAAATGTGGAAGAAATTATAAAACCCACACTCAGTGGAAGTTAAACAGCTACAGAAAAAAATATTCTGAAAGCTTTGCAGATTCTGTTCTGACTACATCACTTCATTGCATACTATTTTGACAGTTTGCAGTTTACTCTCTAGTTGCGTCTGACTTAAACACTGCTCTCTACGTTGTATGTTTGTTCGTGCGCTATCAGGAGCTTGAGTGTTGTGTAATGGCAGGACTTATTCTTATCCCAACGAGGCTGGACACTTGTCACAGATGTCATGGGAGTCATGGGTTTCATGATTTTCTTAGCTTTAAAAAGGGCTTTGGGGGATTTGTGTTTGAGTGGGAAGGCAGACTGATGTGATAACAATTGAGAAAGCCTCTGAGTGCCTCAAGAGCAGCAGAGTTCAACAGAGAACGAGAGTCCCGTGACAACTCTGTGGTGACACAGAAAGAATCCAATTAGTGGCCACTCCTGCTGCTGATACCAGATTTCTCCCTCTTTTTTTTTTTTTTTTTTTTTTCCACCATTACTGCCCTCATTGTAATCTCATCCATACCGATAATGGGATCAAAAGTGTATTTTCTGAATGTCTGTTCAAATTTTAACTGCGGTGTTGGGAGATTTGAGGATGTTAAGTTAGAAGATACTGAATAGGACTGCTTGCAAGAGAGCTGCATGATACCCATCACTCAGTGGCTTTTTCATATGCTTTCCTAGCATGTCCGTCACAGGCACCGGGCACAGGGGTGCATGTCCATAGTGAATATGCCATTGATATAGTGAATATTCCACTGAGCCAGATGGCTTTCCTTGTCACTCTGTCACCTGTAAACATGGTCCATGCATGCCTGCCTATTACATACATGTAAAGGAGGGAGGAAAGAAGCAGGATTATTCCCTTTTGCTATATCCTGGTAGTAGCAGCAAGGCAAATCTAAATCATTGCTCTGCCTTTGTGGCTGTGTCAGCCCCCTAATATTCCCTCCATGCTTTTACATATATATATATATATATATATATATATATATATTTCACTATTTTTGTTCCACCACTATATCTCAATCAGATTTCACTCCACTATTTCAGTGTGATCAGAGGGTAGCAACTCTGATGTTGTTAGTGCATGCGCATGTAGAGGACCCTAAAATGCAAAGGTTCTGATGGCCTTCACCAGTTCTACCTCAGAATTCAAGGCACTAATATATGAACTGCCAAACTGGACACTTTTTATCCTAGCTGAATTATTTTAGCATATTTTAGCTATGTCAAGGTAACCCTTTTCTGAATCCTACAAAATCCTTGCCATAGAATCTCCTATTCCCACTCATTTTTTTTTTAACCAGTGAATTTAGTCATTTGTGTGTGTGTTTAGATTTTTTTTCTGAGAAAAGTAATACTTGATTCATTTTCTATTTAATGCACTGCAGACAACAGTTTTGGTATCAGTAATTTCCCAGAAATTACATTTCCACTCGCAGAAGCTGCTTAAAGAACTTGGTAAGCCTTTGTTACTGCGTGTGCTTTATTAAGCATGGAGCTCCGAGCTTTCCAAGTCTTTCCCATCACTAGTGATTTGGTTACAAGGAATTTTTTTTTGTAGTGGTTCACCTTTCATCCAAGAGTTCTTCATGACTTTCTTAAAATTTTGCTTTGAGTTATTTCTTAGTACAAATTATAAGTATTATAGACTATAATTCTACCTTGTAATTTTTAGAGACCCCCTGCAAAGCTGGTAATATTGGCAGAACGCCAAACAAAAGCCATTTTTATCACCATTTTTTTCGTAAGCCAGTATGACACTACTAAAACATATTCTGGAAGGTTGCTAGATATGGGTCTGTACTATAGAAATCAGAACAATTTCATAGGTTGGTCCCGAATGCTCCACGGAATATTTCAGAGATTTTCTAAATGAAAGCCACACACTGAAAGTCAACAGTTTTGTGTTCTAAAATAAAATAAAATAAAATCACTTCTGATGCTGTCTGGGTGTAATTATGGCACATCATGCTGCCATTTCTCTCTGTGATGTGACTCTAATCCATTTTAGCAAAGAGAGGAGCTGCTCTACAGCAGCTGTATTTTTGTGGTGCTTCCCAGGAGGTGGAGTCCTTTGGAAAGCACACAGAGAAAATGGGGAAACCTTTGGCACATGAGTTCTGGAGAATAAATGTAACAGGGAGCTGAAAATAGGGATTGTTTTTCTCAAAAGTGTCCATAAAAACAGAATAGTTGTCTGTTCCAGTATTGTAATTGCAATGTGCCGAGATATTCATTACCATACCATGTGTACTCTTTTGTCTGTTTTTACTTAAAAGAGAAAATGTGTTACCAAGCTCATAAATGTCTGCAGAGCTGCCAACTCTCCTGACTTTTATCAGTAGTTTCGTGATATTTAGCCTCCTTTTTGAAGGTTCAAGTGTTAGAGTCAAGATGCTACATGAGAACTTGAGAATTTAGATCTCTCTCCTTTTATTTATTTATTTATTTATTTATTTATTTATTTATTTATTTATTTATTTTTTATTTTAACTTGATCCTCATGGTTTCTGAGGAGGCTGAGATGTAAGTAGCTCTATAAACATGAAAGAAACCAACCAAAATTCCAAATTTTGCTGTATGTCAACACATGGACACTCTGCTATGGTGGCTTTGTATATGTTGTACCTGGAAATTTTTTAAAAAGCTCATTTTTCTTAAGCTTTACTGAAATCACACCATTCCTCCTCCTGGAATTTCTACTTTTTTTTTTTGTCTGATATTTTCCACTTTTTTGTTAAAGAGGTTTTATTGTGACAGAGGGTGCGGTTGCTTGACACAGCTAAGCTGGTAGAAGAGCTCCCTGCTCTGGAGAGAGAGGTTTTCCAACCTCCTGTCTTCTGTTTCCTGCTGTGTGTTCCCGTCTCCTCCCATGTACCCAGTCCAGCTCCCAAAGGACCTCCTGGTGTGTTGGATGAGTTCCTCCATGCAGCGGGAAGCTGACTTTGCTGCCAGCTTGGTGAGCTGATTCAGCCCACCGAGTGGAAGTCATAGGAGCCTGTGGCCTGGCCAGAGGGGGATAAATGTCCGCCCCTTTGTGAGGTGAATGTGGGAAGTTCACTGAGCTGCCTGGTGAAGCCTCCTCCCAAGAACCAAGGTGCTGTGCGTGTCAATGGGGAGGATGTTTGATAACAGACACTTGTGACTCGGCCAGTGTCATGATGAGCAAAGGGCTAAATGTGTGAGGTTTTAACAAAGGCATATCCAGTTTTGTGCAGGGAATTGCTGCAATATGACTCAGAGTGTGGAAAGAGCCTGCTTACTGTTTCTGACATTTTAAATAAACAAGAAGGCTTTGGAGAGAAGATGTGTGGGGGAGAAAAGAGGACAGAAACACAAGTGCATGCCTAGCTCCTGCTATAAAAAGATGAATGAGATTCTGAGGGTGACATCCAGCCTGCACAGCCAAGGCACTTAAGCTGTCCTGAATATTAAATACTTACGAAGCAGCTACCTAAAGGTAGTACCCATGTTCTCTATCTAATCAATGAAGAGCTTCCCTCTAAAGCCTCCAGGCATTTCAGTTAGGCAGACAGGATTTCCTTTTAGAAACCTTCAAAGGCGCTTGCCTCTTTCAGTTGAACATATAGGGGATGGAGCTTATCCACTTACTTTTTGAGGACTGTTAAAGTGCTTATGCTGGAGGGACTTAAGTTTCTTGGTTTGCCTATAGATGAGCGATGCCATGGATAAACGTTGTCTTGATTTGAATAGCTTTGATCTTATTCTTTCACATCAGTTTAAGATATCTCCTACACATCCCACGGAAGAAAGCATGAGGCAGGTCGTCCGTTTGAACAGCAGGTGCTGTGATTCACTTGAAGAGGCTAGTGCACTTATTTTAGTTTAAATGTAATTGAGGTGCTGAGTTAAAGCATCATCAGCCTCAGTACTGGGTTACAGTGACTGGCCCATTCATTCAAAATCATTTGAGTTATAGCAAGATGCTTTGAAAATGCTTGAATGCTGAATTAATATCTCTAAAGGCTGAGGGGTAGGTGAAATTTGGGGGACAGAGGTACTGGTGGAACTTAAAAGCAGGAAGGGGTAATGGGAAATAAAGGAGGATTGTACAGGCATGAGAAATCAGACTACAATTGGAGGAAGGAGAAAGAAAATTTTGGAAGGTTCAATACCCATATGTTTCTGGATTTAACTATGCTAAATCTTTTGAGGATTACCTCCCACTGACTTGGCTGCCTCAGGGCATGCCAGTCACAAATTAGAGAACAGTAGTGCAATAATAAACTGAACATGCCATAAATTATCAGCAGAAGATACCTTTTAGCTATTGCTTTTTTTTCAGGGACTAAAAAAAAAAAAAGCCAGCAGTAGTAGATTTTAGATTAATACTTTGGTTTTAGTAACTTATTAGCAATCATGAAATATGCATTGAGTCTACCTTTGCAGTCATTTTAGCAGTGATTCTCTTGGTATTATTTGCTGTTTTATTTAAAAGAATAAGAATGCTCTTAATACCTGAATTCCTAACTGTGTCCCTAATACGACACGTGAGTTTACCCTGGGTTGTTATGAACTATTTAACATCTAGAGGCAATTTATGATTTGAGATCATATTACTCTGGTTGTCATTGTGGAGGATTTAGGGAAACCATTACCAGAGAGCAATAAAAATGTTCTAAAGTTAACACAAGTTTATCTGTCAGGCATGCTCTCTGTAAGAGTCAAGGGGCAGCATTTCTTATCTCACTGTAAACTTGAGCCCATTGCAGGCACATAGACTTACAGAAGAAGATTTCCTATGGTCTACTGCTCTGCAAACTTGGCTCAGAAGGCTGCTGAGTTAGTTTTATAATCTTTTTTTTTCTCCTGCATATGGAGAATTTTTCATAAGCACCGATCTTCAGAAGTGAGAGAGGATAAAAGGAAGAGAAGGAAGGGAGATGTGTGGTCAGGGATTTCTAGACTCCTCAAAAAATAACAAATTGATTCAACATAGGAAGATGAGTAACTGCAAGGAAGTGTTGAAACAGGTGTGTCCCTTTTTTAGCTCTTCTCCATTTCTTCCTGTTCACATCCTATTTTCCCCTCTCATTAACTTTGTCTAAAAGATTTTCCTGTCTGTGAATGCAAGGCTTTTTACCTTGCAGCTCAGCCGCTTGTGAGGGCTCTGAGGTGCAGTGTACCTATCTTAAAAGAGAGAGATTTGTGTTACAAATAGTTGTTTTTTTTTTTTTTTTTTTTTTTTTGGTTCTTGGGTGCCTTTCAATCTGTTTTCACATTGGAAGAAAGAGGAAAATGATGCCCATTAAATTCTATGACTCCTTTGAAATGGAGAATATGCTACGATGGGCTGGAAAACCCAAGGAAGGCATGTGTAGCTTGCACTAGGCTCCATTGTCTTGGGCAAGGGGTGTTATGTGGCCATATCCTGACATTGTCTGTTTTTAGGACTCCTCTCTCCCCTGTGTCTAAGCTTGGAGAATTCCCTCCTCTTCCTGGCAGCTGTATGGCATGAACAATATGAGAAGACCATGAGTGTTTTGGGTGTCTCTCACCTTGTGTACAGTCAGAAACCTGTCAGAAACCCACAGGATGAGCTGAGGAGCTTGAATGCATCCCTGTGTGATGAGCGAGTTCATCAACCGTACTCAGAAGTAAATCTAGGACACTGCTGACTTTCTGCTGGTTCTCCCTTTATGCATTGCTTCAAGCTTCATTTGAATAAAGCTAGTTATTACATATTCTGTGCTGTTTGCAGAGGTCATTGACACAGGAGCATCAGCAGCTCCAAGTGGAATGGGTTAAGGTGCTACTGCTTGGACCTATCTGGTTCCTTCTGCTGGAGATCACTAATGGCAATACATGCTCACATCTCAGGAGCTCCAGTGCCAAGTCTGACATGCTATAGAAACTTTTTACATTGCCACAGGAATATTTGCCCGTTGTCAGGCAGAGGCAGTTCAGGTGATGAGCAGTGTGATTCAACAGTTCTCCATTACTACACTGTTACAGCTCTACACCAAAGTTTTAACTGTGACACTAGTGCTGACATGATAGTGTAAATGACACACAGGCACATGTAGCACCAATATGTTGAATCTGGTACCTGTTTGAACTATTTTTTTTTTCCAGTAGCCACCAAACTATACTTGGCCAAAAATACCACTTTTTTCCCTCCTGCAGTAAGTGAATGTGCAGGGCTTTTCAGTTTGGGACTGACTCAATAACTCATATATTTATGAGTGAGTCTGGGGCTTTTTTATTATTTCTATTTAAGTCATACCTTACTGTGACTCATCTATAGAAGAAGTATTGCAGTGAGTTTGGATAGGAGCATAGCACAAGGCAGCACAGATCTCCTGGAGCGCCTTGCTCCTCTGTTCCAGACACCTTGCTGAGTCACAGCTGGTGCTAAAGGAGGAACCCAGTGCTCTGCCCTTATCTTCAAAGCTCTGTGTGGGCCTCACTCATTGTTTGAAGAAGTTCTTTGTCTTTCTTAATCGTGAATCATCAATGCCACCCTCTACAGGAGCAACTTTACAGTTAAGGATGAAAATTCAGGTGGGCAGTAAACTGCTATTCTCACACTATAGATACAAGCATCAAAACTGTATCTGGGTGGATAGGGAACTTCTAAAAGAAACAAAGTAGGAGTCTAAATCATGGCTGATAGAGCTACTTAAGGAATGTAGACCAGATGGAGGACAGAAAGCAAACACATTATCTCAGTAAGTAGCATGTTGGAGTGCTTCTTGCACTTATCTGTCGATCCATCCACATATCAGCCTGCTCAGAGGTGTACTTATCTCCTAGGAGAAATCCTGAGCACGTTGCGACATACTCAAATGCTTCCAAGAGTCATGGCATTTACCATATATATATGTACGTATACTGCCCAATATCTACCTTTTATTTGCTGTAATGGACACAAGGAAAGAGTGATGTAAAAGAAGAGGCTGATCTATGTGCTCAGCAGTTTGGAACTGACATAGCTGGAGAGCTTTATTTCTGGCTTACTTTCTTTGTAGATCTGGAAGAAAATTCTCACTTGCTTGGAAGCCTCATGTAAAGCAAAAATTTTTTACTGTGGTTAAAGCCACACATGCCCTGGGAATGGTTCAGCTTAAAGTGTGTGTACATAGAAGTATATGTGGGATAAGTACATGGAATAGTAGATTGCCTTGGGCACCAGGTATTATATAATTTGCTAAGTCTAAAGGTATTATTTCTGCTTTGCTGTAT
Source organism: Tinamus guttatus (assembly GCF_059628265.1). Taxonomy (NCBI): domain Eukaryota; kingdom Metazoa; phylum Chordata; class Aves; order Tinamiformes; family Tinamidae; genus Tinamus; species Tinamus guttatus. Next base: position 276,021 of record NW_028288877.1, on the reverse strand, counting down.
CTCATGCATTCCTCCTATTCTTCCCTGTTTTGTATGCAGTACCTGAACTGCTTTTCTTTCTGCTTTTACCTTTTAGTCTTCCTACTTTAAGACCTTGTGTTAAATGCTGTCAGGAAACCATTTTAAATGCAAGTGTAAAGTAATTTTCCAAAGTTCTAATGAAAGTCAAAAGAATGGGAGCTTAATCTTTTTCATGGGAAGTTTTGTTCTGTTCTGCTCTGTGCCCTGCTTAAATACATTGGCCTTTTTTGACCTTTTCCTTGATGAAGGTTAAGTGGGAAATATCTTGACTGCAGCCTTTTCAGTTTAACCAAGAACATTTTCCATAGTCCACATTTACTTTCCCAGCTATGAACATTAATCTTCCTCAAATCAAAATTATCAAACCATATTTATAGTGAGAAATGGATAGCCAGTGGCAATGATCAAGTATGAATCCTTGTCCTCTCATGTCTTCAGGTCTATTTTTCTGCTTGTGAGGGTGCTATTCTGCATCATTGGAGTATCCTCTCCAAAATACTTGGGCGGTCTCTCCGTGAAAGAGTCTCAGAGAATGATCTATGACAATAAGACCCTGCTACCTTTAAAGGAAAGGCTGTCTTGTTCTTCAGTTGTTACACTCATGAGAGGATAAGACCTAGGTATGCCCCTTTCTTTTGCCCTCAGTGACAGAAGTACCCATTTTACTTCGGAATGTCTCCATTTGATATTCCACAGAAAATTGTATATGATGGAGCTTTATTGTGAGAGACACCACAACACGCAGTGACAGTGGAAAGAGATGATTGTGCTGTGCAGGGAAAGAACCGGCCATTCTTTACCCTCAAATTTCACTTTAGTTTAGTTCTCATTTTAATCAAGCCACTTCTTCCCCCCACAATACATCATCACATGATTAACATTATGTTCTCTCATAAATAATCTCAATAGGGATGCTCAAGTCTTTATCCCTCAGTCAAGAATATAGAAATTTGCCCATCTGTTCCCTTTGTCACAGAATTCCTGTGGAGAGAAGACTTCAGTTCTGTGTGCTTTGAACTAGACTCTTCACAAATGTATTAAATTTATTTACTATAGTCACAGAATGATTACAAAAAAAAAAAATCAGGTTGGAAATGACTTCAAGAGGTCTGTTGTCCAGCCTTCTGGTCAAAGGAGGCTCAGCTGTGAGATCAGATCAGGTTGCTCAGGGCTTTATTCAGTCAAATCTTAAAAGACTCCCAAGGACACAGGCTGCATAACTTTGGGGAAACCTCTTCAGTACTTGACTGTTCTCACAGAGGAGAAGTTTCTTCTTGTAGTCATTTTGACTTTTTTTTTTCTTGCTACCTCTTATGTCCCTTATCTCTTGCCTTTTCACCATACGCCACTGCAAAGAGTTTGTCTCTGACTCCTGGGTGACCTCTTTGTACCTCTTGGCAGGTGGCTGTTAGGTCTCCCCTGAAACAATCTCTCCTCTAGGATCCATAAGCCCAGGTCCCTCAGCCCCTTCCCACAGGCCACCTTCTCCAACCCTCAACGATCTTTGTGGCTCTCCATTGAACTTGTTCCACTTTATCACAGTCTTTCTTGTACTGTGGGACCCCAAACTGGACAGTAGTCAAGCTGCCACTTAATGAGTACTTACATGAGTGCTCTTGTTTAAAGACAGTGGCTTTTTTACTTAAAAGAATTAGTGAACTCAAGCTGAATTTTAAGGGTTTTTTTATTTGAATTAAGTTTAATAAAAAAAATTATTCTTGATATTTGTCATAAGTTGAGTTCTTAGTGGCTCTGAGTGGTTGAGCATTTATAAAAAACAGAATATGAAAGCAACTCTTCATTCCAGCTAGTAATTCATTCATAGCTCACCTTTAAATAGTTCATCCAGGACAAACAGGACAAACATTTATCCAAAATATATTCACATGTGATGGTCTCCTTCCTGTTATTGGCCAGTTTAGGTCTGTTGCACCGGACATATTTAAGAAACCTCTTTCAATTTCAGTGGTTTCTGTGCAGCCCAGCTAAACATAGCGTTGAAGACGCTATTCCATATTAGCTAAAAACTTTTTTTTTGTCTTTTTTTTTTCAGTTTAGGCTTTATTTTTAGTTATTGCCCTTCTCAGAATTTTAAGACCACTTTAACTGAACTTCATGACTCAAAGAATCCTTGCTTCAAAGGATTATGGCTCGTAGCCTGGAGCCATGAAGCAGCTTGGGGCTTTTCAGCTCTTCTGGTCAGCAGTGTTGCTTCCCCTGAGCTCCCTACTGCTCTTCAGCAGTACTGGCAGTGTTTCCTTTCCTCATCTGCATGTGGCTTGAAGCTCCTGCTGTAACTTCATTTTCGGTTCTCAGCAGTGGTGGTTCTTGTATGTCTCTGTAATTTAAGAACTCCTAATTAAAACAATCCAATTTTAGTTCAGTCTGCATGTCTTGTTGATGCATGTATTGTCCTTTTAAAGCTATTTTAAAGTTATTTTCTCTGTCAAGATAAAAGCCAGAGAAAATTCATGTACTTCAAACAAACAGAATCCAAAGCAACCTTAGTTTAGTGATTATTCTAGGTAGTTTCATTCCCCAGGCAGCCTGTGCGATTTCCATGTTTACTTATATCTACCCTTTTAAAATACTCCTTGCTGCCTATAGTTAAGAACTTTGTGAATGGCACCAGCCATTTAATTGATTCAGTGAAAACATTTAATTAGGAACACATCACTTCTGATTATTTGAAGACAAAATTTTAATTTCTTCTGTGGCAGAGTTGTGGCAAAATATCTATCTGAATCACATCTTTTAGTGAAAAGGTTGTTTGAAAGAGGTTAAGGGGTGGAACCACAAACATCCTCTGTTTTGCTCTGATGTCTGCTGCTATCTAACATATTATGCAAGTGATTTTAAATGATGTGGACTCCTGCACTGCTCAGCCACTTTTGGGCTATTTTGAGTGGAATACATCCTCAAGTTTGGTCTACATCTGAGCTGTCTTTGTGAGAGCTCTGCAAGGTGAAGCCTTAAGCAGAAAGAAATTTTAATGGATTTTTAGAGGGCTGAGGAAAAATCAAAGAACTGTTTCTGTTTTTTTTTTTACAAGAACTTCTTTCTTGTAAAAGAAGTTGTTTTAAGGTTTAGCATTGAGAATACTAAAAGTAACCTACATTTCAATAACTTTTACCTCTAAAACCTGCCTGCTATCCTGCAGTTTTTGACTGATTGAATTGAGTTGCCATGAAGCCAGGCCTGGTTCAGTTTTATTCATCCTTCTTCAGTAAGTCATCATCTTGTGCTCTTGCATTGGTAACCAATATGTGATAGCAGCAGTCACCACAAACCTGCTTAGCTATCAGGGGTGAGGGCACTACAATTTCTGTGTCTAGAAAGGCCTTGTCTACAAAAGCATTTACTGACCTTTTAAATCCTTGCAAACCTGCTTATATGAATGCATTAAAATGGGCTCAGTATTCCTTAAATAATTGCAAAACTACATCCACATCAGCTTATAGCTTTGCAGTTACCATACTCACCTAGAAGAGATGTATGTGTGACCTCCCTCAGTAAGAAGGGCTCTTACTTTTTTCATGGCACTTTCAGTCATAAGTGCTTTGACCATATTACACCTGAACGTATCCAAATACCCCCACAAGAGAATGAGGAGACCTCTGTTCCTGAACAGGATGAATTCAAAACTACCTCTCCCAGCTGTTGCCTCAGCCCTACTCCTGGAGATTAGAGGCTCCATTAAAAAAACAAACATGAAATGGGTTCTGTAGCCATTCCTCGTGGCTATTCCAATCCATAGCTTTGCATGTAGATCTAAATAGAAAGTAGTCAGTTTAAAATAGTATGAGAGGCAGTGGAGATCTCTCCAACTGGGTCATACTTCCTATCTGCTTTCTCTATTAGAGGAACAGTAAACTTGGGGAGAGATTTGGTTATCAGAAGATTGAGCATCTGGAAGAACTACCTCGATTAGCACAGCATACAATGCCAAAAATCACAAATTGAAGCCTTAAGTTCTACTGTCATCTTGATAGTGAGCTATCCTGTAAGACATAATATTAAGGGAAAAGTGCTGATACCAATCTTCCAGCCTTTAGGCTGTGGGAAAACTTAGCAGTAAACAGTACAATGGTTGAGTTTTTAAAAGTTGTTTAAGATCTAAAGTTGCTTTTTCAATTATGAACTTTCATAGTTCTCCATATTCCTGGAGTAACTCAACAAAATATATATTGAAAAAACTCTCCTTGGAAGAGGAGGGTTAATATAGCCAAAGCTTGACTCTAATATAATTTAGACTTTGTGAGGAGAGCATGGTAAGATACTGTGTTAGTAATAAAATAGTTCTACCATCATCTTTTAATAAGGAAGTAAATTCTTGTTCTATGTGTTCCGAAGGGGAAGGGCGACAACAAAAGTTAATCCCCGTATCCTTAGTGTAAAAATATTACTTTTGGTAATAATTCACTTCAGAAATTGTCTCTTTTTTTAAGTTCATGATAAGGAAAAACACTGTTGTAATAAATCACACAGATATGAGAGAGGCCGTGCAACCCATAGAACAACAGGCAATCCATAAATACTTTTGCCTCCATCTTTAGCCCTGCTACACAACATGGTAATAGGGTGTTTCAACAAAACTTTCTTTTTTGCTGGCAAACATAACTTTTTCATATTCTGTATTATATAATGTATTGAGGATGTAAAATGTCTGTGATTAGACTTTCAAGTCACCTCTTGTCTGATAAAAAAAAAAATCCCGACTGCACACCATGCCACAATATTGCTTAAGGGTAGTGGTGCAATAGATACACATTCAGACCATAATTCCTTTAACCTCAGTAAACATGTTGCAAATGCTTAGTGTCTATTGTGGTAACATAAAGCAAAAGTCTTAATTAGCCTAAACAAAACAAATACATAGGAGAGTCTTTAAGTATGCTTTCAATTTCATTAAAAACTCCTTGTGAATTTGCCAATTTTTTTTTCCCTTCCGATTTTGATTCAAACATAGGCAAACGTATTTGTATGTATGTGTTTTCCCCAAAGCACTGAGCAAAATGTCATGTGAGAATTATCTTTTCCATTCACAGTCATGCTGCTATTTGGTCACATTTCAATCCACTGCAAGAGAAAAACAAAGGTAGGGGGATTTGAAAGCCTGACAGATCTCCCTGAGTGAATTCAAACTGGTGAGGGTCCTGCAACCCTTAACAGAAGGCAGAGCTCAGCTGTGCCTATGGAGTGGTTCTACATTTCTCCCCAAAAAATCAGCCCCAACTGTTTAGCAACACAGCACAAGACACTTACTGTTTATTATAATTTCTTTGTATTCTTCAAATAAAATTGTGTGCTCTTCAAAATAGAGAGGCACAAGAGTAGTCTTGCCTTTTAAATGCTTCAGCTTCCTAAGTTGTCCCTTAACTATTTCAATTAAGGACATCTAACTTTTTAGTTCATGAATTGTAATGACATTGTTCTTTCAACGTCACTTTTCAAATGTTCAGAGGGTGATAAGCAGGAGTAGATTCTAAGTTATAGTGACTTTATTATTTTGTGTTAAAATATAGAAAAAGTCTGTTTTTTAAAACCACTGGGATATTTTTCTGTCTCAAGCAACCTTGTCTATAGTTTATGTTTCTCAGTGAGCAGCAGACCTTATCTGATTGCTGAAAAAGCAAATCTACCAGTACAGTGAGGCAAAGGGAGATGCTGGTATTTTATCAACTAAGAAAGCACACACATAACTGAAGGCTCAAGTCACATCTAAAGAAATTTCCTGCTCCCATCTCCTCCCTTCATATATTTTGAGGATCATCTTACATCTTAAAACTATCATGGTCCTGTTGGTGTGCCCCAAATATATTGAAATAGATGTGCCTTTAAATGTAGGGTTTTTTCTTCTCCCATAATTACGTAGCAGATCACAGTTAAGAATACTTTACAGTCATTGGAATTATAACAGTTCATATAAAGAGGCATTTTTGAGGAATAAGTGCCTGTCAGGTTCAATTTATTTCAAGAAGATTCTGTCACCTTTTTGCTATTTCTCAGTTCCCTTATATTTACTTCCACTTTCCCAAGAGACTAATTCTATTGGAATAATAATGGCAATATCCCCAAAGCAAGGCTCTATTCACTTTGCTTTGTAAGTTTTATTCACTTGTTTTTGTAAGTGTATTAGTATACTTACAAAAACAAATCTTTTGGTGAAGTCAAAGTAAGAATAATTGCAATCTGAATGTTGAGTAGATTGCTGTCTGAGATGAATTGAATCTTTTCTTTCTCTTTCTTTTTCCTTTATTTTTTTTTCTTTCTTTCTGCCTTTGTGTCTTCGTGACTTTTTCTTTTCCACCTAGGCTTTGTTTTATTTTGCACTTAAGAGCTAAATTTTTAGTTCAGGTTTCTACCCATAATCTAGAAAGTAGAACTTGCCCTTTTTTTTTTTTTTTTCAAATGTAAGAGTTGTGTCCAGTTTTGTCACTAGCTAGCTAGCTAAAAGACTTGGAAGCAGACTTTAATTCTATAACCAATGTGTTTTTACAATGTAGTAAAATAAAGTGTCCGGCCAATGTATTTTACCAAATGAATGATCAAATAATATGGCAATATTTCAGTCATTTCCACCAAACTCATGAGGACAAATTCAATGAACAGAATCTATTGTCTAGGGATATACACTATATATAAAGAGAGAGATAGTTTAGTCTTAAGTTTAATTTAAGGTTTTGATTCATGATTTGTAAAAGGAGCATTTCACATCTTTCAAAAGATGACATCAAGAAGTTTTCTTCTGTACTGTTTCCCTCAGATAAAAGGGGGTAGGGAGTGCTAACATTTTTAACCTGCTGATGCTGAATTACTTTGTCCAGCATATTGGAAATGAAAGTTCTTTTAACAAGGAGTCTTTAGCAACATGTGAGACAAACCCTTTGGAAATTGGCCTTCAGAGATAACCCTGCCGCATTATGAAAATCTAGAACCATGTGAGATCAGTTTTAACCATCATCAGAGTTTTTCAAATAGATGGTTTTCTGATCTACAGGGACTGATCCATTGGCTTTTTAGACAATAGCCATTTCAACTACTTAGGCCAGTGTTGCCACATGAGTGGTGAAGTCACTAATATTCATAAGTTGCTGGCATTTGGTGGCTTTCCTCTCATCCTCTGAATCTATTATGAACAAGGCTAGACAGCAGGATAGCAGTGCCAGATAGTGCTGGAGCTCCCTTATGTGCCAATAATGGAGTTGTACTTCTGAGATATATTAGAATATCTCCTTATTCAGAAATACTTGCTCCGTACAATGTCTACTAAAGGCAATGAAAAATCTAAGGTCACAGGAGAACGGAGAACTGTGATGTAAAGCGTTGCTGCTCAGTCTGCTCTGCAATCATCCCTATAGATGGATAACTGGAACTGGATTGTTCTGTCCATTTGTTGGTGTTTCTGAAGTTAAGCACCAGATTATTTACCAGACTGTTCTGTCTTCAGTGAATTTGAATTGCAATCAGTCATCTTGTTTTTGCAAATTCTATGTATAGAATATTTAACCCACAGATACACAAAATCATTTTAAGCACAGGAAGCAGTACATTCTCAAGCAGAATTAAGTTATTTCTGAGTGCTGGGAAAGCTGTTGTTTATCAGCAGTCTTTCTGTAGGGCTGATTTGAGAAAGTCATGAGCAACATCTCTGTCTGAGTCCGTAGAAGGATGTGCATGTAGGATTTTCATCTTGTCTGAAAGACCTCCCTTCTGGCATCAAGCTGAGTGCGTAAGTTCAGGTCTGACTCAGAGATCAAGTTCTGCCTCTCAAATGAATCACACACAACTCTCCCTGCAGTCCTCTCGATCTTGGAGGTTTTGCAATAGTGTTTCTTCTGTGAACTCAGATAAGATAACTGGAGCCCCAAGATAGCTGGATATCGGCACTTCTGGAATGATTCTCTATCGCCAATATATCCCAGCTGTGGAAATATGCCTGCACATAGTATGTCCTCCTATGTCTTATTGAGTATTGATAACCGGGATTTCTCTTGCTACACACACACACACACACACACACACGCACACGCACACGCACACACACATCTACATCCTCCTAGTTTTCCCCCAAAGAAGCAGTCCAGCAGTATATAAGTATCTGTTGTTTAAAGAACTATAACTTAATTAGACTTGCATTATGGCATGCTGTAAACCTTTCTCACTGTGTGACACTGTTAAGTCTCAGTCTGTACCACAGGTTGGAAATGTATCGTGACAAGGCACCTCAAAAAGGTTGCATGCAGAATCTAGATAGTAAGTGGTACACATGGTGCACAGAAACCTTAAGAAGAAAAATGAAAGAAAGAAAAAGAAAATGTTTCTGCCATTTCTTTGAACATAGAAGCATTTAAAGAAAATAATGGATCAGTTTTCAGTAGAAAAAGATTATGGAATAGCATTCTTTCTAATGTTAAGTCATAAATGAAGTCCTTTGTACACCTGCTGGAAAGTATTGTATTTTCCTATGCTCATGGATGTGGAAAACAGAGCTGGAAACTTTGACAATAGTAGCTACCATCTCCGTGTGTCTTTTTCTGCTTTGTAACAGCTGGTTCAATGCCTACTGAAGTAGATGGAAACATTCAAAATGACTGAAGAATGATGGAATCATTCTTCTGTATACTGTCCAATGACTTATCTCACCACCACTGTGCTGAACCAGCCCATTTTTTTACTCCTGGATGTGCAGATAAGTAGGTTCCTAAAGCCAATGTTTCAGTCCATTCACAGAATCAGAGAATCACAGAATGGTTGAGGTTGGAAGGGACCTCTAGAGATCACCTAGTCCAACCCCCTTGCTCTAGCAGGAACACCTAGAGCACATGGGACAGGGTCACATCCAAGTGAGCATGGAAAGGTGTTCTTCATCTGATAAGTAACTGTGCTTTTGAAATACAGTCTGCTTACTGGGCAAACCTAGGTGTTGTTATGATCAAGACAGCCAGTACATCATAGTTTTTTCATATGATATAAATGCAGACGTCTGAGTTCCTGCAAGTTTAGGTACATAAACTTAACACATAAATCAAAGTGTTAGGGCTGCAGACAAATGACTAGGTCACTGATAGACCATGGCTAGAGGTTAAGCTAACTGATAACCACTGGCCACGACAGAAAGCAGTGCAAGATGCTGAAAAAAGAAATTAACAAAATGGCTGTCAAAATGTCACATCATCATGACTGGATGTCACTGGTGGTCAAGGGGGACATAATATGTGAAATGGCACAACCACACACACAATCAGATGGGAGCACAGGGGACATTTCGGGGAGCAGAGTCTTACAAGACCAACAGCACCCAGGAAACCATAGCATTTGGTGCTGCTGTAAGTGATTCTTGATTTCACCTTACCAAGTAGATGTGAAACTAGCATCTTCAGAGCAGTGCTGAGCATGCAAGAAAAGATAAAAAATGAATGTATCCCTAAGTGATATTTTAAACAGAATAAAAAAAAGGAGCTTTTGTAGTACATATGCAGTCAGTTTACTGATTGTGAACAGATAAGGGCTGTTTTTGTCTTTTTTTTTTTGATATCTTCTTCTGTTTCATTTGCTCTTCTAACCATTTTTTCTTCATTAGCTTATTTTCATCTTGATAATTCATTTTCATTATTTTCTCTGCTATTACATTTATTGGCCATTACAAAATACTTTCCTTCCAAAAGCTATTTGCCCAAATTGTTTCCCATAACAACAACAATAATAGTATTAAAAAATACTCCTTTTTATACCAAGTTTAGGGCCAAAATCTGTCCTTTGGTAGTTATATGCCGTCACCCTTTCATTAGGATTTACACTCACATTCCTGAGGATAAAAATCTGGCCTTTGCATTGTGATCCTCCCCTCAGTGTAACTACAACAACTAACTGTCACCAAACATAGTAAGACCTTATTCATGTTTCAAAATTGAGGGAATAACTTTATTACAAGTCTTTTAGTATAGCTTTCCCTTCTTCAGATCCTCTAATTCAGTAAGTGAAAAACAGCGTCAGTGTGAACAGTGATGCTGTTTCTGTGAACAGAAATCGCACTTGTGACATTTAGCCTTTTCACTATATCACATATTTTGCTGGGAGGAAAGTTGCTTGTAACACTACTGTGCATTCAAACAACTCCTGTGGGTAAAGGCATGAGGGTAGAGACACACACTCACCCCTTGCTAGTGCCAGGCACTCAGGATACATTTCTCTCAGAAGGTCAGCAGAGTCTCCTATATTGTGGTCAAGTTAGGCTTATGTGGCCATGGGGACAGAGAAGTTGTGTTTCAGAGTGTGTTCTTAAGCCTCTTGAACCAAACAAATGTAAATGCTTGAGAAGAAAGTATTGAGGGTACCCACAGAGAAGGTCTAGTCATCATCAGCTGTCTATAATTTTGTGTGATGTTAGTGGGGAGAAAATGGTTCAATGGTAACTAGTGGGGATCATAAAAAAAATCTTCACTCCAATTACGCTATTACATCATAGCTAGGAAATCAAAGACTGATCAGCACATTATTAAAAGCTGGTGCGCTGGAAAGAACCAATCTTTTAAAGGAGAGCCAAAATACCTATTAAGTAGTAATAATGTTAATAATACTTATTAAGTGGTAGCGATGGTAATATTTTTCACTTTCCCAATTAATGCAATACCTGTGTACTTTCGTTGCACATTAAAAGTGTTCAGTCCAGATTCTGAACTTAAATCTTCAAGACAAAAGCCCAGAAGACCTAGTGTGTTTTTACAGCCACTAGCAACCTGAAAACTTTAGAGCACAATGTTGGTTTTGTTTTGTCTGTTCGTTTTTATTTATTAAGAAGTGGAATTCTTACTGAATTTCTACTTTGCACTTGAAGAAGCAGGTTTAGAAAGCTACTGCTATTTGTAGATAGTGTACACTATCAATATATCCTCCTGAAGAAAGAAGTTAAGAACAGGAAAGATAGTTGATAAATCAATAAAACTTTTTTAGCAATATACTTTGAGGAAACCCTTCCTGCCTGGTGGAATTAGAAGCAATGCTCCCAGTATAAATACATCATTCTGTGCAATATCTTTCTTATTGCATTGGGCTATATTCCTAGAAATAATATATATAAAAGAAAACTATTTAATCTTTCATTTTAAAGATATCACTGAGTTTATTTCTTAGAAATTGTTAAAACTTTTATTATTTTACTTATTGCAGTAAAAAAAAGACTGAACTCCGAAAGAGTGGAAAAACGATGACAATATTTCTTTCCTGCATAAGAGAAAGGTAAGAATTAAGAAGACTGTAATATTGCAAGTACTTATTTATAGCATAATAATAACTATGAGGTAATTTGTTAAATTCCCAAATACTGGCAACTTAGTATTTAAACTTATCCAGACCTTCACAGTCTTGGCAGCCTAAAAGCCAGTGCTTTAAATTCACAGTCCTTCCTGATTAGCTGACACAGTGAGTCATCAGCCAGAGACTGTGTGTGCCACTGCGCTGACCTTTTCTGCATTAGAAAAGCAAGGATATGTGTTGTTTTGTAGCAGTATATTGGCGATATAAGTATTTCAGGCCCCTTGATTTGTTCTGTCTCTATTTTGGACTTGTTGGAGGGAGGATTCTTACACTTTCTTTTCTTCCGCTCCATTCCCTGGAGTCTGTAAGTAAGTGCCCCAGTTTTCACTGGGATTTCAGTTTTGGGGACTCGGGTGCCTACTTGTGCATGAAATAAAGCTCCCCATATGTATCTGAAGTTCACAGTACTGTTGCCTCTGCAAGTTACCCAAGTTTTCCTAATAACGGTGTTTTTGACCTTTCTGAATTTCTCAGATGAAGAACCTAATTGGGTTCATTGTCCTTGATGGAGATACACTGAGTTGCCACTGTTCTAGTAAAACGGCTATAAGAAGCATCAAAAAAACGCTTGTTCCAAGAACAAATTGAACATGCAAGAGCTCCCAGGCAACAGGGTCCTTTCCAGCATGGTGCTGTGCCACATGGACCGAGATCATCAGCAGGGGTGCAAGCGAACTGGTGCACCAAAGTCTAGGGAGAAGTCCTTTGGGTTGATATGCTGGCCTGGGCAGGAAGGGTGCTGGGATTGATACCTGTTTGGATAGGTCTCTTGGTGAGAGAGCAAGGGCAAGGGGCAGGAAAGCGCGGGCCGGAGACGAGGGCACATCCCTCCAGTGAGCAGCTGGGCTTTAATCCAGGTTAAGGGAAGGTGACACGACAGCCTAGGCCAACGGTATTTCCTGTGCCTGCAAAAATAAACACAACTTTCTCCTGGCTGGAATCGTCTGTGAGATCCCGCGGCTTAATTAGCTGCCCCGGTCGGAAGAGGGGAAGCAGATACGAACTGCTCCCTGTCAGAGGAAGAAGACAAATGAGAAGTTTAGATTGACACTGCAGATACTGGTTACGTTTTAGTTACGTTTTAGTTGCCCAAAGACAAAATGGACTAATTTGTGCTAACTTCTAAGTGATTTGAAAATTACTTCGTTTTCAAAAAAAAAAAAAAAAAAAAACCAATTATAAGAGCTAAGACAATTATCTCCCAAACTGACAAGTTTATGAAAATATCACCAATATTCTCTATTCTCAGAAAACATCCTGACAACTTACAGAACTTAGTAGAGATGGCTATCTTGATATGTGAGCTGCCCACTATAACTTTAAGGTAGAGGAGTAAAAAACTTTCAGCTGAACAGTAAGATTAAACTATGCTTAACTTGAAGAGAGACAAGTCTGTTAAATTCCATAGATTCTCCTACAGGGAATACAAAAGAAAAGCACATCAGTTTCATTTTGACAGCTAAGTATAGCTTATCAATCTTATACATTATGATCAGAAGGAAGGATGCATCTTATTGAAGCTTATATACTGACTTCTGGCATTACGTAGAGTTTTTATTGAAGGGGAGTGCTATTCCTTTATGAATTTTGCAGTCTGTAGAGTATAAAAGTCTACTATATATTAAAGTAGAAGCAGCAACCTGTTATTTATTTAATACTTTAATACTTAGGCTTAACAACAAATGTTTTTGCTAATGTACTAGAAGGCTTGCCATAGGTCTTCTCAGGTGACTTAAGGCACCAGAAAAGCAGATAGTCCTTGGTAGGTACTTCAGTAAAGAACAGAACACAGGGCAATCAGGAGCTTTAAAAATTAATGTATGATCTCTAAGGATTCATTTCTTTAACAATGGTTACTTTGTGATTTGTAAGCAAGATAAACAGAAATGGATTAACTTGGTTTTGCAAGATGCATCAGCAGGGTAAAAAGGAAGGGATGAGTTTAATTTTGCAAGCATATTCTAAATTCAGTGTTAACAGAGTTTTTGTTACAGCTGAGGTCTGTGATTCCTACTAGATATAAGTGTTAACATATTTTCCTTCTTTTGCAGGTTTCGCTTATAACTAAGTTCACTGAGCAAGACATACAGACCTCTGCCCAATGCTATGAAAATTAACCAAGGCACATTAACTGCAGGAAATCTTCAAAGGTACAAAAATAAAATGTGCACCTGATAATTAATTAAACAAAACAAGTCATCAGCATGTGCTACATAGCCTAAGTATTATGTTAGGTCAATAATTAAGCTGTAGTAAATCTTCCAGAGATTCCCTCCTGCCAAACCTTAGAGACTCAAGACTAACTCAAGGACCCTTAGCAATTCAGTAATACAGTAAATAATTATACAGAAATCTGCTCAATCTGAATTTTGCTAGCATTAACTTTCTATTTTTTCAAGACAACCAGAATTAGTCTAAGTTGTTGCTGTTGAATAATGTCCTGGGAGCAAAATGTGTGTCTTTCTGGAGCCTATGAAAAGTAATACTTAATAGGTTTGAGTTATGTCAAGATAAAAAGCACACTTTTCCTGCAGGGAAAGATATACATTGAACAAAATGTAAAGGTCTGGAATTTTCTCTTGTTTAAGAAGCTAATCTGACTGCACACAGCTTGTGCTGGCAGAGAAAAGCACTATGCAAGCTGCCTTATGTGACTGCCAAAGCAATTCCAAAATGATCTGTACTAGTTTTGTTTAAGTCCTGGCTGACTTTTAGCAGGGGTTAGGCAGTCACAAAAAGGTGTGTGGTGGTCTTGTGTTGTGGGAATTATGACACTAGCCTAAGAGTATCAAATCATACGTCTCAACAGAAAAAATAAAGCCACATGATAGATCATAAATGAGGAAACTTAAAATGTCCTGAGATTTGCTTTTCCCTCATCCATAGTATTTTCTGTCACCTTATGTACATAAAATATTTCTGGCTAAAGAATTTGCAGCTATATGTTATTTAATAGCAGGTGTATGTGTATCAGAGGCAAATTTGGATTAAAAATTTCATTACAAGAAATGAAAGACAACTGGTATACTCACAGTTTATTTCAGATAGTATAGAATAGTCTGTATAGAATTCTGTTTGGAACCAGTTAATATTTGATATGTTAACTCCTGGTGTATTTTAATTTCAGAAAATTTAAATTACTGGGTCTTCAGAAAGAATATTCGATTTTTCAACCAATTAGAGTATTCTCTATGTTCCTCATTCTTTTTAAAAGAGGTATATCTTTATAATGAATATTTTACAACTTCTTCCATTAGGAGAGAGTTCATGGTTTTATTTTGTATTTTAGAAATATAAGTAGCAGTATTTTAAATTTATATGGCCAGAGGGATTTATGCAATCATCTAGTTAGCTGTCTTGCATAGCACATGTCAAACTATGCGCCTGTTTGAAATATGACATATCTTTGGGAACAAAAAGAATTTCAGTTTTAAAATTTCCATTGATGAATATCATCTCAGGTAACTGTACGGGGTCTAATCTGAATCATTATTGAAAGTGTAGTTTGAATGACTCTAACTGTGATTTCTAGTCCTTTGATATTGTTTGACCTTTTCCTTATGAGATTAAAAATCTGTCTTTTTCTCTATTTATTTCCCTGGATATGTATTTATAGAGTTAGACCAAGTCAGCCCTAACGCACTGCTGAACTGAGCAGTCTGAGTTGTAAAGTCAGTGCCTAAAAAACATACCTTTTGGTCCTTTGGCCCTTCCCCTATTTCTTCTCTGCACCCACTCCAAATAATCAAAATTTCTAGTAGTGGTTTTTAAGGTATGAACAAGATGTTAAAGAGCTAATATTGTTTCTTCTCACTCCCTTCGTTATGTCCATGAGGCTGTGTTGCGCCTCAGCATGATCGTAATAAGGTGTTAGGAACTTATGGTCACTTGACTATCCTCATCACTGCTAAATCCTGCTCAGAACCATTGCTTCCAGAATGACAGTATATTCCTATGGGTAAGGTCTGCCTGCTTTATTGGCCCTCCCCCTCTGTGACTGTATATTATACTGACCCTGTAGAAAGCATGTATTTTTGCTGACATCCAGCTTAACAGGAGAGCCAGGCTGTCCGATGTTACTGATGTAGTTATTACCTCTCATTTCAGTTCCATGCCATCTGCCAACTTTTTCTAGAAATATATTTTTGTGGGTTGCTATTAAAGATATTAACCAGAACAAGACTAAGAAAATGCATGTTTTAGATTCCCTCAGCACTGGAAATTGCAAAGTAGCATGCATTAGACTAGTGATCTTGCTTTGGTTGGAGAAGATGAATTAGATCAGCATTTGAAGTGCCTTCCAGTTCTATTCAATGTGATGATAAGTGATCATGGTGTTCCCAATCTACCAAAGGCAGGAAGAACAAATAATCTTATCAAGAACTTTATACTGGAGGATTTCCAAGCAATTTTTGTAGTTCCAAAGATTTATTCTATTTTTTTTTTTTTTTTTTTTAGTGGCTTAGACATTGTTTATCTAACCTGAGCCTTGAAGTTCACTCTTCATTGACTACATTCTAGGTTGTTGAGAGAATTTTTTCAAAAAAATTATAATCATCTCTTTTCTGTGCAGATTTAGGCTCATGATAACTCATGCAATGAAACTATCATGTATACTCGCTGTGAGGTATGCAAAACTGTAATTTCTATTTGTTGACATTAGGAATGTCTTCAGAATATTTATGAAATAAAGTGTTATCACTTTCACCATGGATAAAATAGTTGGAAAGTGCCAAGAAAAATTAAAAGGCAGCCTTTTGACCTAGAGCTTAAAAATCATGTCTCTTCTGTATATAATCTATTAATGACACTTGCAGTGCAAAGACTTTCCTGGCACATTATCCACTGACATTCCAAAAGCCAACTTCTACTAATTAAGTCAAATAGAACTTAACCCTTGGGGTCAGGTTTTTTAGAAATGTAATTTCGTTAGTGCACACACACATATCCCAGGTCCAGTTCCAAACAGACTTTAGGATTCCAGCTTATTTGGAGATGTATAAGATCTTGAAACCCCCATTTCTCTAGATATGAAAGGGACATGATCTGGAAAAAAGAAATGAAGAGGCTTGAATTAAGGCATTTCATCCTGAGTTATGGAGATGAGATGAATAAATCTGTGTGAGAGATCTATAAGTCAGGAGTTCTGATGTGATCAGTGGTGTTTGCAACCAAGAGACCTAACAATAACTAGGTAGATGGTCAGATGAGTCTCTCAGAGTAACTTGAATCCCTGTGGGCATAAATTTGTTAGGAGAGGCTATGAAGCCAGGATACATGGAGATACTGCAAATGTAAATGACAATCTTTTAGAGTTTGCTACATCACTGTTCATCATTTATGCATGCTGAGGCCACTGTGACTGGTCTGCCAATTGTAGGTATTCCCGAATTTCCTGCAAGAAGGCCAACAACCGAAATACCATCTTTTCGTACGGTTCTTCCTTCTGTGCTGCCATTACATTGTTACGAGTTGCCTAGATGGGATACAGCCAAGTCATGCTGAATGTGTAATCGACAGCCTTTCTCTAGCCAGGATCTTGTCAGGGTTTTCATCTCCTTGTCTGGAGAATTTTTTCTTTCTTTCCCTCTAAAAGGCTGTAAGGAAACACCTACCAAAACAGGCAAGTCCTATGGGAAAAATCCTCTAACAGAGAGGTACATCCCTGTGTTGCACACAAAAACAGATTCAGGCATGTACCCATATCTGCTGAGAGTCATGTGGACTCTTTCTTGTGCACCTCTCGCAAGTGAACTCTGCAGCCAGGTCTTAACGCATTAGAATATTTCATTTTTGGAAACAAATTTCATTCATTTTCAACTCTTTTTTTTTCCCCCCTCCCATACTGTCAGGTTCGGAAAAGAGAATTGTAAGCAAAGAGATTATTTAGCTGCCAGATACATTTATTCCCCATGAATACATATAGGTAAACATCTTCTTAATTACAACAGATAGTAGCAGATGAGATAATACACTCAACTCTGCCTCTTCACTTCCTCTTGATTTCCTGGTTGTCTTGCCCACATCAAACTTCTGCTCTGGCCTGGGAGAAGAGCTTCCTGCTTTGTTTTCCTTTAGCCATCAGCATCTCACATACAAACTGTTTCTATGTTTCTCTCTATACACTGTTAATTAAGGACCAGATGGATTTTTTTACAGCATATCAACACAATGAAAGAGTCTGTGAATTTTACCTTTTCCTTTTTGTTAGTCATTTGTCGTATTTCTGTAACCTACCAAAGGGGGCCTGGAACATCTGCCCTACGAGGAGAAGCTGAGGGAGCTGGGCCTGTTCAGCCTGGAGAAGAGAAGGCTGAGAGGGGATCTAATCAGTGTCTACAAGTACCTCAAGAGAGGCAGTGAGGAGGATGGTGCTGGCCTCTTTTCACTGGCGGCCACTGACAGAACTAGAGGAAAAGGCCACAAACTGAAGCACCAAAAGTTCCACAGGAACTTAAGGAAAAAAAAATTTAACAGTGAGGGTGACAGAGCACTGGAACAGGCTGCCCAGAGAGGTTGTGGAGTCTCCTCTGGAGATCTTCAAAATCCGCTTGGATGCAGTCCTGTGCCACGTGCTCTAGGTGACCCTGAGTGTGCAGGCAGATTGGACTAGATGACCTCTAGAGGTCCCTTCCAACCTTAAGCATTCTATGATTCTATGATTCTATATGAAGCAACAGCCAGTTGTTTTACTTTGTCGCTAATCACCTGTATTATATCAGTTCACACCAGTAGAGCTTCAAAGGAGAAGCTCATTTTTTTCTCCATTTGTTTCCTCTTTCTACGTAGTAGAAGGGATTTCCAACTGCTGATCAGGTTGCTTTGGTTCTTTCCTTGCTGACACATTTGCCTGCACTGCACACCATAATGAGGAACTCACAGTCACAAGTTAGGTGCTCAGCATGCTGAGAGCATACTCAGGAATGGAAAGGTGCTAAAAACTTTTCTTATGGACTGCAGCAAATTGAAGGCATGAGTTTTTGACTAGCTGTCCCCTTAGGATTTCAAGGTCAAGCTTTCAAAATGCTGATCTTTAGAAATAGTTATGAACTATGTTTTCCCACATTTAGGAGGTTGTTTTTTTCCCGTAAGAGCCAAGACATTTCCTTCCTAATGAATGTCAGTTGTATTAACCTGCCTTAGTAGTGACTTGGTGCTATTCAAGGGCATCAGAATAAGACAAAGTTAGTCCAATAAAAATACTTTTAATATTGCTTGTAAGGAATGTTTCTAAAGTGAATTTTGTAAGAGAATCATGTGTGACATCATTATTTCCTCTATCTCTTCTAAATATTTCCATTCAAATGGATGTTTAAGAATAATGCAGGGTTTTTTTTAGCCACATGCTTCTACCACCAGTAACTTGATCCAGAAGTATCTTACGGATTTTCTAGCAAAAGTACAAAATGTCTTCTTAGGAAGAAGACCTATAACATCATTCAGATTGTAATGATATATATAGTCAGGGAATGGAAAAAAAATCCAGAAAGACAGCTCCACCCTGTCTTAATGTATTGTGATCAGAATGACAAAAACAAAACAGCTAAACCAAAACCTTACAGACAGAACTCCCTAATGTGACATTGATGGTGATGTAGATACAATAATATTAAAACTGTACATGCTTTTTGAGTGAAGTATATGGATAATATTAACATTTCTCCATAGAGGAATTTTTGGGCATCACAGGAAAAAGTAACTTATCTGCAACTGCTTAAATCTGTTTCTAGTGAGAAAAATACTTAAACAATGTTTACATACGTTCATGTGTTATTGACACAGCAATGAAAGTTTATTCAATTCAGACCAAGAAACATTAATAAGACAATATTTGAGCATTTGTTGTTGTCTTGCAGATTTACAGATCTTAGACAACATTTCTTCACTGTTTTTTTACCCCTATTGCCTCCTCAATCTCTCCCTAGAAGGAAGAGAGAAATGGCCTATTTTCTGTGTCATGTTACGCCTGAGAATTTTTGATTTTGGCAAGCAATCAAATTATGTGCCAGTTAAGTGTAGGCTATTGCCTAAAGAAATATTGGAAGTGAGGGCAGTATGACTTCCAGGGAAAGCATCAACCATGCTGTGTAAGTTATATGTATAAGTTAATTTCTCATTAAGCAGAAAAATGAATGGGTTTCCAGCCAACTTTATTGATACATTGGAGTGTGCATAGATAAGCGATGAAGTGTATGCTATAGATTCTCTGAGGAGTAAGTCATCACCCCACCCTCAGCCCCTGTGGTGTTACTCTGCAGTGAGAAGGCTGCTTAGTTTATTAACCCAGTATTTAGAAGAATTTAGTCTCAGCTCCTTGCTGCAGTTAAGACTTCCTGTGTGACAGTGCTAAAGTCCACAGGGAAAGGATTGCTATGCCAGCTCACGGGCCAATTGCAGAGACAAGTGTATTTAAGATTGTGGAGCGCTTGAATAATGCAGCAACAGGAGGCTCATAAATGCCATCGAGAAATCCCAGGCTTCACGCCCCAGAAGCTGCCTGTCCCCCAGTGGTCATGTTTATCTTCAGGCCTGGATCCTGGAGGCTGCAGGCCATCTCGCTTCCCACTAATGGCATTCTCAGGCCCTCAGTCTATCAAGTCCAGAGCTTCAATGGGATTTTGAAATCCTTTGAGATGTAAATTAAGACAGTTAAGGCAGTAAACTACAACCACTGATCAACAAAGCAAGACCTTATAGCCATTAATTCTATAGTTATAGGTAGCCAGACATGACTGAGTGACAGTGTTCAACCATGCAACAAATTGAAAGCAAACAGAGATATGATGACACAGTAATTGTAACTGAAATGAAAACATTCTTTGCCAGCATTTCTAAATTCTTACACATACACATTAACCTTCTCTTTTAGGTAGTAGGCCTGTTTTATAACATTTCACAGCTCAAATAGTATCAGATTAAGAAATTACTTGCACTTTGCATCCCTGAAGATTTCAAACTATGCATAGGTATGGCTATCATCTGGAAAAACAGAAAAATATGATTGAATATGGTTTTTCTGTGGAAGCACAGATGCTGAATTTGGGTTGCGATTTAGGTGAATACGTAAATTCCCCCACCAGTGGCAGAGAAGTAGTAAAGAATGTTTGCAGAACTTCATGCTAAGGTATACTTAATATTCTCAAAGGGTTATATTCTTTTGTTATGCTCAGAACAAACAGCAGATTTTTACACCTCAAGATACTTGGATGTATTATGATGAATTCTTAAGACATGAGATGCATGGTAGGTTTTAGAGAGGGTTAATTTTGTTTTTTTCAGAGACAAATGCCCATAATTTCCTTTCTCATATTTGTGAAATTGCTGCTGTACCACCTTTCTGAATACATGAACAGATTCTTGGATTGAAGGTGCACTTGAATTTTCTGCCATCCCTCTGCTGATAGAATTTTCTCCCAGTCTAAATATTGTATCACAGCCAGCAAAAACTGGGAAAAAATAAAGGAAGGTGACAGAGTGCTGAAGATCTAGCATAATGCTGAAATAAAACAGTGCAAAGACAACAAACTCTGAGGAGGTTAGCACATCCTAAGGGATGCTTATTAGGTGTTTGTTGGAAGAAAAGCTGATGGAAGAGAGACGGGTGGGTCTGTTTCATTCCAGAAATATTTTGTAGATTGAGCTGTTCTTATTGGGTTTCAGATTTCCAAAAAGGTTCTGGTGATTTTTATTGAAATTCAGCCCCATCTTAAGACCAAAATCATGAAGTAGCCATGTCTTCTAGGATTTGATGTTTGTTACAGTGAATGTATTGAAGTTGCAAGCATCTTGCTGTATTGTCCAGCAGGAAATTTTGCAAGTTTAGCTTCCAGTTTATAAATCATTAGTACTAAAGATATACAAGCTACATTAGACACTGATCTTTAGGAAAGATTTACAGGCTAGGAACTTCATATATATATGCATACACACATACATGTACATAAATAGAATCATAGAATGCTTAAGGTTGGAAGGGACCTCTAGAGGTCATCTAGTCCAACCCCTCTGCACACGCAGGGTCACCTAAAGCACGTGGCACAGGACTGCATCCAAGTGGGTTTTGAAGATCTCCAGAGAAGGAGACTCCACAACCTCTCTGGGCAGCCTGTTCCAGTGCTCTGTCACCCTCACTGTCAAGAATTTTTTCCTTAAGTTCCTGTGGAACTTTTGATGCTTCAGTCTGTGGCCATTACCTCTAGTTCTGTCAGTGGCCACCAGTGAAAAGAGGCCAGCACCATCCTCCTCACTGCCTCCCTTGAGGTACTTGTAGACACTGATTAGATTCCCTCTCAGCCTTCTCTTCTCCAGGCTGAACAGGCCCAGCTCCCTCAGTCTTTCCTCACAGGGCAGATGTTCCAGGCCCCTGATCATCCTCGTAGCCCTGCACTGGACTCTCTCCAGCAGCTCCACATCCCTCTTGTACTGTGGAGCCCAGAACTGGACACAATACTCCAGATGCGGCCTCACCAGGGATCAGTAGAGGGGCAGGATCACCTCCCTCGATCTGCTGGAGACGCTCTTCTTAATGCACCCCAGGATCCCATTGGCCTTCTTGGCCACGAGGGCACACTGCTGCCTCATGGTCAACTTGCCATCCACCATGACACCCAGGTCTTTCTCCGCAGAGCTGCTCTCCAGAAGGTCGGTCCCCAGCCTGTACTGGTGTCTGGGGTTATTCCTCCCCAGGTGCAGGACCTTGCACTGTTCTTTGTTGAATTGCATGAGGTTTTTCACCGCCCAGTTGTCCAGTCTGTCCAGCTCCCTCTGGATGGCAGCGCAGCCCTCTGGGCTATCAGATACTCCTCCCAGTTTCATATCATCAGCAAACTTGCTGCGGCAGCACTCTGTTCCTTCATCCAGGTCATTGATGAATAAATTGAACAGGACTGGACCAAGGACTGACTCCTGGGGGACCCCGCTAGCTACAGGCCTCCAACTAGACTCAGCACCGCTGATCACCACCCTCTGAGCTCTGCCATCCAGCCAGTTCCTAATCCACCTCACTGTCCACTCATCTATCCCACACTTCGGAGCTTGCCCAGGAGGATGTTGTGAGGGACGGTGTCAAAAGCCTTGGTGAAGTCGAGATAGACGACATCCACTGCTCTCCCCTCATCTATCCAGCCGGTCATTCCATCATAGAAGGCTATCAGGTTAGTCAAGCAAGATTTCCCCTTGGTGAATCCATGCTGACTACTCTTGAGCACCTTCTTTTCCTCCATGTGCCTGGAGACAACGGCCAGTATGAGCCGTTCCATCACTTTTCCGGGGACGGAGGTGAGGCTCACTGGCCTGTCGTTGCCTGGGTCCTCCTCCTTGCCTTTTTTGAAGACTGGCATGACATTGGCTTTCTTCCAGTCCTCCGGCACCCCCTCCCCTGTTCTCCAGGATCTTTCAAAGATGGTGGAGAGTGGCTTAGCTATGACATCCACCAGCTCACACAGCACTCTGGGGTGCATCCCATCAGGGCCCATGGATTTGTGGGTATCGAGTTTCCTTAGGTGCTCTCTGACCCAATCTTCCTCTATCCAGGGCAAGTCTTCCTCTCCCCCGCCTTCTTCTCTTGTCCCTAGGACCTGGGGCTCTAAAGGGCTGCCCTTGGTAAACACTGAAGCAAAGAAGGCATTCAGCAACTCTGCTTTTTTGGTGTTATTCATAACCAGGGTACTCACCCAGTTCACCAGTGGACCCACATTTTCCCTGATCTTCCTTTTGCTGTTAATGTATTTGAAGAAGTTTTTCTTGTTATTTTTAACGTCCCTTGCTAGATTGCGTTCCAACCGCCCCTTAGCTTTCCTTGTCGCATCTCTGCATTCCCTCACTATGTTCCTGTATTTCTCCCAGGGGGCCCGTCCTTTTTTCCACATTCTGTATACTGCCTTCTTCTGCTTGAGCATTGCCACAAGCTCCCTGCTCATCTACGCAGGTCTCCTGCCCCCTCTGCCTGACTTCTTACACACAGAGACGCACTGTTGCTGGGTGTAGAGGACGTGCTGCTTGAAAACTAACCAACTCTCTTGGGCCCCCCTTCCTTCTAGAGCTCTAGCCCATGGGATTCTCCCGAGGAGGTCTCTGAAGAGGCTAAAGTTGGCCCTCCTGAAGTCCATCGTTGCAAGGCTACTTACAGCCTTGCCTCCTCCTCCGATTCTGAACTCCACCAACTCATGGTAACTGCAGCTGAGACTACCCCCCACCTTCACATCTCCTACAAGTCCCTCTCTATTTGTTAGTACGAAATAGGAGCTACTTTTTAGATTATCACCATTATAACATCTGAACAATGCACTGAACAGCTCTGGAAGATTTAACAGAAGATGTCTGACTAGAGTGACATTATCTGTTGGGTTATTATAGAAGGTGACATAAAATTCTGTTGAATATTTTTTGCATAATTGTTCAGAAAGCATTAAGAGAAAACTGGAAAAGGACTAAAATGTTTTGTTTTGTTGTTGAAGTAGTTCTAAAGTTTATTATTTCTATATTAAGAAAAGATCTGTCGAATAAGAAGGTATTGCTTTGCAAACTGACTTTTAAATGCAGGACAGTAGTTTTTTTGCATCCTGGATAAGCATGCTTGATAGCAACAGAATACTGCTATATATTGATTTTAAAATTCAAAGTTAAAATGTGTGTGCATTCTGTTTGAGTAGAAGCTATACAAGAGACTTCTAGCAATTATGTTACATATTTCTTTTCCTTCTTTTTGCAGCACTTACACATAAATATCACAGAGAAATACATTTTAAATTAGCAATATACTTCACTATGTAAAGAAAATAAGAAGGATCATTTCATCCATCATTTAAGGCAAACATTTCAGGGACATGGGACTTTTATTGGCGGTAGCAAACTAAACAAGTCTTGAGTGAGAAGTAGAATAATTTTTGCTGTCAAAACCTCAGGGAAAAGGTAAGCAGGACTGAATGCAGCTACCTATCATTTCTGGCACATATCTTAGAGGCGTTTATTTGAAATAATAGGTATTTTCTTAAGCTGTATGAACTAAAATGCTGTTCCTATAAAGGGACATGTTTGACCTGCTTGAAGCTATAAAAGAAGATTTGTGATTCTCCTAAGTCCACATGCCCTAGATTAATGTTAGTGTCAAACTGGTTCTACGTTAAGCTCATTTAATGTGCCCGTAGGCTATAAGATGTTACTTTGCCACCAGCAAAGGTCACGTTTTCAGGTACTGACAGTGCAAGTAATGACAAGTTGCTTCTCTGTTTGAGTGGATCAGGGTCTTTTTAGCATTTGTCCAATGAATCTGGCAAACTTGCAGCCTCTGCCTGAGAGGGCTCTGTGCCTTTGAGCATACAGCAGAGGAATTATTAAACTTCTGGCTCTGAAATCTATAGCTGCATTTAGTTCAGGCCTCCCAGAGGAATTTTGATGCCTTTAGCTAAATATCAAACAATTTCAAAGCTCACTACCAAGGTAGCAGATTTTTTATTGATCATAAAAGAAATTGAAAAGTTAATTTATATAGTTTTGTTTGTTTGTTTTTAATGTGTGTTTTGATCATGTTTCAGCATAGTAGGTTACACTAGTTCAGTGCTGCAGTTAGTTAGGAAAAGAATATATATAATCTCTGTAAAAATTTGCAAGTATGTTTCTTAAGATCTGATCAAGCAGCTCAAACTCAGAAATGGAGCTCAAGTGCACTGTTTTGCCAGGTACTTCATAGGTGGTTGAGTCACATATGCAAGTCATGTAACAATATCAAGATCTACACAAAGTTGTGAGTCATCTTTAACAGGTGATAGGAAAAAGCATTAACCTGCTCATGTGGAAGCTTGACATTTCACCAGGTAAATATGATTTCTCCTCTACATTTTGGTGGTGATAAAGAAATTTTTGTTCTCGTAGCAGAAGCCAACAAAGGGAGCTAAACATTGTCATGGGTTTGGAACAGATTTTGACACCAACATTCTGCGTGGGAGATTCTGTGGGATCTGACAAAAAAGAAATGGAAGTGGCTTCCAGGAGATGACAAAAGCATGGCTACCCTAGGCCTCTGTCTCTTGCACAAACTGCAATAGATAGTCCACGCCTGGAGTCATGCCTTCATTTCAGTGATTTCTCTCAGACTGTTTATGCTGTTAGTCCAAAATTGTCATCTGAGAAAAAAGCAGGAAGGTCTTAAGTATACCTCCCATGTCCTCTTTAAGATGTCCTCCCAACAGGTGATCTCACCTGCAGAATCTGGTCTGTCTCCTCTTCCCAAGCACATGGAGCTTGTCTGGGGCAACTTCTCTAGGGGAAGAAGGCTCAAGGGTTTGCCAGCATTGGCTGGTAACTGAGGAGTTCCTCGGGAGAGGAACTGTAACTCCAAATATCAGCAGGAGAAGGACTTAAATCTCAGAGCTCTGTTTCCACAACAGGTCCCCATCACCTTGTTGGTTTTCCATGGCTAGGGCACATCTTGCAAAGTGGGGTCTCTGGAGACTTAGGCCTGTTTTGCATCTTCCAAACATCTTTAGGATGTTTGGAAGGATCTTAGGAAATTAGTGTGACAAAAACAGGGTAGAAACTGAGCAGGCTCGGAACCCTAAGTGTCCAAGGAAATGGAGGTATCTCAGGCTAATGAGCATGATAGGTAAGAATTATTTTAATTGCTTTTCTAAAGTTAAGCTCCTAAGTTCCTTTGGAAGGGCACCAATGTGATTTGCTGCATGCTTGCTGAGGAGCACAGCGGTTCACGCTGCAGTGACCTGAATATCACAGAGTTTGTTCATTTGTTCGCATATGTGTCACGGTTCCCAGGGGTGTCCATGCAGGGGTTTAACTGGACCTGATTAGCTTAATCAGCGCAGACTTGTGCACAGACGTGCCTTTCTCGCCTCTGTGCTGTTCTGTGTCACTGATGCTCTTCCCCCTTTCCTCTCATTACATTTTTCCTCTTCAAAAGTTCCCCAGTTTTGAACACTTTCCCAAATAATTTCTCTCCTTGTTCTTTTCTCAGATGCATCTGTATTGCTTATCATGGGAGATGAGATGATGAGGTGGGATATGATCTGAAAATATAGTAGAATTTGACCCACAAACTCTTCACAGCAAAGTCTGGGATCTGGACAGCTTCCTTAGTACAGCTGAGCAGAAGGGGAAAAGAGGGCACTGTAGAGAATGGTGGAGTATTAGGCTTCAGGAGAAAGCAAACAAGCATTACAAGGTAAACCTGTGCCAGTCTTTTCCTCATAACAACACTGGGTATTCAGTCACAGCTTCTCCGAAACATAAGGAAAAGAAATAAGGAAATATTTTGTGTGGCAAGTGATGTCCTATGTCAATGTCATTCTTCCAAGAGCAACAGGAGAATTACACTGGCTTATGCTGTTAGAAATTCATGATTATGATTGATGCTTTTGAACACAAGTATATTTTCCTTCCAATTCCAGATTATAGGACAATTCTATGCTTTCTCTTTCTTTGTGAGGAAATAATTATACAGAGTGTTAAATACTTACATAAGAAAGGAAAATAACGCAGGTATGTATGTGCATATGTGGCTCTAATTATAGACATATACAGATACATAGATGAATAGAGATCTCCGCATTTTGTTTTGTTGTGGTGATTACTGATGCCCTCGGACACAAGACGGTACATCATAAGAATTTAAGAAAAACTCCCAAATGTGACCAAGCTTTCATCCTCTTTGCCTTTCTCTGCATTTTTTGCAGTTGTGCTATAACTCTTTGAGGTAGGGGAGCATCTCCAGGGAGATTGTAGTCTGTGCATGAACAGTACTTTGATTACTTCTGAAGGTTCTTTCATTTTTTCTGCTTTTCAATACCTTTTCAGTAACTGGCTGGAGGTAATACATTGTAAATTACATCAATTACGTGATCAAGTAGGTGGGATTCAGAGACTGAGATTTAGGTGTCAGTGTGTGAATATCTGAGCTGCCATTCTAGACAATCGCGTTCCCATCAATACAACCAATGGTGCCTGGAGAGCTGGGCAGGCATCTGCACCTGGTGAGCCAAAGAGCTTTCCAGATTGCATGATTAACCTACTTTTACATGCATTTACCCACAGCAAAAGGAATATATACACCTGGACTCATGAGGTCAGTAACTCTTCCTACAGTGTCTTTCCCATTATTAAGATATTCTGGGTGCTCAGTAACCATTTAGTAATACTAACGTCCATTAAGCATTACATAACTTAATTACACTTATTCTTGTCCTATGAAAGTATTAAACCCCAAAGTTAGAGAGCTGGTCTGGTGCAGTCTGAACAGTTCCAAAAGATAGTTATTGCCATAAAGTAAGAGCGCTCATCACCTTCAGAAGTTGTTTAGCAATGTGCAGAGTGGAGACCTCAGGGTTATGTTCATACCTCTAGAGAGGCTCATCCTAACATCTTAAAATCACTGATAAGTCTTCAAAATGGACTTTAAATGATTCATAGATTTCTGTGGTTGATCCTGTACCTGAAGGTGAATTTGATTGTTAAGTAATAAAATTCCCTATTCTAAATAAGACTTTCAGTCTTCTTTGTTTTTGGTTTTGTGTTTGTGTGTATGTGTGAAAAACCAGTTGTTGACAGGTTAGAAATAAAGAAGAGTTTGAATAACTAGACTGAGAGTTCCCAAATTCTTTTGTCTCAGCACTGCCTCACTAGATATGTTGGTTGTGCATCCATTCAGAAGCAAATACAGTCAGCACTTGATTATTCATGTGTTACAGATTATTCATGCCACAGATATTAACTGAAGCCCAGAGCCATATGAATGTGGCTATGCTACTTCCAGGAGCATCTCAACTCCATAATCGGTACAGCTGCTTTTGCATTACACAGAGCTGGAGTTAATAAGCCCATATGAATCTTATCTGGCTCCATAGTAAGCCGGTTCCCTGGGAAACACAGAGGAACACTTGATGCTATCAATCTGTATCCAGCTGGGCTTCATTATTTTGGGCTCAAAGCTAGGTCTGCCAAGCCCATAGTGGAGCTGGCATTGGTGGCAACTCTGTGGCTGGCAGGCGGAAAGCAGGGGAGCAAAGCAGTTGCTTCTGCACCATGATCCCTTTTGCTAGAAGAGGAATTTGGGATTAACTAGTGGAGGCGCAATGTCATAAGACAACTCATTCAATTTTGTATATTAACGAATAAGTCTTTCTGAAGCTCTACAAGAAGCAGCATGGAGCCACCCAAGTGTCCTTGCCCTGAGTACGGGTGCTGGTGGGGAGTACTTGTCCCCTCAGTCCATGTCACAACTCAGGTACCGCAGCCACTAAAGTATCTCCTGAGGCTGTTTCTACATTTCAGGTGGAGTGAAAGAACTGTGTTGATTCTACACACACCTGTGGACTGTCTTTACTTTGTCCTTTCTCATCTCAGAGCAGCCTATGTATTCCAAAACCAACTTTTGGTATGTAAAAATTGAGGGTTTTTTAATGCCTAGTTTAGAGGAAAAATGTTTTTCAGCTGTCATAAGGGCCAATTTTAAGGATGTGTATTCATTTCTAAACTGGACTTTTGATCCTAGTCTGACACTGGCACCATGAACTGGGCAGCTCTTGTAAGCTTGCATCTTAGAAGAATGAAATAATTCTCCAGCTCTGATTATTTATTTCAGTTACTGATATTCTTGCACATGTGCTTTTCTCACATAATAGTTAGACACATTTTTGCTAGACTAAGATTTATTAAAATTGTAGTGATTTATGATAGTCATGAAAGTTGTCATAGTTTCAGGATGCTGTTTCCATACATGACAGAAGCACTTCTGAATAATATTGTACTTAGATACAGTCACTGTCTGGCCTTAATTTTGCCTTCCTGCCAAGTTTTGGGACAATAAACTTTGAGGGTATCCCCCCAGATTCTTTATGATTGTATATTTATTTCTTTATTTTTAATTTACTTTCAAAAGTCTGATTTCAAAGAATGTAGGTTCTGAAACTATGATGTTAACCCATGTAGAAATGAAATCCAGAAACCTCAAGCATGCTGTTAGACAATGGAAAACTAAGGTCTACAGACAGACTGAAACATAATTAGAAAAAGCATAACACAAAAAGCATCTCTATTGTGCTGAAACAAAAGTCTCCATGGGTTGCAAATATTTTTCATTTCTTTAGCAACTTATCATCAAAACAATTCTACATAAAATATAAACTAATTAAACCTCACAATTTGAAAAGTAGGTAAGAGCTATACTGAGATAAATTTCTTTATCATTGAAATACAGCTTGATCCATTTGTAATTGACATTTGACAGCATATAGCCCACTTAGACCAGATGGTGACAATCACATATGGAAAGTATTTTGAGACTGTTATTATAGACAAGATTCTAACCCAAATTTCCCAGACATTTAGTGTAAGGACTGTGACAAAATTAAGGCACTGCCTAAGCTTAAAAAGAAACTACTTTAGGTATTGTCTGTTAATTGCACTGGGAACTCCCATAAATACAGGTGGTTCTAACCATGCCTGGGCAAGTCCCTTAATGTTTTCTTAGCAAAACAAGGACCAAAAACGTGCTATGAGGAATAGATTCTGAAAGCTCACGGAGCCAAAAAATCTGTTGCTTGTGACCCCAGAGAAAACTGCAGTAAGGACATTTGGTAAGACTTCAGTTGCTTGTATTTCTTTGAGCTTTTTCTTTCTGCTAAGTGCTGAATTATTTGAGCTATGTCAATAATTGCCCAAGTTTGTCTGCATGATCTAAGTCCTTTAAGAAATTACTTATGAAAGGAGTGAATTTGATGAGTATATTAGTTAAGCTAATTAATCATCAGTTAATCATGGGCTTGTATCTAGACAAGCACAAGCCTTGCTATATACAGTGCCTCTGGGCAATAAGTAGAGAATACTGTATCTCACATGAAGCATTGAAAGTATTTCTTTTTCATCTCACTTATGCTAGCCTATAGGTATATTATAAATTCATTAAAATGAAAAAAATATATCAATTCTTTACAATCTCTGTTCTGCCAGTAGTGCAGTGCGTGTTGTTCAACTGAATTTCCTCAGTTTGTAGGAAAAGGAAAACCCAGCCTGCAGAAATCCCTCTACCACACAAACTGCCCATTCTATTTTATAAACTTGCATCTTTACCGAAAGCTTCAGAAACTCTTAAGCGTGCCTGACAGGTAAATTAATCTATTGTCTGACAGACCAAGATGTAAAACTAGTACTTTTCCAGCTAGCATTCACTTTCAAGGCATCTTCAAGCCATCCCCATTTCAGAATTACAGTTCAGGAAAAGAGATGCTCTACTGGGTACAATGCGCACAACTGTTTCTTTGTGGGTGGAAATCTGTGACTGTGACTACCTAGGAGCAACTAACCAGAGCAACCTCTGTTGCACCATAATTTCTGTTCTTTGTACAGACTACAGTGTTTTGTAGCAGCTTGGATGTATCATCATGTTTCTAAGAACTCATCACCATGCTTGCTGTGTTACTGTAGTTGAGTGTTAATGTGAGAAAGTCTTTGACATTGAGAGGTTTTTTTTAATCCAAGAGGAATGGTGTCACTATTTGTATAACACAAAGCTTAAAAAATATCTTTGTGGTCTCTGCTGTTATTTTCACCTCTAAAGATTTAACTCAAGGGCAGTTCAGCATACCTGGCTTTTGCACAGCAGATCTGTGGCTTGCTAACCTTAGTCTGCTGCCGTGCAACTGAATGAAACTTTCCCCACTACTTATGTAGCTGCTTTCTGCTGTGCTTGTTAACTCCAATTCTGTCAGAATTCGCAGGGCGAAAAGCAGGGCAATAACTAGAAATTAAGATGGTGATAATGTCAGCACCGTCAAATGTACTAATCATAAAACAAAATAATAAAATTTCATTTCACTGGTCTAATGGCAGTTTGTTTGCTCCACTCTACTCACTTATATGCTCAGTTCAAGACTAAAGAAATGTCTCTTTCTCGGAGGATGATTCAGTTCTTTGATGCCAGAGCCTTAGGCAAAATTCCTCAGCTCTGCTGTATTTTCTGTGAGAATATTCGTGTTCTGAATCCAAGCTCAAATGTTCAGTCACTTTGGCTATGTGAAGAAATCGATTGTTTAACATTTCAAGAGACTCTTAACAAAGCCCACTTCTAAACAAAAACACTCCTAGTTAATTCTTAAGTTTACTTTGCTAGGCCAACCAGGCTGAACTCTTGAACAACCCAGGAGTAGGTGCAGTAATATGAAAGTACATTAGAAACACATGGTTGTATTTACATTAAGTAAATTTACTGCATAGGAGGCCCTGCATTAACAGGGTCTGCTAAGGCACTTTCAGCCATTATGTGACGCAAACCTATAGTGGCAATGTGGCAATAGTGTTTCTAACTCTGCCAGCAAACGGCAAGAGAATAGCAGGCCTCTCAGTGGTCTTGAAGAAACAATTCTGCTCCTCTCTCTCTTCTCTCCTTCTGCCCTGTCAAAACGAGAACGTGAACAGTAGCCTCACCAAAACACTTGCCGGAGGCAGTGGGAGCCGAGGAGAGCCTCTTGTGCAGGAGGGACCTACCAGCTTCCTCTCGGTGAGGAATGCAGAAAGTACAGGGGAGCTGGTGAGAAAGGCTGAAATTTCATGGTTCTCTGGCTTTTCAGACAGGTCCCCACCCTTGCATACATGGGATAAGTTTACTGGGGAAAAAAAAAAAAGAGAGAGAGAGAGAAAGAGAAACATAGAACTGAAAACTGGTAATTCTATCAAAATGAAAACCATGTTCCCAAAATGTATAGCTGGCTTGGCTCAGTACACAGGAGTGTTCCTACTCCTGCCCTCCATCTTTTAAGGAGGCACTGGGGAGCATGGATTAGATGATTAAATCAAATCAACTAACTAATTACATTAAAACAGTAAGTTGGATAAAATTATTGGGTTTTGCTTCAAGGTATTGTGAAGGCAAATTCCCTGTACAGCTTCACACATTAAGAAGGAAAGACTCTTACTTAATAGGACTTGGCCACAGGAGCTGTGCAGAAGATCAGAGCCAGAAATAGCAGTGAGAAAGAAGTGATACTTCAGACAAAGTGCAGCAGTATTCTCTGACAGTTCTGCCAAATTTGTTAATTTATTTTAATTACTTTTTAAGACTTAAATGATACTTTGTTTTAGTGGTGGTAACCTGCCCAAACTAGCAGCCTATGTGATGTTGAAGTTATGTTTTGATGAACATCAATATTTTAAATTAATTCATTGTGCAAATGTACAAAAGCCAAACAGTAATAACATTTATACTGTCAGAATTACTGACGTTTGGTCATTTCTTCTCCAGCAAGGCTGTAAACACAGATGAGTTACCCGGTATGTGTCATCCAAACTCTGTCTTCTTCAGCCCTGAAGAATAGACATTTCTAGCATTGCCAACGCTCTCTGCGTTATCGGGCGTCTCACTTTTGGCATTGTATGATTCTGGGAAAATTTCTCTCTCATTTGGAAGGAAAAAGAAATGTTCTTTAGGACTTATGATTGCCAAAAAAACTTTCAAAAAGTACAACTATAAAGACTAAGAAGCCAAAAGATAAATACCATGAACACAACATTTTTTAATATCATTATTTTGAAACCAGTTTCTTGATTTGTCTTGAGGCTTGACTCATGCCTCTTTTATTTAATGCTTGGTGTTGGCAGCATTAGAATCTCCTTTTTTTTTCAGTGGTTCTGCTTATTTGTGCTCTTCAGTAACTTGTACACCTCTACCATTTTCATCTGCACCAATTGCCTTCTTTCTTTAATGTTGCTGCAACTATTGCAATAAGTGGGAGTTTTGCCAATAATTTCAGAACTGAACTTAACAAAAATATCTTTTGGGAAATTTAAGCAAAGAGTTAGTTCTTCACAGTATTTCAGATTGGATCAGCATGCTATTGTGCAGCACGATTAAACCATTGTTATGCTTTTATTCCCCCTGTATAAACATAACTGTGGTATAAAAATCTTTTTGATGTCTAGAATAGTGTATGGCATCACAGAGAAACTAAGGAGGTCTCCTAAGCTGATTAAATAAAACCAACAAGAGTCACAGGAGGGAAGGGAGGAGGGAAAACACTTGCTCGCCTGATCTGAGATGTTTGCAAAAGCAGCAGCAATTCTGCACCAGTTAAGGACTGAAGTTTCCCTGGTGGACTGATGACCTTTGAAGTGATAATTGCTGGCTTTCCTGGAACTCCAAAAGAGAGTATGTATAGTGGGTTCAGAAGAAAAAGGGATAAATATTAATGAAGCATTGGATTTTCATTCAAGAGCAGCGGGAGCCAAGCAGTTAAACGCTCTTTTTCAACCCATGAAGCAGGATGAAAACTCAGTTCCCTATAATATTTGCCACATATTCTACATACCTTAATCTCTTAGCAGTTTTATAGAGTGCTATGCATTTCTGTGGAGAAGAGAGCTTATTCTGATTTTGGAAAGTGTATTCATTTTGTTAGGCTTTCTTTCCATTGAAACTCTATGTTTAAAAAGTTGGCTTAAGATACTTGCAGTATTTACGCTCAGTGTAACCCATACGTATGTGTAAGAGCTTTAGTTTCCCATTATGGCGGCCTTAGAAGTGTCAGACCGAAAGATGAAAACACTGTGCTTCTTCTGACGTGATCCATGTGAAGGCTGAATGTCTTCTATACTATAGAATGTCTTCTATAATACTTTTAAAGATGATCTTGCACACACTTCACCGTCTGCTTGATTATAGAAAATAACAGGTGAATGTACAACCATTAGTATGCACTTTCCATGCTCACTCACAAGCAGGATGAAAGGAGTTTTCTGTAACTGTCCAGAACAATCCCTGAAGCTACACAAAAGCCAGAAAACTTATCCCATAGCTTACCATAGAGATTTAAAAAAAAAAAAAAAAGGGGGGGGGGGGAGTGTTTCTTAACTGGTGGTGAAGTTATTTTCTGATAGTTAGTGGTTACTTTCATTAGCAAGTGAAAAAATACTTAGAGCCAAAAGGCTTACTAGCTCCAGTCAGATGTTAATTTACATGTCTGTCCGGACTTCAAAAAGATTAAGTATTAGCCTTTCATCTAGCATGTCAGCCGTATTGTACTGTTATCTTGAAGTATTTTAAAGACAAATAAGCTTGCAATTTTCAGGCCGATTAGATGGTGTGACTGCAAAGGCATTTTTGTAATCAAGAAATGTCTTTGTAAAAGGGCCATCATATCTGATCTGCTCCCTAGGTCAATAAGGCTGAAGGGCTCTTGCTCTGTTGCATAAGGAACTCATGGTAGCCTAAGGCTGGGCCCACCTTCCTATGTATACACTTACTGCCAACCTAGCAACATACTCTACATGTTTTCTTCAAATGGTGAATATAGTATCGAAGGAGACATCTAGTTTCTCTGGAAAACATCCTTGTAAAGCTGACTGAAACGAGAGTGAAGTTTCTAGGGACTAGCACAAAGAAATGAGTGATCAAACAGCCAGACTACTTAGTGATTTACAAGGTTATTTTGCCGATGATTTTGTAAATGCAAAAAATGCTGAGTAAGTAATTACACACTGAGGAAACTCTCCTACTTATTGGCTTATTAGTAGCATTCATAACTTGAGAGACCCTCCACAGAGGAATCACTTGCTAATTCCTTATAGTTAACAGCTTTCATTTGCTTACATTATATAATTTTCTTGGAGGAAAGGGAAAAGGCAGAAAATATTCACAACTTGTATAATCACTGAGCATCAGAAAATTCAGTAACCTTCCTTATTTGTAAATAAGGAAGGCTACATGCTTATTAAGAGACGTATCATATCTTCAACTGTGAACAGCCTTTTCTAAAAGGCTGTTTAATAAAAATATGTGAGCGATGGTGACTACTGTTAAATCTTTTGGACGCCAGCAAGTGCTCTTCTTTAAGGTGCCAGTGGGCTGTGAGTATTTCTCTGAAAACATGTAATCTAGGGATGACCTAGGTAACAAGGTATCAACATAATAACCCAAATAGTAGTCTGAATATGGGATGAGAAAGCTAATCTGTTGGCACAACTATGCTAACTTTGCAGCCATTTTAGAAGTGCTGCGCTTTTTACAATGGATGAGATGATTTGTTTGCCACTATAGTCTATATGTATGTGTAGAAGCAAGTGATATTACGTACTCTAATCCCCACTGATATTGTCATTGATCAAATTTGAATGCCTCACAGATTATGCAATTTAAGTGCCCTCTGTCTTCAAAGGGATAGACAGCTCAGCACTGAGGAGTGTTTAGCATGTTTATATTTGGCAAAGAATCATAACTCAGATAATTTCTGTAACATGAACCCATCTAAAGAATTTTTATTAGTAAATAAGCAAATATTAGTGAAGCTTTGCCAGTTCCCTTGTTTAGTTCCTAAGGCATACTTTGATTGAAGAAATACACTCTGTCTTATATTACTGAGGTATAGAACAAGTGAGCATGGTTATGCTTGGAACAGTGACCCAGATAAAGCACTAGGCTTATCATCACTCTTAATAATTTCCAAATAGCATGTACACCTTTTACAAATAAACAGATGTTTTAACTCTAAGGTGGCCATAGCTCAGATGTGAAGCTGACGCATGGAAGCAAATCAGGAGCACATCTTTGAGGAGGTTGGATCCAGCTGGGTCCACTAAGGACCCAGGCTCCTGGTCCAGCCTAGCATGAAAAGTCATCATCCTTAATAAGTTACAGAATAGTGTTAGTTTTTAAAAGTTCTTCTGGCATAGCATCTGCAGCTTTTATACCACAGGGTTTTAAGGAAGGTCTTGTACTTATGACTGTCGTCATTTAATATTGCAGGGATCTATATCCAAGACACAACTTTCATTAAGGATAGAGCTGGCCACAGGGTGACAATGCAGAGTTAGAGGCTTAAGATTGTATTTTCATTTCACACTGCAATGAAAACAAAACCCTTCCAGTGGTTTTGAGGTTTTCTTCCACAACATGAAATCATGTTGAAATTTGAAAAATTAAGTATTTTGGTCAGATCCTCTGCCTGGAAATAAGCAAAAAGCTTATCCTATCCTGAGCCGCACTTCCTTTGTTTTAGTTCAAATGTTATCTCCTTGATATCCATGATATTTAATCAGTTAATTGCTTGCACAGTGAATTGAAAAGCTTAAATGAAAGACATTGCGTAAGAGAACATAAAAATATTGAGATTGGTATAGCCAATATATAGCTTACGAACAAGGACATATTAAAAAGTCCTATAGTCCTACTCTGCAGGATATTTCTGTAACATAAGGCATAAGGAATAGTTTTCAACAATAAGCCTTAGGCAGGTATTAGATGCTAACTTGTGACATTTATCACCCTGTCTAGGAGAAGCATATGATTCACACTAGTCAGTCAGTTGCCTTGGTTTTAAGCAATTTCACACTAAAGAGAAAATGTATTAGCAAAAGCTCTCTGCTCTTTGGTTACGGTTATTTGCTTCCTAAGATTGCCTTCCCACTGCTTCTTCACCTTAAGCTAAAACCTGTATGTTTTGGCTGTTACAGTTGATACATATTTTGTCTAGACTGCCAAACTGCATATTAAATCACAGAAGACAGAATAGAAAATGTATAATAAATAGACCTCTCATTATCATACAATATAGGTGATGCCTTGTGACATGTTCTAGTCTACTTCCTCTCCATTTTTTTTTTTGCATTTGTTTTGTTTACACCCTTCCCCACAAAGTAGCCAATTCTGCTGATTATCAAGAGAAATTTCCGGATGAAACATGTGGACCCATCATAACTGAGATTGCCCTTGTGGGCAGTGCAGAAGAGGCTACTCTTCTGCATTTATAGCTTAATGGGCTTGACTTTCATTCAGATACACAGGCTTTTTTTTTGTGCAAGTTCTGAGTATCTCATTTGCAACTGATGCTGCTGTTTCCCATCAGGCAGGCCCTGAGGGCAACCCGCCCTGTCCCCACACACCCCCGGTCCCCTCCACCGCCAGCAGCACCGCAGAGCCCCCAGCCCTGGCAATGTGGTTATAAACGTTACTTGAAGCATGGTAGGATTTCATTTGCAGATACATAAAAATTACATTAGGGAACATAGGAAACACATGCCAATGCTCAGACATTTTGCTGTATCTGCTTCCCAGCTCTGTTCCATGAAAAGCTGTATAACCTAGTTTTAAGAGAGAAAATCATGCAGTGAATTGTGAAAGGGCCTTGCTAATAGTTGTGATGTTAAGACAAATGCCTGTTGCCCAGAGGTCAACAGTTTTAAATGTAGGAGATAATGGAAACATAATCTGGTGCTATATGATGCCTTAACATAATGCATTTTTCATTTAAAATCTTTTCTTTCTCTTTATATCTTACCATGTTCAGTATATTTTTGTCTGAATATTAATCTCAAAGATACTTTACCCATTAGGGAAGAGGCAAGTTTCTATAAGCCTTCAATAAAATGGAGATGTAAGAAAGAGGGGAAACAGAAGCAAGTGACTGAGCAGTGGATTACAATATGTGCTATACCGGTTCTGTCATCCTTGGTCTACAGGTCTGCAGAGTGGATTTAGAGTACATAATCTGTTTGAAAACACTGTGCCATTAAAGAAAATGCTATGGAGAGTTAGGAGTCTTATAAAAGTGAATTACAAAATGGAGCAGAGACAGAAAAATGTTATTTTACTTTCAGGGCATCCTCCTTTCTGTGGCTTAGAATTCCTCTGCAATATTTCTCTGTTTAACAACAAAAACAGAGAAACAGAGTATGTGATTTTTTTAAAACATCATTTGTCCCCCCCCCCCTTTTTTTTTTTTTCTGGAGTAAGTTACAGTTTCCTGACGTGCGTCATGACGCTATACATGAATAATAGGGCGTTTGCAATCTGGAGGTTTTTTTATGCTAATATTCAGTGTTGCCTTCCTTTACCACAAAAAGTGTGGGCCAAAAATAAGGGAGAAATGTGCCATGACCTTCTTGTACTGTTTTTCTGAATATTCTGTCCAGTGGATAGTGTTTGTTTTTCAGTGAAAAGCCCTGAAAAGCATTCCTTTGCTTGGAGGATACCACAAGAGGTATCTGGAGCCTGTAGTAGTCTGTGAAACTTGTGGTTCGCAATCTCAAAAGGTATCTGTTATTAAAATCTTATGATCAGAGCTGCCTACACAAACAATACTTCGGGAGAGGTTGTGCAGAAAGA
This sequence comes from Tinamus guttatus, assembly GCF_059628265.1. Lineage (NCBI taxonomy): Eukaryota > Metazoa > Chordata > Aves > Tinamiformes > Tinamidae > Tinamus > Tinamus guttatus. Next base: position 237,590 of record NW_028288877.1, on the reverse strand, counting down.
AATGCAAGCTATTCCTACTACGGAAATCTCTGAGAAAACTCGGGGAACTCATCATAAAGTTAATAGATCATAATGATATCTTGAAGAATAATCTGTTTTTATGATAGATTTTAATGTGGTAAGAAATAGTACAAATCTTTAAAACTTATCATATGTAGAACTCATTATGATTAGGCTTTATTTCCAGGAGAGTTTTCCTGGAAAACTACTTTACAGTAGTTATAAACATTTTGTCAAAATTCCCAGACTAAAATCTATGAACAAATACATTTTGCAAATGCAGTGCCATTGTGAATAGAGGCTTTGATAATACTGGATGCCTCTAGCAGCACTTCTTATCTGGATTTCAAGACAATAGTGGTTACAAGTGTTACAGTCCTCATGTTATTGACGAGAAAACTGAGGGCAGGGGGATGAAAGACTTATAGCTCATCCGGGAAACCAATGGAGAAAAAGAATGTGGTTATGTACCTCAGTTCCTTGGAATATTTAATTACAGACCTCTGAATGTTTAACTTCTAACTTTTCTCAGACATTGGAAGATCCTTGGAAAATTGTCATTGTTCATTCTCTGGAGCACTGGAGTATCCAAAGGATTATCAACCTTCTAAGAAAACAATAATCAACCTGAATAGTATTTTTCAGGAACAATTGGAACTAAAATTCATGTTTTAAAGCAGCAACAGTTTCGCATAATGAAACAGGGGATACAAGATTTAAGCTCCCTCATTTAGACTTTAAAATCAGCCATTTGGAACAGAGGAGTTCCCATTGGAAAAACATTATTTTAACTCCTGATAAATTACTCATTTTGCTTGTTTATTTTAAAGGACACCATACACAGGAATGTATTCATTGCACATGAATTAGCTCCTATATTATGAGTGTGCAGTGTGGTTAGTGTGAAACCTTTACACCACCCAACTCATCAGAAACCAGTCAGATCATTTGTTTTATTCCAGCTGTGCTCTTTACATTTACACAAGGCCAGGAAGGGAAAGGTTTTCAAAAATCTTTTTTTTTTTTCTTATATATAAAGTTACATTTCTTTTTCATATCCTGATTGCTTTAATCACTCAGCTTTTACTAACAACAACAAAGGAAAAGTGATTAAGTCTAAGTTGCATTTCATTTCTTCTAAAGCAATGGCCCCTGGAATAATTAGAAAACTTCTGTCTAATTCAAACAACTTTGGATTAGGCCTGAAATCCTGCATAATTCCCACAACTGAGGAGCAAAATTTAGCCTTAACATTTGGGAGTTTTGAATGTGGGAAATAATTTCAGAGATTTTTTATAAGATGTGTACAGTGATAAGTGGAATGGGAATCCGAGAATCGAAAAGGGAGAGTCTTAGTCTTGCTGAGTAACAAGAGACATGGATGCTGTTCAGTGGTACTACTGTACACTGAGCCCTAGGACCTGCGCTGATGCCCTTGTCCTTTGGAGAACAGCCTGGTAGTTTAAAGCTGCCTCTGTTCCTAGAGGCTACTACTACCACTTTGGGGGGCCCACTGCCAAAAATACAATAATTAACTGCAACAAGGTCTGGGGAAGGCCACCAGGTTGACCAGGGGCTGGAGCATTTGCTCTGTGCATAGAAATTGCAGGAGCTGGGCTTGCTCACCCTGGAGAAGAGATGGTTTCCTGGGCAGACAACAGCAGCCCCCGGTACAGTGAGAAGACAGCCCAGTTTTTGCAGTAGTGCCTGACAGAAAAACAAGAGACAACAGAAAAAATATGGAAATAGAGAGGTTCAGATGGGATGTAAGGATGTTTATTTTTCACCCTGGGGACAGTCGAGCAGTGGAAAAAGTGTGAGAGAAGCTGTGCGGTCTCCCTGCTTGGGGGATTTCAAGACCCAAAGCCCTGAGCAACCTGGTCTGACCTCGCAGCTGAGCCTGCTAAGGACGAAGAATTAGGTTCTCTCTCTGCTGGTCCAAGCAGTCCTGAATCGGGCCATTGACATAGGCGAGAAATGCAGTGTGTGAGAAACTTTCCAAGAACACCTCACCTACATTTATGAAAAAAAAGTCCAATAAAGCAAGCATTGATGATATCCCAACAATAATCACTGTAAATGTCCCAAATTCCTTCCTGAACTAAAAAAGAAGCACAGTTCCTTGCCTTTCTATCTCCTTTCCATTATCTAAAGTGTGATTTTTGATTTCAGCCTGGTCCTTTCTTTTCCTGATGGATTCTTCATTATTTAGAAGATTCTACCTAATAGTTATCAATTTCCATTCCTATCTTTCTTCTCTAAACATGATGCAAATCAGATGCTGAGACACAAACTTGTCTACCTGCTCTATCACTGCTATAGAAAGTATTTTATGTTGGTGCTGTGTCAGGCATCTTATCAGTCCTGGCTCACTCTGCAAAGATGACATAAAATCACATCTCTTTTTTATACTTATATAGGAAATTTTGTTAATGAGAAGTACATTGGGGAAAAAAAATGTGATTTAATGTGTTTCGCTTTCATGCTTTAAAACTGCGCTCTCATATACAGAACTTAGGACTGTGAAATGGAAAGTACCTGTATGTGCACTTGAAAGATATGGAAGGTCTTTCTGTAGGGAAAAGTAGATGCTTGTATACCTGTTAGCCATTTAAAATGTTTTCTGAGGTTAGGCTATTCACAGAATAATTTCAATAAGTAATTCCTTAGTCTCTCAGATGTCATACTGAAGATTATTTTCAAACAGCTCTTTGAGAACAGATTTCCAGGATTCAGGTTTGCTGAATTGGTATTCTTTGGACAGATAAGCTGTATATGCTACATTCAGTACTTGAACATGTAATTTTGACTGTTTAATTTCAGGCTTTTGGGGTAATAACATTAATTTTCAGATGAAATTCATCATCCAGATGCTTCATACATTTTGGTCTTTTCTGATATGCCAGCGATATTTAGCTTATTTTAAAATGTTCAGAAAAGATCTTAAGGCATCCCTGTGCCAGGGATTTGTTGTAGAACCAGCAGAAAGTTCATTCAAGGGGTTGAGAAGTCATGTTGAATACAGCAGACATGTTTATTTTGCACAGCAGGACGCATAAGCACCTAAATATCAGGACTAAATAAGGACTTGGATGCCTGCCTTGAGAAAATTGGCATTCAAATCCATCTGTCATATTCCTTGATTATATTTCTGGTCATCCTCGAACACAAACTTTTTCAGCTGGTAGGACATGGCAGACAGGATGATGCTGTTCTTTTTCCTGGCATAGGTTCAAGGCTACGTGGAGACGCCGTTCCGAGTTTTCTTGCAGCAGGTCAGCAGCCGGTCACTGCAGGAATCCCCCCTAAGCGCTTGCAGGTGTGTTCTGGTGTGGGGACGGCAGGGTGGCAGGAGGAAAGGGACCAGAAGGGTTATGTGACAGCGGGCACGAGCCCCTTGCTTTTCAGGACTTGGGCTGCACCTTGTTCACCCCTACGCTGGTCCCAGCTAATGCCAAGGGCCTCCTGATTGCAAAGGCTAGTAAGAATAGGATTGATACCAGGGTGATGGACTGTTCCACAGTGTCTCAGTCAGCGCAGCTTCCTTGCTGACTAGCCTTTATGGAAAAGGATTGGAAGCATCTGTTTTTTGTAACATTGTTTTGTTTGGGCTGTCTGCCTGTTTACTATTATTAGCAGGCTGATTTATCTATCCTATAGGTTTCTCATGGAGGATAATTATTTTAAAACACATTTCTTGATCTGCCAAAGAGCTTATATGTGTATCAGTGGAGGTAAAATTTATGCTGTGTCAAGGCTGGAAAAGCCACTTGACGAAGAGAAGCAACCTGGTCAGGAAAACCTTGCCTAAAGGAAAGTACTCTGAGGGTCTGATCCACTGATTGCATCTTACTATTCCTATAAAACTCAGTTTGAATTTATTGAGAGTAAGATTCATCTGAATATAATGGGACTACTCCAAAAAAAATTTATTAGGCTTGGTGTCTAAACTGCAAGTGAAGGGGAAAGTGAACAGACACCATATGCAGCCCGTAGCGTACGTACGTGCCCAGGAGCACACTCCCTGTGCACGTAAGCATATCTTGTACTGATGCTCCAAACAAATTCCCTCTCTGCGTGACAGAGCAAGCGCTCACAGAAGCTGCTCAGTTTTCCTGCTTAACCAGTGTGTGGCAGCTGCCCATGGTGGCTTTGAAACGTCCGTTCTTCTGTGCTAGAGTTAAAATTCCACCCGAGAGCCTTTCCCTGGGGTACAAGTGCCACTATCTGTTTAAGCACATATGCATATATAGGTGGTTATTTAGAGTTGTTCCTCTTCTTAGCATCAGTTCCTCATGCTTTAGTCCTTCAGTCCTGACACTTCCCCGCTCCCTTGCCATCAAGGAGAGCAGCAACAGCCACTGCGTTAGCCTGGATCCCACCAAATCAGGGCCCTGGAGGTGCACTCTGACACCACACTGACATCACTCTGACATCGGTCTGCTTTCCCACCTACATGATGTCACTACCTACCAGAACTGCCCATATGATAATGGAGGGGGGCACAATATGATAAAGAGCTTGATTTGTTCTCTGTTTTCTACCTGTATATATGCAGATCCATAAATAATCTGGTCTAAAGATGATGTATTCATATTCAAGTTATTTCCATTATATTGTATTGTATTATGTTCAAGTCATGTCCATTTATTTAGAAAAACAGGCTGTTTACCAAAAAAAAAGGGGGGGAGGGGGCAAATAAAGCCATCTTTCAAGCAGACTGGCAGTTTTTGAGAAGAAATACATACACTTAACGAACAAGCCATTAAATTTCTCTATTTTCTTAGCTAAAGGAGATGTGAAGAGCGGTGCTCTTGCACAATTTCTCTATACTGCAGACTCGAAAAAAGAATTATAGAAATGCACAAACTGTGTCACTGCTGTTCACCACTGTGATATGATCTCCCAGCTCAAGGCTGCTTACTGGGTCACTGAACCCTCAGTATGTTGTTGTACAGTATGTTTCAATAATGCCCCACACTGTTGAAGTGAGCAGAAGTATAGCAAAGATATGTGGTTTTAAAAAGGAATTTGAAAATTATGTTAAATTCCTTCATACACAAAGGCCGCTCTTTATCGTTGAAAAATACTCTGAGTGTTTTGCCAATTATATTACCTGGTAGCTGGAAAGCATACTTCCTTTAAAGATAAAAAAAAAAAAAAACAGAAAACCCTGATATCAGAAGCCTTTTGGAGCCTAGTGCACATCTAATTATCTGTCTTGGTCTTAATTATTTAGCAAGTGCTAATAAACCACACGTATCGTGACACTCATGTTTAATAAGCATATAAATTTAATTGATTTTTTTCCCCTCTCTTTGAAGACTCTCAGACATGGAATTCAATCATGAGCCAATGGCATTATAACTTCCAATATAACATCAGGTTTTAATAAGCCTCCTGTTTGCTGCACACATGTGCTTAAGACTGCCTGGAAACCAAATCAGTAGAGAAAAGGGATTACTTTAGATTACTTTGAAATGTGCATTGTTTGAAATGGCCTCTGGTGACCAGCTTTCATGAATGGCTGATTTTACTTGTGGGGCACGTCATCTGGCTCAATTATACCAGTCTCCTTTGTATGACAAGTGCACTTGGTTGTGCTGAAATATGAAATTTTAAAGCAAGGTAAATAAGAGGAGAGGGATATAAATTCAGGAAACAGTATATTATTAGAAGGTGTAACTTAACTTGCTGATAAATATGCTAGAATTTTCTTTTAAAATGCTTCACTGAGTTGAAGTTGATATAAAAATATTATGTTTGATTTTCTTTAATGTTTGGTTCAACTATATGGACATTAAAATAAAAGAAACATTTTCCTTTTTGCAAGGCAGATAATTTCCTCTACAGAATTTCTTTTAAAATTATATTGGATTTGGTTGTTTTTCTCTGACAAAGAAGTGCTGGAAACTTTTTGCTAAGAATATTCCTTAACCTATTCAAAGTTATAAAAGTGGGTTAAAAAGTGTGCATTATCCTTTCAAGCTGCTGCAAGCTTTTTCCTTTTCTGTCTGTAGCTGTTTGTGAAATTATAATGTAAAAGCTTAATATAAGGTTATGATTCTCCCTGCCTGCAATTACTTTAAATTATAGTTACTTTAAATTAATCTAGCCTGGGGCACTGATGATGTATCGCTATAATATCCAGATTGTATTTGGAAGGTGAGTAGATAACTAATTGATTTGTAAAGTGCCTTGGAAGTCCAATAGATAATGATTAGATTAAACCTAGATAGGAACTACATTCCTTGTGTTCACTATAAATCCTGTACTTTACTGCTAAGATTAGTGGATTAACCTTTAAGAAGAGACAGTAGATCTTGCTTTTTCCTGACTTATACTGTACTGTAAATGTATTTCCCATGGCTGCAGGCTTAATATTCCCACAGGAAAGTAATCTGCACATTTACACTGTGACTTCTAGTCTGAGAGTTCTGTGTTTTTCTTTTAAAGAAAAGATAGAAGTGGAAGACGTGATAAAAGAATTAACATTACTAAACTCAAAACAGTAATCTGTCAACAGCTCTTTTCACTTAAGTGCTTTACTATATTAGTGAAGCTGAGAGTTGTTATTGTTGTTGTGGAGTGTTACAACCCTCTAGTTGTCAAGGCCAAATGATTTAAGGAGAGATTTAAGACTTCTGAACTCCTGGCTCACTTTGGTGCAAATGAACCTCTATCCTCTTGGATCTCTGATTATTTAATTTCAAGCTGTTTATACAATTTGTCACGGAATAACTAATTTCATAATTTTACTTGGATCTCTAACTGCACAGCTGTTATGATTCAAGTTATGTGAGACTTTAACAGGTCTTTCCACCCTTTCACATAAGCATCAAAGATTCACAGAAGTTGTACATGTGTGCTTGAGAAAAAAAATCAACCCCTTTCACCTTGCCTTTCTTTGTATGCAAAATGTTCTGAGCATCCCAGCGAGGCTGTGGAGTCTCCTTCTCTGGAGATCTTCAAAACCCACCTGGATGCGACCCTGTGCCATGTGCTCTGGGTGTCCCTGCTTGAACAGGAGGGTTGGACTAAATGATCTCTAGAGGTCCCTTCCAACTTTACTATGATTCTGTGATTCTGTAATTGCTAGATGGATGCATTTCACTTTAAAGCAAAGAACTGAAAATGATTGGCATAAGCCACTGATTCTGGCCTTCATTGGCACACAAATGGATGAAGCCAATGCCAACCAACATGGTGCCAATGAGCAATTTCTGTCCCTCTAGGCAGGTTGTAAGATTTTTGAAACTCGGCTAAGTATCCACCATAAAGTCATAATTATAAAACACTGTCAATAGCATTGATGCTCTACACTGCTTTTAGGAATAATCAGACTTCCTATCCCCTGACATTCTGCTTTTCTTATGGACATTCTGATTTTAAGGAAGAAAAGAATAGCAGTGTCATATTCCTATCAAAAACATTCATCAAAGCTATAGCTGGTACCTCACCTAGTCATAGGCGAAATATCAATAATAGTTCTTGGAGTCCTCGTGCTTGGGGTTGAATGGATTGAATGCCCATTTTCTTGTGATGATTGATAATTGGGGTTTGGTTTGTGTGAGGTGTTTTGCTTATTCATGAGAGAATCCTATGAGAAGAATGAAGTAACTCGTCACCCACAATGAGAATGCCTTCCGCTTATTTTCTGTGCTTTTGGTGATCTATGTGCAAATTCATAGCACTGTCAGCAAATCTCAGAAATGTCCTTCATTTGTTGTATATGTCTTAGCTACATAAAACTGTGCAATGTTTGTAGTCCAGAGAAATGATCTGTAGGTTACCATAGGATTAGAATCCCTGTGGAACCTTGCTCCCAGTCTGGCTTTGCCAGGCACAGTTATTGATAACGTCAGAGGAAATGGAAGCTGAATTCTGGATGCAAAGCTCACTATCACAGTGCATGTTGCTATTATTTTTTCTTTGATTGGCCAGAGCAGATCCATCTTTGTATGGAAAGACCACTAGGACTGCAGGTCTTAACCCGTGGTTTCATCTAACATCCTGCTGTCACTGTTTGTGCTGCTAAGAAAACATGAACACTTTGGTTGGCAGTTACTGAACTGGGGTATTGCATAGTCTGTAGTATTGGAGCAGACATTTGTCCAACATCTTTACTCATTATCCTTGCATTTTATTTCAGATTTACAAGCAAGTAAGAATCCATGCAAGTAAGCCCACATCCTTTTGCAGGAGTACCTTACAGCCATGTTATTTATAGAATAATAAATATGAAAAAGTACATTTATCTTTAAAGTTTATAAGGAAGAATATGCTTAGGGATACTCAATGGTCAAGTTTGATATACAAAGTTTATGATTCTGGACAGATTTTATTGGCCAAACACAAAATGACATTTTGAGGGCACATACTTAAGAATGGAGATACAAAAACAGTGTGGATTTTCAAAGGGAAATGCTCTTTTCGAAAACTGATTGCCCTTTGCCATTTTACTAATTAAGCACTCAAAGCTGAAGCATGAAAAGAATCATAAAACCCTTCCTGACTTTAAAACAAATATGTTTTTAAAAGAAAATTTCAAAATATATTATTCTAGCTTTCCCTTTTCTTTCTGGTCACTGAAAGATATTCTATAAAAAGACCCAGCAATAAGGTCCCTCTAGTTTTTATTCCACATTACAAGAAGTGGCACTGTAGCCCTTCTTTGCAATGCCCTGCCATTGTAATTCCAGTTTCACGGGTAATTAATTCTCCATGCCAACGAGACCTTGAACTGCCTGTTATACTACTTGCAGCATAGAACCAGCTAAAGAACCAAGTTTTCAGATTTTATCCCATGAAGGGTGAGTACAAACTATGAATTTATGTTCCAATGGGAAAAAAAAAAGAATTATCCAGATGAGGAAAGTAATTTCTTTGGATTTCCTAAAGTTTCGTGTATTTACTGACAACATTTCAGTTGTCATAGGTATGTTCTGTAAGAAAAATCTCTCAAATTTTCCAAATAGTATCAAGAGAAGTTGGGATCATTATTTGTTTACTCTCTAGAGAGACACAAATTTGTAGTACAACTTTAATTTCTGGACATTGCACAAAAAAACAAGTTTACTTCCCCATGTGATTTTTTTAAAAAAGGCGTCTTTCTCCTATTTTTTCCTATTTCTAAAGACAAAATTACAGTGTCTCTAAGGATACCTGTAGACTATCTGTGACTACACATACATTGTAGCCTTGCCTTCCATGTCAAGCCTATATTCTGACGATTTTCTTCTTTTCTTCATTTCATTCTAGCAGTGGGAAAGAGGTTGTAAGGATACAAGTTCTCAAGGATCACTTTGGAACAAAAGTCTGTCTTATGCAAAATGAAATTGTTATGAGCAATGAAAGCCAGCATAATCAGGCTTTTGTGTGAGAACTGTTGAATAAAACTAGATATATTATTCTAAATATTTAGATTAGTTCTAATATTTTCTTTTCTCTATCAAGGTGAAAAAAAACAGATAAGGCAATTTCCTTAGAAAAGGGCTATCTAAGGTGAATCTGACCTGCTAAAGGAAAGTTGAAACAAAAGGGTTTTTTTACAAACTAACATAGCCCAAAGAGGATGAAATGAAGAATTAATGCTGGCTTGGGTTAGTGATTTTTTTTTTTTAACTAAGGTGTAATTGTCAGGAACTTACATCTTCATATTGTGGGGGATTATTCAAACACATTGGTGCCAATGTTTGTTCAGTGCAGTCAGAATGACTGCGCTTTCTGGGTCAACACTGTCTGAAAAAGTTTGCTGTACAGTACAGCTGATGTAAGAAACTAAACATTGAGTCTCACTTCATGTATCCTTTTGTGCTTTGTGAGGTGAGTCAAAGTTTTTCTATTTAAAGATCAGACATTGAGAGAAATTGTATCTTCTGCTTTTGCACGAAAAGCATGTGGTGTCTGGTGGCTGTCTGAAGAACTGTGGCTGTCTTCAAGAAACCCTGTTCCTCGGTGCTTTTATCCGCCTTTATGTGAGTTAGAACAAATAGGTGGAAATTGAAGTATTTTTATAAGTCAGTCCAGACTAATTACAGATGTCCGGTCTACTTAACCTAAGTGTCATGTAGTCTCTGAAATGGCATGTGGCTTTACCTGCTGATGCCCTGGATTGGCACTGCCAAGGCACTAGTCGGGGACTGGGTCGCTTGTTGGTGCAGAGACAACGCAAGGCAGGATTTCTCTGCAACAGACCCTGGGATTTTTGCTCAAGACATTCACACTTCTTCTGTAATTACAGCCTGCCAGAGCGAGGAGCATGAAACTCTTTAGCTTGTGAAGCTTAAAATAAAAGGTGTATGTGAAAACAAGAACAAGATCCTCTTCCTAGCAGTCCAGCCCCAAGTCCCTTCCCCTCCCTTTCTTATGCTTCCTTTGCCCTGCAGTTTAGAGCACCTTCCTATTGAGGTATTTTCAGGTGAGTGAGGGCCCTTTCTTTTCCTTCTGTGTTGCTCTCATTATCTTTTTTTCTTGTCTTTCTGTTACTAGTTAATGTTGCATGTCTAAATACAAAGTCACAAGTGTGGAAACTCAGGTCTTCTCGCGAATTATGCTCCAGTGTAATTTTGCAATGTGCACCACAGTGCCCAGGCAGCCTTTCCTACAGGCAGGCATCTTAAGGTAGCTGGCTCTAGGTTTTGGGTGGCTTCATGGTTCTTTTTTGTTTTTGTTTTTAACCTGATCAGTGTCTCTATGTTCATAGCCCCAAAATAAAAATAGAAGGAATGTGCTTGGCAGGTTAATACCCAGAGGGCACCGGCATGAATGGTTTCTTTCCTATCCTCTTCCTTTTTGCCCCCAGAGATCCCCTCTCTCCTCTTGTGCAACACGATGGTTTCACAGCACTGCAGCCAGTAATGCCAAAAATGTTAGCAGTGTAAGCGGCGGCCTCATCCTCTCCAAGCCAGTCCGTCGTCTTCAGCTGCAAATTGCAGTGTGCTGCAGTGAGGCAAAGCCTCCGTGCTTGCATCGGGGCTTACGGGAGCAAGGCTGCCTGACTGACAAGCACCGGCACGCTGCGATAACGCGCTGAGAAGTATCGAGGACGAGGCTTTGCCAAGGGTACCGTGCATTATGGATGAGGCGCTCGGTGCCGCCGCTGATTGACGGAGGGACCGTTGTGCTGTTCTACAGCGCTGGGTAAGATCCTCCGGATTGTCACTTAATATGAGCTCTCTTGTCGGGGGGAACAGGACTTTTCACGTTGTGATCCAGCACAGTTTGCAAACGACAGCCACACTTGCCTCGCTGCACTGTAAGGGCTCTGCTGCTCGTGCAGGAGAGTTAACTGAAAAGAGCGGTAGCTACTTCCAGGTGCCACACACTGGAATTAACTCCTCAGGATTCAGGATGTCTAGAAAGGGTGAAAAAGCACCTGTGTTTGATGGCATGACATATGTGTCCTTTTTCTCCAGCAGCCAAGATGCCAGCTAACCACTACATAGATCTGGTATTAAATCGAGCAGGTGAGCTGGGGTGAATGCAAAGGGGTTTTTTCTCCTCTTCTTTTTCAGGGCAGAGCAGGAAGCTGTAATGAGCAGTTCTGGGGACTTTGAAGCCCCGTCGCCATTCTGAGGTCCTTGACTGACAAGCCTTCTGCTTTCTCCTCCCCGTGGGGCTCCTCCTGCAGATGTGCTGAGCACGTCTCGTCCTCAGCATCACTGCAGTCCTGCGCTGCACCCAGGTACTGAGCGTAAGGGACGTGGCATGAGCAGGGGGTGGGCAAAGAGCCCTGTGAGGTGCGGACTCGACATCCTGCCCGCACCAAATGCAGGCACTGGCATGATCCCGAGCCAAAATTATCCTGGAAAGTAGAGCTGCAGAATGACCAGGTTAACTCATTCTTAGCAAATGACTGTATAAAGCTCTTTTTTAGCCATAGGGCTTATAGTCATGTTCGGTGTCACATGTCAGGGTTGACTTCCCTAAATATCATCCTTTCCCTGTGTGAGTGAAAGCTCATTCGCTGTTTGAACAGATTTTCTTTTCCTCCCTGCAGGTCTTGAAAAACTAGAGTTCAAGCACTTCTGGATCAGTCTTTTCACTGCAATATTGGAAATACTATGAAGCCTGCTTGCTTTGCACTCCTTTGGGCGGTGCTCAGCACTGACCTGCTCACAAGCCACGGTTCCACTGCCAAATCACCGAGGTTCAGAGGACGCGTGCAGCAGGAGCGCAAAAATATCAGGCCAAATATTATACTTGTACTCACAGACGATCAAGATGTGGAGCTTGGTGAGACATAATTGTTATTTGCTACTTCCTTTCCTCATTTGAGTCTTTCAGTAATTTCTGCTATGCAAATAGTGTTTTACTTGCAGAGAACATGTATGTCCTGAAACTGTATCAGCGTATAGGAAAGGTATGGAAAATAAATTTATGGAAATTGTTTGATAGCATTCATGTGATTTAGTTACGGGAAATATTTGCTTATCAAAATTCACCACAAAAGGCTTTCATGATCACCATAAAATGGTTTACTAGTATGTACGTAAATATAAAGTTAAAAATTTTGCATCCAAACTTCTTAGTAATGTTTTCCAACACTGTGATTTTCTGTAGCATTTAAAAATTTGATCCTTATGAGGCTAACCTTTGCCTTGATGCTCTATAGATGAGTATTTGTATTCTGCACATAGCCGTCATATGCATGTGCGTCATCTGACATGTTTACACACACAGACAAACTGGCCTGCAGGATATAAACTTAACATTTCTATCAATTGTTGAAGTGTTTAAAAGCTGCCTGTTTTAAAATTATGCTACATATAGACAATATATGATAATTTTGTTTTCACAAATATATTAAATAAGTGAGCACAGCCTGGACATAGAAGCCAGAAGTGATTTTCACATATTTTTCTCAGGGTAGAAAAAGTTAAAACACTTGATGAAGTTCCAGAAGGCCTTTGAGTGTTTTTCATTAAGTAAGTTAGAAAGATATTAATTATGTTTATGCATATAATTGTTTTTTCTGGTTTACTGCCCAAAGTGAAAAATTAAGAAGAGGAAGAGGATCATTTTAGGTTACCCCCAAGCAAATATTTAAATTAGGAGTGGGGGTATGGGAGAGGAGACCAAAAAGATAAAAAAAACCAGCAAATCAGTTCTTAGTGTTTTTAGTGACAGGTATATTTTTAAAGAAATAATGTGAATGTCTAACCCAAATGCCATACGAAATTCAAAAATCAAAATCCTTCATTCCAGAAAAGTTGCAGCAAAACTATTCATCCACTTTAAAAAACTTGGCCTGAAAAGGTGTAGGCAAAAACATGGTCCAGATCTGATAGGAACTCCAGCAATTCATTTTGCATTTGGCAGGATATGATAATAATTTATGCACCCCTATAACGGTTGGAGGTTACGCACCCCAATGAGAAAATATGGTTAATAAACTAACTGTGCTGCCGGTTTGAGGGTTAATCCTCCTATGTGGCAGTTTTTACAGTGAGCTTGCAGGGCAGGGCTTTGGATCTGAGCACATCTTATCTATTTTGCTTCTCGCTCTTTCAAACGTCTGCTCCATTTAGCCACGCTGCATAACGAAAGGCCGTCCCGCTTCTATTTTTGGCCTAAAATACAGCCATTACAATAGGAATGTGCTTCTCCATGCAGCCAGTTTGAAAATGCCTTTAAAAGGGTCAAGCCATGTCGTCTTCTTTGTTATTATTATTATTTTTTTTGTGGCCAGAAAGTGCCTGCGTCCTCCAGGGCGGCGAGGAAGGTAGGTCAGCAGTGCGCATCCCAGCGCAATGCTCGCAACTGCCTCTCTCCACCCTGTGAGCGGAGCTTGTGGAGGCGCTTGGGAGGGACTTGTGAGGGACTTGCAAGAGGTGAGAGGGCAGGAAAGATGATGGTGAGAGGGCAGGAAGGATGTGGCTCCTATTAGTAACCAGCTGAGCAAGAGCCTGGACGCGTATGTGCTCCTGCTGCGTTGAAGGAGAAGATCCGAGTTTTCCTTTCTCATAGATCATTTCTCAGGAAACAGAGTCAGCCCCAGACTTACTGTATTGGATTATTCGCACTCTTACTAATAAATCATTCTGCTCCTTTGAAAGCAAAGCCATATTTTTCTTTCCACGAGCAGATTATCGCCTCGTCCTTGAGCAAATCCTGAGGAAAAAGGTTTCCCGAAGGTCAGTGGGAAGTGACACTTTGTACCACAAACAGAATAAAGTTCAGGTTTTGTTATCCAAAAATCACAAAATTGAAAATCTCTTAATATAGATTATTTGATATTGTATTCCCAGCCTGAGCCTTTCTCAAAGCTGTTCTAAGGGAATACTTAAACGTGAAAGGGTACAAGGCACATCATTGTACACTTCAATCAGGAAAGATTTGTCTCCAGAGCATGCAGAAGTATTGAACCAAAATGGTCAGCTGCCTTGAGTGCAAATGACCTACAAGAAAATTTCTGAAGAAGCATTCAATCAGAGCTCAGAGTATGGAGGAATGCACATCTTCGTATGGATCTGTGCTATCCCTCCAGCAATTTGCATTCTGACTGCACGTAGAAGTTTGGCAGGAGTTGCTCCCTCACACAGCTCATCAGATGAAACCCTCACACTGCTCCACAACTCCATTTCAGTTCCCATACAGGCCAGGACGTACTTGAAGAAATAACTGTCCCACCCTGAGGCAAACTGGCACCTTTCTTAAGGAAAAGCACCAGGACTCAGATCTGTACAGGAGCATCTCTGCAGACACTATCGTTCTTCTGCTTGGTTCTGGAGCAGTGGCCCAAGCTCCCAGAGACCAGGGGGGTAACCACCAAAACTTCCATGATGCATGCAGATACTTACAACTTTTTGATGACTCTTTATTCACTTCCCCGTTCTCCAGATTCTCTATTACTTATTCCTCCCATGTACTGCACACATCAGTCTCTCAAGCCATTGGCCACCCAGTCATTCTCATAATCTCACTGCAAGCAGTATCTTGTGCAATGTTAGAAATGAGTCACAACTAATAAATACATTGGTATTTCCAGTTTTTCTAACCTATCCTTTGAGATTTGGGATGATGGAAAAAGGTTAAAAAAATCTAAAATAAATAAGTAAATGAAATGCACCTTTATATTTGCGGCCCAGTGCACCAGACAATGAAATCCATATAAAGTGTTCACAGGGTACAACATCAGGGGAAGAGTTCACAGTATCATCTAGCCCCATATTAGGCATAATTTGCCCGATTTGCTCTCCATGTTCACTAAACTTTCCAAGTACTAAAAAAAAGACAGGCTGGAAAAATGGGAATATGGTCTAAGAATTGAGAATCCATCACCTCACTAGGATTTTGCACAAATCCTAAGTAAAGGTTATATCTTTCTAGTGACCGTTCTACTACAGAGATGTCCAGCTAAGATACAGCTGGTTGAAAATCCGTAGCAACGGCAAGAATTTATGAAACCTTGGTTACCAAATATATTTCTCAATGTAAGAGGAGAATGAAGTGAGAGGTCGTGCTGAATTTCTTGTCCAATGAAACTTAACTGATTTCTGGAGCTGTATTGGCCGTTCCCAGTTATTTGGTTCCCCTCGGGCCCTCCCTGATGGCTCATGCAGAACGTGAGTGTCCTGCTGTCAGGCAGTGCCTGCAACGTGTGCCCTGAAGACGAGGTGCCAGATGGTAAAGCACGCAAGCTCCGAGGAGAGCCACAGACAGCAGATCATAACTTATATCAGCAAGTTTTTTCTCCTACTTGTGTTTTGTATTCAAAATGAGGAAGTCTCACCTCCTTTGAAGTGTCTATTCCAGGAATTCCAGAGGGGGTAAATCTATTATCAGTGTCAGTAAGTGCATACCTGGAGGAAAAACTTACTCATAAACAGCAGGTTTGCAAGAACAGAGGGCTGACCAAGCACAAGAATGAGGAAGTGCTTGAACAGCTACTCATTTATAATGCAGGGAGGCATGAAAGCACACATCAGCTCTGCTGCTGTGCATCAGTGTACTACTAGCGTGCACTTTCCACCTGAGGACCTACGAGCACTTCACAGCTGAGCTCTCAGTGTAATAAACTGTGTGTGACATTTCAGAAATGGGACAGCTGTGGCAAAAAAAGAAAAAAAACATCCCCTGCTACTTCACTGTAGCTTTAAGCACATGTTTTTTGGCTGTATTCTGTCCAGCAAAGCACCTTCCCAACTACATTTGGCTCTGCAGACGTCTAAGAGCGGGTGCTCTGCGTTTAGAAAAGAGGAACTGTGAAGGAGGAAGAGTCCAAAATGATGATGACTTCATTGTATTAGGTGTATCTGTAAAGACACTACGTGCCTCTTTTAAAGACCCAGAAACTGATTCTGTAGCAAATCACTTTGATGAAAAAAATCACATCTTGCACAAATTCATTAGCCCCAAAAAGAACAGAGTACACTTAATTAAGAGCATAATTTGTAAGGTTTTAAATGTTTACATCTATCCTTGAAACTTCTTGGCAATTTGAGGAGAGGAAGAGAAAGGGTGGCTACAGCTACTTTTTCATGATTTTGAAACTTCTTATTAGATAAGCAAAGTGAATGGTAAAACCAAAGTAAAAACAGAAAGTAGAATTCCAGAAACTTCTTTTTACAATCAGAATTGTGCAAGCATTTGAATTCACAGACTTGTTTCCAGAGTGCATGCTCACATGTCCACAGTTTATATTCACTCTTCAGTAGCTGTTCTGTATGACAGAAGGAACAAAATTTGGCAGCTGTCAGCAAGCACTGACATTCCCTGTCAGGATCTGCTGAGGCTTTATGCAATAAGAAATCTACAGTCCCTACCCGTCTCACCTGTTGTGATGTCTTAAAGGATGAAACAAGTAAAACAAAACAAAAAATCCCTTTTTTCTCTAAACCAAATCAATGCTTAGGAGAAATGCAAGAGGTTCTTGAGAAGGATGCCATATTTTGGCAGTGTTTTAGTATACAGCCCAAAGCTGATTCTGAATGCCATGCTAGAGTCAGACCTGCTACTCCTGTATCCAAAGAAACTTTCCTCTAGGAAAATCATTACAGAATTTTGTCTTTCTCTCTCTCTTTTTTTTTCCTTTTTTTTTTTTTTTTTTTTTTCCCTCCCCTTCCCCCAAGACTCTTTCTTGGCCTCAGGTAAGTATATGCTTACATCACTGCTTAGTTCTTGACTGCAAATCCAATGTGGAAATCTAATATGCTGCTAATTACTGTAAGAGATTATGTATCACTGGAAAGCGGTGCTTTTAAAAATCTTTATAAATAGTCCACCTGTGAGAAGTTCCAGCATCACTGGGATCAGCTTACATAATTTAGGGTTACTCACATGAGTAAAGAACTGTAAGAATTCATCTGTCAGAAATGGAGTAAATATTAAAGATTATTATCTGATAAAAGAGAAGGAATTGTAACAGACTTCATTAGTAATCTCAGAATGGCACATATTTTTCTGGCACATTGACTAATGATGCAGTCTGTATAACATATTATTTTTCTACTGCAGTATTTGAAGAGCTACTGACCTGCAAATATGATACAGGTCTAAAGCTTTAACATTGTATTTCTAGAATAGCTTGCACTTCGACTTTGCACTGAAGCTCAAGAAAAGAAAGAACTCAGTTTTGCTGGAGTCCTGGAAAAGACTTTTGGCAATATAATATAGAATTTTTTTTTTTTTCCTGGAATTACCTAGTCTGATGTCTGAGGACAGGCTAAACACTGATACTTCTATGGCATAATAGCAGCCAATAAACTACCACCATCTTTTGCAGCCATGGAGTGATTAGTTCCTCTCATTTCAGGGTCCTTGCAGGTGATGAATAAGACCAGGCGGATCATGGAGAACGGAGGGGCCTCTTTTATCAACGCGTTTGTGACCACACCGATGTGCTGCCCCTCGCGCTCCTCCATGCTCACCGGGAAGTATGTGCACAATCACAACGTGTACACCAACAACGAGAACTGCTCGTCCCCATCATGGCAGGCTACCCACGAGCCACGGACCTTTGCTGTGTATCTCAATAACACAGGGTACCGGACAGGTAGGAGATGAGTCAACATTCCTCTGTTTAAGATGAAAATGATGGGTATTCAATGGCCGTTAATGAGCGTTGAGATGATTCAAGAAACGGATATTGAACCTCTGCCTAAAATGAAGGTCCTGTCATCCCAGGTTGGGGTTACAGTGTTTTGGTGAGGGAGGGACATACCACCCGCTGCTCCATGTTTTCATGCTTGGATATCCCAGGTGAGAAATAAACTACTGGGTAGTTAGTCCTAGTGAGAAAGAGGCTCATTTTCACTGCGTTGTGGGTCCAAACTGGCAGGCCCAGCTGTGATTATGGTCAGGATTATGGCCTGCTTGAGGACAGTTGCTAACAGTTATGGGAAAAGATGTCAGGGCCAGGTTAGAGACTGGTGCCAAAGACCTCACAGGAGTGAAGTGCCCATCATGAGAGTGAAACAAGGTGAATGCTATAATTTAAACTTGGCCATGGGGTGATATTTCATTTGCATTTTCTGAAAATGAATAGAAACATGCCTTTAAGAAGGATTGTTCTGCTGAGCACCACTAAGATCCGATAATTTCCTTGTAAATTCCTGGTGGTTTTCCGTAGTCAGGAGATCCCTTTCCTGTCTACAAAGAACTCTTCTTATTCCTCTCATTTGTGCTTCAGCTCGATGTAAAACCCGATTCATTTATGCGTCACCTATCCCTTAAGATTCAATCTGTAGACATGTTAGGCTCCAGCCTGACTCCCATTCCTTAAGGTACAGGAGTTGTGCAAGGTCATCAGGGGGCAATTTGTTCATTCGACCACAAAGACTCTCCTTTACGGGACCAACGAGGCACAGGTCTCGCTGCCAACTACGTTCCTTACACTGTCATTGGCAGCAAAGAAACTTGTCTCTATCAGCAGCTCAGGCACAAGAACAGATTGCTTTCAAAACATATAGGGGAATGTCTCCATGCTGTCTGCTGAATGTCTCTTAATGCTGCTACATGCAACACCTTAAATCTATCATCCTGTTTGCCATCTTTTCTTTACCGCTCAGACAACTCACTCTTTTTCCTTCTGTCTCTCTGCATCTGTAGTTCTGGAGAGATTCTACATCCTGTTTAAAAAACAAAAACAAATATTTACCCTCTTTGGCCCTGGTTTTGGCGCTGTCACATGCACTGAACAGTACTTCAGTCTCTACTAAGCTGATTTCATGGCTAGTGAAGATGCTGAAGTTCCTCTAAAATATAAGCTTCATTTCTTGGCTTATGTCTCAGAAATCCTTTCTGCTTGTTTGATGAGTGCTTCATGTGAGACCCTTTCTTGTTCTTATAAAATACAGTATCTTACTGACTTATAATCTAACACTTGCACAACTGATTGCCCCCTATGTAAACTAGGCAGCTGTGGTGGACTTTTCAGTCACTACCTCTCTGCTCTCCTGGCAAATTTGGATATACTCTTGATTTGGGTATACTTTCTGCTCTGCCATGTATTATGAAGGCACATGGAGCTATCTACTAAATGCAGACTTAGTCCCATTAAATGTCAAGGAAAAGAGTAAAAAGAAAAAGAAAATGAAAAATCCCTTTTCAAAGGCAGTTTGAGGGATCATTATTCTTGAAACTATCAGGGTGGCTGAATTTTAGCAAAGAGCAGAAAGGAGGAAAAGGAAACAGAAAAAAATGGAAGTCTGTGTCTGAAACTCTGTTTCTCCATTTCTGTACATTGTTTAACCTTATAATAATATAGTCCTAAAGAATTTTTCCATTTATTCTTTGTGAGATAAGATTACCTTCCAGTTATCCCATAATTACTTTTTGAAGTGGTACCTTAATTACCGCCAGAGCTTATAATGCATTTTTCAAGGACATTGTTTCCTCATTAAAAAGTCATCTAAAGTCCACTAACTGACTAATAGTCTACATTTCACAGCTAGAAGATTTAGTAAAATTTAACGGCTCAGAGAATACCTGGAAGTGGTGGAGGGAAAACTGGGAGAGAGGGAGACTATGTGCTAGGTAGGCTAGTTGCAACTCTGTGCTGATGTTGTGGACAAAGTAGATACCTCTTCTTACGGTGCTTCTTTTACCCTCTGATTTCTTTTATGTTTTGAAAGGAAATCAATATCTTCTTCAAGGTGAAATTAAGGCACAGAAAGAGCAAGTGAGTGACCAAGGCCACTCAACAGCTTGGTGGCAGTCCTGATAACAGACTAGTCAAGAGCACACCAGTCCAACATACTAGTCGAGACCCATGTGCCTTGTATACCTTGAACCTGGTTCTCTGTTCTTAATAAGATTTAACTCTCACTTTTTAAATAGGGCCAAATTATTCTATAAGTTAGTGGAAATAAGGTGGAGAAAGAGAATGATGTTTATATAACCAACTTAATTCTGTTGATTCCAGATGGTTTCCAACATCTATAAAGTATCCGCTGTCTAAACCTGCTGCAGTCTTAACTAAATCCTCTGAACTGTAACTGATCATATGTGGGCAGATTGCTTACAAGGAGCATCCTGCTAAAGTCACTAGGACTCCAAGCAAGCACAGCAGTCCTTTTAAAGAGAGCTCTGAAATGTGCTGCAATAAACTGCAGTCATAATTAGAACTCCCTGGAAAAACCTAAAAAAAATATATATATATTTTCTTTCTGTTCTCCCCTTAAGTGAATTGCAGGAGACATTGCAAATATCCCCTCTTTTTATTTTTATTTTTTTAAGTAATATGCCAGTGCTAATTCATAGGCAGGAACTATGCTGGGTGGGAAGAGGCAGATAACATTCAGAAATAACACTGCCAAACCCAAGTCATTTTTGCTTCTAATTCAAAAAAAATCTCCAAAGAAACAAGGCAATTAAGGATGTTGCAATGTTTATAGTTTCCTTTATTTGTAAGCACTGAGTTAATACCACAATGAGTCAAATGCAGAGCCTCCTGATTTTGAAAGCCCACAAAATTGGGACCATTAAACTAGAATTTGTAGATTTCCAACTTGACGGTAAGAAATACCAAGGGAAGATACACCAAATAGGTAAAAAAAAAAAAAAAAAAAAAAAAAAAAAAACACACTTTGGAGAGCTTCAGAAAAATGAGACATTTGTTTTCATTACATAGGCTCCATCTGCTCTTGTCAGGAGGAGAGAGGGACAATCTATAATTACTTCCAAATTTGGTGGAAAATATGAGAAAAACCTGAAATGTTTCCCCTTGAAGTTTCTGATGTCGATAGACATCCCTTCAGCAACTTATGTTTGAATCTTTTATTCATATTCATTAGATGCAGCAGTTGAGAGATTTGCTTAGCGTTTTCCAGTGTTTTGGCTAGTTATTTGCTGTTCTTTCAATATTGCCTGTAGCACTGTAACTCTTTTTTTTACCTTCTCCTTTCTGTCCCAGCCCTTCAATATGTAGTCTTTCATCTCAGATCTGCCCTTTTGTATTGTCAGTTCCCACTGACACTCGGCTACACAAATACAAATGAAATATCCAGGAGTGAACTACATGAACCTTAGCTTCCCTCATAGGAAAGGAGGATTGTGCTACATCTTAATAACTGAGCAGTAACTGAGAAATTTTGTCCTATTTTAGAAAACAGCCATAACAGCAATATAGTCAGTATATAGCAAACATAAATGTAACAATCACTTTTTTGTTCAATAGTGCATTGCACTTCCTGTGCTATGGTATTTTACATTCTTACCAGCTGAAGCTTTATCCCTTTACATACGTGACCAGGAATGTAAGTCTAAAAATCTCACTCTGGCTTGACGTGCACATGCATTCAGAGCCCTCACTGCTTAATGCTACTTTATAAAATAATTACCTCCTAATCCTCACTCTTTTTAGCCCTTCACAGGCAGGGAACCCATGGAGGAGAGAGCAGGAGTCTGCTGTGTCTCAGCAGTCATTGGCAGACTTGCAGGACGTGACAAAGTTAGGACCAGATTCTCCCATTACGGAATGCCGCTTGAAAGAACAAAGATCTCCAAATTAGTCCAATATTTGCTTAGTTTTTTTATTATTATTCTTCAGGAAGGCATGTTTCACAATATTTTATTCCTTGCTCTGAAGGATCAATCAGTTAGAATAACATTCTTGCAAAGCTGATGTCATTCTCAGGCTTTCATGGGGCAGAAATGTCAAAAATAGCAACATTGAGCAACATGAATGTTACTTTATAAATACTAGTTTTTGTAAAACTCAAAATGCAGGAAGTGACTAGACATCTAGATGTCACCATATGGCATGCTTTGAGGTCATTCACAGACTTCTTCATGGTGATGCAGAAAGCTGGTCACTTGCTGGACATCTAGCTAATAACTGTTCACGTTGCCTTCTGATGCAAGCCGGTTGGCATCTGTCAATTATGGGTATTTTTCTTAGCATAATGAACAGAGAACTAATAATATGACAAGATAACAAAAGGTAAGAGACTGATAGACAGGCTTTTAGGAGAAGGGGTGTATAAATTGTACACCATTCCTTTTTGACATTTGGGCCAGCTAATCTTTTGTAAAGAGGGCAAAATGTCCCCGTTTCGAAGGCGTGGTTCGACAATACATTTCCTCAGAGGCAAAGCCTTCAGTGTTTCCTGTTCACAGCCTTACAGTAAAATTCGCTGCCAGCACACACTATTTTTATTCTGGATTGTTTCAGTGACCTGATTTGCAGCCTGCCTCACACTCTTTTGCAAAACTGAGATGGTGGCAGAATACAATATAGGGATGGGAAAGAGCGGGCAAAGAATGAGCCCTGCTTTTTAGAAGATTTCTAAAGTAAAAATAAAGAGAGAACCCCAGGCTTTCAAGTTCTTTATTGATATGAAAGAGGGCCACCAAACAATTTAACTTATAAAAAAATTAAATAATTATTAGATATACATCTCACTTTTCATAATAAAATTGCACTTTCAGGCAAAGTGAGGAACTTATAAATAAGGATGAAATATGATGAATATATTCAAATATATGAAAAGCCCAGAAAAAAAATGACATATGAAAGAGGAAAAAGGCCAGAAAGGAGAAGGAAAGGGATTTTCTAGTTCTATGGTATCATTTAAGTTAAACTTTTTTTGGATTCTCTCCAGAACCTCATCAAAAACCACAGCATGTTTGTCTACTTATGTTTAAAGCAGAAATCTGTGCTTTTAAATACACACAGAAAGCCTTATTCTAAAAGAATATTACTAAAGCTGCACATTCAAGCAGTCCATTTAGGACAATCTGGGTAGAACATTGCCTGTGAAATTATTTCTTCCCTCTTCTTCTTATGGCCTAATGATTGTGCTTCACTACATGATCACAAACCACATTCCTGGAGGTGAAATTTCCTAAACTGAAAAAAAGGAGTGTAGGTCCACTCTTGTCAAATGGAATAGCATTAGTATCCACATAGGTCAGCAGCAAGGATGAGGTTACAGACCTCATCTATAAAACTCTACTATTTCCTCTTTCAGTAGTCAACCAGAACACTCAATTACTTATCACTAATATACTGTTATCACAAGTAAGGAGGAGTTTATCAGACGTATTTTCAGCTGTTTGCTGAAAGGAAGGTGCTTATGGGGCTGAGAAACCTTCCCAGGAACTGTCCTGTCCATATCACTGCCCCAAAGTGTCTTTTCTTCGGCACATCTGGCTCCTTTCATGCTACACCATGAGGAGGAGTGCTCCACTCCTCTGTTTTCTCTGCAGGACGATGTCTCCACCGCTGCTATAAGCCTCGTCCCCACTGTCTGTCTGTCTGTCTGTCTACCATTGAGCCATTCCCACCCTCCTTCGCCACCCACAGCTGCTCAGTCCTAACAACCACATCCTGTTCCCACTGGTTGACATCAGCAAACTTTTTTCCCAGCCAGCCCAGCAGATCTGCTTTGCCCACCCCCTTGTCTCCTCCATCGCCTTCTTTCCCCGTCCTGTACTCTGTCCACCCAGTCCTTGGTGGATACTTCCCACCCAGGGTGTCCAGGCCAATGCTGCTTTATCCCTTCTCTCCTCTCGCAGAGTCCCTGTCAGTCTCCTGGCTACTCACCCTGTATCCACCTCATCCCCTCCACATTGACATTGACCTCCCCGTAATGCATGCACAGGTGGGGTGAAGGAGTTGGTGGCAAAAAGGAATCAAGAGCCCTGTGTGCCCAGATCTTCAGCACATGCAAACTGCAGGGCGTTTTTTTGTTGTTGTTTTTTTCAAAACTGAGCAAAATTTGAATGGGTTTTCACAAGCATAATAAAAGATGCCTCCTAGACAGAGAGTCCATCATGTCTTTGACAGAGTTCATGCTCTCATTGCAGAGCATGGGAGCACTTTCAAATGAAAGCTCACATAATTTTTTTCAGATGCTAAATGTAATTCTTTTTCCATTACTACAGTTCTCAAGGATGGCTACTGTTAGGGCTAGGAAGTTTCAAAAAATTTTGCCTGAGGCAGACATCCAGTGTGGAAAATTTCAGTCCAAGTATGAGAAAGTTATAAGCAACTGAAAACAGGGTCTTATAATGAGAAGTGTCAGACAACATCAATAATGGCAAGTGCTACCAGCCTGGCCCATAATACAAGCTTTGTTAAAGGCATCACCCAGACTAACGATTGGTGTATCAAGTTATAGGCTAATGCCTTTTGCAACTGCTGAGTTATAAAAATTTTAATGCTCTTTTTGGTTACAATGGTAACACTGACAGCAACTGGGAAAGACCCACAAGGCTGCATTAAAAAAAAAAAAAAAAAAAGTAGAAAACCTGAGGTTTTCTGCTGTGGTTAAGTTACAAGACTGGGAACTAAGAAATCTGAATACTGTTCTTGGCAATGCCACAGATTTCCTGTGCGATTTTCACTAGTTGAAGGTTAATCTCTGGGTGCCTCAGTTTCCTCAATACATTTCTGGGACAGTGCTTTTTTGATTTCCCAGTGAGTGCTGTAATACTAAAGTGGCTATTTGCAGTTTAATGAAGTGATACCCTAATGCTTGGTAATCTTTTGACAGAAGGGAAAAATCAAACAACTTCCCAGTTTTGAATCTATCGCTTGCATAATGGGAAGAAAGCAAGGAGAAATTTACTGGAATAATCCTGGAGTTGCAGTTTTGTTAGGCTCTGTCCCCAAAAGCACTGAATCACTGTGTGTCAGCACTGAAATGTCATATAAACAGTGCTTTGCAACTCCTGCAAATGGTTTCCTGATTTTGTTAGAGGAAGTGGGCTCTCTACTTAAAGCTCTTGTCTGGGTCACAGTGACTAAACCTCATTGCAGCCTGCCTTTTTAAAGGTTTGGTTTTGTTTTAAATCAGAGACATTCCCACAAGCATCAACAGACAACTAGGGTATAGAATATAGCAGAGGTCCTTTGACCCGTAGCAGTGCAGAGATGTCCCTCCAGTGGATGTGGTACAGTTCACCTGTATGCTGATCCACTAACGCAGAGCGTAAGTGGCCTATTCTACTGTGTAAAACTTAGTCATACACATTCATGGTACATGCTGGGAAAAATGTGCTGGGAATGGCAGGAAGCTGAATCACATCAGGGTGTAGAAATCCTGCCTTGAAACCCCATGGATAGCCTGCGTTAAATTCTCCTTGTTTTGCACCATGTGAAGCTCCTTGGATCTCTCAGCCCAGTTCAGGACCCACTAGCTAATTGCCAAAGGGAAAATAGCAACCTGCATTAAGGAATCTGTTTATATGAGATCCCAGACATGTATATTCTGCAGCCACTCCTTCGACACATAGATGTCTGTATAACAGTTCACCGCGCCGTGCGTTGTTGTTTGCATAAACTTAATTGAACATACAGAAGCTGCAATTACCCTGATATACTAAGCTACTCTACATGTGATTAAAAAATAACAATGCGTCCTGGGAACAGTTAGCAAAAGTGCCAGAATGCAGATAAAAACTGTCTTATTAAAATGCAAAATTCGGCATTTATCTTTCCTGTTATCCCTGTGGGAGCCATTACACACAATAATGAAAAGATGTCCCTTGAAATGGCATAGATTTTAATTAGTCTTTTACCCATTGAATCATAATCTCTGTTTTATTAATTACAAACAGAAATGTCTTCCTAAACCCCATAACTGCTGAGTGCAAGTGGCTTCTAAAGTCACATGCATCCTGCCAGGGGCTATATCTCAGTCAACCAGTGCTGATACGTGGGCAATTCAGCAAGCATCAAGCCACAGCCAAGTTGAGGATGTGGGTTGACTGTATGAGCCAAGTACGTGAGGGTGCAGGGAGAACATTTGCATGTTGTGTGTCAGTTCCTGGGCAGTTCTGTGACATATACCATATTACTTTAATTATTTACAATCCTTTGGCTAGCAGAAAACATACAGAAGACACATAGTGCTGACTTGCTGACTGGGAGTTTACCCTGTGGGTACTACTGTGCTTTCTTTTGACTCTAGCACTTGTCCTCATGCAGAGGTTGAGGAAGCATATGCTGGCAGTGTGCTCCAGCTCTGACTCCCTTGCCCCTCGCATACCCAACTCTCAGAAAATGCTATGGTGAAGTCCTCTGGTTTAGTAAAAACCTGGCTTTTCCCTTCATATGTCTGCTTCTATTATCCTCCCCAGCTTTTGATCAATAAACCATCTTTAGTTAAAGCAATTTGGCAAACGTGATCCATTATCAAGGGTAGTGCTGCTTCTCTGAGGATTCAGGGGTTTACCATACCTTTGACATGGGAATGACTTTAATCCACAACAGGGTGAAACATCTATTTCTGCAAAGCGTCACTCAAGGAGCTGCTTAAAACTTGACAGTTCTGAGATTGTATTTATGATAAAACACTAAATCATTGCCAGCACAAAGGTGAATGGTTCAGGCTGTCAATCCAAATTCTAATAACGCACCAAAATATGGGACTAAGGGGGGGCTAAGAAAACATTATTAAAGTTGCAAAGTTGAGTAATCTACAGCAAGGAAATTCCAGAATGAATTGGCCCCCACCAGCTCCAAGCTTCCCTTTCCTCTTTTTAAATTCAGTTTATCTCTTTCTGTCCCCGTGCTCCAGGTCTTTTCATCTCTGCATTTTATGCTGGTGGTTTTCTCTCAGGTAGTGCCAGAATATCAGCAGAGGAGCAGGATACAGAGAGGCTGATTGCTCTTTGTTTTATTGCCCAAATTGAAATTGTAAGGACTTTGTCAGGCCCATAAAATAACACCCTATGGTGGCATTAAACTGAGAAGCTTTAGCAAGTCTTTCCTGAGCATCTGTGTAGTGCAGTTTTTCTGAGGTTTACAGCTTAGCCATTTTGGGATGGATTTACACAGCCACCTCTGTTATTTACAGAGGCACTACATCAAAACTCAGAGACACTAGGGCTTCTCATAGAAAAGCTTGTAAATGATTTTTAACTGGGCAAATCCATTTATTTTTCCCTAGCCCTTTTCTAGGAAATTGCTGAACCATTTGGCTAAAATGTTCCATAGAGCAAAATTCAGCCTGAGTCACATACTTGTCATGGAAAGTATCATCATTAATGGTTCAAGTCTGGCAAAACTATAAATAGCAGAGTTCAGGTCTCGGCATTAGTCAATCTAACTATAGGTGGGGCTATCAAACCAGTCTACATGATAAATTGCCATAACTTTCTATTTTAGAGCTTGTGATTCTGTGATCGTTGGTGGTGGCAGGTTGGCACTTGAGTCCTTTACAGGAGCAAATGGAGGGTTCCCCAAGGTCACACAGTAGTTACTGGTGGAGCTGCAGTGGCCTTCAGCAGACCTGACATCAGATCTTCCCCACAACCAGAGGACAGTCCTGTATTTGCTTGACTCAGCAGTGGTTTCTTGGCCACCTTGCTCTCCCATACTTCACTGACTTCTTCTGCCTTTCCTGCCTTTCCATTCTACGGCTTCTATTACCACAGTATTTTGGCCTTTACCCTTACACTTTTCTTGCACATCTGATACCCTGAGAGTTTTGCATGCTTTGGCTGCCTTACAGAGGTGAGATACAGTTTACTCTCCATAAGGCAGCCATGCTGGGCACGCGCTTCCTCCCCACAGTCACCCTCTTCACCTCAAGCTCCTTGACTTCCACTTGGCATCAGGAGAAAAGAGGAGAGAGACCAACTTTCTTTCTTAATGGATGTGGGAGGAAGAGCTGAAAGTCTTGCCTAGTGTCTGTAGGACTTGTTTATAAATCACATTCCACATGGTATAGGAAAGTAACATTATATATGACTGTAACCTCTGGTTAGTGACACTTGGCAGTTAGATGGATGGGTTGCGCCATATTTATGTTGCCTCAAGCAAGTTCAAACTATGAACATTTTGTTTTTTTCCAACAGTTTTCCCAGGAAGGAGTTCCCCATGCCCACATCAGTCAGATCCAAAGTATTTAAGCCCTTCCACAAATGTGCTTTTTTGGTTAGACAGAATGTGTCTAGGTCAAATGCGAGGTTTTCCAAAGTGACTTCATTTCCGAGTCGGAAACGAGTAAGGTTGTTTGCCATGTGTCCTGGAAGGCAGCTGAGGCTGGGTGGGAGGTCGGCTGGGATGCAGGGAGCGCTGACAAGGGCAGGAGAGGGCGATGCAGGAGGAGCGGGCGGCCCAGGGGGTTCTCAGCAGGGATGTTCATCCCTGGATGTTCATCCCCGCAGAGGGATTTCTTTGCTGCTTGCTCCTCTCCTAGTGTGTCTTGCTTTGCCAATACTGGGAATGCCGTCATTCCCACTGCTCAGGATATAGGTGACAAAAATGCTGGCACCAGTGACTTTCCAGGGCTTTGAAACTGCCTCCCCAAAAATCAAATCAAACTCAAGACACCCAAATGTCCAGCATTGCTGGGTCTGAGCTGGAGTTAAGGAGACCCCAATAACCTAAGTTGCAGACCTGGGCAAATGCGTTTTGTCACTGCATTTCCCAGTGTCCCAGGAGTGGAAATGC
The DNA here is from genome assembly GCF_059628265.1 of Tinamus guttatus. Taxonomy (NCBI): domain Eukaryota; kingdom Metazoa; phylum Chordata; class Aves; order Tinamiformes; family Tinamidae; genus Tinamus; species Tinamus guttatus. The sequence goes on along the minus strand of NW_028288877.1, from coordinate 208,738 downwards.
AGCCCTGAGACATCTAGACCGACTTTATTACCCAGGTCAAAGCTACACATAAGCAACTAAAGAGCTTCCCTAGCCCAGCTGGCTCTAGAAGCACTACAGCTGCATTTGCAGCGCTAATCCACGTGTCCACAGCCAGCTGAACTGCTTTGGTGTCTGTGTGACTCTGGCATGAGTAATCCACAGCTCCCAGATCGCTGGGAGCTTTATGTATGGGGTTAGATAGAGCTCTTTCTACTTCCTTCCAGGAGAAGGAGCAAGAGCCCCTGCAGACACTCTTAGGACTGGTAGCCAGTTCTGAAAATTTCAGTATGAATGGGAACTGATTTGTCATCTGGAGCTAACCAAAAAATATACTTGTTTTGTAAACCAAAGAGAGGTGGTTTGCCGTCAAATCCTGCTTTTTTTTTCCCTTTAGCTTTGCCTTAGAGAAGCTGTGGTAACTGAGCAGGGCAGGGATTCCCTCCTTATCTTTCCAAACGGGGCCAAGCAAGATGGAGCTGCAAAGTTCCCAGACGGGTTATCAGACCAGGAAATATAACCACGTTGCCAAGCCCAAATTTCCAAAAGTCAGAGGCCAAGCTTTGAAATATCATAAGATTTGCCTAAAATGACAAGAGGTAGTCCTTGGAGGTTTCCTCTGAGGGTTGAGTTTTATTCCATTGTCAAGAGGAAACCATGAAAAATCTCCAAAAGCCACAGGTTATGTAAATCAAAGGCTTTCAATTCTAATAAAAACTCTGCAAATTATCTATGTTAATAGTCATGAAAAAACCTCTTTGATAAAGCAAATCTGATACATTCTAACACATAATTTTGTCTCCATTCTTGCATGCTTTTTACTTAAACTAAAGGACTCCAATTGCAAAGCCTCATGTCTGTGTTCTTTTTTTCTTTTCTTTTTTACCTTCACAGCTTTTTTTGGGAAATACCTCAATGAATACAATGGCAGCTACATCCCTCCTGGGTGGAGAGAGTGGGTTGGATTAGTGAAGAACTCCCGCTTCTATAATTACACCATTTCTCGCAATGGTAACAAAGAGAAGCATGGATTTGATTATGCAAAGGTATTTTTCCAGACACATAAATGCTGCATCATTAATCCATATGAAAATCACTTTCAGATAATAAATTAGCCAGATAATTAATTAATTAATGAGCTACAACCGAGAAATTGAGATGTCATTTTCTCTTCAGGGCTTTTCAGATCAACTTCTGTGTGAGAATTTTAACTGTGCAATAGAAATAATTTTCCAAGGGTTCTTCAATGCGGTCTGCTCTTTCTTCTTTCTCTCTACCAGAAAGTGTTGGTTCCATGGAAGAAACAAATAATAAATAAAAGCTTCCTTGAAAGTAACTGGGTGCCTGGTGCTACTGGATGTTAGCTGAGTGTTGTCAGTTATTACCCACATAAGAAATCTTAGTTAATGCTGTTTTCCATTATACAGTGCAAAAAAAATGCGTGTCTGTGGTGTCAGACTCCGGATATGACTATGAGAATAGATAAGTGCAAGAATATGGCCGTTGGAAAACTTCAGAGCTTGTTTGTGCTCCTGACAAGTTTGGAAAGTATGCCAAGGTGGCCTGCCCACTGCTGTGAAGTTTCTCAGAAACACAGATCGAGACTTTCCAGCCTGCAAAAAGCAATCTGGAATTTCCTCAGAATGCAGCTCACAGAAGATGATACAGATGTTGCAGCTGTGGTTTCTGACCCATGTAATGAGATTTTATTGGAAGCTCGCAGTGCCTGTTTGTGATTTCCCCACCCATAGAAATTAGATGATACTGATTACATATTTATATAGAGTGAAAAAAAGAAAAAAAGAAGCGGGAGGGGGGAAGAGAAAAGAAAGCATGTTGGTTAGTTATACATTCCTTACCCACTCTGCCTATGGAGCAAGAGTAAACAGGGAAATAGGAGGGGAATGGATGCTTTGGGAAAGCGGTCCTCCAGGCCACAAAACCAGAAATTATCAGAAGCCCAGCGTCTCGAGACCAAAACCGCTTCTGCAGCCCCAAGGGTCGCTCCCTGCCACTTCTGTGCCATCGCAGAGGTTTTAGCAGCCAGGGCTACGGCGTTTGCTCCAGGGGCAGCACGGGCGAGGGGCAGGGGAGCGAGGAGGTCACAGCTGGCGGATGGTCCCAGCACCGCTGTGTGACACAGACCTTGTCCCTGAGGCTCTGCTTGTGCAGCTGTTCGGGGCCGCGGATCCACAACATATGATTAGTCATGCCTGGAAGTGCTTGAAATTGCAAACATCGTCTCAGCACTTTCTCAATGAAGCTCACAGCAGACCTCCAGGCCAACAGTGAATGCTCAGAGAGGGCAGGTGGTTTAATTTAAGTTTTCATCCTTTTTTTTTCTGAGTTCTATTTCCTCCCTTCCCCTTACAGGCTTCCATTTGCCACCTTGGCTGTGGGTTAAGCCGGTTTATTAGCAAGTCACAACCTTAATCTCAGCAGCTGCCCTGTTTAAAGTTGTACCATTAAAAGAGCAGAGCCTGCAGGAATCTGACTGCTCCCTGTGTTTGCATTTGCCTTTTCTCCGATAAGGATTTTTGTAATACGTTGATTGCAGATTTCACCCAGTTTGTCTAAAAATAAGAATATAACTGGAGCAAAGAGCACAGAAGTAGTGGAAATGTGAATGGAAAACTATCATAGGAATGAATTATTTCTTGCAGTTATGAGGCGTTACTTTGTGAAAGCGTTTTGTCAATGAAATTTAAGAGGGATATCTGTGTCAGTACAATCCATCATTTCAACTGCTACTTAGTATTATATTGTAAAATATGGTAGTTGTATTTATTTAATACAATCTGCTGTATCTGATTTACAAAATACCTTCTCATTTTATGTGGTCTTGTCTACTTCAGAAAGTAATTACTGCGCAGTCTCCCCCGTGCTCTTTAGACTCATACATCCCTTTGATGGTTTGCTTTTACTTCCTGATCAGAACTTTAATGAGGACTTGAAAATAATATAATAACATGATAGTTATGTGATCTAATTAATCATGGGCTTTGTAACTTTTGCTTTGTGTTAAATGTATGTTACAGGACTACTTCACAGACCTAATCACTAATGAGAGCATTAATTACTTCAGAACATCTAAGAGGATATATCCCCATAGGCCCATAATGATGGTCATCAGCCACGCTGCTCCCCACGGTCCGGAGGATTCTGCACCGCAGTTCTCCGAGCTCTATCCCAACGCTTCACAGCATATGTAAGTGAAAACCATCCACTGCAAAAGCAGCTCCTTATATTTGCTTTTTGTAAGGTATTTGCTTGCAGAGGGATTAAAAGAACAGAGAATTCCAATATAAGAAACCCATATGGAGTGGTGAATTTTTGCTTGTATATTTTGCTGTGCTTGTTCCTTTTGGAAAGGAGAGTGACAGCCTTAAAGCAGAGAGACGCTCTTTTTTCTCTTGGGAGGTTGAGGGAGATTAAAAGGTCAGTATTTGCCTTTGTAAGGGCAGCTTCTTACAACACCCTGAAAATATGTAGTTACAGGTCAGGATCTGTTAGAAAGATATTACTTCCTTCATGTTCCTCCAGACATGCGTTTCCTGTACTCTAACTAAGCAAATGCATTTTTGTAGCTTTTGAGAGCACTGATTTTTTCACAGACTAGATACTGGCAGATTGCTGGAGAGCTTATCAATATGCATTTTTAAATAACATGCTTATATTTGCTGATGATTACCCCGATACAATAAAAATTTGTCATGGTGTCTACAAAACTCAGGCAAGCTTCAGGTAAAAAGTAGACAATAGTCTTGGATTCTACAGCTTCCTCTATAGATTGGATGGTCATCTATCATCGGTACGTGGACGATCTTTCCATGTAGAAATGGGAACAATGCCTTTGTGCCTCCTACCACATAGAAAAAAAAATAATAAAAATATATAAGCTGGATTCTACAATAATTTCCCTCTGAAAATTAGAAGAAATCAGCTCTATCACACTTTGGAAAAGCTCTATGTCTACAAATTGCATTTTGGTCACTCTGCACTTGTTCACACTCATTTTTATGTTATTTGTAGTTATACTAACAAGCTTAAAATTGCAAAGAATAGCAGCTATCTTGCATAAACTGGTCACTATTTGGGGCCAAAAATATGCTCTTCGTGGCACATGGTTAAATATCTGTTAATCGGTATTTTTTTGTCTCTTGGCTGCTACTTTCAAACTATGTTACTCTCCCTGACCTTATCTTGTTAACTCTGTCTTTCTTATCATGTGTTCTACTTTCCCACATTCCCGAGATGCTAGACTTTGCAGGTAATGCAAACCAATCATCAATATTTCAGAGTTATTAGGTATTTGGAATAATTCCTAAATTTCTGCAACAGTAATGGGATTGTTACTTTTGTAAATATTTGCTTGAATGGGAAACTGGTTCTTGCATAACCATCCTGAAGAATTAATATTGCCTTATTTTTATCCAAAAGTTAAATTAAGACAGACTTGCTAATTTAGTTCCCTGAGTTATAAGCTCCAGTAGAAAGCAGCAGGGGATGTTTAAGAAAAAGTCCAGAGATATTCCTTTCTTCCTGCTCCTCCAGCTTTTGGAAATCATTGGTTCAGGTGAAGCGGATATAGGCTGTTGTTTCCCATTTTCTTTGAATTGGTCTGATTTATTTTGGCCATAGGCAATTGCATTGCCCTGTGGCAACAAATGCACAGTTCCAGTCTGCACTGTGTGCTCAGAACACTGACTTTTCTTTAAACGCATGGCTTGCCTGTATCACCAGTTATTCCCTTCTTCCTGTCCTGTGAGAAATAAGGAAATCAAATTTAATAGACCTTTCCCATATCTTCTTTCAATCACCTCATTCTATAGCAAGAGAGTTTTAATCTATTTGTTCTGGCTCTGGTCAACAGATTGTTCATCATTTAGACAGATTGTCTAGCCTTGGGCAAGCTCTTCTTTTTGCTGGGGACAATTCATCAGAAAGGAGGGTAGGCTTCCCACTGTGTCAGCTTAGCTGTGGGGGCTATGTCTGAAGGAAAGCACTGAATCATCATGTCTTGCCCTACCTCTCCCCAGGCCAATGTAACTCATTTTAGGGTCCATGCTAGCCGTATTCTGATAGAACAGCGCCTTACTCTTGGTGTGTTCAGCCCCCTTTCTTCTAGCTTGCGCTGCTAGGATCAAAGGATTAAGTTAGCAACCTAGAATATGAGAATCAGCTGTGCATCTTCCCATTTTCTGGTGGTGTTGGTTTCTTGGCAGCTTTCTTGCAATGAGTTTCTTCTCTATCTAGCTGGAGAGTGACTTGGGAAATTGTTTTTGTTTCTTGTTGCACTGACTTGACTGTATACGTTAGAGTTAAGTCTGAAGACTAAGAAATGAGACAAATTGAAGACAAACTGCCAAACTGCGTGGCTGAAACTACCAAATAACTGATTCCCTAGAAAAAAAAATAGTAACATGTTCTGCCTAAAAGATACAAGAAGTTAAGTTCTCACAGAAATACTTGTTGCTCTGTGTGAAAAAAGTATGAGAACAATAAAATCCCTCCTGCCAAAGTTTGTGTAACTTGAACATTTAACCCTTAGGTTTTCTTCCTTGGTGGTCAAGCACCATTTGAATCTCTTTTTCTGACCTTGGGTGACAGCCATCTGACCTTGGATCTTGTTTTTAAAAATGCAGTTGCTATATCAGGTTACTGTAACGCCTACCTCCAACAAAGAAGGGAAAACAGGTCAAAAGCTGCTTGCTGGCTTTACAAACTGAGATGGAAGGTTATACCTACAAACTAGGAATCAACATAGCCTGTCAACCACATGTGAGAGGAAGTTTTGCTTAACAGGACAGCTGAGGCACAGCTTAAATTATGTCACATTCTTTGCTGGTAAAATGCCTATCATTTGATTGAAAGACTGCCTTTATAAATTAAAAAACAACAACAACAACAAGCTGAATTTTGAATAGCAAAAAATTGCACTTGTGTGTGTGCCAAGGAGAGTGATTACTGAAGGAAATACTCAACTTCAAGGAGGGTTCTGCTCTCAGTATCTCAAATGTTAGGGCCTAAGTGTCTTATTTCCCCACCTTGAAATAGATGCAGCAGAATAGTCCATAGTATTTATGAAAAATCTATCAAAGACAAAATGACAAGGAAGACGTACATTCCATCCTATAATGCTTTCCTCTTCAGTATAGACGACCTGCTAGAGTGGCATGAAAAGGCTTACAAAGACAGGAAAAATAATGAGGTGTTCATGGTTTAATCAGTAATTTTAAATGATTTATCTTAATTCTCAAAAGCTCCAGTTTAACGTAAAACACAAACTATATCATACTGGAAGCAATAAACATTCTCTAAGCATCCATGCTCTCTCCCACCCTTCTCAACTCTCCTCTTTTGAATGGTTCCTATTTCTGACAGTTAAAAGTATTTCCAAAAGTTTAGCTGCTTGCTCCAGGCTATCACCACAATGAGTGATATTATTATTTTTTTTTTTCTGAAAATAAATCATACCAATACAGCTAGATATGCCCAAAGCTTATTTCCATGGAAGACACTTTGGAGAAGATGTACTGAATGAAAGCAGTACATTGATGCTGGAAGAATTTTGGTAATAAACATCATCTGCTGAGGTTGCTAGACCTTTGGAAATGCTGTTGTTAAATATGAAGTTGTGACACAAGAGATGGCACTTGAGGTATCCCTGACAGCTGTTATGGTAGAAGCTTGTTCCATCACGCAACGGAGCAGGAAAGCTTTGACTCCAAGGGTGCTCTAATGAAAGCCTGAATTCTCAGTTATGCTTATGGCCTCTGGTGCTTTAGCTTCGTTTTACCTTGCAGTGTGAAACAGTCTTAGGGGAACTGTGAATCAGGCCTAAACTGTTTATAAGCTGTGAAGTAAACAAACATTAGAAGCAAAAATCTGCAGGAGGCAGGGTTACTGAAGAACATGAAAACTGGAAATCTGAAACGTTTCTTGCTGCACTGAGTAAAAGACAGGCTGGCAGGAGGACTGACAGCTATGTTTTATGATTATCTAGAAGCAGTCCTACTGTCAGGCTAAATGTCTTAGATAAAGCAATTAGAAATGGTACGAGAAGTCAGAAATGTTCCCAATATAATACGGTAAAAGGGAAATGGTCTTTGGGGTAGGAGTTGCACATTTGGCATGCCCACTAGTCACCAAAGCCGAGCATCAAACATCTGCCAGTTATGATGGTCTTTCCTGTAATGTGGACACTTACCCATTAGAGGAGGATCACACATTTGTATCTGTCATAAATCTTGATATGTCTAAGTCTCTTGTCACTGCCAGCCCAAGGTCTACTTGGCACCGTGACTAAGAGGGAAATGATCAAATTCATGCATCTCACACACAATTACAGGTGTGAGTTTAAACATAAGAAATAGGGTCATATAGAAGATATAATAATCAGATTTTCATTAAAAGAGAAACCTCTACAGCAGCAACAAATTCTGAAATACAAAGGCAACGTATTTAACAGACAACTTTTTTTGCTATTTTATCTTGAAGGAATCCCAGTTAGGCTACACTTCAGGAGTCAAACTTTCATATGTCACACCCTCAGTTGCATACATACTCTTCACTTTAAAGGAATACACTTGTAAAATGCAACCAAAGTAGAGCCGGAAACAGGGTAGGGAAAGTCAACTTGGTCTTTATATCAGCCATCTGCCATCAGTCTAGCTTTCTTGACCATTAAGCTTGCCCAAAATCAGGACTGCCTGCTTTCCAAGAATAGTGCCTAAACTTGGAAGTCTACTTTTCTTGGAAAAAAATGATTCAATTCCTTTCATTATTTACTCTTTTTCTGAAGAAACATCACTACTTAAGCTATATTTGCTACACATATTTTAAATAACAATATAGGTGCCAATTTTGTGCTGGTAAGGATTTTTCACAATGATATCACATTTCACAATCATTGATATTATTTTAAAATATTGTTGACTTTTATTTTTATTAAAGGAAGATGGTCCCATTTTAAACAAGTGCTGTATTATTTTTACTATCATCTGGAGGATTCCCAGTCAAAATAGAAGATTAGCCAAACATGTTTAGGATGAATACAACGACAATTCTATGGAAGCATTCACAGTCATCACTTCAAGCAGTATTTTTGTGAATATAATTTTGTTTTTTGCTAAATAAAAAGAGAAAGGAATCAGTAAACTGTAAATAGAGGCAAATGCAGATTTTTAGTATGAACACTTTAACAAATAGTTGTAAATGCGTTTATTTATTTCCATATCAATGCCGCTTTAATGGAAATAGATATATTTAGGCCAAACTTCTGGAAAATAAATGTTAATAGCACTAAGGGAGCTCTTAAAAACACATTTTTTCATGCATATGCCATAACTCTGTAAAGAGCAGTAACCACATTGAATCCTATTTTCTTCTTGAAACTATAATATATCTTTCTGTAAAAATGGTTTGAGGAAGGACCTTATTGCATTTTTTTGTTGAATATCACACAAAAGGCAATTCAGTTATTAGTAGAAGTTAGTGTAATTCATTTCTGAGTGCTTTGCTGTTTGAGGATCCCATTTTAATATGTCCCCAGATACAAGCAACATTATTTTAAATTTCTTCTCTAACCTAGACACCTAGTGAGGTGTCTTAGAAATTAAATAGGATGCATGCTCCATTTTGCACTTCAAAATTAAATATACAAGCACTGTCAGTAAGAGCAATTATAGTGTGCGATATGAAATGCATATTGTCCATGTAACTGAAAGTTACTTAGACCTTTTGGATTCAGGCCACAAAGCTGAATGCCAGTATAATTCCCCTCCTCTCTAAATTAAAAAAGCATAATTTTAAGTGGATACTTAAATTGATGTTTAGAGATTTTTTTAATAGAAAAATGCACATCTGCTTATAAATATTTACCTCCATAACCTATGGAGCGCTTGGCTATCACCATTCTGTGCTTGCCTCTTGCAGTCTAATGGGTGGTAAATAGGCAATTAATTCAGTTTCCATGATGTAGTGCTAATAACACAATATACAATTATGTAAAGACATTAAATGCTAAAAGGACTCGAATCATTCTTTTCCTAAGGAAATTGTAATCTAAGGATAGACAAGGCTAACTTATCATTTTGTTTTTGCAAATGTGCACATGGGATGAGTAGTCTGTAAACTTATTTACTGGGTAAATGCTTACAAGATGTCATCGTGGTTTTTTTTTTCTCATTCAGAGAAAACAGTTGTGAGAAAATGCCTGACTGGGTTCAACTGGGGGATTTTTTGTTCGTTAATCTGGGAAATCAATTTGAAATTTTATGAATCTGACATTTTCCAACGTCCTACACAATGCCACAGCAGATCTAACACGTGGTCTTCACACAGCATGTTCTGCCTAGTATGTTATGGACAAACTTAAGTGAACAACTGAGGGGTCCAAATTTAGACAGCCTACATGAATGACTAACAGTATACCTTCTCAATAGAATAATCATTTGTTGCTTTTGTCCTTGTCTTCTCCACAGATTTTAAACACATTAATCTCCACATGGCTGATAATTTTGAACCTACTTATATCAAGGAGAGTATTTTTTCATGTTGTCTACTTTTGTAAAATATAAAATGAACCCTCACTCAGTTTCCAAGCACACGTTCGGAAGTTAAAATGCTTTCCTATTTGCTGACCAACTGGCATGAATGATCCTGAAATCAGAAACTCTCCTCAGATATAGCACCTAGGTCATGCAGTTGCAGCCCAGTAAAGAGCAGTGAACAGGGAAGCTGTAACTCCTTGGCAGATTTGGAGGCCAAAATAATTGAAATATTTAAAAATAAGTATTAAGTATTTAAAAATAAGTATATAAAGTATTTAAAAATAAATAATCTATTTTTTTTAAGAAAATTAAACCCAATACTCTTTGCTAATCATGAATCAACAAATATGCCATAGTCAAGATAGGGTCTGTGGCAGAGACAAAGGGATAGAAGACAGAGGACATCTCTTCAATGGTCAGAGGAATCACAGAAATGTGGATATCCAAAATTCTTTACAACAATACCTTTTACTACAAAGCAAAAGCTTTTCCTCAAAATTTAGAAGTAGTAACAGTGACAGATGAGTTACTTTCAAAGTCTTACAATTGCTGAACATTTATTTGATATCTCCAACTCCTTCAAGACAAAAGTGTTGTAGTAACAAGTTATCACTGACATAGAAGAGGTCTTTCCTTTTGGAAAGATGCTAAGACATCAGCAATATTCTTCCCTTGCATATATATATATATATATATATATATTTGTAATAACAATAATAATAATGTAAAATGGGTAGGTAGAGCTGAAGGCAATGAAACATCTACTTTCTGGAGCTTTGTGCCTGGCAAGCAGGGCCATCCTGTGAGGAACTCAAAAGGAGTTTGAATTCCTCAAACTCAAAAGAACTCAAACAAGGATTTAGAGGGATCATAGATATGCCATGGGGTTTTCTGATCTCTCTCTTCCTTCCCTATTACTCTTTCTTCTCCATTTAGTTCTCTTTCACATTAGATATTTCAGAAAAAGTATTGTTCTTTGAATTGTCAGAAAGGGAAATTCTGCTCACGCTCTGGCTACTGCATTTCTCACCCAGAAATTCAAAATGCATTTGGAAAGTGTCTGTGAAAGGTTTTAGCTGCACTGTTATACCTCTGAGTGCTGCTTTTAAAGCCTATCCATTATGTGGAGGAGGCTCCTGACAACGGCCTGGGAACGTGAGAGCTGCGACTGTTTCAGCAGCTGGCTCTCCTTGCTGGCACTGCCGTGGCTGTCACTGCGCTGCCGGCTGAGCAGGCCTCACAGGCACCTCATCTCTCTGCAGCTGGGGCACGCAGGAGGTGGCTGGTGGGGAGGCAAGAGGAGGGGGGACGACAGCATTTTGCTGGAGAACGCTGATTCATCCAAACGGACTCGTTCCGTAAGAGGAGAGCTGGTTGTCCAACTTCTGAAGAAACAGGGGTAGGTTTCCGCTGGAAGTTTCCATGCTTTCCAACAGCCTAATGCCTAATAGATGACCAAGCTCCCAAAACCTATTTCTTCCAGGTCTCAAGCTCTGATCTTCCATGTGCCAGGGCAGATGCATAGCCAAGAACCTAGGGGCCTTGTGCTCCGGGCCTCAGTTTCATTATATTTAAGACAATGTAGAGATTACTTTTTAAAAAAACAGATTTCTTCTACCATGGGAAATGTCAAAATTTTGACTTTTCTCACTGAAATAGAAGAATTCCCTGCAGATAAGGAATTCTACTTTAAGTTTGCCTTCACTTAGCAGGAAGCTAAACTTTCTGCCCCTGCACACAATGAAAATGTTGAAAAATCCTGTGATATCATCTCAGTTCTATATTCCCTTGATACTTGTGGTTAAGTAGATTAGACAGAGCGAGCTGTATGTCCTAGAGAGGTACTTTTCAAATTCTATTTAAATTTTCAGTAATATTCTCCAACTAAATTGCAGATTTCCATTAGTTTATTATAATTATAATCAGATTCTGCAAATGGTAGAGAAGGAAAGTGGCCCTACATTGTTGAAGCACTTGCATGATATGTATTTTGCTCTGTTTCTCTTCACCTTTTAGTTGTCATGCATACCAGGTATAAAAATGGATTAATGGAGAGCTTTTGTGCCATGTATATGTCTATGGCAAATTTACATGCAAACTTATTGCAATGCTTTTTCCTTCAGAAGTGTTATATCTGGGAAGCTATTCTTGTTTCTTATATCCCGTTAAAATTCACAAGCCCTGGTTAGAACACCTTTAAATCTCTTCTGTCTTTCCTTTGATGTTTGTGCAAACTTTAAACAAGGACGCTGTTCCCTGATTCAGCAGGGCTCTGTGCCGTGCTCCTCCTTTGTACTAGTTCTGGTAGCAGGATTAGTTCCGCTGCATTGTCACAGGTCATGTTATGGTGGTAATACATTGTGTTTTATATTCACATAAGAAAAGAATATCTGCACAGGATTTAGGCTTCACTGACAATGCTTGTGTTTGGCTTTGGAGACCGGGAAGAAAAACAAATCAGTGCTTTCGCTCTTTGGAGCATCTTAAAAACTGGGAACTGGAGCTGTTCTTACCTTACTGCTGACTGCGATACTTCTTCACCCCATGAGCAAATGTCTTTCTTACGAATCTCATAATACGTGTGTTTATATAGGGGTAGCATTTCTACTGGAAGCATCAGGCCAATTCACATAAATTCTAAATGGAAATATCATCTTTGATCTCCAGTTTCTGTTATCTTTTGAGTTATATTTACAGAATGTTTTATGAAGTGGTTGGAGTTTTTGTCTGACTCAGATAAACATGTTGTACGATTACAAATTCTTGTAAGGAATATATTTTGACATATTCCAAATAATAGCATGGATTTGGCAGTGCTCTTTGAGCCTGAAGGAAAGCTCAAAAAACAGGTGGGGTTGAAGGAGTTTTGAATGAACCAGTGATGTTTGGAAGCCACTGAAGTGAAGTTTATTGATATTTTTCCCTAACAATACCAGATGGAATATGTACTTTAACTGATTACTGGAATAATTTCTGTGTTCCTCCAACGCCTATGATACTGCAGGATTTCTCAGATCCTTTCTTTTCTTCCCAGCACCCCCAGCTATAACTACGCACCAAATATGGATAAGCACTGGATCATGCAGTACACCGGTCCCATGCTACCTATCCACATGGAGTTTACCAATGTCTTGCAACGCAAAAGACTTCAGACCCTGATGTCAGTTGATGACTCTATGGAAAGAGTAGGTTCAAGTAACTACTGTGAATATGTTCTTTTTGGTCTGCAGCAAAGCTGATGTACTGAGAAACCGATTCTTTCCTTGCGTTCACCAACCTCAGCCTGGGGAATGCCCCTGACTATGATGAATTAGTCCAGGTAGCCCCAGTACACATAAATTCTCTGTAATGTTGTGCCAAGCTTATGGCAGATTTTTTTCAAAGTTTGTTGCTTTCAACTGCTGGGGTGAATAAGCTGTTCTTTTTTAAACTGTTTTTTTAAAGAGGGTGGAATCACTGGGCATGATATAAATCCTGGAGTTAAGAAAAGATGCATCGCCTGTTTGTACACATGGATGCATTCAGGAGCACATGTGCTCACTCCTGTTCATTTCCCCCAGTCCCTTCACAGTTCATCTTTCAGCTGAAAGTTAAGTACTGGCAAATCACAGCAACACTGACTGAAAATTCAGGTGTCTGTCTGCTAGTGTTTGCAGGACTTAAATGATGCTGTGTACAGCTAATTATAGGTAACGTGATATATGAATTATTAGGTGTAGTTTGCCTGACTTTGTTCAAAAAACAAGCTCCATGAGCAAAGATGTTCCCCTAGAGAGATTTCTTTAAACTTTATTAAAAATTTACAACCTTTTCCCAAGCCCACAATGAGTAGAGAATGAGAAAGCTGTTGACTAACACAGTAAATCAGATCTGAGTATCCTTTGCTCTAAAGTTCTATCTTATTTTTTTTCCAAGCTATGTTTGAGTTTACAGTGACTTTTAGACATACTAATGCAACTACACTGGTAGTACCATATATTTCTGGACCCTCTCTCTTTCCCTAAAGCAAGTATCTCTCTGTCAAATGTAAATTGAACTTGTAGGTTGAAGATTTTATCCAAACAGTTAAGGCACTATGTAAAAATGTCTATCTCCAGAATGTCTCTTTCTGTAACTTCATCAATGTCATGTTTGGTTCTGTGTACCTAAGGCAGTAAAATAATAGTTATACACAGTTATGTACAAAACATGTTTTGCTACATTTAATTCAGAGTTTTTCCTATGCTGTATTTCAGTTATACCAAATGCTTGTGGAGACGGGAGAACTGGAGAATACCTACGTTATTTACACTGCTGACCATGGTTACCATATTGGGCAGTTTGGACTGGTCAAGGGGAAGTCAATGCCATATGACTTTGATATTCGAGTTCCCTTCTTTATTCGTGGTCCAAGCGTAGAGCCGGGATCAGTGTACGTTCTCTTGTGTCCATAGCACAGCTGTTGAACCTAACGCAAAATGTTTCTAAGCTCATGTAGTTGCCACTGTACAGCCTCATTTCATAAAGGACGCTCTATTATTGCAGAATAATGACTCTTAATAAAAGCCATGTCTTTCACTTAATGTACTGTTAAGAAATTATAATGTAGATGAGAAAATTGCATGATGTTTAGCCCTTGTAGTCAGACTTCAGGCTTCGCTTTTACAAATCAGGTCACCATCTTCACTGCTCATCTTCTGGTTTAGCAGAATGGATGGCTTCATGCCCTCGTGAACAGTGTGAGAATCGCAGTGCATCTACTGAACCCCATGATTTCACTGTGCTTAGCTTTTTTCATGGTAGTGCAATCCCACCTGTCATTCTCAAAGCCATAGCCCTCAAATGGGAATTTCCAAACTTAGACCTTCTGTAGAGCTTTGCATCTTCAAAGCCCTTATAAACATTAATTACCATTCTAATTCCAAGAGAATGTTGAACATGCAATACAACTATGACCTTTTCTGTTGATTTGCAGAGTGCCTCAGATAGTTCTGAATATTGACCTTGCTCCAACAATTCTGGATATTGCAGGACTTGACACACCTCCAGACATGGATGGCAAATCTGTCCTAAAGCTTCTGGACCTAGAGAGACCAGGAAACAGGTGGGTCACAGCCCTTTTTTTTTTTTTAGCCAGTTCAGAAGCAAACCCAAGTAAATAAAAAACTAAATGGAAAAAAGATTCTGTAAAAATGAGCTATATCAGACCAATGATCACAGCTTTCACTTTGAAGACTGTCTTATATAGCACATCTGTAAAATAACACATATATGTAGGCAGAGGGGAGTTTTTTTTTAAATTGTTGACATTAGCAGTGTTATACATAAACACCAGCAGTAAATATTATTATTTTGCTTTTAGGTTTCGAACAAACAAGAAGCCTAAAATTTGGCGTGACACATTTCTGGTGGAAAGAGGGTAATTATTAGGGGTGAGAATGTTTGGGGAGAGCCTGCCTGCTGGGTACACGTTTGTGCATGCTTTCCTTTCCGCCCTCTCCTCTTTCTTATATCACTCAACGAAACTGTAAATCTTGAGATCCAGCTTACAAGCCTGACTTTCCCACACTGGCTATGTGAACTGCTATCCTTCCAGATTCCTTCCTCAGAAGAAATTTGAAAGCATGATTTTCTGGCAACTTTTCCAGCCTATATCTCGTACTTCTCTAACATTTACTTGTGACCACTCATGTCATCATCTCTCTCATTTTCTTTCCAATTCTATCACTCCATTTCAAAACCAACAGTGCAATATTCTCTTACCAATTGGTTTTGTATTTTCTAACTCAGTCGGGAAGCATTCTTTATTTTTGTTCTAGCTAAGAAAAGGCTTGCGTATAAATGGGAGTTATGACTGTAGCTGCTTCTCTTTTCTATTATACCACTTTAGTTTCTCTCATCTTGCCAATTATCACAGTGAAGTTTTTTCTGGGTAAAAATTTTTCAGCAGTTTCCCTGTGGCACTTATAGCTTTTACAGATTATGGAAATCCTCTGTATCATACTACAAAATAATACTTATAAAACATATTATGAAATATTTTGTATAGCCACTTTAGTGCTAAATTGGTGTGAAAGCACTGTAGTCTCTTCTCATCTTTTCAGCACGGCTATTACTGCTTCGGGACACCCTGTCTCCTGAAAGAACATGCACTAAAGTGTTAATGGTGCTGAACTCTATCCAGTAGACTTTTTTCAGTAGTCCTTATTTCTCTTTTGGTAATTTCCAGAATATCAGTTGAATCTTTCCTTTACTGTATGAACTTATGTCATTTTAAAGTTCCCTAGCAGAAATTGGGGGATTTTTTTCTCTAAAGATATTAAATCTTCAAGTAGCTTTGCTTTTCCAGTTAAAGTCATCACCTCCATAATTTAGAAGAATACATATAAAATACTCAATTTCATTTTTTTAAAGCAAATTTCTACGCAAGAAGGAGGAAAACAACAAAAACACTCAGCAATCTAATCAGCTACCAAAATATGAGAGAGTAAAAGAATTATGCCAGCAAGCAAGATACCAAACAGCCTGTGAGCAACCAGGACAGGTAAGCTGCTGCTAAGTACAGACCTGCATGTGCCATGGTGAAATAAGTATGTTTTACAAGGGATAAAAAGAATTTGAAGAAGACGGTACCTGGAATATAGCTAAAAGATCGATATTCTGAATACCTTCGGAGCAAGGAAGAACCAGACATAAAGTACTCTAAGCAAAAGTTGATTTTAAGACTTGGCCCTTAATGCGCTGCCTCCATATGATAAAACTCCTGCATTCAGAAGTAACATTTCATGACTATTTAATTTAGTGTACTGCCAGATATATAAGATAGTTCAATAAGAATTATGAATTAAGAAGAGAACCTTTCTTAGTAAAAACTGGCGTTCACTAGACTAATTCAGAATTACTGTACCAAACTGGTTAGGCCTGTGTTTAAGCATTTTCATCTGCTGTGGCAAACAACACATTCAGTGACCACCATGGTTTATTATTTATTGAAATACTACATATCGTAGAAAGGTCCTATTCTTCTGAAATAATTTCTGTATAAGGTCTCAGTAAAGAATCGAGTGGTGATACCTATATGGAGGCATTATTTTTTCTTCCCATGGCTTTTTGTGATTTCAGTGTAATGCCAGATTCTGATAGAAAGGTCTAACTGGCAACAAAAAGAAATTATTACAAACCTTAATAGTGTAATTATACCTGCAGCTCAGTACTTTTATGGGGGGTGAGGGAGGATACTAACCTCACAAGAAAGTAAGTTAGTCAGACCCTAAATTCTGCCTGACTGGTTCTGCATTAATGCTATAGCTATAGCAAGGATGCCAAGGTGAATTTGTTGCAGATCCCTTTGCAGGAGCAGCAGTGGGCACAGCGCTCACGGCCTGCCCGACCGCGCTCCCTCTCCGTCCCCACCACGTCCCTAAAGAGTGCTAGGAGATTTCTCCCAGGCACGTGCCACACGTTTCCCTCAGATGTTGGCTCCAGCCAGCTGTCAGTTGGGTGTTGCAATATTGGTAAACTGTTTGGAAGGGGAATATAAAGCCTGACTGTGCTCGGCTGCCATCCGTAACCACCCAGGGTGCTCTATCCGGAGCATGTAGAGCTCTGCAAAGCAAACAGGAGGGCACTCGGGAGAGCTCGTCCACTTGGAGCAATGCTCCTTCCCTACCTTGTTCCTTGTCATTCATTAGGGCCGAGCGTTACAGTAAATCTTAGTTAATCCCGTTTTGGACAGGCCCATGTTTTGGCTGGCACATCATCCTTTAGATCCTTTGCCGCAGTTCTCACCTCACACATGCTCGTTAAATATAGCTACTTTTAAAGGGATATACACAATGTCACAGTCTCACCCAAGGGCAAAGTGTTCAGGAGTTCAAACACTGCCATTGTAAACAGAGATTACATCTGAAAAACTGAGTATTTTTGTAAGAACTGAAGGGGATCAATGGAGTCATTTAGACTATTAGACGCTAAAATGTTTAGTCTTTAAACACCAAAATATTTTCTTTGCAATTATTTCTTATACTTATTAGCTCTTATGCCAAAATCCAGGTTTAGAATAACTTTGCTTTTCCACATGTGAATAGAAAAGGTTAAGTGTACTGACCGATATCACACCTGAAGCATGGGGAATCTCTGCTCACAGTGCGACTCCCAATCTGCTGTGGTAGAGGTGTCTTTCCCGCTGATATCAGTGATTCACCTTGGATCAAAAAGTGGGGAGACGGTGTTGAGCCACACGTAGCTTCCGACATTTGTTACCATCTCTCCTGTCCACATATTCTCCATGTCCTTCAAATGAAGCCGATCCTTCAATTCCTAGAGCCCAGCAGCCAGCCCTTACTGCCTTCATTGAAGGATGGAGTCGTACCAGTTTTTTAAGACAAATTTCCAGTCCTAACCATCAGTATACATTTTATTTCCTTAAACAGAGACTAAAATTGACCCTGGTACTTCTAACCTCCTGAAGGCTTCAGGAATACAGAAGCTACAGAAGGTCTACTCAAACCAAGCACCTCTAGATGACCTAGAGTCATGAACTCTGCTTCTCAAACACCATTTACTCCACTTCTGATCTTATTAAGCAAGAGCAAATTCTCTTTAACAGATTGTCCACACAGGGCACTTGCAGGGAAGTCAGTATAAAGTAAGAAGGATTTGAATTTAAAGAGCAACAGTGGAATAGCGTAAACTTAATTGAGGCATTTTTTGTGTGAAATAAATGCCCACAGACTTTCTTTTCCACATAGAAAATCCTTAAAGAATATTAAAATTTGACTTTTAACACAGATGATATTCCCTCATCCAGTGTGAGGGACCACAGTTTAACAAGAGGTTCCTCCAGCAGATTTCATCTGGCCACCCTGTGTCTCTTGGAAAAGAGATGGTATTTTATGTGTTTCTCAATTTCAGAGAGAAACGTTACAAGGTTCAACAAGAACAAGTGCAGGGTCCTACACCTGGAGAGCAATAACCCCAGATACCAGTACAGATTAGGAGTTGACCTGCTGGAAAGCAGCTCTGCGGAGAGGGATTTGGGAGTCCTGGTTGACAACAAGTTGACCATGAGGCAGCAATGTGCCCTCATGGCCAAGAAGGCCAATGAGATTCTGGCCTGGATCAGGAGGAGCATTGCCAGCAGGTGAAGGGAGGTGATCCTGCCCCCTCTACTCAGCTCTGGTGAGGCCGCACCTGGAGTATTGGGTGCAGTTCTGGGCTCCCCAGCACAAGAAGCACTTCTAGAGAGGGTCCGGCATAGAGCCACAAAGATGATTTGTGGCCTCAAAGATGAGCTGGGCCTGTTTAGTCTGGAGAAGAGAAGGCTGAGAGGAGACTTGATCAACATGTTCAAGTACCTGAGCGGTGATTGTAGGGAGGATGGGGCCAGACTCTTCACTTAACAGGACAAGGGGTAATGGGTATAAGTTAAAACACAGGAAGTTTAATCTTCATATGAGGAAGAACTTCTTTGCTGTGAGGGTGATGGAGCCCTGGAACAGGCTGCCCAGAGAGGCTGTGAAGTCTCCTTCTCTGGAGATCTTCAAACCCTCCTGGATACCACCCTGTGCCATGTGCTCTAGATGTCCCTGCTGGAGCAGGGGCGTTGGACTAGATGATCTCTAAGGGTCCCTTCCAACCTTAACCATTCTGTGATTCAATTTCCTCATTTATTTATTTATTTATTAGAATTAGTTTCTTTAATTTCAGTTACATAGATGGATATTTATAGAAAACATCATTTTATTTTATGATGCTTTATAGTAAATTGTAAATTAAGCCTTTTCAATTACAGTTGTAATCATTTAAATTAAGATCATCGTAGAATGTGTGATTTCTGGCATATTTTTAAAGAATACTGGTCTGTGGGAAGTTGCAGCTAAGCACCTAGAACTAAACTTAAGCAATAGGTGAATTAAGACACTGATATTGTCTAGTACATTTAGAACGTATTCTTCATTTTAACTTACTTTAGTTCAATATCTGGTTCATTTGAAATGGAGAACACAGCTGGCAGTTGAAAAAGAAGAAGAAAAAGTTTTTTTCTCTTCTAAAATGAGGTGTGATCCTGAGATCTACTTGTTCCAAAATTTCAATGGATGTGGTATTCAGAAAAATAATTGCTCCAACTTTTTTTTCTTGGTTTCTTGGTTTGGTAAGTAACTATCAAATTTTTAAAAAGGCATAGTTAAAACATTTATTTAATTAGTTCTGGTTTGCAGTTTTGCATATTTCATTGATACATATTTCTCCATTCAATTTTACAGCAGTTTTACCCATTTTAGAAATGTTTATTCAGCTGCATCACCTATATTTTCCCTGTTTTTGTTTTAACATGGGAAACAATTCATGCAAAATTTTAATTAAATTTTGTTGATTTTGCTGTGGAGCAAAAATAATAGCATGTGAACAAATGTTTCTCTGGCTTAATACAACCTTATCTTGACACATATCTGCTCTCTGATTCCCAATGAAACAAGCTGAGAATCCTTGTTAGTTCAGGAGGTTTAGAATGAGGCTGCTGAAATCCTCTGGCAGGTTATTTTTGTTGAACTCACTCCATCTTTTTGCCCATGAAATCTTCCGGATACTTAGCAAATATCAAACAAGAGCAAGTTAGCTGGTTTTTTTGTTTGTTTTCATTTATACTTTTTCTTTCTCTCTTCTCTTACGTAAGCATGTAATTAGTGGCTGCAGTTAATTCATCAGTATTTATTCTTTTTCTGTCCACTTGTCTGAGTCATAAGAATTTTCCTGAGCAATAATTTTGACTTCTGGGACTGACACTGTTTCCCAGATAGCAATTAACCTTCTGAGGTCTTGTGACGGATGTCTGCACTGCGCTGTTCCATGCGTTGTTCCTAATCAGTTTCAAATCCATAGCAAAAACATGCATTTTCATCCTCTTTAAGAAGTTGCACACACAGAGCCTTATTTCAAGGTTTTCCCAGCACACGCACACACAGAGGAATCCCTTCTCCCAAAAGCAGGACTGTGAAGGTCTGTGTTTAAAACTTCAGTCATTAGGTTGGATGACTCAGCAGGCAAACCCAGACACCGGTGCCTGTTTATTTTACGGGCAGGCATCCCTGCCATCTGCTCCGTGCTACCTGCCAGGGCGAGACCGGCAAAGGGCTGGTGCTCGTACAGAGCAGGCGCCCACTGCCAGCTCAACCGAGCCCTGGCAGCGAAAAATGCTCCATGTTACGTGGTTGCTATGGCCTATGTGCCCACGAACTCACATGGGGGTAGCTGGATAGAGCGCTGTAGACATTGGACCCACTTCTGGACCTTTTTTTATGCATAGAATGCAAAATATTGTATTTCCTCCTGAGGAAGTGCATTCCCAAAGTGCCCTAAAGAAACACAGCAAGATTTGGCTCTGTTCTCACAGTCTGCCTGAAGACCGTACAAGGAGATTCTAGTTAGATTAGGTCTGAATGTGTTTTATAGTCATTTAAGGCTTTGCAGGTAGTCACTAGAGACATGTTGCTGGATCCAAGCATCAGCTCAGCAGTAAATGCGCAAGATTCTTCTGGCTCTGATCCAAAAAGCATATTATGCTGTCTATACATATCTCATTTCTGGTGCATGCTTTGCCATTTTAAAATCTAGTGGAAAAAAAAGTAATTTTATTGTTCTTTTCACTTTTATCACATTATCATATCAGCATTTGGTCAAAAGCTTGTCCACTTGTAATGCTAAAAAAGCACTTGCCATCAATCAACTTACAGATAATATTGTAAAGGAAATTAGAATGTGGCTTATTAGGTGTAGTCTGGTTTGGCTCAAGTATCTATGTTCTCATAAAATAAATATCACAGACCATACATTTGTAAAGGTCAGCTTTATGACCAGCTGCAGTGTATGTATAAAAACACATAAGCCGGTAAGAGTGGAGTAGAAGTGTCAGATGGCTAGCCAGAAAGTGACAGCCAGACCCCAAGCACCCACTAAACCCACCCACCCCCAAAATGATGATATGGCTTGTAAGCATCACTCACCGATCCTCCCATTTCAGAGCAGCCCCCTAAGGACAGCAGGACTAGAAAGGACTGGGCTTGCGAGGGAGCCTATCCTATGGCTAGTCCATATGCTGCCTGCCGCCTCAGCTCGTCCTTCTCCCATTATATCATATGGCACCTCAAGCAGAGCTACATAACAGCGTTCCTAGAGATATTAGCAGCCTGGTCACTGTAGCTTACTGGAAGAAGGGAAAATATTTTTATTCTTAGTGGTAACAACATCCATTTGTCTTTAAAGCAATGACCGCTGACTTTATCAAGTTTTCTATCAGTTCATCAGTTCAAAGCTGGCTCTTCTTTGCCATCTGCCCATTGGCACCATTTTTTTCTTAACCATAATTTAGCAGAGTACCTGTGCACAGATTTCACACACAGGTGGGCAAGATCACTCATATGCTTAAAAATAAGCGCAATAAGTGCTTCCTTGAACAACCCTTATAGCTCTTGGCAACTTTAGACTCTGTAGATCTGTGCTTCATAGCTGGCAGAAACATTATCTGAAACGCTGTTGCTCAAGAATTTTTAGCAATTGCCAGAAATCCTTGCATTTTTGCTTAACATGCCATCCTGCCTATGGCATAGAACCACAGGAAGATAAGTTTCTTTATCTCCAAAGATATTTCATATTACAGCCTAAATATTTAGGTTTCTTATTCAATAGACAACAGTTTTTTCCAGATTTGAAAATTCTTTAAATTTAAGCAGTTGCTAATATGAAGCAATAGTTCTGTTCTGCATGAAATCCAGAGATTTCACCAGTACCATCTCTTCCAAACTATGACCGTGTTCAGCATTATTGCCATCTTAACACTATTCCCTAACACACAGCTCTTTTGTAGAATGGCAGCTTTCTGTAACAATTTTATATACCAAAAATTTTTAGACAGAAAACACAGCATAAACAAGAATTATTTTTAGCCCTGTCTGTAATACTCCTTTTAGTTTTTCTTGTTGCAGAGTTTCCATAATAAATTGTCCAGTTTAATATAGTATAAATTAAGTTTTCTGCACCCATTAGAGATCTGATTATTCTCAGTATTCCTTTTTATAACTGACTAGCTAAATTCATTGTTGAGAGTCATTGACTCTTATTTATTTGCACCTGAGAGTGGATATTTATTGGATGATCAGAGACATGTATTGCATGGAGTTGTAAGTAGTTGTAAGCTAATAGATTTGGTAGGGAGTGCTATGGCAGTGACATATTTAATGTCTCAACTAAGTGCCTATACTTCCAGAACTGACAGTGCAGTCCTTGCAGCATTTTCTATAAACTAGAGAACAGCTATAACTATGACATTTAAATCAATCATGTCTATACATCAAGAACAAAAACTGTAGTCTGAAAACTTGCAAGGTAATTTTCCCTTTTTTTCCATTTCTTAAACACTGTGAAGTAGCTTAAAATCAGCAATTTAATCCAGATATTTCTATTATTCGGTGATTAATTTCTTTATCCTTTTTTTTTCCAGTTCTGTCCCTGTGTGTATTAGCTGTGTGTTTTTCTTAAGTCCCTTCAGAATTCCCCCTATATTACGTTAGTTTTTATGTGACAAATTGCTTCCCTATCTCTTGAATCACTAATCCATTGCACTTTCAGAAACACTTCCTCAGGGCTATGACTGTGTATAAATAATTGTGTTTGAATCTATTAACATCAGTAAAATTTGGAACTGCAAGTGCTTTAATAGAAGTTGGTCCAACTATGACGGAGAGTTGCAAAATCTGCGACCTGCCCTGTGGGTGGCGTCAACCCAGTTCCAAACGCAAGGAGGTAAATTTTGTTCCACACAAGGCAGTTCCAAATTTCCTGAGTGGACCTGGCACGCCACTCTTGTGAAACAGCTGCACTTTGCTTGCGATCTTCAAATAACGTCACAATAAAGCAACACAAATTATTATTTCTAAGAGCACTCAGAAGCCTCAGGCAGGCCCCGGGTTCATGACGGTGGTGCGGGAATGCCGAGAGAACATGGCCTTAGCCTGTAAACATTTCTCAGTATTCAGGTCCAATTCAGCAGAAGGAAGTTGTTGCTGGTCTGCATTATTTACCATAGCCAGCTAATTATAGAGCACTTCTCAATATGCTCCATGACAGGACCCCTTTGAACAGCGCAGGGAAAGCAAGAACTGGTCCTTATTCCACTAGCTGGAGCTTAAACCAGATGCCTTGACCAGTATTATCACATCAGGTCCTCTGATATAAAGCCAGTCTGATAGCTGCTAGTAGAGAAAGGTTTATTATACACATACAGGCTGGTACAGGATTTTCATCTACCCATTTTTTAACTGAAATCATACCTTTCCAAACTGGCAGAAAAAAAAAAAAAAAAAAAGGAAATTAAGTCTTAACGACATGTTTAAATTCATAAACTTTTCCTTCTCATGCTTTGTCTGAACATCCCCTAGGCTGAGTAAGGATATTCAGTTAGTCATAAAATCTACCATTACTAAAATGAAAAAGCACCTGTAAAAACATTGCAGCTGCGTTATATTTCCGGTTGCGTGTTTTTTAAGGGTTTCATAGCCTGGTGATAAAATCTGACAAGATATTTAACACTACAGTGTCTACTGCAAGTGCAGTGCAATTACATTGCACAGAAACCTTTAGCTCGCCTCTTGTCAAGGCACCTTTCAGGAACTGTCTAATTAATTTCTCCCATATATGAGGCAGCAGCAGCTCTCTCAAAGCTGTCACAGTCTATTAACTAAACAATGTTGACACGAAATCCTGCATAAGTGGGTATTTACAGTGCAGCAGGCCAGAGTGATGCATATTTTTATGCCTTAATTATTTTCTGTAATGAAATAGACTGACCGAATTTTAGGGCTGTGGCACCAAGTGTTTCGTACCAGGAAAGTGCAGCGCTAAGGTAGTCACCAAGTCACCTGCTGCTTTCTGCCTTGTTCCAGTGGTCCGTAAGTTCTGACGGGCATGGTGCTGGCTGCACTGTAAAGCAAAGCGGCCACGTGCAGATAATACCCTCATAACCAGCTCATCTGCCCCCTCATATAATTATAGAGCTGTAGAATCATTATGGCTGGAAAAGACCTTCAAGATCATAAAGTCCAACCATAGACCCCTCACCACCCTGCCTGCTAAACCACATCCCTCAGTGCCTCATCTAAACTTTTCTTGAACACTGCCAGGGACGGTAACTCCACCACTTCCCTGGGCAGCCACATCCTTAGATGAAAGAAAGGAAAGAGTCGAAGACAGGAAAAGAGACTGACACAGGTTGAGTTTCACAGCACAACTGACATTACCTCGATGCAGCCAAATGGTGGGGCTCTGCTTTTCCTCTCCTTTTTATTTTTTTGTTCCAAGTTAGTCCATTTTCCTCTTAGTGACAGAGTGAAGAAATCAGCCCGGGGGTCCTGAAGTCTGCCGGCAGCCGGGCGCAGGGCAAGGATGAGGCTGTCCCTTATTCTTATGGCAACAGTGACTTGTTAGATCACTTTAGGTGTCTTGTGAAACATCGCCAGATAATAACAGAATAAACAGGGGGGAAACAAGAGTATGTAGCTTAAAATTTAATGAAGATACATTTAGTTTGTGTGTATGCCAATATTTTCTTTTGTTGACGGAAAGACTGGGGACCCGGGCAACCAACCTAATAAGTCTTAGATTTCCAGAAGCAGTTTGATATTCATAGCGGGAAGGAAGGTAGAAAATGGAGGAGGAGGAGGGGCAGTACATCAGTCAGAATATTCTTTTGTGTGCATTAATGCATTTTATAGATCTTAAAGGGAGAAGAGAAACCATTAGGACTTACTGCATAATGCATGCTCAGTTCATGATCGCACTGGCATGGGCAGGGATTCAGGAAAGTTAGTCTAAAATTCCATTTTAAAACTCTAAACCATCTTTATAATGATACTTTTTAAAGCTAAAAAGAAAAAAAAAAGGAACTGAATCACATTTAATCTCTGTTTTCAATAGAGAACTATTATTGATTCATACTAGACACGGACAGTCTTGTTTCAGTGTTAGTCATAATACCGTTAGACCTAAATGACTATTGAAGCCACTTCCAGAACTGTTGGTACCTGTAGCTATAATTAGGATTAGACAAAGAAAATGCTCATTTTAGTTTAGAACGGTGCTTCAGAGTATCATTAACATCTAGAGCAATATATGTGCAAGTGGAGCATACCCAGTGCAGAAATCATTGCTTATCCTGTAAGTGATTTCTCTCACCTCTGTAGGAAAAGTGCACATGGTAGGGCAGAAATAAATCTAGTTCTCAGATACGTCTACTTGTTGATGCTTACACAGAAAGTCTGGATGTGAATATGATTCTCAGAATATGGTCAGGCATGAGCAGACTCTTTTAAACATGGCTTGTTTTCTTTGGATCAAAGCCATGCCAATAAGCAGGCAAGGTCTCTGAGGGTAGGACACATCTTTTAGATCAGGTTAAACTAGAGTATGCTCTTACAGTGCTGCAGTTCAGTCTGTATTTCAGTGTTTAATAGAGAGGTGCTGCATGTGAGAGAACCCCAAAGTTAGCTTAGTAGGGATGTATGGATATAGTAGATAATATATTTTAGCTCACCTATTCTTCATTCCTTTAGTGACTGCTGTGTATAAATCAATATTCTTTTTTAAGGTTGAATGCTACCACAGCAAATGTTTCTTCAGGTTATTGGGTCACCAAATGTACCTTAGGTGTTTTTCTTCATACTTCAGCTAGCTTGACAGCAGCACAAAACCAGACCCACGTAGCCTTTAGCTAATGGGAGAGACTTACTCCTATGTATCTGCTCTGATAGCAGTTTGCTATTTCAAAAATTGTGGTGGGTACTCCATTAGGACCAGTAACTATCAAGCTGGTTTACTGTTATTAATGAGGAAAGAGAAAGTTATGGAATCCTTTTGCAGGAACTAGAAAAGGACACTGTACAGGCAAACTTAGCCAAAGCTACAGCTAGAGATTTCAGTCACCAACAGTGTTAGTGAGCTGCGTGTGTTCTGCACTACACTGTGGTAAAGAATTGCTTTGCATACAAAGTCTGGCCTTTGCAGCTAGGCCTCTCAAACTGTATTAAAATCATAAATAAACAGAACTATCTCTAGCTCTCCCTTCTATTATTCAGACTACAACTGCCCTTAAAGCTTTCGCAGGCTGCTTCGCCGGGGCGTTGTGCCGTGTGCCAGCTCCATTCAGCAGCCCAACACGGCAGCTGTAAGCACGGGCAACGCAGCGCGGAGCTGTCAGCACCGGGAGGTGTAAAACCCAGCATTTCCTTTCAGCTTCTCTTCAAGGCAGTTCAGTTTGGAAAGGAAATTAAAGCTCCAGCCACTTCGCCACTTTCAAAATGTGAAGATGGTGGGATCCACTGGAAAAATCGACCAGGAATCTTGCATTTGGGCTCTTGCTGATCGAGTCGGACTGCAGTTGTGCAGTGCAGCTGCAGGAAGCCTGGGCTCCTCTTGCCCTCCCTCCTTCAGTCTGATGTGCAGCACAAATATAAAGCCATGTATCTTCAGGTGCTCCTTCCAGCCTGCCCCTTCCTATCCCAGACACAATGCAGCCCGTAAAACTGTGTGTCCAGAAGAGCTCCTCTCTGCTCACTTATTTCTTGGCTATTTCTCCAGTCCTTCCCCTTCTACCTGTTGGGTGCAGCGAGAGTGGCTGGGCGCAGTATGTGTTAGCTGTTATTATGGCTTCATGAAATACTGAAAAAAAAAAACAGCAGCATTTGAGTTTCTGAGTGGCCCCGTTTGTGGGAACACATGTTCAGGTTCAGGCCCTACGTGTGGCCCCTTGTGAGGAGCCAAGTTACCCGCACTTAGTGCTGCCTGTATTTTTTGTACCTGCAATTTGTCATGCTCTTTTCCACAAAACTCTGCAGTTGACCTGATCTCAGCTCTTCTTCCTCTGTGAAGAGTTTTTCTTTTATTTTCCCCTGAATTGTGCTAGAAATTCCAAGTCATAGAACAAAGAAACAATGTTTGTTTTTCAAAGAAAAAAAAAAGAGTTGGTGAAAACAGCCCTGACAGCTGTACTTTGTGGCTCGGTAAATTAAGACTTGTTACTTGCTTCTTTCACGGATGTGTTTAGTCTAGATGCTCTTGATTTATATATCTTTTTTGGCTGGGTCGTATATTTTTTTTTAATGCCGATTCGCGGTGATTTCATTCAAGCTTGTGTTTGCCTAGGATGAGAGAGACATTGAGACGAACATGAGTGAATTTAGTCCCGTAAGATGTTTCGCTTCTCTGTTCGTTGTTTAAGGAACTCTTCAGTTTTTACAGAAACGCTCCTCTGGTGATTTACGAGGCACGTGAAAGCAGCAGGAAAATCACCTCCTCTTTGTTCCCTCGCAGAAGTGGCAGTGCACGGAGGACGCTTCGGGCAAGCTGCGCATCCACAAGTGCAAGGTGCCGGGCGACGTGCTCGCCCTCCGCAAGAGGACGCGCAGCGTGCACGCGCGCGGCTACGGCGCCAAGGACAAGGACTGCGCCTGCGGCGGCACCGACTACCGGGGCGGCCGGGCCCAAAGGAAGAATCAGCGGCAGTTCCTGAGAAACCCCAGCGCGCAAAGTAAGTACCTTGCGGGTGCTCCAAAGAACAGGACAGGAACGGCTTGCAGGGGGCTGGGTTACTGGTGCCCTCCTGTTTCCACCTCTGGGTATAATGAATGAAGACACCTGTAACTGGCAGTCGTGCTCTGCATAGCTGTGTCTGCAATAATAACAGCCTGACTTCTCCCTTATATCAAGGAATATTCTTTAGGCAAGCCCTTGTAATGATGCTTTGGTGCCACCTATTGCACTAGCCAGAGATAAAACCAGGGGAGTTCTGTCCAGAAATCAGAGCCGTTATTTGCCAAGGTAGCCAGAGCACCTGGCATCCCACTGCTCTTCACGAACACTGAGTTAAAACATTGTTTTTTCATATCCCAAAGATATCTTTTGCATGAGGTGTCTAAGTGCTCTGGCTCCTGCCTGAATGACCCGCTGCTGCAGCTTTCAAGCAGGCCTATCACAAGGTGCAGGAAAGGGAACAAGTTAGATTGCAGTGTCCTCTAGTGGCACATGAGCCCAAGGAATGCAGGCTTTGAGAGAGCCGTGTTTGGGTTTATCCTGCTAAGGATTTATGGAACAACAGCCTATTTGAAGAAGCCTCTTCACAGGAACAAATCTTTCCATCTCTCTGCACCGTGATGAAAGTGAAGCTGTACAACAGTCCAAGCAGATCTGGATTTCAGGGGATTCTCTATGTTGTCCATTCTCTGTACAGAAATCTACGTTGTGCAATGAAACAGAGACAGGCCATTATAACAGGAAGCTGGGGTGGTTATATGAGAAATAAAAAAATTAGAAGATGATGCACAGATGTCTATGGAATAAGAAAATTATGGCAGTCTAATCCAAATTGTTTCCTGATTTAAATCCTCCCCCACTATATATGTGAACAAGAATCCCTGGCATTCTCTGCACATCAGCCACAATGTTGTCTGTCTTGAGCTGTCTCACTGCTCAGACTAAATGCTGCCTTGAAATAATTTCTTCCACTTGTTTGACATGACCTGAGGAACTTTGCAGTGTGTGCATGCTGACCTCTGCCAGAAAGTCTACATGTCACAGTCTGCCAATGTGATTCCTAAGCTGGGGAATGTGCCCCCAGGTGATATTTTCAGGGAGAAATACCTGCTTCGTGCCTTGGAAAGAAAAGGTGCTACCAGAGCACCAGCAAGATTTGGATGGAGATTGTGGCTGGGAGGAAGTGAACTGGTGGGAGAAGGCTAGGAAGGAGGAAAGGGCAACCTCCCCATATGGAAAACAGTTTGCAAAACATCTGAAGTAGAGGAATCAGAAAAGGTCCGTTTCTTATGCTTTTCTCCCATACAAGTGTTCTTGCACTTCTTCCCTCTTCTTCCTCCTCCTCTAGATCTCTCAAGCAGAGCAGAGAGAGAGAGGCTCATGATGATAAAACATTGTTTGAGTGGATGGCTAGTTCAGACCTCAGTTTTTAGGTAACACTAAGATAAGATTCTAAAATATTCCAAACTCTTTCAAGTGGCTACCTGATTAATAACTATCTTCACAACAGACCATAGCCGTGCCAGAATTTGCCCTCTCTGACCATGTGAATCTTTCTGCATTGTTTGATTAAAGAGTATTAAGCTTATAAATCAGAAAGATGCTTAGAAGCTGCGGTTTCTCTTCAGGAAGGTGAATGTATCCAACGACTGACTAGTTGTAATCCTTTTCTTCACCTGACAGCAGTCATCCACAGAAACAGTTTAGAATAATAGGGTGGTTTGAATTAAATTTTAGATGAGACTCATTCTGTGTGCTGATAAATGATTCTTGCATGAACCTTTTAAAGAAACTAATAGGAAAACTGTGATAAACTCTGCACTGTCAAAGACAGTGCCTGCTTAGAGCTCTCATTTTAGAGCTCTCCTCCTGCTACAGGACTTATTAGTAGTTGTTAGGCTATAGAGGTGTGCTCAGCAGAGACACAACTAACGGACACCGATGCCCTGCAATAGCTTTTCACAAGCTGATTTGTGCATTTTAGGGCTTCACGTGGTGGGTGTTTTTTTGTGTCTAGGCAAAATGTTTACTGTCAGTTTTATCACTTTTTGATTTGAGGCAAGTACATGTGGCAAAAGAGGTATATTGTGGAAGGTCTTTCTGACTGAGCCCAAATGAGCATTCCATACACAGCATAAGAAACCCTGAAAGCATTAATTGCCTTAGCTAATTTCAGTCATATTCAGCTGTCTTGCAAAACTCCGAAACAATAATGAAAAGATCTATAATCCTACTCAGAGCTTTCCACAGGTTGCCAGGATCCAATATTTCTCATAACGTTCTTTTAGATATCCCACATTTGGAGGGTTTAATATCAAAATTTGCCCCTTTGAAGAAGTCAGACTTCTTCTGACACATGGCAGTTTACAGGTGGAGACCGGCCACACTGAATAGCAATAAAAAAAAAATTAAATCAGTCTTTATAGAGTCTGGAAAAAGCAAGCTGGATTTTTACTGAACAGCATTAGCATCCTTGCTCTTTGTATTACGCTGTATGTTCATTGCACAAGTCACGTGAATATGTATATGCAACTATGAATATTTCTTTCTTTCTGTTAGGATACAAACCACGATTTGTTCACACTCGCCAAACCCGGTCGTTGTCCGTGGAATTTGAAGGTGAAATATATGACATAAATCTGGAAGAGGAAGAACTGCAGGTGTTAAAAACCAAAAGCATCAGCAAGCGTCACAATGCTGAAAATGAGGAGGAAGCAGGGGAAACTGATGGTGCTCCTCGTGACTCGATGATAGCTGATGGCACAGATACTATAGGTCAACCTAACTCCGTCAGAGTGACACACAAGTACAATTGCTTTTCCTATTTTTTTCTTAATCTTATTCATTTTCTAGTTATATTCTCTTTACTTTTTTTCAGATTTTATATTTTCAATATATAAGGACTTGTATATTAGGACTGGCTTGTATCAGGAACAATGTAGCCAGCAGGACCAGGGAAGTGATCATCCCCCTGTACTCGGCACTGGTGAGGCCGCACCTCGAATACTGCGTTCAGTTTTGGGCCCCTCACTACAAGAGAGACATTAAGGTCCTGGAGCGGGTCCAAAGGAGGGCAACAAAGCTGTTGAAGGGGCTGGAGCACAGACCTTCCGAGGAGCGGCTGAGGGAGCTGGGGATATTTAGTCTGGAGATGAGGAGGCTCAGGGGAGACCTTATCCGTCTCTACAGCTACCTGAAAGGAGTTTGTAGCAAGGCAAAGTTCGGTCTCTTCTCCAGAGTAACTACTGATAGGACAAGAGCAAATGGGCTCGAATTGCACCAGGGGAGGTTCAGGTTAGAGATTAGGAGGAATTTCTACACAGAAAGTGTGGTCAAGCATTGGAACAGACTGCCCAGGGAAGTGGTGGAGTCATCATCCCTGGAAGTGTTCAAGAAACGTGTAGATGAAATGCTTAGGGACATGCTTTAACAGGTCTGGTGTTAAGCGGCTTAGGATTGAACTCAATGATCTTAAAGGTCTTTTCCAACAATTATGATTCTATGATTCTATGAGTTAATTCTTTTGTCACAGATAATTTTAGATATAGTTGAGTTGTATTTGTTATTAAGTTGAATCATTTCCCATAAATCCCTATATCTAAAAATGACAATATAGTTTATGTTTTATCTCTCAGGAGTAGGCATCTCCAGAGGGAAATTCATTCTCTGTATCTAAATATGTGTCTTATGATAGATTAATCACCCTTTGAGGCTGGTACTCCTGCTGTTCCTTGTAACGGCTACGTAATTACCTTAGCATAGAGGCCTAGATTTTAGATGGCTGAAGTTAGAAGAAATTAAACTCATTCTAAATGAGAACAGAATAGATCACTCACTTCATCTTTCTTAAAGCTTATTTTTTGCAGACGCTAATGTTACCTAAGATACATTAGACTTGTTTATCACTGAAGAGAGCAATGATCGTTTTTGCATCCTAAAAGATGCTGAGATTTCAGCTTTTCACCCTAAATATGAATGAAAAGTCAAAAAATTCAAAATATTTTAAGTTTTGAAAAATTATATGACCGAACTGCAAAGATTCAATGTAGTCACTAAAAATCATGTTTAAATGTTTTATCTTGTTTAAAATATAAATAATATTTTTCATTCTTTTCAAAAACATCAAGAGAAACATAAATGTTAATTTTGAGTAACTAAAAATTATTACCATTGATCATTTCCAGGTGTGGAGTTCAGAAAGTCTTAAATGGCTTTCTGAAAAAAAAAAAAAGCGATTGTTTCTCAATAAATAGTTGTGTCTTTTAGTGAATGAAGTGCTGTTTTCAAAATTCCTGTCCTATGACTGAGAAATAAGCATAATGGGAGGATATGAGAGGAGATAAACTCTCAAGTCCTCTTTATATATTGTTCTCGAAAATCCTGATGAAGCAGGGCTAGGGAAAGAGGAGAAAGGATATGTTATGAAGTTGGAATTGTTCATAATTAAGCAAATTGTGTATGTCCACTTGGAGACTTTGAAAAATTGGTAATCTGCTAGACTTTCTATCTCACCCAACCTCATTTTTCTGAACACTAGTGTCTTTCTTTGTCATTGCAACTACTTTATTATTTGAGTACTCTCTTTTATTCACCTCTTATTTGAAAACTTTTCCCTAACTTTGACCTTTATTGATCTGTGTTGATTTATATTGATCTTTACCTTACTGGCTTTATGTTCCATATTTAACTACTTAGTGTGCATGGGTAAGTCACATTCATGCGGCAAGAACACACTTCTCAGCAGTTGGTGGTTAAAAGAGCAATGACAAGTCTGGTTCATAAGAGTTGAAAGTTGAATTTGAGCAGAACTTCATTTCAGTTTTATTTCTGATTGGATTAAAAATCTCTGATATGGCACTGTCATTTCATTTTTGCTTGGGAGATGGACAGTGCCTGCTGTAGATGATGGACTCTTTTATTTTGGTGAGAAAACAGATTGAAGCAATTATGAATAATATTAAATCAGTATGAGACATTGTCATTTCTTAGAAAAATTTGATGAAGAAATAAGGAGAAATGTTGGCATAAAGAGAAATGGAAGGCAATTGGGAAACCACTGATCTTTTCTATTTGTTAAACTTATATCTACAGATGTTTTATTCTTCCCAATGACACTATTCACTGTGAGAGGGAACTGTACCAATCAGCAAGAGCTTGGAAGGACCACAAGGCTTACATTGATAAGGAGGTAAGAGGCATTTGAAAGTTCATTCCAAGTGAAGTCTCTGCACTGCTATTCTTTCAAGAAATAATTCTGACTCAGAAATATTCGCTGTAGATCGAAGCTCTGCAAGATAAAATTAAGAATTTAAGGGAAGTTAGAGGACACCTGAAAAGAAGAAAACCAGATGAATGTGACTGTAGTAAACAGAGGTAAGTCCTGACCTTCAGCACTGCAAGCCTTCAGCACTGCTTGATTAGATTTAGACATTTTGTGAGTTTTTTGAGATGTTGAAAAACATTACCTCTAGTGATATTTGCTACTGCAGTAGACTAAGAGCACACTCATAAGACTGGCCTGTTCAGGCATCATCCTAGTCAGGGGAAGGAAGGAAACTGAGGCTAGATATTTGTACTCCAATCCCTCTCTGGAGAAAATCTTGGCTCTGTTGTTTCAGAAGAAATTAACGTTAGCCATTCAAAGACATTCAAGTGTCAAAGTGTATGATCTAGTTCAAAGGAGTTGAAAATGAAAGGAGAGCCAGATCCAAGTTTTGATTAGACCAATTTTAAGAGTTGAAGCTATTACAAATTAGAGTAAGATAGATATATGAATTTTAGGATGTTGAGGTTATATGTTTGTATTCTGCTAACATATTTGAACACTCTTTTTTTTACTACAATCTAGCATAGGATTACTCACAAATATATTATTTCTTTACATTAAGTGAAATGGTAAATTATTCTATATAGTTCTTTAAGCTAAATGACAATAAAATCATGTTTCTATTTTTGTGTTGAAAATGAGTTATTTCATGAATTGATGACACTCAACCTCCTTAATAATTGTGTCTATAGCTTTTACAACAAAGAGAAAGGGGTGAAAGCCCAAGAGAAACTCAAGACCCACCTTCATCCATTCAAGTAAGAATCTTATTCATCTTTCACTCTCTCAGCTAGCTTTTTGTGACTGTAGAAATAAAGAATTGGGGTTTTTTTGTGATAGGGGGAGGGAAGAGATGGGGGAAAACTGTTACAAGAAATCTTCAAGAGTTTTGAACAGATATGAGGAATTCTATGAATATTTAAAAAATATTTATTGAGATGGAAGGATTTAATCATTTCAGAAACAATTTGATTTAGCAATTATTAAAAAAAAGCTAAATGAATCAGTGCATCATTTCTCAAATTTACTAAAGAGAAGAGCCTCTTGGAAGGGCAGGAGTAGAAGCTGAGCTAGAAGAGTCAGCCTACTGAAGGACGCAGTTCCCACCATCTAACCTCTAAAAAACTCGAGTGAATGTAAAAATCACTAATGCTGTTGTTACCTGGACAGAAAGCTTTCCCTGGCAGTTATGCCTCCCTTTCTCCCTGAGCAGAGAAGCGGCACAGGAAGTAGATGGCAAACTGCAGCTCTTCAAGGAGAATCGTAGGAGGAAGAAGGAACGAAAGGGAAAAAAGCGCCAGAAGAAAGGAGATGAATGTAGTCTTCCAGGGCTGACATGTTTTACCCATGATAACAACCACTGGCAAACAGCTCCATTTTGGAACTGTAAGTATCCTGTCTTATTTCTGCATGCCAGTATGAATTAGGATCATACATACTGTATAATATAGTTCCTCTTTAAGCAGTCAATCACAGATCATGTGTCTATT
This sequence comes from Tinamus guttatus, assembly GCF_059628265.1. Taxonomy (NCBI): domain Eukaryota; kingdom Metazoa; phylum Chordata; class Aves; order Tinamiformes; family Tinamidae; genus Tinamus; species Tinamus guttatus. The sequence continues at coordinate 173,795 of NW_028288877.1, read as the reverse complement.
TGAATTAACACCTTCTCCTTTTTGCTCCTTTGCCCAATTAGGTTATAAATGAGATATATATGACCAATGATTTTTTCACTAATCCTTTCTGTGGCTCGACCTTTAATACTGCATGAAGTCGTAAACTTCAGCACATAAAAGATGAACTTTAATTTTGCCTTTTTTAGTTAAATGTGTATCATAGACAACTTTGCTTACTGAAGAGATAATACAGATACTATTCCTTACGAATTCTCCCCATTCTTTCCATTCTTTAAAGAATTTAAAAATCGCAACTGTGAAATGCATACCTAGTGCATAAGAGTAAAATGCTATAACCAAAAGCATTTCACAATCCTTTAAAATTCAGGCATATAGATAAGCGTCCTTTTTGGGGCATGCCTCAACATTTCTAGGTATTCAGCATTAGCAACACCTTTGTCATCATCCTGAAAATTTGTTGGCAGACAATGAAAAGTGTTTGAAAACTTTACAGGTAAAATTTCCTGATTCAGAGGTGATTGATCTAATCTAATATATTGATATTTAACTGATTTTTATTGTAGTGTATAAGCAGAAGAATAACTAGGAGCAAATACTTATTTGGAGAAAGATGTTTTCTGACAGTAATAACCTGTTCAGGTTGTATTAACACTTCTGCTAACATGCTTTTTACATTTTAAAATATTCCTAGAACAACTTATTTGCTGTCTTTAAAAACAAAAATCAAGCACAGATAGTGGCTTAATCCCATATAACTGTGAAATAACAAATTATGGAAAGCAATCTCACATTGCTGTGCATTCTGACAATGTCCCGTCAATAGCAATTGAGTAAAAAATGTCCATCTGACAAGGTCCACGACTGAAAGAGTTGTTGATTTAGGTTACATGGATACTAAAAAGGGCCCAATACCGGTGTGTCTATACTAATGTTATGAGGTTTGTACAATGTTTTAACACTATTACAGAAAATCATTGGACTAATTAAACATCTAGGGCGGATGACATTAATTATTGGAATTAAAGAAAAAAATAGCGCTTTGTTTAAAAAACTATTTTGCTACAGTCTTTTCTGCTGGCAGCACAAGATTACAAATAATCTTTAAAATATTATATTGTGAAAAATGTTTGCAGAACTGATATCAGAATATAGTCTATTAAAATCAAATCTTTTAAATACTTGTGTTCTAAACTACCAATCATCTCCTGTTATTCTGTCAGTTAAACAATAGTTAGTTTACTTTATTTCAGCAAAAGCAACATTGTTTAGTCCTCACCATAGCCCTTTAAATGTCTTATTAAATCTATGGTGCTAAAAAAGCCATAAAAGATTCCACCAGCATGTTATCGCCCAGGCTTGCACATCTCAGTCCAGCAGATTTATTGCAAAGCTTCATTGCCTTACTGCTGCACAATAAAATGTCTCTTTTATGTGTCAAAGTCAAGCTATTGCAGACACCATCTTATTATCATTTTCGGATAGATATCTAAGACGCTTAATTTGTGGTACTCCTACAGCTGCCACCAGTAATGTCAAAGCTGGTGATAAAGTGACCTTTGGTCACTTGAGCTGTGAGTAAATTTTAAGAAGTATCTAACTTCCCAGAGCTCACTGACTGGATAAACTTATGGTATCCAGAATATGATCTCAAGTCAAAAGACATTCCAGAGATGAATAAGCCTCATGTACAGACAGCTGAATTTCAGCCACTTGAAAGTCACTCAGTTCTTTTAGATTTCTTTTAAGGTTTCTCTCGTTTATCTCATTATGGCTAAATTCATCAAGCATGAAGTAGTAATGTCAGGGTATTATCTAGGGAAGCCTTTGTCTTATTGACATCTTATTGCTATGAAGTTTTCACACTGTCCTGGTGCTGAACTTGGAGGGAGTCTCCTCCTTTTCAGTTCTACCACAGAGCTCTGATATCTCCTCCTATCTCCTCTTCTGTGGTTAGTTATGCACCAGGGACACCATACAACACAGTCATTCAGGGACCAGGCTCCTTTCAAATGCAAAGACTGCTAAATCCACATGGAAATTACAAGTTTTCTGCTAACAACAGCTTCACTGAAAAGAAACTGGAAGAGGCTAGCTTGATATGTAATTCCAAATCTTATTTTTTCACAAAAAGCCCTTTGAAGACCGAATAAAGTGTATTTTTGAGCAGATGATAAGCATTACCCTAAAATACCTAACTACATTTCATCAGGTGAATAGCTCTTCATACCTCACTTATCTATATCGACTAAATCTTCATTTCCTCTAATGAGGGCCAGGACATTTACCTCACACGTGACACCTGAATATAGGTGTCTACTATCTGGATTGGAATCCCACTCTATGTTTCCTCAGATTGAAAATTGAAAACTATGTGAAATCTGATATGCTGCCTAGATTACACTGTTGATGGAAATAGCACCTGGGTATATAATAAGCAATTCTAGTTCTTAAGACCAGGAATCACTACTGTCTTACAAAGCCTGAACTCTACTAATTCTCAATAAACCTTATATAAATCGGAAAAGAGTAAGTCTCATTACAGTATTTCTTATCTTCTGGCTTCTTTAAATGGACACTTGTGAAAATTGTGTGTAACCATATTTACTTATTCAGAGTTTTTGATGAGAACCCAGCTGATCATTTTTAAAATAGGAGAATATTCGAGCAAATTGATCTAGAATTCAAGTACATTAAGAGCTACAGAAGTTTTACTAGTAAAAGAACTATTTTTTTCATCTAAAACTAATAATTTGTTTCTTTAATTACAGTGGGCTCTTTCTGTGCTTGCACAAGCTCAAACAACAACACCTACTGGTGTTTGCGAACAGTCAATGACACCCACAATTTTCTCTTTTGTGAGTTTGCAACTGGCTTCCTGGAGTATTTTGATATGAACACCGATCCTTACCAGGTAAATCCTTTTCCCTGTTACAAGCTATTCTATGCTAAGCTCCTGTAGATTTTTAAATTTTGTTGTTGTTGTCATTTTTGACAAGTATTTTTTTGCCTCCATTCCTTTTTCTTAGCTGACAAATACAGTACATACAGTGGAAAGAGGCATTTTGAATCAATTACACATACAGCTAATGGAACTGCGAAGTTGTCAAGGTTACAAACAGTGCAATCCAAGACCTAAAGGACTTGAAACAGGTATAAGAAAAATAGATGAATAGATTCATTTCCATTTTATTAGGTTATTTTCCTCTCCTTAAGTACTAATTGGATCCATGAAGTCTCACTCTCTTAAGTGTTGCTCTTAATACTTTCGAATGATCCATATACATCGCCCTGCATAACTGCATGACCAGAAAGCTTCTTTGCAAGTTTGCACAGGTTATTCTAGACAGATATTGATTATAAAGAACAACATTTGACAGACATTCCAAAAAGAGTTTCTTATTCATAGTCATAACTTTTCTCTCTTACAGGGTTTATTCTATTTTAGCTTTTGCTTCCCAGTAGCAGTTGTGTTCTTGTGTTTATTCGTGTTGCTGTCTGTCTGTGTGAACAACTTCAGGTTCTGTGCTACAACTGAGGCCTAACATTTCAGACTGCCTTTCATCACAGCCCCCTGTGTTTTGGGGGAAAGCAATATTTCTTACAAGAATCTCAGAATAGAAAAATAGGTGGTATTTACAATACATAAAACTGGAATTTGCTGCACTTCATTCTAGTTGACCAGACAATGTGATTTTTACAAGACTACCTCATTCTATATGTTTTATGTTATGGCATCTTTGTGTCTCTTTCTTTGGCTACAAAGATTACTCTTATTTTACCATATCTAATTGTTTGGGGGTTTTATTATTTTTGAAAAACTGTGGTTTTTCAGCTCTTTTATATAAAACTTCCAGGAAATCTTTGTTGGACTGCAGCTCTGTCTTTATTTAACACAGTACATTTCTTTTTAGGAATTAGATGCTGTGCATGGAAAACTACATTGTGAATGGTTTTACAAGTTCTAAACACTAACAAAAGTTACTCTTGTATTTTCCTATATCAGGAAATAAAGATGGAGGAAGCTATGATCCACACAGGTATCCACACTTTTTTATTCTCCTCAGCAGCTTCTTTCCAAATAATTGCATGATTTCAGTCCATTTCAACTAATGCCTGTAACCTGCCATGTTGCACACAGCATAGCTTTTGATGCATGCATTTTCTAACTACTTTACACTGAACTTGGCCATTGGTTTTTTTAGCTACACCATTCTGCATTTAACTTAGCTCATTGTCACAACAAGACTTCATACAGCTCGTATTCCATGCCTGTATTGCTCAGATTGTGAAAATGACACAAAAAGAATAATTTCTTTTGGGTTGTTTTCCTGCTGTTGGGTTTGATTTTGTTTGTTGGTTGTTGTTTTGTTTTGTTTTGCTTTGTTTTCCTGTTTTTATTTAGGAGGACTGTACAGCTACATTTTAAATGTAAAACAAATACAAAACTTCCTGAGATTCATGTATTCAAAGAGCCCAATCAATCTATGGAAATAAATTAAAGTCTTCTCACAGGCTTTAGGAAATGTTGGTAGACGCTGTTTTAAGCAAAAGCAGGGCTTAGTTTGAACAACATTTGCTCAGAAGCCATCAAGAGAAACACAAGGCTCCTTTGAGTAGCATAACGGTGCTTCTACATGCAGAAAACTGTGCCCAGTATTTTTTTTTTAAGTCCCTAGAGTTCGATCTGAGGAAAGACAGGTGAATTTTTTTAGTATTCAGTGATCGGACCCAAGCAAATGCCTGAAGAGCCTGAAGAAACTGAGGTCTTAACAGTACTGTGTGTGCTAGTTAGTCAGCAATGCTTGCCTGAAGGAACAGAAAACAATTTGGAGGTCTCTCAAGTTTCATATTTAAGCTTGATATCCTCTCCCTATATGTATAGTTTTATACATTTTCATCTCCATGCACTTTGGTGGAGAAGCTCCTGAAATATATCATTTTCCTGAGATATATATTGGGCCCAGAGAGTATACAGATCTATATTTAAAAAAAAAAACAAAAATCATAAGGACTACTGAAAAGAACCTTATTGTTAACTCCCAGCAGCCAGGGAACCATGTATCTCAGTGTTTTATACGATAAGCTGGGGGTTTTGTTATATCCCAGATGTTTGCATTGTTTGCTGCAGCCTGATAAAAACTGGTTACAATGATAGAATATAATTCTTGTAATTCTGTTTTCTTTCATTAGAAGATTTCCTTGCAAGCATTCCTAATTTTAACTGTACATCTAACTAAAAGAGCATTTTTGAATTTTAAGATTGCATGAAATAATAGAGCACATACATCTTTAAATTATACCCTGTTACACTGTTTAGTAATGAAAACATTTTAACCTTTGATGCCAAGTCAATAAAGAATGTTCTACTGAAATGTGACAGGTATAGTATAACTCAAATGATACTGCTATGTGCCCTTCCATTCCAGATGCCAGCTGCTCAATGTGCACAGGTCCTGGGTTCAACAGTTTGATTTGAGCCCCATCATCTTGGTGATTTTTTTTTCTAAAACCAAGAATTAAAAAAAGAACAAGAATAAATTCGTAGTGACCATGGAAATGATCCATTAAAGGATCTATTCCTCAAAATCTGCACAGAAACCAATGGAATTAGAAGGGAAAAAAGCTGCCAAGTCATCTGAAATATTCCTTAGGCTTCCTTCAGGTTGCTTAGTACCTCAGCTCATACCTGCTTCCCGTTAAAATGTCCCGAGTTAGTACAGAACTAAAAGCTTTGCCAGTACAATACTGGGACAAGTGGCCTGTATGGAAGCAGTCAACATAGTGCAGTTCGCTTGGTGCGCAGGAAGAAACCTCTGTCGGGGAGGAACATGTGTCACTTGTGTTCTCTGATGGAGAGACTGTGTCTCTGCAAGCAGGGTGACAACAGGGTGCAGGAGCTGCACAAGTCTCCCCTCTCCTTCTTCAAAGCCACCAGGGAGCTGATTGTCCCTTCCTGTCCTCAGTCTCAGTGGTGATATATCCAAATTCGTTGCTAGCTTTGAGACAACACAGATGGCATCATGGGTTTCAGGGGTACAATAATTTGAGAATTAAATTAAACTAATGCTTGGCTAAGAAAAAAATAAAAAGGAAACTGTCTTATTGGAAATAGTTAACCACATTTTTTCTCTTCCGGGTCTATAAGGTAGCTAACTCCAAAATACTGATAAGGGAAACTGCCATACAGTTACATATATGCAACTCATCTGCACTTTCCTGTCTTGTATTTTTATAATGAGATTTCTTGCAGGGAAAAACCTTTTCCTTACTCCCCCCTTACCTCTCTATACTTTGATTTCTGTGCGAAACTTGTCACACTTACTGTGAGTTGTGGCATTATGCTGAGAAGTGACCTGCTCAGACGAACTGTAATCAGCTCTAGTGCCTTATGACATTGCTTTTCCATCTGTTTACATGCACACAAGTTATCTCTGTTCCATGTGTTTAAAGAAAAGATTTTTTTCTGATTGATTGAAGATCACAGGCTAATTTCCAATGCCTTCCCAGCTGTGAAATTCCTGGGTCATCAGTGGTGAAAGTGGGACCATGGGACCACAGTGTTCCGATTAAAGGGGAAAATAAGATTTCCCACAGCAGAGCTGTGCAGCTCTGCTTCAGGCTTTGCTTAGAAATGCAGCAACTCTGCATTGGGATACAACCACAGTGTCCCTGCTCACCCAGTGTCCTGGTGCCAGTGCCAGCCCGGGGCCCAAACCCGCCTTTCTGGCCTGACTTTGCCCCACACCACTTGGGTCCACCCTGTCCCAAGTGGCCTCCCTCCACTTTCAGTTTCTGCCGTCAGGTTTCCATGTGCAGAAAGTGCTGGTGCTTCTCGAGGATGAGTTTTGATAAATTCCTATATCCTGAAGCCCTTTGCCCAGTAATTGTTCTTACAACACTTTGTTTTTCCTATACAGGCTCCAATTTGGCCATGACAAAATTTACGAAACTATCAAGACAAAGAACAACAGAGCAAAATTTAAATATTGCAACATTCATAGTGTTACTATCTGAGCATACTTGGTGGCGAGTTTCCTCAAAAGTGCAGCTTAGGATAGTAAGATTTATTTCTTGAATCTTCTCATATATTGGATTTGATTTTTTCAGGAAGCAATTTATGAATAATTTGACTTATAGAGATGGTTGTCATGTTGCCATTCCATGATTTTCATTTCTGTTGTTTTCTTAAGAAAAGAAAAATAGCAAAGTTTTGTTTTGCATCTGTTCCCCCAGATCCAAAATACTTCTGTGGTTTCCTGTAATAGGGAGTTTGCCAAGTGTTTGCCAAGCCACTTCAAGATACAAAGCCATGTTTCTAAGGAAAATAAATATTTTTAGAATTTGTTTTTAAAAAAGCAAAAGTTATATTTTTACATTTCAAATTTTTTTACAGTTGCTGTCTTTAGTAAGGGAATATAAGTTAAGCACCCGGATGTTTCCACATACAGAAAATGGCCCAACCTTTACCAGCTCTTCTTGGTATCTGTTCTTGTCAGAGCACATCATGATAAGGAAAGGGCAACATAAGAAAACCACATGTTTTTTCTGACCAATATTTGTCTTGGACACATTCTTTCCACTATGAACTGCAAAACTAGTAGTGAAGCAAAGAATATAAGCTGTCATATCTTCTGTTTTACTTGAACAAGGAGAAAGAGCAAGTTAAAATGCAAACAAAATGATGGAGTGGTCCAGAATCCAGTGTAGGGGTGAAGGAATGAGTGTAAATAAATATTTATACTCAACTCAGGTTGTTGGGATATAGGCACTTGAACTTTCAAGGTAATTTGTACTATCCTACCTGCCAGTAGGATTCAGAAAAAGAATAAGTCATTCACTGAATTAGTAAATACTGTCTACAAGGTTGTCAGTGAAAAGCAGATTGTCATTTTCCCCGAAGTGCTTTTTCTTTACCTGATTAGTTTTACCTTGTAGTCCACTTTGTGGGTAAAGTCTTTGGGCTGAACACCATCTCTGTAGTGAATTAAATGAAAGAAAGAGTGGTGTCCATCAGTGCTACTTGTCAATATGAATTGGGCTTTGCCATGCATTTAATAATCTGGGTCACTGTAGCTACTTTTGCAAGTGGAAATTGGTTTCATTCATGTATTTATTTTCTTCCGGGTATGATCAATATAAAATCCACTCTACTGCTATTTACAGAATCACATCTGTGCTCTTTATTCAGACACATTATTCAATAAATCTGCTAGCTGCCTTCTTTGAAAGCTTTTTTTTTTTTAAAAAAAAAAAAGCTCTAGGAGATACTATCTGTGTATCTTTTAACAATATTTTAGAGAGTGGTGCAGTTCTATAAATTAATTCACACTAAGTTTCTACAGCTATTTCTCCTAATGCTCTGTGTAAACTGAAATTAATGTCTACAAAATAAATTAAAAATTACCTTTGACTATCATTTATTAAAGACGATTGTGTCTTGTACATCTGATTAAAAAAACGTGACTAGTGTTTTTGTAGACTGCATCCTTCAAGCTGTCTAGACTCCAATTTCCTCTGGGCTTTGCTGAAGTTCTGGTCACTAATGGCTCTCAGAATTAATCCTGCCTTTTATACTTAACTGTTGCTTATCTACCATGTATTTTGGCAGAGTGTTCATGAAAGACAAAGGTTTCCTGAAGGAAGGTTTAGAAGAAAGGTTTATCTCTGAAGGTCATCACGAAGTCCCTTTAGGGCAGATTCTGCTCTTATTTACAGCTGCTCAGCCCAGGGACGTAGCTAAACCCAGCTTTGTAGCAGGAGCTGGGAACCCACCTGAGGCCAGACACTGGAAAGATGATGGAAACGTGGAATATTTTACTATTTGAGCTATATACATTATGAGTAGTACTGCTTTTCAGCATATTGGAATAGAAACACGCATGGAAGCTTTACTTGCACTTTTAAGCTGGTGTTCACTATTAGACCTTGTTCTTTCTTTTAACAGAGGACAGTTATGGGATGGATGGGAAGGCTAACCTGCCAAATTTCACTGGTGACATCAACTGGCAAGGACTGGAAGACTTGTACAGTGTGAATGAGAGTGTATATGAACACAGATCCAACTATAGACTTAGTCTGGCTGACTGGACTAATTACTTGAAGGATGTAGCTAGAATGTTTGCACTGCTGAACAGTTATTATGAGCAAAACAAAACGGACAAGACCAACAGTGCTCAAAACAACGGGGATGTGGACGAATCGTCTACACCATCGACCTTGGTGGAAATGACTTCAGCTGAGGAATCAAGCGGCCTGATTGCAGAAGAGTTGCCGCATATTGTGCCAACAGACTTTGCAGCCCTAGCTTTGAGCACAGCCATTTTACATCAAGAGAGGAAACTTGAATTAACCAATGCTATTCCTGAGAAAAGTAGTTCGAAAGACGCACACTGGAGAAATCATCATCAAGTTGAAAAATGGATGGAAGATAAAGAATCTGACCGTTTTGATATGGATTTCAGTGGAAACGGTTTAGTAGAGTTGGAGTCCAGGCATAGCTTCATTCTACAACCTATCAGCATTCTTCAGAAAGACACCCATCAGGACAGCGATGCTATGGTAGATATATTTGAAGATCAGATGTATCTTCCTGTGAGGTCTGATGAACCCGTTGTTCACCAGGCTGTCAATGTATCCATTAGAAATTCATCTTTCAGTACCCAGGAAACAGGAACTATTTTGAAAAAAATAGCAGAGAGTCTTGCAGGGGGGACCTCACCAATCCCAGCTGTGGAAGGCAGTGCCTCATCTCCGCTCTCCTTGGATTAAATCAAGTTGTAAACCGTTAAATAAGTTCTCCTTTTTTTTTTTATTAGCAAACTAATAAATGTAATCATGACAGCTGACATTCCATGTTTATTGTAGATACATTGTGCAGCTAAATTGAGCCCAATTCAGTATTGCTCTGTGTTTGTGTGTAGATTGTATTCAAACACACATACATTCACAGTAAATTTCCAAACTGGGAAGAAAGGTTTCCAGTTTCTAATAAAAAGAAACAGTGTTAACTTTCTAATGCAGTAGCACATTCTCCACAAGGTAAAAAATATTTCCTTGAAGAGGATTTTCAAGTTACATTCTCTTTTCCAAATGATCCCACCATGAATGAATGTTTCAGTCCACTCAGTCTGTCTGCATAATGTATTTCTGATAAATTATTTTAACCACTGGAATTTCTTAATGTCATGCTTTTGAGCAAAATGATGTTGCACTTTTAAAATCTATATGCCATACCATTTATAAATCTAGTACTTTATGTTCTTAGTTTGCTCATTGTCTAATGTAATTGTGAAACCAATAAGTAGATTGACAGGAAAGAGGTAATCAGCATGGATTGTGGAAACAGATTGTTTGAATAATATTTTAGCAAAAATATTGCATGTTTTGTTACTTTGATTTAATTAAATTTATTCTCAGAAAGGTATGGCTAATGATTGTTAACTGTAGGAGGATTTGTTTAAATTGGATTGTTTCCCTATATATGGATATTGTCAGTATTAAAAATCTGTGAGTTTTGGTTTTTTTTTTTATTGATACTGGTAGAAAGGTTTACATCAGTATGCATACGCTATTATCACCACAGTTGATCTTTCGATTTTTGAACAATATCTTGAAAGCATTATTATCATTTTGAAACTTAAATTCTGTTTTGTTTTGAACAGGCATTAAAGGGAAAGATAAAATCGTATCAGTTTTACATTATTTTAGATTACAAAAAAGGGCATATGAGGTCAAAAATAGTAGTTTAGATCATTTTTGTTGTTGTATTGTTCAAGTTTCTTTCTTAAACTTTATCAAACATTAAATTTTATAAAGAATAATACAAATATGACTTTGAAAATCTGTATTAGTAGAAACTTAATATCTTCCCTGACTTTTCTTTTTTAATTTGCAAGTAACTAGCACAAAAATGACAATAAAGAATTACCTCAAAGAAATGTAATTCCATCATGCCCAATTCACAGGAATGTTTCCTGTCTGTTACATGTTATTTAATGTAGGGAGTGTTTTTTGGCTATTGCAAGCACTGCAGGTTAAACTTACATTCATTGCTTTGTATTTTACTTTGAACTTTGCAAAAAGGAGATTCTTTCAGTAGGGTTTTAATAATTTTACGAAGCAGTCTTTTTGATGGACTCTGTAAATATGTTAAAATTAACTAGCTGTTTATCTGATGTATGTGTCATGGGCTGATTGATAGAACAAACGTATTTATGGTCATGAATGATGCTATCTGTACATAGATTTCAAGTCACTAGGATACTGTGTTTTTAAATCTTGTATAATATTTCTGTGATACTTTTATAGAACAATTCTGGCTTCAGGAAAGTCTAGAAGCAATATTTCTTGAAATAAAAAGTGTTTTACTTTACCTGCTTCAGAGAAGTCTGCATGCTCTATTTTGCCCAGTAGTTCAGAATTATTTTTAAAACATGGTAACAGTTTCACTTGCAGTTTTGCACCCACGGTCAAAGCAATGGGAAGCAAAACAGCACACTACATTCTGTTGGTTATAAATTATTCCTGGAGATTGTGAATAATATATTTTTGTTTTTTTGTTTAAGACGCTCTGTGATGTTTTATTCAATTCCCAGTTCATACGACCTCTCCTTCCCTGCCCCAAGTTGCAAAGCCAGAGGTTCCCAGGAGCAAAGCAATGGCACGTGGGACCTTCCCCAGGTTTGCCATTTTCCCCTTCTCCACATAGGGACCTCCCTGCTGGAGCAGAGTGCAGAAGACTGGACATGCAAGACTTAACCAGAAGGGCCTATGGAGCCCCTCATGGTCAGGAGTCCCTCCTTGGGCAAAAGTGAGCATTCATAAAACCTACGTTTATCAAAGATAAGCTTGGGTTTATTGAAGATAAACTCCTTCCGTTACTTCTTGTCTATGTTTCTTCTGTGGCCTGGGAATAAAATCAGTTTGAAAATGGGCAGAGATAAAGGAGGGAAAGGTCTTGTTCATCCATTCTGCTGGCTGGTCCTTACTGAACAGCTTAAAGAAAATGGAAGATGAGACTTCATGTCTTCCTTATCTACAAAGTGGACAACTTCTTTCTTCCTGGCTGGCTCGCTGTCCTCCACATTGCTTCATTCCAGCTTATGTGACAGCTGGGTGGAGGGTTTTTCGGAGTACAGGTTTAGGCAAAACGTTAACTCTCCCCCCAAACTCTGCATCCCATTTTAGATGGCAGCAGCTTTGTCTACATTAACAGTCACTGAAACACAACAGGCGAAGATCTGTGCCATTAAGCAGTTCTCTTGAGTTTCCCTTGGTCCAAGAAGCCACATCGCTGACGTTCTTGGGGAATTTAATCAGGACAGGACTTGCAGCCTAAGCACCAGTGGCTGGTTGGCGCATTTTGTGTGCTCCGCAGTGAAAATCTAACAGGGCAAGCGGGCTCCAAGCTGGAGAGTCACTTCAAGGTTTTGTCCCATGCGAACGAGTGCAGTCACGGCTGGGGCTGCCTGGGGCACCTCTCCTCCGGAGCAGGCAGCAGATGTCAGTGCCGAGCTGCAGCTCGGGCCGCGGCCCTTGCACCACCCCGCAGCGCTTCCCCGTCCTGCCAAGGGAGCCCATTTATTTATTCAGTTTTAAGCTATCGACTATATTCTTGAAATATCTGGATGACCAACATCACCCACAGTATATTCCTTAATTTAACTGCTCAGGTCCTGGACATTAATGGCATTAAGGGAACCTGCAAGACATCTTGCACATGTTTCTATTAATTTGAAAGGAAAATAAAGGAGTCCACCTGGAAGCGGAGCAGGATCTGGGTCCCACAGATTTGTCTTTCACCACCGCGAGCAGCAGTTGTGCTGTACAGTGCTGCCCTCCTCGCTGTGGACATGGTCTGAAGCTGTGGATATGGACGTGGGTATCTGCTAGGAGCTCTGCCTTCGTTTCTGACTTCTCCCTGTGCTCACTCACTTGCCATGTGCGTGACAGGTACTCTCACGCCTTGTGTACTTTCCCAACTACCTCAACATCCAGTTCATATTAACTTGCATTAGAATGCAATTAATGAGTATGCAATTACCAAACTTAGTGCTAGAAGAAAGTGTGGAATTTTGCAATTTATTTCAGTGTGATCAGTGCTTAGCTGTGAGTCAGCAGTCAAGAAATTCAGTGGAAAGACTTACTTTTGTCTAACTGAGCACCTAAAAGGCCACCCAAATATTTCATCACCTCATCCAGGCATCTTTTTTTTCTCCTTTTCTTCTTCTTGTTAGAAATAAAACACACTTGATATGCAATTTTTTATTTTCAAATATCAAGTATTCAAGAGTTTGTTCTGTAAACACACGTTTACAACAGATGTTGACAACAGATTTCATTAAACAACGTATTATACAGCTTTAAAATTACTCTAAGCTCTGCTGAGAAATAAATATCAATTAAAAATCCCCCAAAAGGAGCCTAAAGTATGCAAAAAAACGCATGAACCAATTAGTCTCTTTATAGCACAGCACAGCACCCACGCACTCACACAGTCATACGTACTCTACACATTTCCTCAATACTCTACGCAACGGCTTAATAACGAATTTTGAAGAACCGAACAGCTACAGGCTGTGCCCACTCCACGCTCCCACCTCGCTCCCCACGTTCATCTGTTGCTGTTCTGCTGGAACCTTTCGGCAGAGCTCCGTGCTGCAGCCAAGGACAAAACGCCCACCGCAGAGAGCAGCCCTTACGATGGAAACCTTCACTGACCCGTGAACCACAGTGACGCCAAGGGCAGCCCTTGTGCAGAAGTCTAGTTCAGGATGACTTTGTGTAACTTTGTATGTTGAAGTCTCCCCGAAATCTCACACGTGTCAGTGTGAGAGGAAACCTCTTAGTGCTTTGTAGACCACGAATGCTTCCTCTGAATGAGCAATCCAGACACAACAACACAAAATAACTCCCCTTCAGAACTATAAATGTAAGAACGACACTTTTGCATCTTTTTTGATAAAACCACAAACAACAGTTTTAAATTCTGGCTTATTTTGAAGTTGGATAATTTGGCCTTTTTCCATTGTTGGAGCTAGAAACTTGCTCTTATTCTAACCCCTTCCTTCTGGTATCTCATGGAACAATATTAATATTTCTGATTTGCATCCTCATTTTGACTCAAAGTGTTACTGATGTGAGTAGGAGGTTGTTTGGGTAAGAAGCCCCAGAATTTTGCCCAGTCTTCCTCTTCATGCCTATAATACTTATTTTTAGTGTCTGCCACTAAATAAAATAACATTCTACAGAAAGACGAATACATCCCACATTATATCTCTGTGGCCTGAATAGCCTCTGCTTTGGTTGCTAGTGCTGGGCCAAATCCTGTACTGCTTCCTGATATGACTTTCCCACAGAAGGGCTAGGTAGGAATTGGTGCACTAGGAATTATGAACACTGTCTTGGATGGAACAGTTCCAGACTTTTTAACAATAAAAGCACATGCAGCTGCATCGTTGACATGCCTCGAACCTGTCATTGAAATCGTAGTGAATACATCACAAAATACTTCAGTCTCTGTTAGCACCACAGTGTTGTTTAGTCGTTTGTAAAAAGCTTATCGAACTGGCTCATTCTTCCTTCAGCTGAACAACATTTGGATACTTTTTGTAGCCCTTCATGGATTCCACAGCTTTTCACCCATTTGAAATCATGAACAAAATCTTATTACAGGATAACACTGTGACAACTGGTTTGAGATAGATAGAAAAAATAGAAAATACTCTATACACAATGGATAATACAATGATCAGAAGAGTAGAATTGAACCTGAATGAATAAGCACCTAAACACTTGAAAATGAAAAAAGTTGGGAGCTACTTTGAACTTACAGAATTAGGCCTGTGGTTAAAAGGTCGATAGAAAAATAGCTTATCTGAAGAATTGGAGGCTTATGGGTTTCTGCTATAAAACACAGTTATTAACAGTATATGAACCTGGGTATTATCATCTGTTCTTTTTAATTCATATAATGTTTTCTATAGAAAGAATGGGGATAATTTCCTTCCCGAGGACCGAGTAGTTTTTCAAACCCTTGGCCACATGGTAACATGTATTAGTGAGATTCAATAGCAAGGGAAGGAAAAAGAATCCCGTGAGCTCGGGCTACATCCCGTCCCCCAGCCGCGGTTTCCCCATCCCTATTCCATGGCAATATTTACATTTAACCTCTCAGAATCGTTATACAGCAAACAAATGTTATAATAAAAAAGCCCTAATTCTACACCAAAGAATGACTCTACCATCATAATGAGGACTATCCATCTTCTAAATACTTTAAAGGATAAAAATACATAAAGTCTAGTCCAGCATGTGACAAGGCTGAGAGGTTAATACAGGTTTTCCTGCAATGGGCAAACACTGTCCAAAACTACCCAATTCATATTCCAGCCCATGTCAATGTCTCTCTGTTATCAAGTGTTTGACCCACTGGAGAGCAGTGGAGAGAAGTCACAAGCAGATCACTTCAGCTGTGGGAACCCAAACAGTGCAACCGAGTTTTCCCTAGTGCCACTATAAGAAAAGATGTCATTGAGAAAACAGACAAGCATAAACTTGTTAAGGGAGGAGTTTTTCATCTGTCCATGAAAACAGCAGTACTAACCAGTGGACAGAGTACAGAGGCTGAACAAGCACTTGGCATCACTTCCTGCACATCTGCTGAAGCGCCAGCTTGTCAGGGTCCAATCTGCTCTATTGGGCCAGATCTTCAGTCTTGTCATTACACTGATGATGATAATCTGGCACCAAAATAGCAGTAAGACACTTTGGACCTATTTGTCACCAGTTTTATGTCAGTAAACCACCAGCGAAGTCTGTGGTATCACACAGAAAATGTAATAAGGCAGCAGAAAGTCAGGCATTTGGGGGAAAAACATGCAAGATCAGTACAGAAAGTGCTGAACCTCTGCCCAGCCAGGAGCCCTGCAGTGACACGGAGCAGAGAGCACTGTTTGTGCTGTGCACATGTGTGGGGGACACTGAAAATCTGTCCTCTGAACATCTAGGTCCCAATGCTGTGAAAGGGCACAATTTCAATCTATAGCAATACTTCAGCAATTTTATAGGCTTTAAGGTCAGAAGAATGTCCTTACCTAAACCACCCTCCCATATAACTCCTCGTTTTTCGGCCAGAAGTTTTTAAGAGATGTATGTCTGTAAGAGCTAGAATGTGTCTTTGGGCAGAAAGACCAGAAAACATCTCAGTGCAGAAGTGAGAGCTATTTGAGATGATCGGACACCAGCCAGCTCCAGCTGGATGAGATGACATTTTACTGCAGTTCACACGGCCCTGAACCTACCCTAGCTGGATTTGCTGAGAAGAACCCACCTCATTTAGCACTAGTCCTCCAAAAGTCAGATATTCAGACTAAATATGTTGTCCTGCATTCTCCACAAGCAGCAGAGTGTGGGCCGAAGTGGCCTTTAATGGCATGCATTATTTTTAAGTGCATCACTCAAGTGTATAAGCTCACACACACATTTAAGTGCTCTGCAGGATCACGGTCATGATGGACTTAATGCTATGAAATGTATGAGGAGATTTGTGCCCCTGCTTCACTTTGAACATAGCAAGCTCTGAAGCCTTTGCATGTCAGTACCTACATTTTTAAGCATTCAGCAGTCAATCAAAGAATTTAAAGCTTCCAGTTAAATATAAATTGCACCGTAATACTCTACACATGCAGACAGCTATGTTGTAGCTGCCCAAGCTGTACCGAAAGAATATAAAATGCCAACAATTCCAAACCATATTATATCTAGTTTGTGCTGGGGAAAAGAGGACCAAAATGCAGGACTTTGCCTAGACTTTACTAATACAATGTCCCATTCTTCAGATATTCTTGCCAAGACCACAACCCCAGAGAGCTCTACACACCTCTTTCCTGATAGTGCTGCACTCATGAGCACCCTAAACCATGGGTCCCTCTTTGATATTTTCCCTTTTTTGAGGAAATAAGGAATGCACAGGAGAGTAAACAGGGATGAACGTCTGTTCAGCCAGGTCCATGCACTGGGGCCACTTCTCATGTCCTCCACAATGAATCACGTGAAGGAGGAAAACCGGCTGTCCTTGTGATGACATGATGGCACTTTGTGGACGTGCAAGTAATCTCCGGATGTTGTTGCTCCACATTATCCCTGGCTGGTTAACTGGAGGTAGAAAACTTGCTTTTGCTACTAGTAAGAGCCTGTGGGAGAACAGGAGCCCTGCTTTACCTTCCTTGTGCTTGTTGATAACCTAGCTTTAGTGCTTGGGGGTGGGGAGGGAAGGTGGCAGAAATTATGAGATTAGACTGAAAACAGACTGGCTTGAGGGTCTTGGTTTTTACAGCCTATGGTCAGACTGCTTCATGACAGCATGATTGCCTTCACTGGATGACAGATAGAGATGCGTTTTTTCTTGTGAGGCCGTCTACCAAGCTCCCTAGGGATGCACACAGCTTCTGCCGTTTCTGCTTGCCCTGCTCATTACAACCTCAAAAACAGGTAGGTCTTCATAGCAGATCTCAGTTCAGTATTTCAGACCATGTTGACAGTGCTGGAAATACTCTACAAAGTTCATGTGTTTTCCCCTGGCTGCTTTTATTATATCAAATTAGACTGTGGTAGCTTGTTCATAAGAAAGCCTCCTTTAGGAACCAGTCAAAAATTAGTCAGAGTTTGAGTTTTCTTTCCTTCAGAAGATACTGTCATAATTAAATGATTTGTAGCAACATACTTATATTGTCATAATTATCTATAACAAAAATATGGGAGATTTTTTATATTTCATTTTATGTTTAGGAAAGAATTTTGAAGTCAAAGTTAGAAGGCTATAGACAGCATGCAAGCAAGACTTTCCCAGTGTTCCCAGAGTGAACATCTTTACCTCTACATTCCAGTTCCTCAGTCATTCTAAGAAAGAATGTTGTTTAGAATTTGTAGGGTCAGGATTTCCAGAAAAACAGAAATTCTCTGACCAGCTCTGACTTGCCTTGAAACTAGCTCCAAACTGCAGCAGTTGTAGAGCTGCCACTTACTACTCTATTCCTCTGTGACCACTGTTAGTTCCTGAAGATCCAACAAGCTTCATGTGCTCCACTTTCAATTCTGATGGAGCAAAGTCCACAGAAGGCATGAAATGGAAGAGAAACCAACTTTTACAATTCTCTAAATGCTCTATCTTTTGAGGTATTGAAAAAGATTGTCTCTCTTTGCAGTATGCTCTGTTGATTAAAATGGGTTGTTTTCTTACACTCTCTCCGAGCACTTTGCGTCCAGTTTTGTTAAGGCAGGGATTTCTCAGTGCATGCAGAACACCAGGCTCTAGCAGAAGGAGTCATTTTTATCACCTGCTCTGATCTGCTATAGTGGGAAAAAAAATACCCAGTACTTTTGAACCAAGGGTATTTATTCCTGGGGAGAAGGAGCACAGAAGCTATGTCCTCGACTGCACATACCAACTGAGGACGTATTGAGCCTAGCAGCAGCACAAGAGAATAAAAAAATACTCAGGCTTGAGTCCAAAAAGCTAGTAGTAGCTATAGACTAGGAGGAGGTGGTTTAAAGCGCTACGCCTCTCATTAATGTCAATAATATTCTTCCATGTTACAGTAGAGGGCAAAGCTAGAAGCATTTGTGAATTGGCAGTGCCTGGGAGCAGGAGCTGCGCTGGAGCCACCCGGTGATGAACAGGTTCTGGGAGCAGTGTGATGGGTGACTCCATGTGCCAGGCAAACCCAAACCGGGCTGCCAGCGGAGGAAGGAAGGCAGCTGGCAAAGGAGGGGGAGAAGGAAGTCGGTTCTTCCCAGGTCAAACCAATGCATGTCAAAGAGTTCCACCACTGACTTCCACAGAATCAGGATTTGGTTCCGTATGTTGTTTGATCAACTTACATACTGTAAGTTAAACAAAACAATGCAAAATCATTCTTAGATTGCTAAAGCATCCCAAATATTTTTAATCTGTTCGAAATCACATGGAAGTTCTGCTCTCCTACTTATTTTTGTACAAGCTCTCTACATGGCAAAATTCAAGCTTCCCCATCATTCTGTTAAAATAATTCATTTAATTTCTGAAATTCCTAAGACATTCCCTGCAGGGCAAGATACAGCTTTGACTTCCGAGCGTCCACCTGAATCTCTCTCTGCCCTTTGAGACATCATTAGTACATCATAAGAAGGGTACGGCATTGCCTCCAGAATAAGGTAGGAAATGCTAAGTATCATTTCATTAAAAAGTCTCAGTGTCTCCAGGGGAGAAATCACAGGATAATAAGCTGGAATACGCAAAGGCCACATCAGGTCTCCTGGGCGCATGCTTGGAGACAACCCCCATTCCTAGCTCTTCTCCTGGAAAGGTGGACAGCAGCCTCGGACTTTGTCTTCAAGGAAAGCTTTAAAAGAAGCTGAGAAAAGGCAGGGCCAGGAAACGAGGGGGAGCTCTGGTCTGTGCAAACCTGCCTCCAGCACCCTTGAACCGCCCCTCAGCTCAGGCCTGCCGGCAGGTCGGGCCTCCTCCCTCGCTGCATCTCCCGCTGCCAGCAGAGGCTGCAAAGCCCCGAGCAGCCCGTGGGCCTCCTAACGAAGCCACTATTGCCCTCTTGACATTTTTCACCTAAGCTGAACTAGACCAGCATGCATTTCTGAAGTACAGCCAAGCACTTCCTATCAAGCTATAATGGATTTTTTTTTCTTCTTCAGGAAAAGTATGGATTTGGTATTAGCAACAGCCACCCAAATATCTGCTTATATCATTACAGAAATATGCACCTATCTGTTATGGTATGTGTGTATTCCTACATCTGAATGTTCTTACAAATTAATACGGCATTTTTTTGCTCCAAGCATTACACTTCCCAAGCCTGTGTACTTTGCTAAGAATTACTGCAACTTATCAAATGAAAATTAATGCACGTTTTAACAGGATAAAGATATTATATCTCAACCATTATCTGATGCGTAATTTTCATATGGCTTAACCTGTTATTAACAGTACTTTAAATGCTATGTTCTTTTTGATCTAATGTGCATGTCTGAAAACAGCCCCTTTCAAATTAAGTTGCAGTAATGTTTTTTAAAAGCCAACTTTAAACTTAACTTGCTGCACATACAATTACCTAAGTTGCATAGTTTAAACAAGTTCGGTTGTGCTTTGTAGCAGAACTCACAGTAATTTGTCATCTCTTAAAAATATGTGGACATGAAGTTATGACACACTGAAGAATTTTTGTGAAGTCTAGACATCAATGATATGAGGTTTTTCACTCTTCCACCAACTTTTGCTGTTCACAACACCTTACCCTTACATTGATATTAGATCAGAGCACGGACATTTTAACGGACACACCTGAAGTAATTACAAAGAGAAACAAGAACTTGGGTCGGTTTGAGGTATCCAGCCCTCAGAAACATAGTATGGTTGTTTGCATTAAGCTTTGTTGGTTTTATCATGTGTTACATTTAGATTAAAAATAGAAGGCACAGGTGTTTCACAAGGCGCCGTATTTAAGTCAACCAACAAAACTAAAGATTACATTTCCAAGCCAGGGGTCTATATCTCAGCAGTGACTTCTTCCAACGTATTTTCGTTTGAGGAATTTATTGCTTCTGAGAAAGGGCCGGGGTATGTCTGTGCTATGCAATTCATCCCTTGTGCCATTCTGAAGTCTCCACACTGCTCTCCTCGACAGCTGAACGTGGGGCAGGATCTAGTCCGTGCATAGTTTTGCTGAGGTCCCGCCTGGCCGACCATCTCACTCACAGTGTTCACCGGCGAAGCCCTCCACCGCTGTCTCTGCAGCTGCTCTTCTTTGTACTTAATGGAGTACCAGGCCAAGAAAATAAAAAAGAATCCTACAAACTTGAGACCAGCTGCCAAGCCAAAGTAGACGAAACGAAACGAGGTGACATCGTATTCCCAACAAGATCCCTGTACGCCACAGTCCTGTTGCCAGAGCATGCATGTGGTATCAATAACAGCCCCAAAATAAATTGGAGTGGGAATGTAAGCTGAAATAAAAATAGCAGCAGAAATAATATGTGTTAGCATACAGTGGAGGACTTCTGAAGAAACTACATGTCTCAGTCAAGTAGGTGTAGGTCAAGGAGGTTTGAGAGGATTTCTACTCTGCTGTTCTCCCACGCAATGTGAAAAGTGGAAGATGGGTCCATGACCTTCCCAACAATGTTATTTATCCCCCACACAAAATGCACCAATAATGTGAAAGAACTCGAACAATGAACACGATGTGATGCCACCTTGCAAGAGTTAGTGCCTCTGCCTCCAGCCACTTCTGCATGAAACACACGTTGCTCTCAGGAAATAAAATGAGGCAGAGTGTTACCTATTTAAAGTCCTTACCTGTGAGCTGGGAAACACTGGGGGTTGCTACTACAGATTAAGGGAAAAATTAACCCCCGGATAAACACAAAATGCAATTCTCTTAGTGGAGATGGATGGAAGACGGAGCTATCATTTT
The DNA here is from genome assembly GCF_059628265.1 of Tinamus guttatus. Classification (NCBI taxonomy): domain Eukaryota; kingdom Metazoa; phylum Chordata; class Aves; order Tinamiformes; family Tinamidae; genus Tinamus; species Tinamus guttatus. The sequence goes on along the minus strand of NW_028288877.1, from coordinate 152,349 downwards.
TAGATCGTTCTTTCAAATAAATCTTTTTCATCTTTTGAGGCTGACACAAATGTTGCCAGCCTATTAAATGCTCCTGCTTTCCTTGGAAATACAACATACATAGGACAAGTCAAATGAGGCCTTTCTCAAAGGAAACTTCCTCCTTAATGGACCAGGTGCAGCTATGTGGGTTTTTCCTCTCATTCTTTTTATAATAATAATAATTGCATGCAATATTCACATTTTTGTTGTAGCTGAACACCTGGAGTGCTCTTTATAGACAGGATTTTGTAAGTTCAAAAACTTGAAAGAAATCACTTTGGGTAAAAATGATTTTTAACAAGCAATCTTTTTGCTTTGAAATATTTGAAATTAGACCTTACAGTATAATTGCTTCTTATTTTAGAAAACTCAACAGCTATTGTTACTGCTGAAAGCAAAAATATACATCTGCTTCTTCTTTTTTTTTAAGTCTTATAAGTGATAATTAGTATATACATATATATTAGTATGTACATTATAAGTGTACATATACAATGTACATATTATCTACATATTAGTATGCACATATGTATGGATACATAAGATACTGGTACTGCATCATCTTTTCCAAGTAACCCCTGTTCTTATTCTTGAATGCTATGCTATGTTCAGGAGAAAAGTAAAACTGAAGATATATTTTCTCCTGCTACAGACAAGGTTTAAAAGAATTATTTAAAAGAACATTACTGTTCTTATTGAGATGGATCAGGAACCTTTTGTTTTTTAATATTAATTTGTCAAAAACTGAATCTTTTTTTGGGAAAATGACTATTCCAACATAGCTCTTTTTTAAAGGATTTTAAATAAAATTTCCAAACTGTAAAAATATCCCTGAGACAAAAAAAGAATTGTCTCAAAAAGTCAGTAATAAAAATTCCGACTAAACAATCGGAGTTACAAAGTTCAGAAGCTACTCATTTTATGTTCCTAATGACAACTAGTGGCAGATTTACAGACTTTCAATAGTTTTACAGCACACATAAGCAAAATAAGGTGAATCTTCCAGAAACATGGCGAAACTTTGGGGGATGCTTTATATGAACGCTCAGTAACCACAGGACTTACCAAGAGTTCGTAGCAAAACAAACTGCATTCCTAGTGCAAAGGGCCGCTCCCCATCTTCCACAGACCTGGCAAGCAAAACCAAAAGAAACAGCCATAGCAGATAATCTAATCATTGGGGTAAGTTTTACCCTCACTTCCTGTTCATTTTTTTTTTTTCCCTGACATGTAATAGATCTCGGCCTCAATTTCTCCTGTTTAACTTCTAATATTGTTAAGTGTTATTGCTAGGAAAAAATGGATGAAGCCTCCTGTCCCTGTTTAATCAACATCTCAGTCCTGTCTCTGAATCGTTCTTCCCTATGTAAGGCCTGAAGAATTTGATCCAAAACTATTAGGGAAATCAGAGACCCAAAATATACACGTTTTCTCATAATAATTCCCTTTATTATGATACAATCTTTTGCTTTACTTTCTTAACCTTTTTCAGATCAGTGATTCTACTCTAAATGGAGAATTAAGTTGCTGAAGGCTAGAATCTACCTCTGTATTACATGGCTACCTGCTTAGTACGAGCACTTCAAAATTATATTAGGAAATATATTTGTGATTTACTACAACTGTTTGCAATTCCATTGTGGAACATTACTAGTTCGTACACAGTCCTTTGAGAAATGGACAGCTTTCCCCTTGAAAGCTAATGGAAGCCACCTCCATCACCTTGGCTGAAAAGCACCAGGGTTCCAGGGGACAGCATGGATGCTTATTATTATAAGCAGGCAACTGGTAGTAACATTGGATTTTGAAATAAGGAACACACAAACAGATCATATTCTATGACTGAAAGGTCAAGATTGTGGAATCAAGCACTCACCATTCTGGATGGATGCACCGCATTTGATATGGTATCCCCCTCCCCTTTTTTTTTTCATTGAATATGGTAAAATCCTCCTCTGAAGATTTTCCTTAAGGATTTAAGGTTCACTTCAGTATTGATATCTACCACTTGAAATTTACCTTTCGACAATTACCCTGTGCACTGACATTTTATTATTATCCTCATTTTACAGGTAGAAAACTCAGGAGCAGAAGGAGCCAGAGGTATTCAAATGATCACAGTGCCGGGCACACTGTACTTGGATGAAATCTCATATGTCTAATGAAGTCTAATGATAAAGTACCATTTCCTGCTTTTGAGTATGTGGTTGCACAGTCTTGACTGCGACGTTTTTGCAGTTTCCACCTGTTTTATTTTGTGGGTTTTGGGAAAACAAATTCCATCACGGGCCATAACACAGCCCTGAGTCATCAACAAGCTTGCAACAGTTAGATCTCCTGCACAAACCTCAGCCACTCGAGCAGAGGAAATGACAGCAAGAGAGGGCCCGTGTTCACTGGAGATGAGTGCTACAAGGGGATGAGACCTGACAAGGGCTCCAGAGACTTGCAGATGGCGAAGGATGAAAGATTTCAGGCAGGACCATGCTGCCTAGCTCCAACACAAGCAGACAACGCATGCCAAAGTGCCAGTAACGCACGCATGGCACAGCTCTTTCATTGAAATTGAATCAACACTTTGAAGCATTCCCTTTATCTTCCTATAACCAATGGAATGGTTACCTATGGACGTGATTTGTAAATCCTGCTAAGTAAATATGAACTATGAATGAGTGAATATCAACCTTTTCTCATTTGGGTTTGAAAATTCAAACCATTGCCCTGCGGAGGTTAAACATTTCTTCAGCAGTAATCATTTTTTTACATCATGTTTTTACATCTCTACCTCTCTACATTATGTGGAAATTACTGAGCACTACTTGTTTCCTAAAGTGCATTATCGTGTTACATATTCCTTACAAAGGTCAGACGGTTCTAATCACCTTAAGCCTGATGGAATTAAGCAGCATTAGCCCAGGCTCTGTGGCACAGACTCTACAGTGATGGTAAGTAGTGCATAAATATCTAAATAAACATAGAACGGAACTCTTACCTGAGTGTCACTATGATTGCTGATGGTTGGGCACATGCTGTTATAAGGGTAACTATAAAAAGAAATATTAGGAATGGGATAAGGGTATTGCAGGTTCGGTCACACTTCCCAGAAACAGCATAGCCGTTTTCGTTCAGGTAGGTTTTGACTATGACCACTCGAAGCTGGCTGCGCTGGCCCACTGTCGGTGGCGTAATGACTTGGCGACTTTGGACACAGGCACATTCTGTGTAATTTCTTATCTAGGGAGAGTGAAGAAGAGAAACACATTGATTACTTCTGTATGGAATAAAAACCTGCTGTGAGAAAGACATTGTGCAAAGACACTGTATGACAGTCTGACTGGGCTTCCTCCCTGGGAGTCAAACGCTACTTCTCAGTCAGGAGTCTTCTGCCTCCAGCATTTCCATCCCAAGTACCGACGAGCACAGATTTGAAGTTTGCTTTCATAGATCTAAGAACCACACATGCACAAAGCTACACAACTTAAGCTACATCTTAAGGTTGTAAATTAAAACAGACAGTAGGAAATATCTGAATTAATAACCGAATTAAGGTTGCTTGTCAATGTTAATTTATACCTTTGTATGTGCTTGTGCTTTTGCATAGTCTTATTTTTCTCATAGGATTTTGCTGAACATTTTAATGAACTATCCATTTCTCTAGCATTTTACCTTTCATTTTCAAAATATGGCCTCAGGTATTTTTTTTTCCTCTCACTATCCTTATTCTACTATACAAACACATTGACTTGTATTTCATATGCGTTTTTCTATGGCACTTATGGCACTTATTCTTTATCTATTTCAAAAAGATTAATTTATCCTCAGAACAGGTATGAGATGAGGCAGTGATGTTGTTATCTCTATTTTATATCTAAGTAACTGAAACACAGGTCAAAACGTTCACAAATATGGGTGGCAAATTTGAGAAAACTAGGACCCCTTTTTCCAGTTTATTTGTCATTATATACAACCTAATATAGCCTAAATACAATTTTCCTGCCTTCAGATACAGATTTTGGTACTCAGTCCTTCTACAAATGACACTTCTGGTTATTGCTCACATCAATCACCCAGAACACGAAGAACCAGCTGGGAGATGTTTGGTCTGACTGACTTGCGTAACACCACTTAGGAACCGAGGCAGTGACTAAGCCCAGTTTCCCAAGGCAGCACTGCCAAATATCAGCTGGGTATCTGCTTTCCTCCTACAGTCCCTCACCTTATTGTCCTTACTGCTTCCAAACAGAAAATAATCTTCCTTCCTACATAGTCTGGATTCTTCACCAGAGAAACCAAGGCTGTGCTTGGTTGACAGAGGGGTTACGCAGCAGAAATGCTAGAGTGGAGACATGTATATACAGAACAGGTAGGAACATGTAACTGTATCTTCTATCCTATAAACTAAAATCCAATTTCTGTAGGCTAGCAATATTCATTTGGTGTGTTATAAAGCAATACAAGCTTACATCTGTAGTTTCCAAAAGCACTCCCCGTAAAAAATTATTTAATGAAGAAATGCATTGTCAAACCAATGTCAGCCCTATTTTATTCACCATTAGCTGCTGAGTTAAAACTTCAGGCCAAATCATAATAGGAAATATTATGTTTCAAAATATGTAGTGAAAAGTAAATATACCCAAAGTACTTCACTATTAAAGAAATTACTAGTACTAGTTTGATATCTGCTGAAATATAGCGAAGATCAAACCTATGGCCTCAGTCCAACAAAGTGCAAGTACAAGGCACATAGATACGGAAGGTTACCCAGATACTCACAGGCTTTTTGCAACTGGGCCAAAGCAATTTTCTACCAAAATCTAGCAAGGAACTCTAAAAAGGAAAACTATAAAAGAAACTGATTTGCTCTAAATGGAATCACATTTGAACCCTCATTTTTAGAACATTATCTTGTCAAAAACAAGAAAGTACAGCTCTGAACTAACATTCTCGTGTTTCACTGCTTGGCTCAGCACTGCAAATTAGAAGATGGATACACTATAAATAAGCTTTCTGGAAAGCACAATCAAGTCCTGAGAAGATCAATGTTTATATTGTTTCCTGTCTCTCTTGCTTATTCTTTTTTAGAAGAGAATTCTGTAACACGAAAATTTAAGAGTTTGTCTTTTGTACTAAGTGAGTATAACCATAACAACAGGAAGGCCAGATTCCACCTTTTCCACTGTTTTCCTATGCCCAGCTCCGGAAATTGCCAAATTTCCATGGTGTGGCTTTAACAGCAGAATGTCCTTCCCCAGTATCCTGTGACTGGAAGAGTTTGTTGTATGGTCGTACCAGGAAATACATTTGCCAAGAAAAAAAAGTATTTTGGAAAAACTCAGGCCTGAGTCACCTTCAGAACAACTTCTCCAAAGCTTCAGAGGGTTTGCTACAGAACCCAGGTTCTTGGCTCTGCCTTGGACCGCATGGGCTACTTGCTACTCGTGGAGTGAATGTGGTGGCTGTGGGAAGAACTTACCCCTGTGCTAAGGTTTCCACCATTGATGCAGCCAGCTAGGCAAGGATTAAAATATGTTATTCCATCTGATCCACAGACAGGCTCGTACTCATGAATCTTACATCCACAGTTAACATTACAGCTCCCGGTCAGATTCCTGTGGGCCATGGCAAGAGTGGGACTGGAGAAAGGAAAAACAACATGCTAATAGAGCAAGCACAAAGGTCCTGCGGTTTAGCGGGAGAAAACGTCCTACTCATTAATTCTGCAATGTATATTTGATTATCAGAAGAAAAGCAGCATTAACTCTAGATTATGGATAAAATTAAAAAGAAAACATAGGAGAGCACCTCAGGCTATCAGATAATAACACAATACAAAAATAATTCCAAAATGTAAATCTTGGATCATATTTGTCAACATAATAGTTTTGTTTTCCCCCTGATTTTCTCTTAAACAGTTAAGACAGCACTATTTTACGCTTCTATTTTAAGTTGAAGGGATTTACTGGTTATTACTAGTGAAGGGCCCAGTGATGAGATGTAAGTATTATGTGAACTAATACGCCTTGCCTCCCACATACCAACAACTGCTCAGAAAACTTAATGCATTTACACGTGTTTCTGAAACACACAGGAATCTCTCTAGATCTCGTACTGTGCTGGTACTAGAGTGCACGTGAAAGAAGCACAGCTCCACCTTCCCGGACCACTCTCCTCGATCCTGCCAAGACCCAGCCTTCTGAGTCCCCAAAGCAGAAGGGTTTTGCTGTGCACTCAGAAGGTCCTTCTATTTTGGACTGAAGAGAATTTCAAAACTGAGGAACATGCACACACTGAAGGATTGCTGGTTTCCCACGTCACAACAGCAACAGCAGGAAACTTCTTATTTTTCACTGGCCAAGTGCCATGGCAAACAGGATGTTTCTGCACTGTGGAATGGCATCAGCTCTGGTTAAAGCTGACAGCTGCCTGTCACCATGAGAGCTTCTGATCTGGGGTGACTGAAGTAGATGGTCATCTACTTCTTCAGTTGCTGCTTTGCCACAACACAGTAAAAAGAACTGTATAGCTATATGTATAAAATATGATCATACAGCAACAAAGGAAGACAAAACAAAAGAGCTAAATGAAGATGAAAGGGATACTAGATTGTTCTTCCCCAAATTAAAAGCAGACTGACATAACCAGACGCAACTTAACAGAGCTGACAACATAGGATTCAAGATGCCCAATCTTCTTTATCTAGAAGCCCCTACTAATTAAAAAGTAGGTGATAAACAATTTCTTTTTCCTGACAAGTAACATTTTGAAAAGCCAGGTACTTTTAACTATTTTTAACATGCATACTTTCTTCAAAATTTCCGGTTACCCACTTTCTCTCCAACAAGCCACTGCATTAACTGTAACCCTTTCAATTGCTGATTGCTCAGCTACATAGCTAATTGCTATGGCATCGTAGTGTCCTCCCTTTCCCGGCTGGTTAAGGACTCTTGTTCTCTACATGTTAACTTAAAGCCTGTTTTTTTTGTATGCACACATTTTCACAAATGTTACTTTAAAATATTTATGTCGTTTAGAACCATATAAAAACATCTGTTCAGACCATGGTTGTCTCATCACCGATGGCCTGTCCTTAACACTAGCCATAAGCAGATGACTACGGAAGGACAAGCTTTCTTAACTTACTTTCTCCAGCTTCTGTATTTCTTCAGCCTCTAATGACTCTGAAGTCTCATATATATATATGTGCATATATATATGTATACACACATAAATAAGATGTAATATGTTGAGTTTTGTTACGGGTGGTGGTGGTTTTTTGCTATGTACTTCTCCCATTGAGCCTAAACATTTTGCATCCACAATATCCTATGGCAACAATTGTTCCATCAGTCTATAAGCTGTTATAAGCAGTTGAATGTTTTGAATCTGGCTCTCACCAGCTTTATCTGAGAGTCCTCACTTACTTACACTATTTTGCTTGTAAGCTCTAAACACAAGAAGACTCCTGAAAAAAATAAATTCAGGGGCTTTTTATGCCAAAGTGAGAACATTTGCAAACTCTAGTGAATCTTTGCAATTGCAACGAAATATACCGTATCTAATATTAACTCCTGCATAATATCTCATGAAATTCAACAAGGCCAAGTGCAAGGTCCTGCACCTGGGGAGGAATAACCCCAGACACCAGTACAGGCTGGGGACCGACCTTCTGGAGAGCAGCTCTGCGGAGAAAGACCTGGGTGTCATGGTGGACGACAAGTTGACCATGAGGCAGCAGTGTGCCCTCATGGCCAAGAACGCCAATGGGATCCTGGGGTGCATTAAGAAGAGCATCTCCAGCAGGTCGAGGGAGGTGATCCTGCCCCTACTCAGCCCTGGTGAGGCCACATCTGGAGTATTGTGTCCAGTTCTGGGCTCCACAGTACAAGAGGGATGTGGAGCTGCTGGAGAGAGTCCAGCGCAGGGCTACGAGGATGATCAGGGGCCTGGAACATCTGCCCTATGAGGAGAGGCTGAAGGAGCTGGGCCTGTTCAGCCTGGAGAAGAGAAGGCTGAGAGGGGATCTAATCAGTGTCTAGTACCTCAAGGGAGGCAGTGAGGAGGATGGTGCTGGTCTCTTTTCAGTGGTAGCCACTGACAGAACTAGAGGAAACGGCCACAAACTGAAACACCAAAAGTTCCACAGGAACTTAAGGAAAAATTTCTTAACAGTGAGGGTGACAGAGCCCTGGAACAGGCTGCCCAGAGAGGTTGTGGAGTCTCCTTCTCTGGAGATCTTCCAAACCCGCTTGGACGCAGCCCTGTGCCACGTGCTCTAGGTGACCCTGCGTGTGCAGGGGGGTTGGACTAGATGATCTCTAGAGGTCCCTTCCAACCTTAAGCATTCTGTGATGCTATGATTCTATGATCTGAAGGTATAGCTATAGATACAAGGCACTACCAATTTTCATACTCTTACTAAACATTTCTAACTTATACTACCTACTTTGCTTAATGAGCTGTACGAAAGCACAGAGCAAGACTGCACAACAGAAGACAACGGTGCCCTTCCCGGGTTTTCCAGAGCAATTGGGTTGTCTTTTTGAAGACGTGTCCCTGGCAGTGTTCAAGAAACATGTAGATGAGGCACTTGGGGACGTGGTTTAGCAGTCAGGGTGTTGAAAGATTTATGGTTGGACTCGATGATCTTGAAGGTCTTTTCCAATCATAACGAAGACTCTTCATAGCCAAAGCCTGGGATAGCTGAACAATGAAGAAAGCTCGTGCTTTGAGAAAGCCATTTTGGATAATATTTCTCTGTATTTTTTCACTACAGAAATGAATGATAAACAGAACCCTTTGGTGAGTCATCAGCATATTTTGAAAGGTGTTTTGCAACAACTTTCTTGAATGCTCCATCTGCCCCTGTCTGAAGTGCTTAGAGTGCCCATTGCCCAGAATAAGGGATATCACAGCTACAGTGAAACTGGTCTGAACCCACAAAGAGGAACAACTTCCAGATGTTTTCTGGCCTAATGGACTCCACAAATTTGAGATAGGTGCCTGTTTTCTCAATATTATACATGAGACAGCCTGCCACTTCAGAGGAAGCTCCACAGAAGGAAACCAATACACTAAATGCCAAGCTACTAACAAAAACAGTTGAAAATGCTCAAATGTGGAATTTATGGCCTGTCCTCTCCCAGGAGACAAACTCTGCTCAACTCTGTAATGCAAAGCTGTCCTTCCTTCCTCTTCCCAGCTGATACATTTAAAATAGCTGGCCTTTCTTCACAAAAGAAAGCTAAAAGTGTCCTCCGGTGCATCTTTTGTCAAGTAGTCTACTGATTTAATATGCAAACCCAATTTAAAATGAAGTAAGTTGTTTGAATGCAAGGTGAATGTAATGAAGAAGCAAGGTCGCAGGGGCAGAACTTAAGGCCCTTTCACACCAACTGGAATACATGTGTTGAAATCCTCAAGAAGGGACTTTGGTCAGGGCCTGCGTGTCAAAGGGAGGCTGCCGCCACCCTCCCATGTTCCCCCTGCTTCATGTGCAGCCCAATACCCAGCGGATGGGAAGCGCTGAGGACGAATGCTGGTCAGCCCCTGCAAAACCCACGCAGACTTGAGAGATGATCTAGGTACTGAGCTCTGTTAGGACATGGCTATTTGCACATGCAAAACTCCTGCCTTGGCAGTGACGTGGGGATGCACAGCCCATCCAGGCCGGGCGACAGGAGCTGCCCGCGCTGGCTTGCTTGCCCTGCTCTCAGCGCACTCGGTGCTGCCACACTTGTTACGAGGCAGCTCAACTCCCTCTGCTATAAACACAGCAGCAGCTACGCAGAGAGCTTTAGCAGCAATTCAGCCAGGCAGGACCCACAGCAGAGGGGTCAAGGGCTGCGTGCCAGGGCCTGGGCATCCACGCTCACCACCTGCAGCAGCTGCAGACAGCTCTGCTGGTCTTCACAGTCGTGGTACACGGGCAGGGCTGTCGCAAGGGTGAGCATCCAGCACCCGGACTGCGGTGCACGAGCTACGGCGCAGATCACCAGGGATTTTCTTCTGCTCCGACCCGTCCTCGTGCCTGACTAGATGAGAAGCTGCTGGTGATGAGAGGCTGCCGCTCCACCCGGGGTGACCGCTGCCTGCGCTACCTGTCACCTCCTGTCAGCAGTGACATGAAGCGCTGTGGCTGCTGCTCAGTGGCTTCCACTTGATTCATTTTTCATGTATTTAAACACCACTATTTGCTTTTGCTAAAAATGCTTGCCTTTCTATCTGTGCATTTTTGCAGCTGAGTTACTAAGGAGCTCTTAAATATTTATTGACTGTGTCTACACAGCACACAAAGCAGGTTCATAAATTTAGCTCTTAGAACTACATTGCACTTTATGGTCTACTTGGACATTTACCAAAGACTTTCTGAATGTTTTCTTTCTTGTGCCATAAATAAACAAGGGATAGTTTTAGAAACAAGCTTCAACTTGAGCAGGAAATTGAATACCCAGAACTGATACTGGTCCTGTAGCCCTCTCAGCTATCAGTTGAAACTTGCCTTATTATATCACGCTGGATTTCAGAAAGCAATATGTAGCAACATGTCACATGGCAACAGACAGGACTTTTCCAGTAATGTCTTGACAGAGCCTTTTGTTCAGGGGGAAAATACCCAATTCATCAAAAAATCCCCCAGGAACAGACTGATGTCAGCAGCATGATGAAAGAAATTTTACACAGCAAGAAGAGATGGCACTTTGGGAGCTGCACGGCCTGCAGAGCTGCACATCCCTGCCGTGCTCCTCGGGCTCACCTAGCCCAGCCTCGCCACTCCACGCAGCACCCTCGCGGTCCAGCTTCCAGCAGGGTCCTCTCATCCAGCAAAGGGGCAGGTCTGCGGCACCCCGGGCTCCTGGGGAAATCACAGCTCAAGTTCTCCTCCACCAACGTTGCCCTTGTTGGAAGGCCTCTTACCCCTGCTTCCAGCGAGGGCATTTTTGGCTGTAAATGGAATTTGTGCCCGTTTCCTGCCCAGCTCCATTCCATCCATGACTAATTGGCTGGGGCTACATTGCTGAATTTTACCATAACACACAGGTTAGGAAATCAGCTTAAAAATACAGGTGAATGAAATGCATGCAAGAAATTAGAAGCACAAAGCACTCAATTCCTCGAAATGGAATTGAAACCACTGTGAAAATTTAATTTGAAATACTTCTGTTTTCTTTCCAAGATGCCTTGTATATACAGAAAAACAAAGCAAACTCAGGTTATTAATAAGCTACTGCAAGCTGTGTCTCTGCAGCTTTCTACCTCTTCTACTTCAGCAAAAAAACAGGAAGATTTATTGTTAGCATTTGTTTACCTTTGTTGTTGTTTATAGCAAATCCCCTGTATGCACAGAGAATTTCTGCTTTGTTCTCAAGAACAGATGATAGATAAAATCACCTGTTAGCTCCATCTCTAAAATCTCATTAATGGACATTTTAAAGACATCTGTCCTTTTATCTTTATTACCTTCTGTCTTCACTCTTCTGCCGGTGATGGGAAATTAATGAAGGAATTCAGATGCTGGGTGCAAGCTCTACTAACGCAGATCTTTGTAAACCTCATGGGCCTCACATGTATCTACCACATAGCACACCATATTGTAACAGATTTTCATGAAGAGTTCTCCCTTTTTTTTTTTTCTTGAAGGCATATATTTTTCCATCAGCAAGCTGAAAATGCAGCACTAATCCTGTCTTCTGACCTTGTGTGGCACAAGCGAAAACAGTGTCCTGGCCCCTGAGTTACTGCAGAGCATTCTTAGATGTGACTCATGATAAAAGGGATTCTGCTTCCCAACATTTTCAGTCTAAATTCTTATTCTCCTCTACGTATTACCCTGAGGCAAGGTCATGGTCTTGGACTAAAACAAGACAAGGGAAAGAGTAAGACAGGGTATGTTGCCTGGAGTTTGGGGGGCTGCGGCCTGTTATTGTGGATACTCAGGCTTGGACAGGAACCACACTGTGCTAGGGCTATGTGCACCTATTTTTTAGAAAAGGTGGACCCTGTCCCCAGCAGGTTACGGTCTAAACAAAATGAAGTGAGAAAGTTCCCAGTGCCTGACCTTGTTCTGGTAACATCCAAACAGAAAACTGGTGTGCACATGGTTTTATTCCTATTTAGACTGTTATAGTAACTACAGTACCAAAAAACACCAAGGTAACACAGGAAAAGAGACAAACCTTCACCACTAAGTTTCTATAGTCTTACTATTGGGCTCTGAGATAGAAAGGATGTATCCTAACTTGACACAACAGTAATTGTGGTTTGTTACTGAACCCTTAGGGCCCTGCACGTTCAGGATACGAGGCCTGCAGCCTCCCTACGGCCAGGAGCTGCAGCTGGGCCTGCAGGCTGCAGCCAGCAGTGACGCTGGGTTTGTGTCGCTGTCAAACAAGGGGCGCTCTCAGCGCCTCAGCTGGATCCCTTCTGTGGTGCCACTGTCCGGCCCAGCCGCTGCGTTCAAACCGAGCGCTCTCACCGGCTGCGGCACCGCAGCACCTGCGAGAGCATCAACAGAAACTCGACCTGCTCGTTCCTGAGCAAAAAGAAGATTTTTTTTTAAGGTTAGATGCCTCAATTTAATGATAGGTGCCTCAATAAGTCAATTATACATTTTAACTAAACTTTAAGCTGTCTCCTAATGAGGGTGGTCTCTTAATAACAGACTGCTGCCTGTCGCGTGTCTTGCTTCTCCTTCCCTCACTGCACTGCTGCTGTGTTTAATTTGCACATGGAGTTTTGAAAGCACCAGATGAGGGAGAAGTTCTGAGCACGTTGCAGGAGGCCATTCTGAAACGCAAAGTACTCAGATTGCTGCTGTTCAGAAATTGCAATTACAATGTGGTTAGAATACATATGTGACCTGAGACTTATTCCCATTGTGTCTGCTGTTCTATTTACCTGAATAAATTAATTACTGATCTCACCAACAAATCTTTAAAATCAAGAAATGTGCTATAACCACAGAGGTTTAGGCTCAAATTAATTTATTACATTATCGTGTCACTTGCACTTTCTCACTAAGTTATTATTTGGGGTAATTGGGGGGTGTTTGTTCCTATCACAGAATTTCAGTGGGTGCACAGAGGAGTTTGAGCTTCTTTCTGAAAGGGCTGCATGCTGCTTTCCTTCAACTTTGTTGTTTAATTCAATTTTATTCTGCTTTATTAAGACACAAATCTGAACTTCCTTCTGCCTCTCTGTAGGGGTTGCCAGGAGACAACTCCCTGATTTAGGGTTTCTCATTCTAATTTGAGTTATTATCCAAGAGGAGCAATGCCAGTTTGCAGCTTGGCATAAGATTCCCTGAGCGTTTTCGAACATTAAACAAATGAAATAGCCCCCTATGACAAGGCACAGGAAACCCAACAAGAGGTTCTGAATTTCTGAGATGCATCATGCAGAGGGGTCCTTGACGTTCCTGATTGCAGAACTGCTGATGACACCCCCGCAACCGAAACACTGCTGCTGTCCAACACAAAACTGCAGAAAAGCTTTGCCAATGTATCCTAATCCCTCCATACCTCCAGCTCTCCATCCATATTCTGTCACCTGATCCAGGCACAAAGCCACAGTGAGTAATAAAACGTCACAGTGGTTTATGAAATATCACTGCCTATTTTGCCAAGGAGGGTACACAGAGATGAGAACTGGCATAACCATGGTAGGGTTATCACACATAGTAATTTTCTTGGAACTAAACAGTTGTGCTCCTTCTTGTATCTGATCTAGCTTGTTGTACTGGTTTTGATGCCTGTACGCTGCACTGCTCTGGAACTAGAGAATGAAGGGTGTGTTTTACTAAACCTGGAAATGAAAGCATCAGTTTTTGTTACACAAACAATACCATTCTTTCATGTGTAAGCAAAAGAGTTCCTTACAAAGTAAATTATTTGAAGCTGTGGGTAGATACTCTTATTTAGATTCATGTTATATGGAAAAAAAATTACTGCAAAGATCAAATTAGATAGTCTTAAAATATTCCAGTACTCATATAACAATAGTTTCCATTTACTTCAATTTAGAAAGAGATTAAAATTAAACAGTATTTTTTCACATAGAGAAAAAAGCACAGCTTTCTCATTAGCCAGACAACATTCACACTCAGAACATTCACACTCATTACATGCACTGCAGTTAATTCTAATAATTTTCAATTCTTTGTCGCCACCACAGTCTGTCACAAAGTGGATCATCCATGTATTTTACCCACTTTCCACCCCCCTTCCCTGCAGGCTCGGGCGCTCAGACCGGGATGTGTCACCTGTGCTACCGCCTCCTGCAGTCAGCCCTTTGGCATCGAGCTCTCACTCTTGGCGTTAAGGGCCCAAAGGGCTACCCAGCTTTCCAGGAACTCAACAGATTCTTCAGTTGCAGATTTCTCCTGCTCTAGAATGGGGTCTGACAGCACAAAAGCAGCAACACCCAAAAACATGCAACACAAAATGCTCTCTGTGTAAGCAGTGCCTGCTTTCGTCTCCCTTGCACACCAGTCTTCCTCTTTGCTCTTCACTTAGCTCACCCTTTGGTTCTTTTTCACCATCTTATCTGCTTTCCTGACACACAACTCTTTTTACAGTCTCTCCAAGAGCTCAAAAGGTAGAGTCCAAAACAGAGCATTCAAATAATAAAATATTCAAATGGATACCCAGCAAGTAGAGACAAATAAAAGGTAGACATCGTATCAGATACAAAAGGAAAGTGACGACCATTGTTCCACACAAGTTGGTACTCCTCAGATGTCTACTATGTTCTTGTGCTTAAGCTACATGAAGAGAGTACTTTGAGGGAAAAGCAAATATGCAACATAGAAAAGAAAATCCTAATCATCAGGCTTCTAAGGAGACATCTTGTAGTGAAACACCATCACTTTTAGTACTCTCTGGCCTCCAGATTTCCCTCATTTAAAAAAAAAAAAAAGTCACATCCCTCTCTTCCAGTTCCTATCTTCCTGTCTCTACACCTCCTTATCCTTTAAGACTATATTCTTCACTCTCAATACGTATAAATTTTGATCTAGTCAGTATCCTTGGTAGGTGGTGGAGTACATTCATAAAACTTCCAATGGATTCAAACCTCAAGCCTTTACTGACTCAGGATCACAAGATGTTAATGCCGCTTGTGTAAATGATTTCTGTCAATTGGGGATTGCAGAGCTAAGACATGACGATGATATTGAATTAACCTATTCAGGAATAATCTTTGGTAATCCCTTCATTATTTTCATGATTTTCAGGAGTAGAAAAAGAAAACATTTCAAGAAACAGTAACTAAACTCTGAGTAACCTAAACAGGATACTACTGGTATTTTCTTGTGAAAATAACTTTTTTTTTCTACCATTCTAAAGCATCTTTCCAGCCACCAGAAAGGTAAGTTACTACATGGGCTTCATTGCAAGTCAAACACAAAAGAGAAGAGCCACACAGTAACAGTGTGTGTTTATGTGGCAATACCAAATTCTGACTCGAGCATGTGGATTCTTCAGCCCATCAGCAATTTTTACATTTCTTTACCATGCTCATGGAAAAAGCTGATTTTGCTACAGATAACTCAGAGACACTTACCCAGTTGTGTAAGGTATATTTATGCCGCCTAGATTAATGCTTTCGCATCCAACAATGAAGAGAGTGGAGAAGCACAGCAAAGAGACGCCGCTGCAGATCATGGCCAACTTTGCAGACTCCCTCGCACCAAGTTTCAGCTTTTTTATAATGTAGCCACCTAGGACAATACCAACACCAGCACTTGGGACAATAATGACACCTGGCAGGAAGAAATTGGAGCAAGATTAAGACAGGACCTATAGAAAGAGAATAAAATGTAAATATTGGCTTCATTCCCTCACTGGATGACCACGAACTCCGTACTGAGAACTCCATTGTCCGATTCTCCACTGGCAAAATGAGTCAGATTTTTCAAACCTTTGGAGTGTTGTCAAAGAATTAATAAAAGACTCCTTCTGATATTACCAGCAGCCAAAGCACTATAAAGGAACTATTGTCTCTACAAGCAGAAATACTGCTTTATTTTAGAAAGTGAAGTAGGGATACATATTGCTAAAGTTTAATTACGGAAAAATTGGGGAAATCCAAACCTAGGCATGAATATTCCTCTTTCTATTCTCATGATATATTGAGGTGAAGCAAATGTGTTGACCCAAAGCCGCAGAGACCTGCCTAAATGAGGTGCATGAATGAGCCTGGCAGGGAATTCTGCATCAGTTTCATGCCTGCCTTCTCTGGATTCTCCTAACTTTACTCCTATTCAGCAGCATTTTCCCATATCATTTCAACACATTCCCACACATTTCAACACAAGCACTCGCAGGGCAAACTATGATCAAACATAACTTAAGAAATTAAGGATTTGGAATCAAATCACAGAAGGTGAGTTTAATACACAAAAGACGTATCTATAGATTAAATCCCTGCTGCTTTGCTGTTACAGACTTAAGGTGGGAAGTGTGATAGTATGTCACTTCTCAGGGCAGCTATTAACAGATTTCTTGTACTTCTTAGCTTTTCTTGGCTTTTGCTTCTCACTGGCATGACAGAAGGTCTTTAAATAAGGTCTTTGCTAATAAAGATACATTACACAGAAATATGGAATTTGAGTAACTTTTGACAGCTGCATCTTAGGCAGAAAAAGCTAAACATTATAAGCCACTTTCCTAAATTTTTGGCTTTATTCTTTTTGAAGAGGCCTGTAAGACTATCACTGGAAAATATATGTAATATTACTGCAAACCCTTCTCATCTTCTGATAATTTGTCTGAAGGTAATTTGTGAAGGACACATTGCATTTATTAAAATGTTGATATTGTGAAAGTTAACATGAAAGGCAAAAAGACTTGCCATCTTAGTTATCCTGCCATCACCAATGCTGTTATGTCATTTTACTGCCATCACCAATGCCATTATATAAAGTATAACTGTTTGTAAAATAAAATAAAATGTCATTCCATCAGGGAGATTCTCAATAATAACCCTTCACAGAATCAGAAAGAGTTCTTCTCCAAAGAACAAAATTTAAACAGGGCAGAATTTAAACTCTTTCTAGGAAAGTTAAATGATCTCACAGTATTCAAAACTGTTTCCTCCCTGCATTTCAATGACTAAAGGATGAACAAGGGAAAGAATTCCAGTCCTTTCACTTGCCCAGAAAATGTTCATTTTAGATCAAAATGAGAAATAACAAGATAGCACCTCAGCAATCAAAGTCTACCATGAATAACCTACTCTAAGAAATCTGTTTCAGAAAAGTCCACGCAGACACGGAAGGAAGAAGAGAATCCTTTGCAAAATCTTTTAAACACCAGCATCAGATACTCCATATTCCATGGACCGAAGCCTAGGCTACATCAGTTACATCAACTAAGGAGCTAGCCCAAAGTAAGGGCTTAATTCCCATAAATTATCCTCGGCTATTTCTTTTACTTCCATCTTCTAAGCTTTTGTATTCTCCATGTCTTTTTGACTTGGATTTATCTTTTCTTTCTTCTTCTCTTGACTGCCTTTATATTGGAAGAGAAATTTCTTAGGTCCCTATCTAGTACCTTTTCAAAACACAGCAAGCTAATTTCAAGCAGGAGATTTAAGTAGTGGTTCTTCCTTTAGATGAGTATGAGAAAACTGCCCTCCAAGGCTATCCATCATTGAGAAGGTTGGAAGGGGAAGGGAAAACCTAGGTCCAGGATTTACAGAGAGAAATTCTTCCCTGAAAACTGGACTTGGGAATAGCAAAACTCTCTCTCTGGGAGACTGGAAGGGCAGGAGAATGAACCTGCAGATTTAGCTACTTGTGGTGAAAGCAGCAGACAGAAACTCATTCTTTCCTATGTGTCAGGGAGCTTGAGAAATTCTTTTGCCCGCAGTACAAATTCTTCATCCCCGCCCTCTTCTCCTTCCCGTGGGGCATGTGAGACCCGAAGCGCCATCCTGTCAAAGCCACGTCACCACCGCGCGCTCCCAGAGGAGCTCCCAGGGCACGGCAAGGCCCGGACATCTCACAAGGACACACGTCCCGCTCTCCCAAAGTCACTTGGAGGAGCAAAGCTGAGGATCTGCTGCAGCGCGCTCTCCTTCATTTCATAACGACAGTTTGGCTTACAGCAACTGTTGGTGTGCCAAATGTACTGCTCTGTACAGTGCTGCAAGGCAATATCAGCTTTCAGTCAGCAATTTTCAAGCTTTGTCCTTTTTGTCATCGTCGGGATGTTGCAGCACCTGAGGCCTTTCACAGAGGCAAAAGATGATCTTAACAGCTACTAATAGCCTGGTACCAGAAAACTGCAGTATTTGCTAACAAGGCTTCGCTTCCAGAGGGAACGTGGAGGAGATTTTCGAACCAGTTCTGTCTCAGAAACATACTGCACCTTTTTCATTCAGAAATAAAACTAGAACCAAGGCTTTTTTAACCATTTTCTCTGAGTAGTGCTTTACAATACGTAGTGTGCAACACTTCTGATTACAAATCATTTGAACTGTAACCCTCTTCTGCACAGACAAGTTCTCTGCCAAACCACCTGAAATTTTAACGTGGATTTGTCAAACATCTACCTGAAACCTAAAGTTCTTTTATTTTTTTTTTCCAGAATTGAGAAAATCCGAAGACCGAATGCCCCTTGCTTTTCTCCTGCAAAACAAAGCAACAAAAAGGGCAAGTCTGCAGCACAACTTGCTCAAGTTCCAGACCTGAAATTTGGCACTATGTTATTTTTACTGATGCTTAATGCCATGTTTGTTTAAAAACAAAAGAAACAAACGGAAACTTAATGAAAGAATAGATGCTTATGAACTGAGATGGAAAATGCCCAATACAACACTTATATCACACACATTTGAAGAGACTAAGCAGATGATCTCAGCTGTACACGCACAGAGCACAAATGCATCAAATTCTAAGTCCTCCTTTGGTTAAACCAGAAAAGTTTATAAACTGGAAATGTCATTTACTAGATTATCTAGTAGTAATCTGCTACCGTATTTCCAAATTTTCTTTTCCCATTTTTCCTATAAAAATAATCCAGAAAATTAGTTACAACTGTTAACATTAATGCAACATTTAGGAGCTGGGAAAAATATTTTTGGTTTCTACTGAGAATGAAGGGACTTTTGAAACAGCAATTCCATCAAGACTCCCAGTAATGACATAAATCACTAAAGCAAAACTCATTTGTTATGCAGAAACTATAAATATGAAAAAGAATTACAGTCCCAGGAACCTAAATTTCCTCTGTTTTACAGAATACATGGATTTCATGCCCTACAGAAAACGCAGAGCTTCAGAAAAGCCCAAACTACACAGCTCCCCAGCAAGCGCTCATCTCACGGTATTTATCTGAGTTTCTGCTCAGCTTTTCTTCCAGTCACCACAGATGACAAAGGATTCTCATGTGACATCTCTGGCTATTTGTTGCTCTTTCTTTTACTAATTCTTGTGTTTTTCTAGACTTATGCAGACATAAGCTTCACCTCATACCTTTACCCTGTTCCCGTAACTCTGTCTCCACTGCTGGGGCAAGTGGCTGATTCCTCACGGTCCCCATTCCCCAGTTTGCAGGAGCAGAGAATTAATTAACTCACCCAGCAATTAGCAACTACTCTGTGTAGGAAACAGAATGGAAAAGGCAAAAAAGAAAAGATGTTTACAAGTGAAGAAGAGCTGCAGATTGAGCCAAGAGTCTTTGAGGCAGCTAGGAGGAGATTTCCATGACCTAGGCCCCAGTTCTGCACAACACTTTGTAGCCAGGACTGCTTTCCCTAGGGAAGCTGCAGGTTGAGACCATCTCTTCTTCCCTCAGAGTAGCACAAAGCTGAGCTTCAAGCTACATCCAAAGCTGGATGTGGCTACACATTGCAGCGGGTGGCAGGGGCAGCGCAGAAGAGGGAGCCTCAGAACCAAAGTGAGAGACAAGGGAGGGCTGTGGTAGCTCTTCTGCTAGACTGTGCTGTTGGGTGCCTGGTCTTAGTATGTAACTATTGAGGAGAGCACCAGCCTGAAGGGGAGACATGAATAAGCAGAGGACAGCCTGGATAAACTGGTCACTGGGAAAAATGAAAGATTAGGATTTTTTAAGGATCAAAGCAGAAATAAAAATCATATAAAATAAGAATAGCTTCAAAATATAATTTAAGCTACACAAATTGCAACAATGCCTACAGGTTTTCTAGCTTATTTTTGTTTCTTCCCCTCCCTCCCACCCAGAAGACATGAACATATTAGAAAATATCACTGCCTAGTCTTATGCAACCCCCACCCCAAACTCTTCTAACAAGACAAATGAGTTCATTATTTAGTTGTTCACTAAACAAACATAGCAAGCAAACATCAAAGAGCAGTTTGTGTCATTAACTGACTGCACATAGTTGGATGCAATCACTTGCGATCCAAAGCAAGTTTTGGGTTTCTGTCCATACTGATTTATCTCACTGATCAGGGTCAGAGAACAACAACTTTCAACATTATACTAGATGGCAATGCCTTACCAGTGTAGATGCTGGCATTGGAAGCTGGGATGCCAAACTGTGACTCGATGAACTTGGGAATGAAGGTAATAAAAGCTGTAACAATGGCACTCTCAGCTGTGTATGACAAACTCACAAAAAGGAATGTCATGTTGCTTAAGATCCTGACAGCTGCTCTTGGAAGCTCTATAAAATGACAAAAAAAAATGACAAATGAATGTTATAAATCATGAGTGAAAAAATCAAATGCAAACTGAAACAAAACAAATTGATTTTCTTTGAGATGGACTGTAGCTAATGGCTTGTTAGCATCTGGCTACATTTGCTAAGTGGAAGGAAGAGAGCACATATTTTGGATTGCAATCTCTTTTGTTTGCTCTTTTGCTGTCTTACAGTGTCACCCTGGGGCTGCGGCCCCATTTTCACAAATAGAACAGACGTCTGCTTTAACAAATCTGTCTGGAGAAACAGGGTCTACATGGTAGCATTAAAAGAAAGGATAAACAGCAAGAATATGTCACAAATATGGAATTATACTGATGTCTTATTTCAAAATTTTGTGGGAGATCATAGGCATATCACACTGCTGAGCTTGGCAGCACTGAATTTTGACACCACACAAGGAAAACAAACCACATGCTTGCTTAAAAGTCTGCTTGTGGAATTCAGGGTTAATATTCTAAGTTGAAAAGGATATCAAAAGATTTTTAAATTAAAAAAAATGCAATTAAAAAGCACATGTAGATAAAGCATAATGATGGTATCGGTATCAACAAATTTTATATATCCACAGTTCATTTAATACCCCCAGAAGGAAGAAAACTATAAACCAAAAGCGATGTGTTCTCATTAACTTAAATGGAAAAGGTATTCATAATTTTTTCAAATATTAAAAGATGAAATTCGGAACTGAAAAAGCACTTCAATACCTTAAATTCAGTCCTGAAGCGATATCAGATGTTCATCATAAGATGATGATAACTGCATCCAAGATTTTTTTTTTGGCGGGGGGGAGTATGTAAGGGGGGCGATTTTGTAAGGTGATTACTAAATAGTTTGTTTTGTTTTGTTTTGTTGGCGTTTTTACAAGGCCAAATGTTCAGCAAATCTTATATTCAGCCTAATGTAGTCTGGGCTTTTTTCATTTGCTTTTCTCTTTGTATGGAAATTGAATACGGTCTCAACTAAAGCCCACTGAATGCAACGACCAGAATTCCCATTAGAAATGTAAGATATTGAATAAGTGCAGAACAGCAGGACTCCTGAGTGAGACTGCTAAAAGCTGCCAAGGCAAAAATCTGTCTCACTTACTCAAGTGACTTCAGTAGGTTGTCTAAATAAAAGAACCAGAATTTAGATTCTTGTCATGTCAAAACTTGTCAGACTGCGAATTAGCACCTAAGTCGTCTGACTGCACCGATCGTAGCTTCTGCCAGTCCTCAGAAATTAGAGTGAATTCATTATGAGGACAGAATGTGTAATTGTAATGTGGCCAAATGCTCTCCTGCTGCCTCTACAAAGAAAAATATTAAACACTAAAAATAAAATTGGGTGTAAATAAGTAATGAATAAATCCTATTAGGAAGGACTCATATTCAAATCCTCATGTTTTTAAGCACCTACAGTTTTAGGGTTTTTTTTTTTTAATTATGGTAGTGTAGAATAGCCAATCAGGAAGAAACAAGGTGACACAAGTAAGAGGCAATGTGATATCAGTGTGAATATACAGAAACTGTATTGCAGATGTACATAAATATCTTTGGAAAGTCATTACTGCAGCAAGCACAAGCAGAAAAGAGTATTAGAACTTATTGGCAAATATGCTGCCGGTTCAAAACACAGCTGATCAATTGTGTTATCTCACTGTGCAAGAGGAAATGAAAAAGGACAAACAAATCAAAGCTCTACAGTACCATTAAATGGGACTACCTCGTCATCTTCTGCTTTGTGCCTCCTTTTAGTTAGCCTTTTGCTTCAGTTGAAGGGGGCTCGGATGCAAAAAGCAAACAAAGGACGAGAACCAAGGCTCTTTTTAACCCATATTTTGCCAAGATGCATCAAGCAGATGGGATGCTCTCGCTAGCATTTTTGTTTGATTTTTGTCCTCCCTATCAAAGTTTCAGCAAAAGAATAAAGGTATGTGTTTGAAAACTGCTTATATATGTGAACACGTCTGGGCAGTAACAGCGGGAGAAGCCTCAGCTCTGAGCCATGTCATGGGTCTACACCGGCATTTAAACTGTTCATAGCTATCAGAATCAGGTAGGGTATCTGTGCACAAGTACCACTGTTCCAAAAATCCCAGAGCACTTGAGAAAGGAACACAACCAAATGTCTTTCATGTTTCATGCTCCCAAGCAGATAACAATGATGTAGAATAAGTGTTGGCACAAGAGTGACTGTGAACAAATCTTATCCAATAAAAAGCTACATTTATATACCTGGCAGCTCCTCACAATAGAATACAAGTGGAAAAAAATAATAAGACAGTAACTTTCAAAAGAGTGGACATCAGGGCAAGAAATGTCATTTTATCAGGATAACGGTGCGCTGAAAGTCCTTGGCCCAGACTAAGTCCAAAATCTTTGCTAAATCTCATGATTTTAAAGAGTCAAAATGTCATAATACATGGTAAGGTTTAGCTCTTCCTCGTAAAACAGAAATTCAGGAAAGTTTAAGGTTTAGAACCTTTGATGTAAAAATACTAAAGAATTAATTACCTAAAAGAACTGGATCTGAACTACACTTTGGCAAATGTTCCAATGAGGACGTGTTCTTTCTGTTGGCTCCTACTTACATCTTTCAGGATACTGAGTGCCTGGTACAAAAGTCATCCATTACTAATATGAGAAATAATATTTTCAAACTGGGTTTCTACAGACGAGTAGATAACACTCAGGCTGTCTTGGAACAAACACAAGTCTCTAACAAGTCTTTTAATCCTGTGAAGGCTTCTTCTTAAGAGGCCAGAAACAGAGCATTCCTGCACGCTGCACTAATACACCCGACCTGTAACAGGTTGAGTTGATCCTCTCTGCGACTTCTAAAGGGGAGCTGACTGGCATACGGGGAAACGATACTAAATATTAATAAAAATACACATTCATAATTAGGTTTTCCCTGTTTTCTTTGTATGATTACAGTAAAATCTTGTGTAACAGAATCTTTATTAGATTTCTCATTAAAATATACATATATATATATAATGAAAAGAGACATAAAATATCTTACATTTTCCAAGCACACTAATTTTAAGAAGCAAGAGGGCTGGCAACTTTAAGGAGCCAGTGTTTTGTACTACATAACCCTCCATGCATTTAAAACATTTCAATGTCATGTTATTTTTGTAAGGTCTATCAATCAGCCATAGGCTTAGTCTGTGGTTTCAAGGTCATTATTAAACCTCTAGGGCTCAGTGGTTTTCTAACAGACCCATCATCTGTCACTTTTACAATATACATGAGAAAGAAAACTGTGAGAATTTGCAGTTTCCATCATTTTGTCATTTGAGCAAGTGTCTATCAACTACATTCTGAAAACTGAAAGGATCTTCTAATATGACTTCAAACATGCTTGCTCTGCTGGATAGCAATTCAAAGGCTAAACTTTCCCATTTTTCTTTTAAAAATATATATATAGTAACTTTTTAAGCATAACTTGGAACCTGCCTTGCTGGATTGCTCTGCTGACTAGTTGGTAATTTGATTCCCTTCCTGATCTTTGATCAAAACATAAGTTTTCTTGCATTTTCAGCATTTGTTTTCTGTCACTGCTGTACTGCACCACTGCTGGACTCATTGCAAGGGAAAGGCAGTATAACTTGAGGAGAATATGAAACAAGGCACATATTTGTAGACACTGTATAAAATTCTTAAAACATTGTAACAAAATTTCAATAAAAACTCAAATAATTCCAACTTTACCTCCTTTTTCTTAATGTATTTTCTTTTATTCCTATTCCTGTGTATCTAGCCAAAAGTGGTGCATGAATGTCATAAAACAGGTAATAAAATATCCCAGTCTGCAGCACTATCTTCTTCCAGTCCCTCAAGAAACCCCCTTATGCAGATATTACAGATAATTATTCAAAGGACTCCCTTTGTGTCAAGCCCCTACAGCTCTATCCCAGTCTTCAGATTTGAGGGAGGCTGAATCCAGATGAAGCCCTCAGAAATAGCTGTTGCTCTTGCAGACTACAAGGCAAAGGCAATATTTGAGATGGAATTTCCACTTTGTTTATGAGAATGGGAATACACATTTTCAGCCACACATTAATATTTTAAACATACTGCTTAAAACATAATCAATCAGGTCTAGGCATTCATTCTAGAATAATACTTTGCCACACGTGTTTCATTTTCTACACAAATAACATTTAAGCAATCTCATTCAATCAGCTTCCACAAGGATTTGCACATAGACCAGTATTTTCCTCCTGCTCTTCTGAATCTTACTAAATTATCTCTTTTTTACTAAATTTACTAAATTATCTCTGTACCTTTACCCCAGTACAACCTGGCTGGGAACAGCGTTTGGGCTGGTAGACAAGGAAATTCCACATTTAAGAAATAGCTCGGGGTGATATTGGTTTACTTATATCTATATAAGCACCAAACAGCCATTTTTTTTCAGAAAAGCAAAGACCATTCAGAGTTTAGATCAGCACATTTCAGGTGAGTAATATATTCATTTCCCTGGTACAAAATCCTAGGGTTTTATTTTGTATCCACATAATAAAGGAAAACTGTGTTTCTCTCTGCTCAAGTTCATGTTTTATCCGTGCCTATGGGATTAAACCATAGTTTCTTCATTACACACCTCCACTAGCTCACATTTTTTATACTAACTTCATTTCTCCATTCCAATTTTCATACTCCTATATCCTAATTTTTGATACCTGCCTCAAAAGCATTCTTCCTCTTAAATTGTTTACTTCCATATAAATAAGGAAAAAAATAATTCCTAGCAGAATACCGTATCAGTGATATTTAGAAGTATAGAACAGAAAAGGCGACTTACTAAATCATCAGTCTCCCAGCTACTGCCTAGGTAGAGTTCCTGCCCATCTTTCTATAAAATAATTTGGCATAATATGAGGCCCTGAAATTCAAAGGGAAGTACAAAATGCACATCCTAGCTCAAAAGAAACAATGTTAAATGACTTAGCCACGTGACTCCTTTTTCATTCCCATTGTGAGTGAAATTACCTCAACTGAGATACTTGAGGCATGATCTCATTCCATAAAACCCACTTCAACATGAAAAATAATTAAATGATAGTGCAAGCTTGCTTTTTGCCAGGGTAAACGACACCTAATGGGAAAGCTATTATCAGCTGATAGCAAAATACTTCTCACTGTATTACCTACATTTGCTTGGTATCTTTCTAACATGTGGACTACACGGCTGTTTTTAACTGCCGTTTTCCAGACAGTGAAGCTTCTCCTCTGGAGAAAATAAAAAGGGTTGTAAATGCAAAACTATAATATTGGGACTGTCATTAAAATATTCATAAAGGAATTTGTTAATAAAAGGTGTGGCATACATTTAGGCTGATATATACCTAAGAAACACAAACTAAAAACAGATGTACAGAAGTTGTGGTTCCTGTGGGGGGGGGAAAAAAAGGGACTAGAAAAATTATCTGAAAAGTGTATTTGTTGATTTGTGTACATCTGCTCAGCCATTAGTGAGACAACATAATCTGGAAGGTGAAATTATGTATGGAAGTTGAGAATCAGCATGAGTGAACTCATCCAGACACACAGCTTACCTGAAAACCTGTATTCCTACAGAATGAGTGTGTCAGGAAACCATGGAAGGGGCTCTGAGCCCCTCTTTCGCACTTCCCTAAATTAGTGTAGTAGGAATATTCCAGAAGTACTTTTGACAGTTTGGAGGCTATTAAGTTTGAACACAAATGGAGGCTATTAAGTTTGAACACAAAACAAACCAACTAGCTTTATGAATTTAAGAGAAAACATTATATGAGTCACAAGTACAGGGGTACAGTCTTCAAAGCAAGTAGTACACAACATTTCCTTCTTCCTCTCAATGCACAACTCCTTGAGACAGTCTGGATTGATGACTGTACCAGGAACTATTATGTTCCACCAAGAACCAAAGAGAGGACCAGGTCCTACAGAATCTAATATCGCAGGTTTATCCTGCTTGTTGTGAGAGTTGGTTATGATGCCATTATTTGAGCTAATAAAATCAGCACAATATAATTTATGGTATCTGTTTTTTGTAATTTTCCATAGAAACAGACAATAACTTCAGTTTTCCTAAGAGTATCAGTATGCAATGCAAAGTAGACCTGTATGTATGTGGGCAAACATTACTTAAAACTGTTTTTCATGGTGGTAAGTGTTGGCTACTAGATAAAAGAAGGGATCATAAACGTATCATTAAAAAGTTGGTCAACCATATTGATATCCCTCTAAAGGTAACACTGACTCGTGTCAATAAACAAACTCAAAGTTTTGAGTTCAAAAGTCAAAGTTTGAGTTATGTCTACACCTCAGAATATAACAGTTTTCATGATTTTAATTAGTTCCACCATGTTTATCAGCTACCACAAACACAGTCACAGCTATCACAAACCAGCAGTCATGTCAGGGAAACCAAGTAGGACTCAACAGTATTGATAACACAACAGCACTAAGGTGAATTCATTCTTGTCCTGTACTGTTCAGTATTACGACACTGTAAAGACTATACGGTCAGCTCCAAATTCATATGCTTCATATCATTAATTCAGTTTTTAACATTGCCGTTTTCCCCATAGCATTGTAACAATGATTAGTGCTGACTGTTAGATTTCACATTAATATTTGTACATATTGAACATAAAAATCCCTATTACTATTCACGCTACCCTTCTGAAAATAAATGACTTGCAATGCACAACTGCCGTGAAATACATATGAGCTAAAATATTTCTGTATTAATATGTCCAAATGCATAAAATAACACATGTACTAGAATTGGTTTTGCCTAGGTTGTGGGAGAGGAACACTTCATTCTCTGAGGGACAGCTTAGGAACATGCGACAACTACACACTGCTAAGTGCACAGTCGTGTTGTGAACAGGTATCACACAACCATCTGACAGGCACAGAGCAGAGCATGGAAGGAAGTGCAACAGCTTATTCAAGGGAATAGGCTGCCTATTTGTGAAAAGTGCACATTAAATGCACTCCAGTAGTTTGAGTAAAAGGAAGTCTTACCTTCAGAACTGCATTTGGTGAATTCAAAAAAGGACAACCTATTACAACCTCTTTCAACAGCAAAACACAATATGGAATAGAACATGACAGAATTCTGCCTTCAGTTACACTCATACAGTCCTACAAGATGACCTCGAAATTTGAAGCATTTAAAAATTAAAAGCAAACTTCACCTTTAACATTCTTTCCAAATCCCATAGAGGCAGGAACGGCACTGTCTGCGTGTATTTTACTATTTGTTTTCTCTTTCATGACTTCATCCTCACTTGAAACATCATCAGAGTTCATCTTCTTTTTCTTTTTCCTTTTTTTATGCCGAGGAGGGAGCTTTTTTGGAAAGGTAAACATTGGGAATATCACAAGGAGCATTGCAATGGCACAAAGGAGAAATCCGCTCCACCTAATGCCAGAAGATAGGGAGAGAAGTGAGAGCCAATGCATGACACGAAATAAAAACATCACAGTGATTACGATAGGCTCTACTAGTTAGAAAGAAACATTTGTAAAGTATATAACACAGAAATTAAACTAAATAATTGGAGCAGGGAAGAGACTGCACTGCATTAGAATCCTTCATTAAAAGACACTTCTGTTGACTTTTCTATTTATAAAGGTACCCAGAAATCAGCAACTGTCATCAAATACTGCCTTCTTCGAGTTCCTTCAAATTTTCCCCTTTAATTATTATTTACTCCCAAGTCCTAAACCAGTAGAAGCTCAGTATCTCTCTGTCTTGCTTGGCTAATTATCATAGAAGAGGGTACTGGCACTGTGCAGGATACTAGGAAAGTGTCTTCACAGGGTAAAAGAAGAGTTACCAGCCCTGAAGGCAAGACCCTTACCTCAATTTACCACAGCAATGACTGTGGGCACAAGGGCTTTTCTAGAGAATACTCTAGAAGGGCCTTTCTGCACAAGGGCCTTTCTAAAGAATATTCTCCCCTAAATTCATCTTGTAATGAAAGAATACAGAGGAAACATGGATAAGCTCACACTGACACTTCCATAAAGAAGGAAGGCCTCAGAATTTACTCACAGCGGTCATCCAATGCATCGAAAACATGATTCACATTAGAAACCCACATTGGAAGTACCACCATTTTTATTAGAAAAAAAAAAAAGCGCAGGAATCTTTTGTGAGTCAAATTTAGAGTGCATGAAAGTTTTGACCAGTTTTGGTATTATGTAAACAGAAAATCCTCTCTTCACTCATTTTAGCTGATAAAATACAGGGATTACAAACCAGACTTTTAGGAGGATTACTCAGCACTATCAGACAGGGAATACATTGGCATGCTGCATTAAAAAATGTAGCAACATTCCCTTCAGGCTCTTGGAGGCAGAAGCAGCAAAGCACTAATCAAAGGAGCAATGTGCGGCAGTAATACCCAGCAATCTGAAACCACCCACTCAGCAGGGAGCAGGGAAGGAAAAGGGGCCTCTGATGTAGCAGGGAATGAAATTGGAACCCAAAGGGACCTTTCTGGCAGCATACCAAGTGCTGGAGATGTCAGAAATGCAGCGCTGTATGCAACACTGAGCGCTGCCTACACTTCTTGTCTTACTGGAGAGGTATCAAAGAAGCAGACAAAAGGGGATATCAGAAATAACAAGAACTTTTATGACGGGAAGTGAGAGGTCGGAGTGGGATCTACATTAATTAGAAGATATGAAATCAAGGGCTTTTCAAAGTCAAAGAAAATATGCAGGGGAATCCCTCAAAGGCATCTGCACAAGCACTAGGACCTCCAATGGAAGCAATTAAAGCTAAAGAAGGCCCAGACAGTGCACAAGGAATTCCTTTTAACTTCTTGTGTGGAACAGCAATGAAAGATAATATGAGAAGATCCAAGCACTGAATGGATTCAGAACTAGGCAAGCACTTAGAAAAGTGTCAGCAAAAGAAAATTTAATTCAAAGTGCTTGACAGACTGCCAAGGGCTGCTCTGCAATTAATTTGATCCCAACACCGTACACTAGCAGCTCCTGAGGACAACAACATGATGGGTGACTTCTAGCAGATATCTAAGCCATTCCTTACAGCTACCATATTTGAATATAAAGCAGTTTAAAACTGTTGATGGGATTGCAGAGGAACTTGATCTGTAATTTAGCTCAGAGCACCTACAAAGAACTATTAAAAAATGCAGGTCTGTGCAAAACCAATTTTTGTGAAACTCAAGGGAGAATCAGACCAGAAACAGAACATAAAAAATTACTCTTACTGTGTTTATCAGGACTCACAAAAGATAAATCAAATTGTCTGTTCCCTACATATATAGAATATACTTCTCGGAAAGGAACAATTTAAGTGAAAAATAGGCTTTGCAGCAATACTTGCTGCCATCTATCACAGTTGATGTACTTCTTGCTTTGTCTGTAATCATAACCTTGAGTCTTTGAGATAAGTGAAGTCAGAAACTCTACAGCTATAATAAGGGAAAGATGAGAATCAAAGACACTAATTCACTTCAAAGGAGACAAGACTGAGAAATCTTAAATATAACTGCCCATTAGCTTACTGTAATTGCGCCCTTCTTTTGAAAAGCATGACAGCTCTCTGAAGTAAGCATTAGATTAGTCTTGTATTTCAATTTGCGAGATGACACAAATAAAAATAAACTTGGCTATGCGGCACTTCCCTGCGAAGAGAAAATGTCAAGGTCCCAGAAAAGAGATTTCCATGGAATGAAATGCTACACTTCCAGAGCTCTCTGCAGCCAGGCAATTTATTAGAGATCCAGAACCAATTCTCACACCACTAATCTTGATTTTAAAGAGCAGATAAAAGATAAAAAGATAAGTTTCACAAAGTGAAAAGAGAATGAAGCACAAGTGCTGTGAACACCACTTAACTTTTAGTGGAGGCCACGGACTGTGAAACAAATTTCTGGAAATCGGGTATCAGGGGATATTCATTAGAAAGTTAGGAGAGAAAAAATAATAGAGAAGCAAAAATGAGAGACTAAGACAAATTACCTGGAACATCCATCGGGGATTAATTGCAGCTAGTTTCTTTACTGTGATATAAAGAGGAAACTCTGAACAGCTTTTACTTGCCTATGCTGGCTCAAGTGGGAATGGCCTGCTGAGAGCCATTGCCTGGCAATTTCCTGCCCTTGCTTGAACCGTATTTGCATCAATATTGCTGGCACCCCAGCAAAATAATTAAATCACCACAAGACTTGATGGGGTGACATGAAATCCCAGAGATACATAAAATCCATTTATCAGTTTGACAAACAATCTTCCAAATGCACAACCTAAGCTCTTTCCACTAGTTTGCTTGCAGGGCCTGGTACAGCTGGTGTTCTCAAAGCTTAATTTAAAACTCACATGGATATTCTCACTCTGTAGTGCAGTTACATTGGTGGTTGCGTTGCAGATAAAATCAAAAGCAAAGCTTTTCCGCATTCATATGGCCCAACTAACTCTAAGAGATATATTTGTGGGCTTCTTCACAATTGCTGTTTAAAAGTTCTGATCTGATGCTGATAAAAATGACGTTCTGTCATGCACTTGCTTAAAAACATGTGAAATAAGCGCTTTACTAGGAAGGTATATTATTTCACACTTACTAGTGATAGGTACTAATCCAATGCACATGAACTGGAACTCAATGCTACCTCAGTGACTAAAACTACTGGAATAGCTCCATGATGTTTGCATTGAGCAGAAGCATACAGGACTCCAAGACAGGCTGTTACATCAAGAAGTTGAACGGGAGCTCCTGACCAGAGCTCTGCTCTGAGCTTCAGTTTCTGCTTCATGTTATGAACATATCTAAGTTGAGAATCAGAGAAGAACCACATTCAAGATGTGTGGAAACAAAGGCAAGCTCCTCTGGATTTTCTCTAGGGGGTCAGAAAAATGATTCAACGATACTAAAATGCTGCTTGAAATGAGCCACCAACACAACACAGTTATCCTCTTGGCATAATGAATTTAAGTTTCTAGTGGGCTTTTGTGATTTTCAAGCCAAATTTAGGAATTGTCTCAGAAAAGCTGATGGAAACCTTAGTGCCTTCTTCCCTCACAAGGCTTTTCCAAGAAAGTCACACGTCAAGGGCTGCCCAAAGACGCTGAGGAATGATTATGGCTGTGACACCTCAGCAGCAGCTGTAAGGATCAAAGAACTCGAGGATCATTTAGTGGATTACCTCGTTAGCTCCCTAGAGCATGAGCCATCACGCTGAGGCTCAAGACTGGCAAGGCCAGCCTGACACCATTCTATCACCTTTTCCTAGACCAGGGTAAATGACGCTCACCACTCCTCAGCTGGGGAGTACGGAGTATACACTTCTGCCTGCCTGCTTTGGGGTTATCCACCTTCCATATATCAATCCAGCCCTGGATTGAGATTTTCCACGTACTGTGCCCATGCACTTCTGTGGCAAGAATTTCCCCTCTGCCATGGGGTAAGTTACTGCCTGTGCAGTAACTTACAGGCATCTCCTCTTGCTTGGCTTCCTGCCAGTCTTGAGCAAGCAGTCGAGACGGAGAGCCTCCCTCAACGCCCTGCTGACAATTTAGAGAGTAGTTTTGAAAAAAACTTGACTCTTACCAGTTTCCAATGAATCGAGGATCACTCTGGTCAATATAAATGGTTGTCCTAGGATCAACATAGAAACCAATCAGAACTCCTCCTAGTAAGTATCCAGCTGCAGGACCAAGCGCTCCCATTACATACATGATGGCTGAGGAAACAAAAAGTCAAAATCGTGTATCAATAAAAGGAATGTTTCTTTAGTTATTTATACGTAGAATAGGGATCCAGAAGTAAAAGATGTCTCTTAAAATGAGTTTTGTACCCCAGAATGTTCAAGAGCTTTTTTTGCAATCTTCCAAAGTAGCTACTTCTGGATAAATAAAATATTGATAAGAAAGTACTGTCTTCTGCATGTTTTTAGCCAAACTATGGATGGAAATGTATACTCTTTTGGTGTTTTGAAGAGATAACTTATTTGATTTTGACAATATTTTTCGTATTTGATAACACTTCCTCTGAATCAATACTTAACAAGGCTTAAAACATAAATACAATTAATGGTGAGCAAATAGGAAAGAAATCAAAGGATAAAAATTATGCTATGTGCAAAAGAACTATGTAAAACATTATAACTTAGTGGTCATCAGACTAAAACTTGATTTAAAAGAAGACCAAAGTTAAGAAATCAAATATTCCTACTTTAGAGACTGGCAGAATTATATTTCTATCTGTGTAGCTACAGGCTTGGCCCTTTTGTATATTCTGCTTTCAGCAGTGCACACACAATATTTCCACGACTATTGTTTGCCCTATTTTAGAAACATGATGTTGTAAATTTCTTTTTTTAAAAAATGTTATTTTTAAGAAAGTTAAAAATATTTTAAAAGCAAGTAAAATGAATACAATGCTCTTGTGTGGAAGCACACAGACACATAGTTTATGACAACACCACAGCCTGAATATCATCAGACAGCAAAGAACTTATCACTTGAAGTAACAGAGCAGCAGATACCAATAGTAGGCTCCTATCTGCTGTGCCTTCCACAAGATTCTCAGGTTGGAGCCACCAGTCCTGGTTCCTCAACCAACCACATTAGAAGATCTCTTGGAAATCCCCACAGCTCCCCTATGGCTTGTGTGCCTGTGCTGCAAGGGACATACACAGGAGAGGAAAGACTACAGACGTGTTTCATGCTAGCATGGGACCATGATGCAAGTGAGAGACATTGCTGGACCTGGGACCCAGGAAACCTTTCCACATCCCCTACAGATAGACGGGAGGACCAGCAAAACATTTGTTTTGTTTGCTGACAGGAACTGGGCACTGACGTTCAGGAATCGTGCTCTCATTTCCAGATTTTGCAAGGTGGATATTTTACAGGCTGTGATTTGTCGCACCCCTAAATCTCATCAGTTCTACTCCTATCTCTTTTCCTGTTCTACTAATGCAAATCCAAATCAAGCACCCTAAACTTTTGAACTAAGTCAAGTTCATCTGACACAACTTTGAAGTCAGACACCCTTTACCTCAGGATCTTGACCACAACCACAGCTGTCTTGCAAAGATTGTTTTCCTTCTGCCCTACCCCACTGATCTCCTTCCTCACACATCACAGTGTTCGTCCTTTTTAAGACGTTTCTGCCTTGCTTCCCACATTGTCAACTTGAAAGACAAGAGGGATTTCAGGGTTTAGCTTCTCCAGACTGATGCCCGCTACCACAGAAACCCCAAGCTCCAGCAGCCTGACTCAGTCACCCTTGCTTGGCCGCAGCAGCCCCACTACGTGGCGTATCAGAAACAACCTGATTACCCAGTTCTCTGAAAGCACCATCTTCATTGGGAAATCTCCTTCTCCACATGTTTTTTTCTGGATCAGTTGCCCTCTGTGGAAGTTCATAGAGTACATCCTCTTTGGTCTGTCAAATAACTTGTGTATTTTCATCACGGTTTCCAGAACTGTGTTCACTATTTATGAAAGCCATTTTCCCTTCTGGACTGACTGTGCTCTACCAGACATTTTAACATTGCTGCTTAACTGTGAGTGGTTAAGACAAACCCCAAAGTAACTGTTACTTGTGAACTTCCCATCATGAAGAGGAAAAAATTAAAAAAAAATCCCAAATTCAACCCCCTATAATAAATTTTGTTTACTGAATGTTTAGCAAAAGTTGCTCAGGATAAGTAACTACAGTAAATTCAAGTCTCTCAAAAGTTTACAGAAAGGAAATACAAAGAGACTATAAGAGTGA
The DNA here is from genome assembly GCF_059628265.1 of Tinamus guttatus. Classification (NCBI taxonomy): domain Eukaryota; kingdom Metazoa; phylum Chordata; class Aves; order Tinamiformes; family Tinamidae; genus Tinamus; species Tinamus guttatus. Next base: position 117,897 of record NW_028288877.1, on the reverse strand, counting down.
CCTAATCCACTTATGTCGTTCAGTATTTCAGGAAATTACTTTTGTGATATTTCTCCAACTTGAATTCCAGCACTGAAACAGCCATCTGTCCCATCGGGCAAAATACAGCAATTGCTTGAACTCAGCAGTTGTATTATGTACACCTGGTAAATGCAAAGACAGTACATTTTGTAAGCAGAAATACTGCAAAGATAAAAATAACATTGTACCCTCTAACACTCTAATGGGAAACTGAGTGGAAAAAAAGGTTCAGCAAGGTATTCATCACAACCAGACCTTCCTCCTGAGTCAAAAAAAAAATCTGTGGAGAATAGAATACAAGACCTTTCCATTCCAGTCACTAGAAGCTCCCTATCTTCTGAACATACAAGGTTCTGAAACATATATAGGTGATAGGGCAGCACCTCCCTTTTCACCTCCCTGGCTGGCATTTCAGCTAGGCCTTTTTTGGCCATGATCTGGGGTCTTGATCTTGAGAGATGTTTGCATTCAACAGTAGGCAAGTTTTAACAGTAGAAGTAACAAGCATTTTTTATCAGGGAACATACTGAAATATTACATTGCAAAGGCAGGTAACATGGGATCCAGATCATTTATTTAATTTCAGTTAATGAAAAACTGAATGCATCTCTTAGTTGCTTAACTATAACCTTGACAGGCGCTTATGCTTGCAAGCCATCTTCAAATTTCTGAAGTCAAGAAATACTGTGCTATAAAATGGCACTAATAACACCTTTCCTGACATAAAATAACCATGCATATTATACAAATGTAAGTTTTAGCTCTTTTCCAAATAACATATTACTTTCAGAAGATAAAATAAGAAATCTGCTGTTGACAGAGACATAGAACCTTCAAAATTCATCTGATCATCATCTTATTTTTTCACTGAAATGAAAAATTGTACCTCTAAATGTAACTGCATCAGCTGTGTTCATACACAATGCCAGTATGTTACTGAGGATACTTCTCCATATATGTGGGGCTCTCTAAGAAAGACGTTCTGTAGATCACCCTCTCTCGGCTGAATTATAGCCACTTGATAACTATTCATGGCATTGAACACAACCGAATCAGACTAGACCTTGCAAAGATTTTTCTTCGGAAGTGTGTTGTACCTTGCTGCTGCTGTGATGCAGGATCTTAGGTCTTCAAGTCATTCTACTCAATTTACCTCGTATTTACCAAGATGATTTCCAAGACCTTGCACACTTGGTTCCAAGTTTGCATTTTCTCTCAAGAACACGAGCTGGGAGGAATGGATTGGCTACAGAAGACTTGCTTTCTCTCAGTGTGCCCTCTTTCCAGGGACCAGGGATAGCCTTTCACAGCTCTCCCAAACCTGCTTTCCAGATCTCCAGGATTGTATTTCCACCTCTGGCATAGATCTGGGAAGGGCAACATGTCTGAGACACAGGTAAATATGCACCAGTCCCAGGGAGATCCCATCCACAGATGGTTTAACAGGAGCTCCTCTGTGTCACTGAGCATACTCTCAGCATGTCACATCTGGACCTTTACACATATCCTATTGCAGTGAAGTTTCTATGACCTCAGTCAGAGGAACTGGATTCTCTATGGGTCTGAAAATGCCTAAATTCGCAACACATGCATGAAATAACTTGGTTGCCACGCGTTTTTCTTAAATCTGTGTGCACCACCAAAATTTACTGAGATGGAATTTATAACATACTTTGAATGCTCCTCTCCTCCTCCAGTCACACCACATTATAACTTCGGTTGTTTTCACATATGGGAATATACACCAGATATCCCTAGAGCATCCTCAAATGGATCCCATATTACCCCTCCAGCTGTGCCTTTCCGTAGTAGTAAAGCTACCAGGAATTAAAGTGGCAAATATCCTATTTTGTCTAGATGAACAGAAAGTGTGTAACAGGGCTACACCAGGTTGTACAGATTCTGGGATTATAAAAGAGCTGGTGGGTTTAAAAAGAGAAACAAAGGAACCGTTTCCTCAGCGCCTCTCATCTGTGTGCACACACATGTCACCAAGCAGGGTTTACTGCCAGGGGGAGAGGACACTTCTGAAAGACCCTGTTGTTAAGACCTTGGCAGCACATCCCCACCGCACAACTGCTCATTTCACACACGTGCAAAGCAAGCAGAAACTGGCCTTCATGCTATTTTCACTGAAAATTTACAATTTGCAAAATCCTGCAAACGCTAGTGTGGATTCTGTAGTATTTTTTCTCCTATGCATGATTTTTCCTGACAAGATAGTAATTTTGATAGATTTTGCAGGATCCTATTAGTGAGATACAGGCAAAATCCTTTTTCATCTGTAGATTTCCAAATTTACTCCAAAACTCAAATGATCATTAACAGCAAGGTCTGAATGGGGAAACAGAGGCACTACGAGATAAAATCCATGGTCACGCAGTATTCCAGTGGTTCTGCAAGGAAAAGAAACATGGCCACGTTACCACAGTATCTTCCCTGATCCTGCTGCTAGCACATTTCCTTGAAAAAGTAAACTTTTGCCTCTGGAGAAGAGTCAGCGGCAGGATTCCTCAAGAAACAGAGCAGCTGATAATCTACCAGAGACCAAGACACCAGTTTCAGTGGGGAAATGATGTGATTTCAGCCTAAGCTCTCCCCTGTTCCTCCCACGTTCATGCACCTGCGACGGGGACAGCAAGGAAAAAGGGTAAAGCAGCTTCCAAAGAAACACTGATCATTTCTACAACATTTATTCAGCTGCATTTAACACAGCTTGTCTACATTCACCCCCAGGGCGGCTACCCAAAGAACGTAAGTTTTAATCATTCTTTTGAGCCTGAGGACACAAAACAGTTGTGAGAACTGAGGCATCCCTCAGAAAAGCCTTTAGGTCAGGTAATAACGAAGTTCACAGTGTTCTTTTCTCCACAAACACGCACACGAATCCTCTCCATGTATGCTTTCAGATTTGTTTTTAAATGTGGTTATTTACTCGGTACAAATGATGCTTTGAGCGCCACTGCATTTCAGACAACAATGTTCAATTCAAATCTTTATATCATTTCCTTTCAAAATATATTATCCTTTCAAAATGTATTAGCATTACTGTGACTTAAGAAGTCTATCAGATGAGATGCTCCACTCACAGTAATAAACGGAGCAACAAAACTACTCCAGTAGGCTTCCTTAATCTCTGTATAGAATATATTTACTACTGAGCTCCCACAAGTAGATTAAATAGATTTGAGACGAGCTTTTAGAGAAGCAAACCAAAGCATGACCTTAGAGAAGCAAGCCAAAGCATGACAGCCTGCCTGCTGTGCAAGCTAACAGTGAACGGACCAACAGTCCAGCTTGCCACTCTATTAAAAATGCCAAAAGTTAAACTAAATACAAATATATCAATAACTTGCTGATGCCAGAGGAAAAGAATTACATTCTTAGTTTAGGTTTATCACTAAGGTACCATATGTATCAAAACACAGTCATTCCCTGGCTTAAAGAGCTGTCATTTCTAAATGGCGTTATGCTTTTTATTCTCCAGTTGTCGTCATATTTGATAGCATTACAATCATCTCCACATGAACAGAATCTAAAGTCACAAGAAACAGCAGAATAAGTCCAAACGAGATGTGTTAAAACAAGCTGCCTATCTCAAAGTGTATCCTTTATATACACTGCCACTGCAATGCAGCTCCCTGTCACTCACTGTATGATGAGGACACAATTGCTATAAAACAATTCATCTTATACCAAAGTTCCACAGGACTCAACACAGGTCACTAGATAACACTATCAACAGGGAATGCACATGCAGTCCAAACATGGAAGCACTAAAGATATCAAAGGAGACAGGTTTGCATTTGCATCGTGTTACTTCAGCCTTAGAGATACCCTACTTTAAAAAAAAAAAAAAAAAGCCCAAGATAAACTATTCCCATACTTACAATGAGGTCTTTAATTTTCAGTTTAAAATCCAAGAACTAGGGTCAACTAGAGATCCAAGAGCCAGACCATCCAACGCTTTAGAGACAACTCTTCTTCATTTAGAGAGGCAAATATTCTCCTTTTTTCCCCAAGATCTTGCTTTTCTCTATCTGTATTCACGTTTAAATAAACATTTGCCAATATTACCAGCCATAACTTGTGGTTAGTAAGCAAATAAGGAAAAGGCACAGCTGCTGTAAGAGTTTAGCTCAACAGAGGCAATTTCCATGTGCAGTTTCCAAATCGATGTGGTTAAGTGAATTCAAACACCACACATGAGCCCATTCTTAGACTGGATAATTAAGCAAATTAGGCTTTATCAGCTTTATCAGCTTCTAAACCAATTTTAAGGCAAGAACCTTCTGGTGACAGTATTCTGAAAGCACATACAGCTATGTTTGACTTCAAGCCTATGGAAAGCCCCAATGCTATAAATGCACAGGGAAAGATAAATTATATCAGATCTTGAACTGAAAACAAAGATGCTCTGACATTCTTTCCACAGACTAGAAGACATAAAGAAATGCTTTTAATAAACAAAAATTTCAATATCTAGTTACATACATGGATAAGAGAAAAAACAAAACAGTCTTTCTTAAACTTCTGAAGTGTTTTTCCTCTGCGGAGAACTAAATCTGGAAAGGCACTTTTAATTAAAGTTAAGACTCAGATATACACATGCTTCTTGTGCTGAATTCAGTGACTATCAAAGCTGAACTGAACAGCAGAATTTTGCCCCGGTTGTTATTTTCCGAAAATCAGTCACTGAAAAAAAAAAAAAAAATCAACACACCTTATCTTGCATCTTGTCAAGCCTCTTGCAGATGCTGTGATACAAATGGAAGACAACTCCATCGGCCCCTGGGATGTCACTAGCTCTGAGGCCCAAGATAAGCACATAAGCGCATGTTGCTTAAAGGATGTGTCCTCCCCTAAGCACCCTTACCTAGTGGAACTAGGCAAAGACCAAGTCCTTCCTTGCTGCCTTTGGAATTCTTGGATCTGTCATCAATCCAGTGTTACCTTCAGAGAAACTTCACAAATGCAATGCTCACTTCTGCCCAGGCAATGATTCAACTGCTATCCTACATCCTAAGCAAATTATTATACTAAAGTATTATAAAAGTCTTAACACCTAAAATCTGATAAATAACTGGTTACTTTTTTTTTTCTTATTTGCCATTCATTCAAACACCAAAAGCTAAATCCACATTAGTGGATTCATCCCTCATATTAGCAGGACCTTTAAGTCAGTTGAGCAGGATTCGGCCCTTGTGTCAGGTCACTCAGCTGTGCTCCGAACATAGACAGTGAAGCTGCCTGATGTTCTTAACGGATACTGGATCAGACGCCCCACTTAAAAGCCATTCTTTCTGCTACGTAATACTCACATCAAATGGGAATATCTCATCTCCGCTTTTTAATTGCCTGACTTCTGTTTTGTTTTGTTTGGCTGTTGACAGCATTCACATGCAGATTTAATTTTCGTTGGGCATTCCCAGGCCTAGATGTAAGCATGTGCTTGCAGACTCTGAAAAACTGCAACCAACTCTCTAAAACCAGCTTTCATTTTCTTTAATACTTTACTTCCAACTAAAGTGTAATGAGGCTGGGTTGTCTACTTATATCTCATCTACTTTTCTTCAGATGAATGTAATTTTACGATATCAAACTGTGGAAATTCAAACTTGGCCTTCAAGCAGACCTCACTGATTAGAAAACTAATAAGCAAATGCGAGAGTGATTGAAGTATTTTAGATTGCTGTGAGAACACCTGTATCCATAGACAAAAGACCTAGGCATGAAAAATACTTCAGAATATTGATCTCTGACTACGCTTTACATCACGTGTAGGCTTATGCAGTGAACACTATGAGCAGACACAAATATATAGCTCAGGTCCTGCAACTTCCTCGAGCTGGGAACTCGTGCATTCTCAGGAAGAGCAGGGGAAGAGCCTGGTCAGTCTTTCCAGGCCTTTTCAGGGTACGCCATGGAAGAACCAGGAATCAGTGCCTCTTCCTAACAAAATCCAGGTGCAGTAGGTGCTTACAAGAGACCTGAACGCTTCATGTCTCTGCGGATCTGGGCTCTATTGATTATTGTGCAGAAATGGGTAATGGCACAACATAAACGTTTGATTTCGACAGGCACATGCGACACACAGACTTTGTCAGTATCATAAAGCAGATCCATTGTGCCTAGAAAAGAAACTGTGAGAAAGAAACTTACAAGAAACTAAAAAAAAAAAGGATAGTATGGTGTTGATAGAGAATTTATAGATACATATTTTTTTTCTTTGTCCCACCAGCAAAGCAACAGAACAAAGACAGAGGAAATTATTTCAATTATAGTTTCTCAGAATTAATTTCCTTTCAAAAATTGTTTTATGTCTATGGGGCACAGGTTAATTATTGAAAATGTTGGTGATTGTTTTTCCTTTGACTACCTTTTACTAATAGGCTGCAAAGGACAAACCTAATAACATCTCTTCCTGTTCTCTCTGCAAATTGCAGTTACATTTTCATCTTTCAATGGAAACAACAGGAATTATAGTTCATTATTCATATCTGACTGAAAATCTCCTGTAAGCAAGACCATGTTATCCCAGTCGTTTGCAGATGACCCTGTTTATTAGCATTTACTGTGCCGTTAAGCAAGTTGATTTTCTTCATTCAAAAAGGCTGAAAGCAGAAACAGACTGAATAAAAAAGTAAATAAATCACAGTTATTAAAGTGAATTTCAAAGTCCTATAGCCATATAGTAACTATTTTGAAAATATTGTAAATTGTATTGAAAATATTGAAAATATTGTTACGGGTCAGCAAGTCTGAGAAAAATCACACCCACATGTAACAGTAATAAATAGCAATAGCTAGAGTATAACAATTTCATTTTAAGAAAACTTCCAAATTTTCAAAATCTGCTCTTTATTTTCATAACAAACATTGCCTGGATATTTTCACAAAATTAGAATTATGTTGAAAAGTTTGTTTCTGGGAAAAAATAAAAAATAAAAGCTTGAGCTTTGGACTCTGGATCGGGTCCATCATAAGATGGACATCGGAGACATCATAAGATCATTGAACTCCATGTTCTACTTGGACAAAGCAGAGTTTTTCACTGCAGGATCAAGAAGAGCAGGGATCAAAATAAAGTCCTTCACCATCCAAACATAATTCCCTTATCAATAAGAACGGATGATAAAAATGTCAATCTTCCTTTCTTCTTCACCACTACGCACAACAAAAAACTTTTGGTTTTGATGATGCAGCACCACAATATCCTTAATGAGTCTAACCACAAATTTTAACAGAACTGGAGCACTGAACAGAATTAAAAAACTTCTGCTCCAGACGAGGGTCTCATCTCTTGAATTACAGAAGCAGCTCCATAACTGGGCCTGTGACACAAGCAGGAGTTGTTCTGTCCCCATTGAACAGCGCATGCAAAGATGCCTATCAAAAGGCAGCTAAAGAGCACTGCTCATTTCACTGGTCCTGCTGAAGACCTGGAGGAAACGGCCCGCACGTAGGCAAAGGGCTATCTCTACCCTTGTGTAGACTTCCAGACTATGGAGAAATGCCTCGAGGAAAGTCCCCAGAGAGCCCCAGCACCTCCTTTCTTCATCACAGATAGTGAGGCAATGGTGCTCCATGAAGCAGTATAGCACCTTTGACCAAGTCTCAACCAATACAGAGAAGCACTGAGCTGCTCCTCTGGCTCCCTTAAAAGGCCCTGCTATATTTTGGTAGACCAAAGGAAGTGAAATGCTAGGGATGTAAAAAGAGATCTCGATGGAAAAAAACATGAGACTCTCACAGAAGCATGAAGAAAAGGGAGGAATATGGTTGTGTAAGAACCTGAGAGAAGGGAAATCAGACAGATCTTTTGATTTGGACAAAAAAAACACCCCAAACACTATTTGTTAGCAACAAACAGGTTCTTTAAATAACTATGATTGATTAGGCAGGTGCAGTTAGTGTTTTGACAGAAATAAGTGTTTATCTCAGAAGAAGACTTAGATATTGGCATTCCAAGCCAAAACATACGTACTTACTTCTAAAGAAATATAAATTCTGAAAATATTTTATTTTGATATTATTGTTAGTATAATGTGTTTCTTGTTTAGTTTTCTTTTGTTATATACCAAGTAATAAACACATGTTTTTAAAAAGTGTTACCTATATTCATACAAAAAGATCAAAATAATAAAATGTAAACTAAACATTTCAATCTCATTAAAAGCAAATCATTTGATATTTCTCTCCAGGAAAATTACTATATCAATATATTCCTATTTAAGTGATTCATAAATTGTTAGAGCAAAGCCACCAGGACATTTTAATCATTACTACTAATTGTCATGAATGGGAATTTAAACACTGAGTATAGCACTGAAAAAGTAATTACCCTTACAAAAGGTTCTCCCTAACAGCAATATTTAATTATATTTGTCTTCCTTTTCAGGATATAAATTGTGAATGTGATTTAGGGCTCAATTTGCAGCTCATTCCCAGTCACAGTAAGATATGTTAATACTTAATAAAATTACTAACTTAAAATGTTTGACCCAAGACAAACCGATTTATTTTATTAGAGAGATTATTTCAAAACATTTCCAAAAACCCATCCACAATTGATTTAGAAAAGTTGAAAAATGTATAAATTGACTATAATTATTTTTCACTAATTGGATAATTTAATTATTCATCTGGCATGTCTTGAGGGAAACTGGCCAATATTCTTTTATTTAGTCTACAATTTTTCTAAATAAAGACTGCTTATTCTGTTTCTTTCTCCCTTTTATGAGTAAAATTGGGCATGACAGCTTTGTTTCTCAACTACTTGGATTAGTAGATTATTAAATATATTTTTGTTCTCAAACAGTAAAAAGTGCTCTCTTTGAGCAGGCGGACATAAGAAACACAGTGGCTACAGGCTGCAGATGAACAGCTTTCAGTCAACTCTAGCACACTTCTTTGACAACAACTTTTTAACAGGACAATCACTGGCTGCAACAATATGCCTTGGGATGTGGTCGACTCCCTGCAACTATGAGTGGTCATTATACATTAAATTCTTTTACATAAATATACTTTCTGTAGGGATAAGGCTGCAATGAAATCTGATTCAGAACAGATGTCAGAATAAATGAACATGACCATGTCTTCTGGCTTAATAATGTATGAAATGATCCTACAAATCCTCCTTTTGACTCTGTCGATCTGCTAACACGGGCAGCATCCTTCAAAAAGAAGGATGACGAGGAGCAAGAAACCCTTCCACTCGCCACCTTTGGAGGCCACACAGCCTCGAAACGCTTCTGAAGCCTTTTCCTTCCCCAGGACTCCTCCGTGGGCGCAGGAGAGGAGGCACAGGAAGGGGCAGAGCTGACCTGACGTTCCTGACACGTTTCATCACTTGGGTTTTGCTTTCCCAAGCGACTCAACAACTTTTCTCTAGGGACTCGGCCAGTTTTTATCACTCCTCATAGAGACTGTGCTTTTGGTTCTTCACATAGGGGAAGAGTCAGCTGGAAGATTATGCTTTTATATGCAATCTGCATACCATCGTAACCGTCCATCAGTTTACCACAAGCAAGTTACTTGTCAAAACTTTGGGATTATGTTTGCAAGGAAGATTAAATTTGAGGCCTAAATCCCACTGAAATTCATTAAAAGTTGGGTCCTTGACTTCCTTAGGCCCCTTGGGAAATCTTAACTTCCGTTATTGAATTACTGTGACAGAGAAAGAGGAGACACAGAAGGTCTCAAAGAATAACACTGAAGTCACTTGGAATAAACATGATTACAAATGCTACGAGTGGTCTTGCTGCTGACAGAGCTTATCCAAGCCTAATGAAAATCTGCTTGGCATCTTTCCACTGAATAGAGATTTTTATAAGTTGTGACAGAAGAGTCATACCTCAGCACCCTGGTGGACAGCACTCATAAATCTTCAGGATGCACAGGATGCTCAGGATGTAAGACTTCATTTTGTTTCTTGTGAAACAAATAATGGCAGAATGTGAAAGTTCTAATAATTGAGTATGAGAACACTGGTAATAAAACTCTCTTATTTTCTGCTCTACAAGATTTTAACCTACAGTGAAATACTGATTTTAAGAACAAAAGAAAACTACCTGGAATTAAAAATACTGCATAAATTATTTATAAATCAATGTAATATGATCAGATCTATGTTTTTAGAGCAGTATGCTGATAATCTTTTATATTTTATATACCTGAATGTTATAAAGCAAATCACAGTAACACTCATGCACAGAACAGAGAAACCAAATACCACACAGCAAATTCAGTAGAGATCAGGTCAGCTTCGAGATATATTTTTCAATAATTTCTTCCTCTCCTCAACCCAAACTAAGCAACTTACCCATCAAACCACAGTAGTTACTTACCAAATACATCCACTGGTGTGACTGCATTGCCTACTATAGGTATATGGGACTGACAGAGCACCATCTCAAATCACGTTCTTCTCCCCCAGCTGGGAAAGCCATCCTTGAGCAAACTTCAGTTCCTCTGTTTGTGCTCACAAATGGCACACTACTAGTATTTTGCTCACTGCTTTGCAAGTGCTTTTCTGAGATTTTTTTGAGCTGAGACAAACTTACAGAATGAAAACTCTCCTTGGATCAAGTGCAGTTAAGTCACCATCTGCTAACTCACATAACAAACCACTTGGGCAAATGTTTCAAAACAGAAAAACAGTAGTAACACAACATTATGCTTTTTAGACACTAATACTGCTGAGCGAAACGTGACGACTGAAATATCAAAGCACTGCAGTGGAGAACTAGCAGACACGTGACAGCAGAAGCAGACATTTGTCCTCAGAAAATACAGCTCAATAACCAAACTCTCAGCTTCACCTATATGCAGGAAACTTGCAGAAAACTAACAGCATGGATCTGCTTTTCCATGGGAGAAAGGATTCAAAGATACCACTAGCAGTTCTTACCTCAGGATAGGTAACACAAGGCTACTTGGCATATCTTTCCCCGGCCTTTTTCTTTGCAAGTAATTCCCTACATTTCAATTGCACATTTTTAAGAGTCAAACAAAAAAGCTTCCGTTCAACAGAGTATTTTTAACTTTCTTTAACTTTCTTTATTTTTTTCTTTAATTTTCTTTAAGTTTTTAATTTTCACACAATAATGAAAAAAAGGAATGGTTTGCTCAGAAAATGAACTGGCCCAGCAGTTAAAGTCAAAAAAAAAAAAAGTAGAAAGTTTAGACCATACTATGTTCTTCTTTACACTAGTAAAACAGAGAACAAAATCCACAAAAATTTCTTCAAATTTTCACTGGAATCAGAATATGGCTTTCTTTCCAAACTGCCCAATTTAAGGAATATTGCTCTGGTGGAAAAATAGGCATGGTGATTTGGGATAAACTATTTACTAACTAGTTACTCAATAAACTCACCTAGGTCACACACTTTATGTGCAGCCTTCTCTTTTGATGCTTGATTCCACTCCCAACAAGTGAAGGCTTTCATTTACTGAGAGATTTTGATGAAGGAAGGAAACATTCACAACAACTCCACAAAATTGTAGCTATTCCCACTGACTGGTCCGTTCAGTTTCTCTCCCAAGATTTCCCCTAGTAAGGAGCTCCCAGAGGTCCCCTTGTCCCTCTGCCCACACAAGGGTGTCCCGGGCACTTGACCTCCACAGCACCCAGCATAGGTTGTCATTGCCGAGTTGATACAAACTGAGATTTAGGAAAGACGTAAAAAAGGCCGAGCAACCAAGTTTCAATCTTAAAGACTTAAAAGAAACTCCCACACTGCAGTTAAAAAGTATATACATAAATGATAAGGGAAGCTTAGTTCCACAAAGCTAGAGGTATCTATCACTGCAGGGGTGCATTCACTTCCTTCAACACTGAAGACAGAAAGACTGGGCTTGAAAATAGGCCCTATCCTCTGCTAAGTAGATGAGGTTCTACAAATGTATATTGTCTTAATTGTATCTTCAAATAACTTTACGTGCTAACATTTTTATACATCTACTTACTTCCACTTAATGCCACTTATAAAAGAATACAATAGCATTACTACACCTTGTATCTCTCCCTTTTTCTTTAAATATTAAGATGAAAAATCTTTGATGTTCTATTGTAAGAGTAACATTCTGGTTCTTTGAAAAATAATGGCTTATTAGGATATAATATCCATCTCCCTCTGTGCCAGTCAATGAACAAAAGTATAGCACTTAATCTCAAAAGGTTATTCTACGCACCGTTTTTAATTTTTTATACCACATTCATCATCCCAGGACCTGAAAGTAGATTCTGCTACGAACACTTGAGCATGAACTTGACTTCCACTGATTTTCAGCGATGAAAGTGAAATGTGTGAGATAAGGCTGAACGAGGCAAGTTTGGCAGCATCACGAGGATGTCTGCGGGGACCTTCCACACAAGATGCCACGAGAAAGACTGTTCTGTCACAGAGCAAAAGAAGGTTTATTATGGGAGATGATCCAATCCTTTTTCTTTTTTAAGTTGTCATTGGTTAATGAGTCTGATCACACCTGCAAAAGCATGTGACTCTATTGAGATAAAAGGAATTCGTAACCCAAATCCAACAAAGAATGTGTCATTTAAGAATATTTTTCAGTTTGTCTCTGTTAATACATAAACAAAATGACAAAACCTGTCTGACTCATAGGCAACTATGCATTAATGTCCTGAAAACTGTAGATATATTTATTAATAGGTGGAGCTTGAACACATCTGAGTGCTGCTCTGAACAAAGGTTATGTGCACATATTCAGTATTTTCTCTAATCAAGGACTGAAATGCCAGAAAAACGGGTTGGAAAGTTTTCTGGAAGTTTCCCAGCTATAATATTTAAAACTGAAAAAAAGCAAACATAAGATCCCTACAATACAGATCAGGTTATGCCTAGCCAAGGTCAGGACAAGACTTTTAATCTAGTCTGGACTCTACATATTATATGTGCCAATAATAATTTTAGAAGCTAGTATTAACCCAGGATAAAAATTAGTCTACAGATCCTATTTTGGAGCCCCGAGTTCTGTTAGGCTTGTAAACCAATGTTACTTTTTCAGCTGAAAATACACAATTATAAGGAGAACCATAAATAACATTTTAATAGAAAGATGCAAGATCAACTTTCTGTATTATTATCCCACATAAAATAACGAAGTCTGTGCTACAGCGTCTCTGAGATTCTATTTTAGTTACTTATCATATAGGTCGGATTCTGAGCGTGTGGGCAAGCCAGTTCCAACAGAAATCCAGCACAGGAGTTGCAAATTTTTGGCTAAAACAGAGGCATGTCCAGTCAGCGACATGGCATCAGCATGGCAGGGAATAGACAGAGGTTAAATTCTTGTATCGAGTTCTAATGTTTTGAAAAGGGACCAGGAATGAGGGAGCTTACCTTTAAGGTACCATCCATCTTTTTTATCTTGTAAAAGTATCTATGATAAGGAATCTCCAGGCTGACGCAAAACATTCTTAGTTTTGAATGGTAAAATTCACCCCTCAAAAGAGCTATTTTATCCTCATCAATATGAAGTGCAACTGAACAATGTAAATATATTAATCATCTGAGGTGGGGAGGTTAGGACCAAATTTTACTCCATGCTCAGTTTGTAGAATGTCTCAGCTGAAATACAGACCAATACCTAATGTCAGATATAACCGAATAGGTTTTATATTTTGCTGCTATTCTACTTAAGCATATTAGTTACTAATATATTGCTATTAACTACAACATTACCTTAGAATTTAGATTTACAGTTAAGTATATATCATGTTATATTACCTACAAGGTAGAAATTTCAGACATTCACAATAATATATTAAAAAATACGCAGAAAATATTCTTAAAATATTCATATGGTGACTGACAAGACAGATAGCCTCAAGTTAGTCCTACAGCATTTCCTGCCACTTCAAAAACAAACTTAGACTTCCTCCTAGTGATGGTGTTAATCATCTCTTCTACAATCATCTCGGGGAGGATAATGGAATAAAATATTAATTTTTTTCTTAAGAGATACTTTTGCACTTTTGAAAAGAAACAAAAGGAGGAAAAGAAAGAAATCTGTTCCTTCCACTAGAAGATGTGCCATGGGAAAGTTAAGTCATGATCCCAAATATGATAAAAACAAAAGTCATGATCCCAAAATACTAAAAATACATGAGGCAATCAGCTAAATATCTCTCACTAAAAAAAAAAGAAAAAAAGACTCAAGCAGCAGTGTTTTGGGCAGTTGTTAGAATTTCATGCCTAGTATGAAACTGGTGGTGGCAGCCGTCAGTTACACTGGAGTGACACGGAAACAGATCGGCTGGCTGACAAAGCCAAGGTGCTGCAATAAGGAAAAGGGGCCTGGGGAGCTGATTCATACTAAAATAACCCTTTGGGCATTATATTAACAATAGGGATGCTGTGAAGCATATTAGGAAGCCTGTAATTCAGAATTCAACTATTTATTTTCATTTACCAGTGAGTTATTACCACAGTGTTACTAACAGTCAGCTGGAGAGAATCCCAGATGACTAAGGGTATGAAGCATTATATGCCTAAAAAATCTTCAAAATAGGAAAAAGCAAAATCCAAATGTTTTTGTTCAGCTTTTCCCTTGTGACATAAATAATCATTAAACACTATGACCCCAATCCAGTACCTTGATTTATTCCTTAGAGAAAGTAATTACTTTCGTATCTAACTCTTTGGCCATATAATACTATGCAATAAGAGTACTTTAACTCCACAGTATTTGCAAAATCTGAGTGTACTTAGTTATAGACAATCTACACAACAAGGTAATAAATGCAATTTGATACGAAAGTTGGCTTCCAAAAGTGAACAATGAAGCTATTTGAACAGATACCACTTATAAGTAGAAGAAGTGGCAGAGTTACCCAAACATAAGTAATTCTAAACAAAACTAAAAAGCCTGTGGATAGTCCTTTATATTTATCCTAATTCCCCGTGATTCCAGGTACAACTGAAATCGTGCTGAAATATTTGCAAGATGTCAACCCAAGTAAGCCTGAAGTTACAGGGAGGGTATTCTCCATGTCAGCAAAACCTTGGTCTCCTCACAGAATCTAAATATCTTATAAATAATATACTGGATGAAAACCAGAGCAAGAGATATATGAGATATGTAGACAGTGGTCTTCAAATAGGACATTTTGCATATTTCCTGCCCAAGAATGATGCAGATTGAAATGAAAAATTGGAATAGAGAATTAAGGTGCAAGAACACACCTCAGAATGCCAAGCTATGCAAGCAAGTATACACTGATCATCATTTTTTACAGAAAAAAGACTTTTGCCATCAAGCCTTTGCCATCAAACTCAGATCAAGAAAAACTGCACCACTTTCCCAAACTGCTTTTACACCCTGCTTTAATTTTCCCCGACTGGTTTGCTGACTTGACAAATTTTTAACAACCCGTTATTTCACATTACTCAAATAAATTTGGTATAAAACGAGCATTTGTTTGCAGTTTGAAAAATGAAAAATCTTTACAGATACTGCTCCCATTCGACTCTCAGGTGCAGTCTCATCATCTTCAGCAGGAATATGATTGGGCCTATACATAGCTGTGATTTACTAACCTTGCTGGAAAGTTTCTCCGAGTTGAATGTACATCAGATGCCACACTTAAGAATCACAAGAGCAGGAGAGGAGTAAATTATCATGACTCTGGTCTTCATAAGCCCAAAGACATTTCTATTAAATAAATGCCTCCACATCTTCCATTCTGCCTGAACTGCTTCTCTTCTCCCGTAGCCTGTTTAGCCTGTGTGCCCTGCTGCAGGGCAGCCAACTTTGTATTTTCTAAGCAAGCTGGGCAACCTGCAGATAGCAGGAATCACCTTCTCAGGGTCCCTCATAAGGCAGTTGAAACATTTTACGCAGCCTCCAAGTACTTATGGTTTTCCTTTATCTGAATTTCTCGTATTGGGAAATGAGCTGAATTACACAACTCGAAATCTCAGAGGCCTTTTTAAAGCAAATGCACCAGTTAGGAATAGGACTACCAAGAGGACTTGACTGCAGTTGACATTACTGCTGTGAAACGTTAACGGTTTGAGCTGGAAAGAGGGACTTGGCTAATATACAGATCAAGAAGTGCTAAAGAGCCTAGCAGATGCAAATGACAATATCTTTATCAGAAAAAAACAGCTCTGAACTGATGACACTGACTTGTGCTCTATTATTACTCGCTTCACAATCCCACGTAAGAAGATTACTGTCTATTTTGGCACTATGTATAACAAGAGTATGCAGCATATAACCAAGGGGTTGCATTAGAGACTGTCTTGTATCATCACACCCACACAGATATTCCTCAAGTCACTCCTCCTACATCAGAAAACAACCAGCTGTCACATCTCCCAGATATAAGCCATTTTGCTACTGAAAGGAATGAAAAAAAGACAGCAAATCTTTTGTTTTTATTTTCAGAGGAATGCAGTGTAGCCTAAATTCAAGGGCTGAACTGGATTAATTCTCGGTCTTCTGCATATGAATATACAAGTGCACCTCACACCCTGCATCCTGGTTTCCACTGCCTTGCCGAGCCACGGCAGTGCAAAAGCAGCAGGAAATAATCCTAACAGAGCACCCAGGCACTGACACAGCAGCAAGCCACACTACCACCTCCTCTGATATTATGCAACTAATTCTTCTAATATCACTGAACAGGCCGTGAGAACGGGGATTAATCTAGCCCTGGAAGAGTTGCTCAGGCCAGCAGCTGGGCTTCGGAGAAATCCTAATGCCCACAGCCCAGGTTTACTACCACAAAACAACTGCTCTGGGTGTTTTATTAAAATAGACTTACTGCCTTCTTCATATCCTACACTGCTTTGCTCCTGTCAGACACAACTCGAACAAAAAGCCCAGGATGTCTGTCTGCCTCAGGGCTACCAAGCTCCTCTGCATGGTCATTCAGTCCCAGTCACCTCTTGTCCTCCTGAAGGAAAGTGGCCAACTCTGAGGCCGTACATAGGAGACCTGAATAACCCAGCATGTGCAAACAATAAAGGTTATTTTGCACCGATCCTGGAACTATGACTCATGATAGGTCTTTTCCTTAGCCTCCGTAATACTCAAGTTATATATGAAAATGGACAGAACAACTCTGAGAATTAGAGCCTTCGTTTTGCTCCGAAGCACTCGACTGTACCAGACCCACGGTAAACTCTTCTTTTGTAGGATCGAATTTGGGTGAGGAGGGAGAGGGCAATTGGGGACTGGGAAATTAATTACAGAGCTATTTACTCATAAGCAGTTTATTTTTGCCTTACCTGAACACTCCAGCCTACAAGTTAACAGGTTACCACTTACCGAAACAGGAAGTAGTAGAGTAGCTCCTCTAACTACATCAGTGTAGCAAATATGATACTAGCTCATAAATTCTTCTGTTTTTCTCTGGTAAATTGAGTCTTTTTTTGGCTGCGAGTTTCTGCTTTGGCTGAGAAGGTGTAAATGCACCCAAGGCTTCTGATTTGGTAGGTTTAACAACCTTCTCACCTCCTCTCCCATTACCTGGCTTGACAAGGATCCGTCAATCAGTTTTACCCCATTTCTCACAGAAGGCTGATATTTTAATTATCACAAATGTATGAACAACCTGCCAGGCAGCTGCCTTACCCACTCTTTGGAGGACTTTTGTTTGCTTGCTTTTGTACCTTTTTTTTGTATTTCACGGTGAAATGCCTCCCTACTTACCATTTGTGGTGCTTCCAACTGCCCACAGTTGGAGCAGTCACCCATGAAACCCAGTAAGCACAAAAACCTTCCAAGTCTAAGCAAAAACCATTGCTAAAACATATCAAGCAAGACAAAGAGCAAATGCTAACGAGGTCAGGATTTTTTTTTTTACCTTGTGGACAGGCTCAGGTGCAAAAACAGTCCTAAACTCAGAGACTTCCATTTTAGAAGCGCTTATCTTCCTTCTCTTCTTCCAGTGCTTCTGGAAAAGCCATGGGATTAAACACATGGCTATTACTGCCTACTCACAGCCACCTTCCTTTCCTTCTGCAGCCTGAGTTGCTCACCCAGACCAGCAGTATCTTTGCCATTATAATCACTGCCCTGGGGAAATACTCGGGCACCGAGATCCATGAATACACAGAGCTTCTAGAACTCAAGACAGTGCACTCGCTATTTAGGAACTAATTTTAGAGTATGGCTCTCCCTTCAAGCATCAATTCACCCTCTAGCTCTGCTGTTGAAAAGTTATTTAAGGTATGGCATTACATTAGAGTGAGCTGAGTTCAGAGCTTTTTTTACTCTCCGTATGTAACAGGACCAACATGCCTCCAATTGCAACGGAGGGGAGGTATCGAAATACCACAAACTTATCTCCAAGTCCCCTAAAGTCCTTGCTCAGTCACACTACTAAAAAGAAAGTTAATTTTCTAAAAACTCCTATTTCAGGCCAGTTACATAACTTACCAGCTAAATGTCGGAATTTGTGTGCATCAGCGCTAACATATTGCAGACTCAAAACCTCGTGTATTTTCCATGTTCCCCCATGATTACAAAGTTTCCCTGGGGATGCCCTCACTATTTCTGTCACTAGACAGCTGTATTAAATCAAGCTGATAAAAATCGCCCATCAGGTTTACAGAAATTAGAACCCACCACCTTATGTAGTGGCTGAGTATAGCTAAGCACAGCTGAGCACTTTGCTTTTGGAAATGAGAGGGCTATGACTGAACTGATCTGTACTTTGGAATATTGCACTCACCACTAAACTTCTGTTCCACTCACTGGAATGAAGTAGCAAACTGAAATATAAATCCAGATTAAAAATTCACACACTAGCACACCATTTTGTTATTATTTTTAAAATAAGCTACTATAGCTAAGTAGCTAAAATAAAGCTAAGGAAATCTCAGGGATACTATGGTCCATGGTCCACACACTGGCCTGGAGGGACCAGGCAGGAGTGGAAAATACTGGGTTGCGGGGAAGGAGCACGTGGGTGGAAGCAAAGCTTCCCTGTACTTTCCATCTTCCAAATTCCTCAGCTTCGCCAGGGGTTTTCCAGGACTCCGGAGAAACTTAAGGGCAGCATCTTCAGCTCTCCCGCCGCACTCCGCACCACCAGGCACCAGCTGGTTCGAAGCCCTTCTGGCTCTGCCCCCACAGGCACCCCAGACCACACAGGAGAAGAGCAAGTGCCCGTCCTATGCTGCTGGCACCAAACCTCCCTCTTCCTGCTGAAGCTGACTGAAAACAGACAGATAAATATGGAAAGGCGTTGCCAAAACACGAGCTTGCTAAATTCGGTCAACTGAAAAGCAGCTACCTAGTTTCAGAGGAGCACTGGTTTCAGAAAAATACATGCTGATAAACTCTTCAAGCTTTCATTCTAATTGTAGGCACCGAGGGCAGTAGGAGTAGAGAGTCTGAAAACTGTCAGATTGACGGTCCTGCTGAGCTTTGTGCAATGGGGAAAAAAAAGTGTTAAAACCAATATCTGCAGGGAAAAAAAAATGGCAGCAACCAAAAATACACCAAGAAGCCAATTAAAGAAATGAAAGCTACTGAAAAAGCTGTATTGAAAATGGAGACCAGAATTAGAAAGGAACAGAGCAGGGATACAGAATTAGTTAACATGCAGCACTGTTTTGCAAGTACTTCATAGTTCATGTCTCTCCTCTTTCAGTAATTTTTATGTCAACTTGTTCAAATCACAAGTGTAAACATGCACTTTTTTTTTCCCCAACTGCCTCTCTTCCAAACACGTCATGATACTAGTTAGAACACAATTTATCCCGAAGTGCAGTGTTTTGTGCTGGTGCGATGTGTCTTTGCTGCCAAGGAAGCTGTTTACCTGCACAAGAAGCTCTGCTTTCCCATTAGACCACCAGGTGTAAATGGCAGCAGAAAAATAGCAAACTTTTGCTAACCCTGTTAACTCCAGACAACGTGACCGGATAGTTCAACCTAGTGCTGGGGGGGAGAAACAAGCAAACAAGCAAAAACCATGGACCTAGCTCCTAAATTCAGTTAAGAGAAGCAATCAAGTTATAACCCAAAGTGACTTCATTACAAAGACAAGATCTTAATGAAACCACAGAAGGACTCAGAAGGTCCTCACTTCTTGCGCAGAACCATCCCTTCGAGCCATTCCCCTCTTGCATCCACACGGTTCTTGTGACTCAGGTTACAGCCCCAACAACTCTTCACGTCCCCCGGAGCTGCTGATGGGTTTGCAGAGGCACCCTTGGACCTGGAGCTGAAACTCTGGCAATTCTGGTGATGATTCACAGGAAAGACGATAATCCCGCTTGCTCCAAACAGGCTCTTCCGTTCCCACAGCTGTGAGAAGCGTAACTAAAACCCACATTTACCACGACAGTCATCAGGAGGAACCACTACAGCAGGAGCTGACTGAGGAATGGGCCTTCTTTGTAAGGTCTTGCATGTTTCATGCTAACATCATTTTCAAACTGTGGTAAGCATTTAAAAAACAAAATAACAAAACTGAGTTGATGCTTCCTAAATGGCTTCCTTAGGCCTTTTAAAATGCTACTCAGATGAAAAGGACTTAAAATACATTAACAAATAAAATAAAATAAAAGCAAACGTGAGACTAAAGAAAGATACGAATATGGTGGAATTAATGCTCTGCTTTTATGAAATGAGTAGATGGGAACCCATTCTCCTACTTCAAGCATTCCTTGATCAATACTGTTCAATGCTAGCCATCATGGGGAAACAGGGCAAGTCTGTTTGGGGTAACTGCCTACACAGCAAAGCTATATATTTTTGAATGAGATGGTAGTGAGAATCGTCTCTTAACTGCTTAACTTTCCACCAAGTAGCCAGCTGACTTTCTGCTCTCTTTTGGCTGTATAAGCATTCCAACAGCAATTAGATGTAGGTAGTAAGGCAGCTACCGAATGACAGTCAAGCCAATCTGGAGGAAACACAACACGTCTCAACTCTTTTTGCAGTAGTTTTGGTGACCCTTCACAAAATCACCAGTATATCAAGCAGACAGATAAAGCTTCCAGGCACAAAATGCTTAGATACTAGATCTCAAGCCTGCAGTTACTGAGAATAAAAAAGGTACTAACAAACTGTTACTTCAAGACCACTTTCCTACCCAAACTTTTGAGCTTTGCTGGGGATTTACAAGCGAGGAAAACAGCCCATCGGGAAAGCGCAACACGGGCCACTCCGTGCCCTAGTGAAGGGCAGAGCACGCGCTGCCAGTTACTCCAAGTGACCCTCTGCCACTTGGCTCAGGGGACACGCAGCCGTGTGTGACTGACGCCGCAGCTAAGAGCAGCGCGGTGCCAGGAGAGCCCCGGGGACGCTGCACCGGCAGGGCAAAGGGCTCCGCTCCCGCTGCTGGATCCCACGGCCAGGAGAAGAGCCTGCCCGCTGCCCTCGCCCAGCGCGCGGCACGAGCCCGCTGGCTGCACAGCTTCCTCTGAGCACTGGGGAAGGCGGCCCAGGATTTCACTTCGGAGAAAATGTTATCCATCCCACAGCAGGGCAGGAGGATAAAGTGGAGAAGAAAAGTAGAAATTACCTGCTCCCCTCACCTCAGCTATAATACAGGGCAGGAAAACCACATAGTGGTGCTTTAAATCATTGTAAGGAATCTTGCCCAATGGCTCATCACATTTTAACATAAAAAAACATACAGAAATGCCAGAGAAGCAAAACAAGGGCAGGTTTCTACAGAAGATTCGCTTTTAGAGTTAGCCTTTGGTTAAACCAGGATGTGGCTTTCACTCAGATAAATGAAAATCTTTTATTTGAGGACTAAGTTTCAGCATGCCGCTCTGTTATGTGTGACATAGAGCAAGCAAAAAAAAAAATAACATTTTTGCCAGATGCAGCTTCAATGTCGTTCTGATTCATAAAGCATGACTTGCTGTCAGGGTTGTTGTAAAAAATAAATGCACTTTGTTTGTAGGACTTAACAACTATAGGGATCAGTGCTGAGGAACCCTCTGGGAAGCAGCCTGTGCCTGTACCAGATAGCATTAAGCATATTCAGCATGTACCACAAGTGCTCACAGGCTGAATGATGAGAATAAGCTGAAATACTGTCAGCTGTCTCACTCTTTCTGGATTGTCCCTCCTGGCCACTTGGAAAGGTGATTCTCCCTTGGAAAGCAGCAATGGTCACATAACAGACATGTCACGGGCCACATGTCCTCACCAGGCTCCCGCTCTTGCCCTCCAGTGGCATCTGCTGCTTAGCCCAGCATCACCCCCAAAGCAGCCAGGGCAAAAGAGATCGGTGAAAGCAGCACCACGGTCTGGATTTTGTTACGGAGACCCCAATCACCGAGCACCCCAGGAGGCAGCAGGTGAAGATGGAGTGTGTGTGACCAAGTGCGTGAGGCTCTCCGTCCTTCCCTCTCCTTCCAGGGGAGAGAGCATCTAGGGGTAGATATAACTAGAAGCACAATAAATACAGCTAGGAGATTAGAAACACATGTTCAGGCTTTGGAGACTGTGAAAAAAACCATGGTGGGTACACAGAGTAGGCAGTTGTAAAATACTGCCAGGAAGGTGGTTTCCACACAAAATAGAGCCTCGCTGAAAGGACTTATCTAATGTTAGAAACAGCAGCCCACAAATGTTCCTCGTGAAGGCAAAGCCAGAGCCCAATTCCTTTTGAAAACAACCTAAATATTTATTCTTCCTTCAGGTTAGGGAAGGGCTGTGTTTTCTGGGTCTCCTACCATGATCTCTGCCAACTACACTGACATAGATTTCTCCAGTTCTTCAGATATTCTCTCATAAAAGTTCTTTCTTCACATCTGTAATTTTTGTACATTCTCAAAATCCAGCAGAGCCTGCATTAAATTAGACTGACTTAGCCCTTCCCTCATAGCCCTTCATAACCAGCTTAGACAAATCCAGAATCTGAAAATATCATCTTTGGCACAAACACTAACTCATCCACTATTCATTTTTGGAGGGTGCAGGTAAAGGGCATTCCTGATGGGTGACATGTATTTATGAATGCAGTATTTTTTTAAAGATTGCTTTGTTACTTGCAAAACAAGCAAAGTATTTTGAAAACTATTCAGGCAATATAATGTTGCTAATAAATCACTCCTGCACTTTAGGAACAGCTTTTACAATGCACAGTCACAAGGTGTTCACAAAAGCTATTCAGCACAAACTACTGGATTCCTAGAAAACTATACTGTGTTTAAGTTTTTTGGGAATGCACAAAAACAACCTAGATGGCCTGTCTGGAGATTAAGTGTGCAACTGCCATTCTGGCCTATCTGTGATTGATAGAGTCTGTTCTTGCATTTCCTTTGAACTTGTTAACATCAGGATATTAATACCATCCTATATCATACATTTTCTCACAGTTAGCATCATGGTATCACAGCCCCGGCAGGTCTAAGGGACTGGAGGAAACAAGGGTAGTGCAGTTTTCATGAAGAAAAAGCTTCCCACAGATGAGTGTGCTGCACATTGCCACGCGAGCGGCCCCAACACACGCACTGCCTGCCACCTCTGTGGTTCTAAAACAACCCTCCACCTTGTAACCTGGCGTCACGCCACCCTGACAGATGGACTTGAGTGTGGGCAGCCAAGAGACTACGTATACGCATCAAATGTGCCTTTTGAGAGCAGGACTTCCAGCCAGGAATGCTAAAACAGCTGTCCACATGGAGCTTGCAGGCCTACTCTTAAGAGGATATGCTAGTGCCACCCAAGCCCTGAGCTGGATTAACTGGGAAAATAAAAGAGCTTCTACAGCCACATAAGGTGAGTTTTTGCAGAATCAGGATTAGTGATACTGAGGGGCTCTTACTCACTGACAACTAGCGAGCAAACTTAAAGAGTTGTAACTTTAATAACACGGATGCTTGTACACAAATGCTTTTCATTTGAATGTATGATAGGTATATATAAGCAGAATATATCATGTATGTATATACACAAATAGAATGCAATGCAAGTATGCTTACGAACAAATATACTAAGGATTTTCTATTTCGTATTAGGGGATATTGCTTTTTATTTTTTCCCCAAACTTCTCTCTCCTCACTGAGGTGCCTTCTCATGTGAATCAGATCTGCTCCACTAGTCTACCTTTTCTTTCTGAAACTTTCAAACTTCCACGGTCCACTCCTGCACTTTTCAGTCGCTCATATCTACACGCACATGTGTATTTGACATCCCCAGAGCATTCGTATGACTTGCCCCGCTAATCAAACCAGAAACAAGCATTGCACAACGGCAGCCGTGGTGCTGGCCAGCTGGCAGAGTCATCTCCCGGGCACCTCCGGAGCGTCCCTGCCCAGCCGTCCCCCCAGCCCTGCGCCCATCCCCGCGGACAGGGCACATCCCAGACCACGGCGACGGTTCCCAAACCATGTCTGCTCACACCAATGTGCCAGGCGATGTTCTCCCGTTACAGCTCTGGTTCTTCTACTCCTCGGAAAGTCATTGGCCTAAGTCTAAAAGACAGGTAAATCCTCAGTCCTGGACTAATTAAAAGTTTCCTCAGACTTTCAACTACTGGCAGAAAAAAAAAATCACGATTTCCAATGGAAAGCAACACTTACTCCTTACCCTTAAAGGCTGAAAGGAGGTGATATACTTGACTTAATTTTTAAATGTGCTGTGTGTTCATTGTAATTCGTCTCCCTATAAGCCTATCACGGCTGGCTGCCTGGTATAACGTTTTCACTTGCGCTGTAGCTGGATATCCAACCTTTACTTTTCTGAAGGGCCACAGGAGGACTCCAAACCAGTGAGGATATTCCCAGCACAGCCCAGAGCCGAACTGCAGTCCTACCTACCGGTCACGCACGGTCTTTGAAGCGGGTCTTTCACCTCTGCTAACTTTAAGGCAAGCCCAACTTCTCCAGCACTTGAGGATTTCCAGTCGTGACCTTGCTCTCCGCTCCCGTCAGGATTTTCCTCCTCCTCTCGTCCTCCAGTCTCCTCTATAACCTCTCTGCCTCCTTTTTCTTCCCCTGAGCTGTCTGTGTGAAACCATTCATCAGCAAAAGTTTCGGTCCCCTTTCTACCCTTCCAAACTGCAGCTACAAATCACAAGAAGACTTTTTTTTTTACTTTATTCTTAGCTCTAGCAAGGTTAATTTAAACTTTCATACCAGATAACCTTTCTCCAAGGTGCAGGAGGAAGGGAAAATACTTTGCCGCCTATTCAATATTTCATCAGACAACATTGTGAAAATGACAGAAAAAAAAACAGGGTGAATACCTGTCTTTCCTCCTGAAAGCCAACAAAGCCTCGGGCTTTCTCGAGGCATTGCACAAAGAACTGGCTTTAAAACGGTTCGGGGAATAGCCAAAATTGCTGGAGAACACATCAAAAGCAGGGGAAAATACTGATCCAGACGGATTGCTGCTGCTTACTGAGGTCAAGCACGCACCGAGCCTGTCCCTTTTGTGCATGTTTTGCACAGAATGATGCTATCTCCAAGGTTAGCCCGGAGATTGATTGCAAATGGTGATGCCGAGCAGCCAAAACTTGGACCAGTAAGTGCCTGCCCTTCTTTGAAAGCAGTTCGACAGAGTAAGTGAGATTCATTTCTCACAAAATCATTTACATACTAATGCAAATGCAGAGCACAGAGAATCTCCTTATGCATTATGCACACTATATTTAAAAAATAAAAATAAAAAGTTATGCAGTTACTTATAACCTCTAAGTCTCAGGAAAGTTTGGCACCTGCTTATCCGAGAAATCCCTTTCTGCATCAGTGCGACTCTCTGTACCTGCCAAAAGCCCCGTGCTGGTTATGAACCAGTAGAAGTGTCACTTGTTAAGTGTCATTTGAGCTCCGGGAATGGAGCGCTTTGCCCGGGAGGTTTTACTTACTTACGGTTTTATTGGCACGTTTAACTCATTCTTAGCTCCCTAAGTAGCACCGTCACTCCTACACGCACTCTCCTTGTTTCACCTGTTACTACTGTTCACAGCTTCATAACACCAGGACAAAAACATTACAAAACTGGAAAGGATGGCAAGTTTACTTCAAGTTCACTTCATGAGGGAAGCCCAGCCCAGGCATCGCAGGGAAGGTACGGGGCAGAAGCGCCTTTAACTGGCACCTGCATGGAAAGATGCGGGTTTTAGCGTTTGCTTCCGTGCCTTACCTAGGTAAAGCGAGGCATTTTCTTTCTTGACATTGTCATCCAGGTAGGTTGGTCCCAAGGTATAGATGGGTGTGGAGCCCATGCCGATGAGGATCTGGGCGCAGATGAATAAAGCTACGTAGAGGGAGTGACCGTTGCCGCCGGAGTCCTTGACACACGCCGGCGACTCCAAGGACTCCTTAGCACTCCCATTGCCCATTAGGCACAAGCCCTCGTTGCTCACGGACGAGTTCAGCTCCTGGATCTGGTACGGCGGCGAGATGAAGTGAGGTAAGGAGAAGAGCGCGGCGCCCAGCGCGATGAAAAACCCGCCGACGGCGAGCCAGAGCGGCCTTCGCCCGCGCCCGCCGAAGTAGCTGATGAAGACCACCACGACGAGGCTGCCCACGTCGAAACAGCTCACGAGCAGCCCCGACTCGGAGCTCTTCAGGCTGTACCTCCTCTCGATGGTGGTGATGACGCTGCTCAGGTACCCCGACACCATGAGCGACTGGATGAAGGTCAGGAAGCACATGCACACCAAGAAGAAGCGCGAGTCGGACAGCGCGGCCCTCAGGCACGCTCTGCCGGCCGCCCCCGGCGGGGAGGCCGCGGGCGCCCCGCGGGGACACCCCGGCTGCGGGGCGCAGGCCGGGAGGCCGGCGCCGCCGCGGGGCAGCGCGTGGCCGCCGGCGGGAGCCGGGCGCGGGGCGGGCGCGGCGGGCGGGGGGGAGCCGCCCCGCGGCGCCGCCGCCGCCGCCGCCCCGTCGAGGGCCGCGAGGCCGCGGCCGCGCGGCGCCTCCGCCGGCCGCTCGGCGCCGGGCCGCTCGGGCCGCCGCTGCGCCGCCATGTCCGCGCGGCGCCCGCCCGCCTCAGCGCCGCCGCCTCGGCTGCTCGGCGGCGCGGCGGGGCCGCGGGCGGCAGGGCGGCATGGCGGGAGGCAGCGAGGGGAGGAGAGGGGCGCGGGGAGGCAGGGCGGCAGGGCGGGGGGTGGCTCTAGCGGCGGCCGCACGTGTCAGCCCGAGTCCGCCGCGGCTCCAGCGTCGCTCGGCGCCGCTCCAGGGCCCGACCCCGGCGCCGCCGCCGCCGCCGCTCCGCCGCCGGCATCCTCGGGCCGCCGCAGGGCTCCGCCGACCTGCGGGCGCGGAGAAGCGCGGCGGGTGAGCGGAGCGGGGCGCGGCGCCGCGCAGCGCCCGCCCCTGCCCTGCCCGCCCGAGCCGCGCAGCGCCCACGGGCGGCACCGGGGCCGCCCTTACATAAGGGCAGGGCAGGAGGACGCGCGCGGCCCCGCTGTCTGCCACAGGCAGAGGTGGCCGCGCTCTCGACCCCCGGCCCCGAAACAACCCGCGACAAGTGCGCGCTCCCCCGCGCGCCCCAGCGCTGCGCCGCCGAGCGCGCCCGCGCCTCGCCTCCTTTGTCCCCTTTTGTCTCGCTGGCGCCTCCTCGCCGCGCACGCGGAGGGGCAGACGGCGAGCGGGGTGACAGCAGCCCCCGCGCTGCAGCCCCCGCGCCGCTCACCGCGCCGGCCCGCGGATCAGCCCCGCGCCCGCCCCGCGCCCCCTGCGCGCTCCGCCCGCGGGCCGCGGGGTCACGCGGAGCGGCTGCCCCGCTCCCTCCCCCGCCCCGGGTTTGAGAAGGGGGAAAAAAAAAATCTTTAGATCTTTAAGTTGCATCTACTCCGCGCCCGGCGTGCGGGAAGTGCGCGGGGTGTCCCGCGGAGGGTCTGCGCCTGCTGCTTCGCCCGGGGATTTCGGCTGCCCGCGGTGCTGCGGCCGTCGGGTGTTGCAGAAGGTATCTGCAGTCTTGGGATTGCGATAGCTCATCACAGCACTCGCGGAAAACTGAGGAGAAAGAACAGTGCTTATTTTAGGAGGAAAGAAAGGCCAGCTGATGCCCAAGGTCTTGCTTCCAACATGAGCTAAAACCAAAAAGCCACCCCCCAAAAAGGGAAAACATGCACAAAGCCTGGAAAAGGTACTTTAGTGTGTGTTTTTCCTAGGGTTTGTTCTTAATCCCACTCTCTCAGGTTGTATTATGGTTTGAGTTATAATGGTTTGTTCCCCTCCTTGCCTTTTTTTTTTTTTTTTTTTTTTTAATAATCTAAATGGTCCTGCAAGTAATTATTTGTGGTTGGACAAAAGATGGAGTGATGAGGTACTCCTCTACTGACCAAAGTTTTACCAAAAATAATCTGGAAGAATACACCAAAAGACATAGAATATCCTACATTTTTGATTAGCTATTCTTCAGGGATTTTCTAGCAGGGTAGGTTTAGGTCTTGGGGTTTTTTTTGGGGGGGGGGGGTGACAGGTTTTCATCTTTTTTTTTTTCTCTATTAAAATAATCAGTGTTTAAGACTCCTAAGATATGATTTTCACTTTTAAGCTTTTTTTTACATCTCTTTGTGTATGCTCAGCACTCAATCAGCTCAAGCTCAACAAAGCCAGGACAATAGTTTCGCTTTCCAGGCTTTCACCGCCAGTCTCTTTTACTCATCATGTAGCCCAAGCTCAGGGATTGTTTGGCCCTGTAGCTTTGGGATTCTCCTTGAATCACGTTTCCTAGGAGTTTTCATACCTCATTGGTTCTTCCTGTGCAAGGTTTCTAATCCAGTTTCTTTTGTCTCATCATGCCACAGCTTGGTTTCATGGCAGTTCCTCTCTGGTTTTCTTCCGCTTCCACTCCGAGCCCCACACTTCCACAGCTCTGGCACTCAGCAGACCCCTCGGGAAGCTGACTCAGCTCACCAGAGCAGCAGGACATGAAAGAAGGAAAGAAAAGGAAAAAAAAAAAAAAAAAAGAAAAGAAAAATCTGCTCTTGTAGTGAGCTGGAGCAGTTCACCAGAAGAGATAAGAACTTACAAAAAGAAGAGAAGGAAGAGAGCAGCTACGGTCTGTGGGGAAAAAGGAATGGGAAAGGAATTGGCCAAGATGACCAATGGGATCCTGGCCTGCATCAGGAAGAGCATTGCCTGCAGATCAAGGGAGGGGATCCTGCCCCTCTGCTCAGCTCTGGTGAGGCCGCACCTGGAGTATTGGGTGCAGTTCTGGGCTCCACAGTACGAGAAGGACATTGAGCTTCTAGAGAGGGTCCAGCGAAGAGTCACAAAGATGATTAAGGGACTGGAGCATCTATCGTATAAGGAAAGACTAAGTGAGCTGGGCCTGCTTAGCCTGGAGAAGAGAAGACTGAGAGGAGATCTGATCGAAGTACCTCAGGGGAGAATGTAGAGAGGATGGAGCCAGGCTCTTCTCTGTGGTGGCCATTGACAGGACAACGGGTAACGGGTGTAAGCTGAAACACAGGCAGTTTAATCTCCATATGAAGAAGAACTTCTTTACTGTGAGGGTGACAGAGCCCTGGAACAGGCTGCCCAGAGAGGTTGTGGAGTCTCCTTCTCTGGAGATCTTTCAAACCCACCTGGATGCCACCCTGTGCCACGTGCTCTAGGTGACCCTGCTGGAGCAGGGGGTTGGACTAGATGATCTCTAGAGGTCCCTTCTAACCTCAACCATTCTGTGATTCTGTAAAAGGATGGGAAAGGAGGACAGATAGCTCATTTCAGCAAGAGTGAGCTCTTAATTCCATTCAGTCGTCTTATTGAACCAACCTTGAGAGAAGACATATAATTCAGCTGCTCAGCTGAATACCACCCATTAAACTTGAGTAATTCAATTGTGCTTGAACTAATATATGAATCAGTAATGGTAGCTTGTTTGTAAGCTCTCTGGACCACGTACTTATACACTGCCTTTGTGATCTTTGCATATGACTGGTATTCCTAGCCGCTATTATATATAAACAATAATAATTCTCAAGAAATCACAGAATAACAGTAGGTATCACAGAGCATACTCCCATCCCCTGGAGAAACGTATGGGTGTAGTTCTTACAGCCTTCACAACAGCTGTAAACAACTACAATTTCAATTCTTTCCACAGTGGCAAAGCTATTAAGAGATAAAATAATTCTCAGAATCAGGTGAAAGTATTTGTTTTAGGAAGATCTTTAAATTGATTACAGCTGCCAAAGTGCCTGACTTCTCTGCTTACTTTTGAGCCTGAATACTGCTGAACAAAGGCAATACTTGTGGGCTGCAGCAGAGATGAACCTACCGGTGCCAAGCACTGACTGGTGAATCAATACTGTTCTCTTCACTTGGAGGGACCTTGACAGGTTGATTGCAGAAGGTGCAGTGATGGTATCCAGGTTCACAATAAAATATAAATGTATAAGACCTATTATGTAACACCCTCTGCTTTTAAAGTTTCACCCAAATGCATTTAAAAAGCACGGCCTTCCCCTAGCACAAAGCAAGCAACTGGTACTGCAGAGCAGTCTGTGGCTGCAACTGCAAGAAGGCATGGTTTCCATTTTGCTAGGCTAAGGACATGGGCTGACATTTTTGACACTTCTGATTCATCTATGCAAGTGGAAGAGTAAAGTCAGGCCTGATGGAGGCTCTCATTTCAGCAGTGGATTCCCAGTTTGGGACTTTTCTCCCCGTAATTAGAGACGTTGCGGTGTAGGGTGGGACTTGGAGATGGTTAGCGCAGATCCATGCTGTGCCTAGCTCAGCCTGGAGCCCAGATGCCAAAAAGCAAATTTTTGATCCACCCTGCAGGTCAGGTTTTCCATAGCCAGCGATGTTGGTGGACTGGGTCAGGCAGATGTCCCTGCAGCTGTGCTGTGTGGTACCTCACCAGCACTCCTAACGAGGACACTGCCCCCTCGCAGGGCACTCTCTCATCTGACAAACTCCTCCCCAAACCATCTGCAGGAGCCCTCCCAGCTGCCCTGCTGCCATGGGCGGTGCTCACTCTGTGTCCCATCTGTTGCTTCATGAGGGACACGACCTCTTGGCCAGGAGAGGTTAACAAGCAGCAAATGAGGGAACACCACCTTAAGTCCTGTTGGCTTGGTTTCGTGAACTGCATCACTTTCCAGTGAGAAGAGGCAGAGAAGCATCATTTTTTAAAGGTCACTCATCAGCTGTGATGGATTTGGGGCTTTACTAATTCTTCTTAGTATGGGAAAATGTTGATACCCCTGAGGTGACCCAGCCTGGTTGACTCCAAGCCAGGAAGGGATAGAAGAACCAAGCTGAAGAGTGGCATGAGCTGATGGCTCTGCTGGTCCTTCCTTATTTCAGAATTCTGGGAAGGTTTTCCACCAAGCACTATGCCATAAACGTAGCAAATGAACACACTGTTTTTCCTTCCCCCTTTCCTCTAACACTGCTGCCATTTTTGGGCAACATCTGCTCCTCATTCCTTCCCAGCCCACTATTAATAACGCAATAAGCAAAACAGGATGTGGATTAGGAGGCTAATGGGCTTTAGGGCCTGATGGAGCATGAGCACGGAGAAACGTAAAGACAAAGGACAAGAGACTTCCCCCCGCAGGGACTCTCACCAAGCTAGTGTCCTAATGAACCCCCGAGGGCAGGCACTGCTGGGACAGAACTGCTCATTATTTTCACGTGGGAAGTCACAGATTGCATTCTGAGCAGCATGTCCTAAAGAGACACATTCAGACCACTTTGACAGAAATCCACCTTAGGTTTGGTCAGTCCTCTCTAACAATCTCCAGGGTAGAGCTAGCTGCAGTTCTTCATGAACGAAGTAAAGATGCTAATGAACACAAGGCAGGTGCCAAAGCCACGGGGAAGAAAAGAGGAAGTCCCCAAAATAATCATTAGGCTTAGGGGCAATGACAGCAAGCATTAGAACTGGACATGTTGGAGAAAAAAGGGATTATGTGGCACCAGGACTATAAGCAGTCTTCCTTTTGAATGCTTAATCACAGGGGTAGAGCCCATGCCTCCTGTGTTAGTCATGGTGATGACTCCATACTCCTTATGGTTTTATTTTAGAAGATAACAAACCTCTGTTGGTAAGTCATATTGAGTTGTGTTCAGAATAAGACCATTCTTCTCAAAACAGAAGTCCAAATGTTTAAGCATGTTTGCCTGAAAAAGCTAGTCAAAATGGGACTGACTTTCATTTAGGCTTTTCTTTGGAGGACATGTGGAAAAGCTCTTTTATTCTAAAACATAAATTTGAGAGTAAAAAAATCCCTGTCATTTTTAGATATAAGGAGTATAGTATATTTCTATTTACAATAGATAAATGAATAAATAAATAAAACATAGAAGTAGAGAAAGCCTAAAGTAGTCAAGGAGAAGCTAGGTGCATTTTCATTTTCTGTATACCATGAACCTGTGGAGATCATGCTGGTAGATGACAAACAAGTCAAGATTGAGTATCATCTAATTCCCAAATCTTCCAACATGTCAGGTTGTGCTAGGGGAGGCTGCCGAAAGCTATCAGAGTAAGGAGAGGAACTTTACTCTCTCTACTCCCACGTCTTCCCTCTGCCCTAGATCCAGGAATGCAGCCAGCAATGGGGCACACCAGGACGCGAAGCCTCTACTGAGCTGAGAGCCCCAACTCATCCTGCAGGGCAGTACTGTAAAGGCTGCACTCTAGCCCTGAGCAAGGACTATCTCAAAGGCAGATAATCCACCAGCCTAATCATCAAAGATATTTTTTCAAGACATTTACAAGTGAGACATACCAGATTGTTAAACACTGAGATATGTTGATAAAAAACTATGCAGTATTGTGTAGCCTAGCATCAAAAGGATGAGCTATGATATATGTCTTAAATTCAAAAGCACATCTAGTACTTATAATTGTTTTCTGAAATGATCTAAACATCTACTTTAAAGCTGCTTTTTTTTTTCTCACTGTGAACTGTGGAAGCATCATCTATGATGAAAATAACCACAGACAAGGACTAGCACAGATTACCCTGTCACTCATATTCCCAGATATCTCAGTTCCCAGCATCTGACCCTATACTTTAATGTCACTTGTCAACAAACTCTTGGCAAGAATTCTGTATTCATGTATAAGCTATTAGGTTGGTGTATGCATTGAGAAGAGAAGGCTGAGAGGGGATCTAATCAGTGTATATAAATACCTCAAGGGAGGGAGTGCAGAGGACGGTCATGGTCTCTTTTCAGTGGTGGCCACTGATAGGACTAGAGGAAATGGCCGAAAACTGAAACATCAAAAATTCCATAGGAACTTAAGGAAAAATTTCTTAACAGTGAGGGTGACAGAGCACTGGAACAGGCTGCCCAGAGAGGCTGTGCAGGCTCCTTCTCTGGAGATCTTCAAGACCCGTTTGGACGCAGTCCTGTGCCACGTGCTCTAGGTGACCCTGCGTATGTAGGGGGGTTGGACTAGATGATCTCTAGAGGTCCCTTCCAACCCTAAGCATTCTATGATTCTATGATTCTATGATTGTGACCTTAACAATCTTTAAACCTTCTTATATCTTATATGCCTGATAGTATGTTAGCTTTAAATGCTGAGTACCAAAGTATAAGTACTTTCAAATAAAAGTATGAATCTATTTGAAATATTTGACCATATCTAAAATGAAAATTCTGTATTAGAGTAGAATATTGCCTTTTTTTTTTTTTCATCTCTCCTCCCCTGCAGCGCAAACATCAGTTTCTGTAAGGGGAAGTGCAGAACTGGCAAAATCAGGAAATATCAGCACCACGATAGAAGAAACATGGAAGAATGCCATTAAAAAAAAAATCCTCTCAGAAACTCATAAAAATGCTTGGGAACCCCTGGGTCCCCATCTCCAGATCTCTGTTAATGCCATGCACTAGACTTTTAGTCTAGCATGGTCCGCAGCATGCCCTGACCACAAACATCACCGATTGCAAAACACGTCCTGAAGAAAAAGGAAAAAAAAGAAAGAAAGAAAGAAAGAAAGAAAGAAAGAAAGAAAGAAAGAAAGAAAGAAAGAAAGAAAGAAAGAAAGAAAGAAAGAAAGAAAGAAAGAAAGAAAGAAAGAAAGAAAGAAAGAAAGAAAGAAAGAAAGAAAGAAAGAAAGAAAGAAAGAAAGAAAGAAAGAGAAAAAAAAGCAGGCGCTTTACTATAAAAGACCAAAAAAAGCCACAAAATCTATAATGTGCCATTAAAAAGAGGGCAAGAAGGAAACCAAGTTTGTTGCAAACATCTAAGTAAATCTACAGTATGTGTGCAAGTACATCAAAAACATCTCCTTGGACCATGGCAGTTTCTGAACTGATGCTCTAAAGTGTAGCCAAAGCCAGAGAACAGTTTTTGGTGGAAGCAAAGTCCTATGTATTCTGTCCTTATGCCTTGACATCCTTATAAAGGATATCCTTATATCCTTATAAAGGAAAGAAGAGAATATGAATATCATTAAAAAACAACACATTAAGAATGTGAATGGGTTTAATTTATGACTGACAAAAAAGCAATTGAACACTCGTGCATAGGTAAAAAGCGGCACAAAATAAGAGTAAAACACGACTCATCAGAGGAAGGAGTGATGAGAAAAAATTCTCATGAACCACCTGAAAATTTGATAAATATGAGAATATTAAAAGTATTCTTCAATTGCCAAATCAGAAGCTACCTTCCTCCTGTTTTAATAGAGCTGCTAAAGGAGAAAATAACTGAAATGAGAAAAATTAAAGTCAGAGATAAGCCCGTATGAATTTTTGTCCCCGCATCTGGAATGGTGAAACCAGTTCAAAGCCCTAGGGCTACTGTACATTTCCAGCACTTAAACCAAATTCTCTACATAGAATACGGAAAACAGAAAGGAATGTGGTGAGCTATTTCCAGTTATCCAGACTGAAGTAATACTGTGTAAAAAGCAAAGATAGAAAAAAGTAGTCAAGAAATCAACTGGTAAAAACATATCAATGTGCAAAACATTTAGGCCAGATGAGTGCAGGGTTTTGTTGTTTTTAAAAAGAAGATTTTGCCCAACAGGGCCTATTTTACAGCCTTAGGGTCCCTATACAAATAACACTTGCAGATTTCTTGGAGGAATGCATGCAAAGTTATCCTAAGGTTATGTATTTATTATTATAAGGCTGAGAAAAGAACCAAAGGAAATGCTCTAAGAGGAACCATATGCTGAAACATTATTCACCTTTTATGCTTGAAAACATATTTTGTTATGTGGGCGCTCCGAAGGCTTTTTTCGGTAAGCAGTAGCCTCCGCAGCTGCTGACCCAAGGAAACCTTTCAGAGCGAGCACTCGTGGAGGCTTGTTTATGATATCCAGGGGGAATTATAAACTATCTCCCCGTGGCATTGAAGCCACCTTATGCACTGCAGCGAGCTCTGACCTCTGTGGTCTGAATTCAGCTTCAGAGGATAGATGCTCCCCTGGATTTAGGGGAATTATGTTGGACTTGGTCTACCTGTAGAGCTGGGATCAATTTCCAGCTGCTTCCCCGCACATTGTCCAGTCACCACATATGCTTCCCTAGGGACAGGAGGAGCGTCACCATGCCTGGGGATGTTGCCGTGGCGGCCCTGGTTTCGGAGCGCGGAGCTCGCTCCGTCATTGCTGGCTCCTCCGTCTTCTGTGTTTACTCTAGGACATACCGGCAATTAGATGAGGCAACACGATGTCGTCCAGGAAAACAGAGCATTTAAATATAGGTCTGAAAAGCGACAAAACAAGCACTAGCAAGCATGGTATGACTATACGTTGGCCATATGATTTCCTCGGCTCATCTACCTTAATACATCATGCTTATATGAGATGTTGCTTTCTGCTAGGGCTTAAAGGAGTGCATCAGGCCCCATAGGTTCTTGAGTGAACATCCTCAGTTTATAAAATGTCCCTTTTCTGGTGTGAGAGAGAAGCCAGTATCATCTGCTTTTCCTCACACCAGGCCAGAGGAAAGAAAAAGCAAAGGGTGATTATTTTAGGCCCAAGGCATGTGCTGCACTGCACCGGCAAGGGGCTGTGTCCAGATGTGATCCAGCTGCCTTGTTGTTGCCAAGTAGGAAAGGAAAGCTTCCAGGCTATGGCAGAGGGTAGCTTTGCAGCGAGGGGTGGCTGTATCTGCTCCAGTCGTTCACTCATCCCCACTGGCCATTGCGTTCTGGCAGGGATACTGCATAAATATTATTTTGTCTGTTATTTCTATGACCAATAATGTACCTTGCAAAAAGTCACTGGTGTGGCACTATTTGAAGGATATTGAGACAGATGTGCCTTAAGAGAAAAGTACCACTCAGCCAAAGATGCATACTCCTGCCCTCCTTTTACACAGATTGATTTTTTTATTTACTTAAAAACATGCTCTGTATTAATTGGTAATATATGTAGATTCCTATAGTGATCATTAAGACCTGGGCGCTCTGTAATCCTCTAACTGCAGCTCGTCTTTGCATTTCATGCTGTAGCACTGCTGGATCCGAAGTGTCAGAAAATGAGTTTCCTATTAGTCACCTAAAGGGAGAGCTGCTCCCAGGATTTGAAGAAAGTAAAACTTTCTTCTAATATTTAGGCTTTGCTTTGCTAAATATTAAAAATCCTGTTTAGAAGTACAAGAAGCAAAAAAGAATAGCAGCAAAAACTATTGTTACTCATGAGTACACATGCATGCACACAGGCATATAAACTACAGGCAGACTATAAATAAAGGGATAGGGATGAACAGAGGTCTGAAAGAAATATGTGAATTCTGGAAATATGTCAAACCCCTGGAAGAAGCAAACCAAACTGTAAGAGACATATTAACCATCTCCTTATAAGGTGCCTGATGCTAGCCATTTCACTGCTGATCTTTCAAACAGGAATTCCCAGTGACATGTATCAGTTTGTGTTCTGTGAATTACTAGATGGATGCAGGGGTGGTTACAATGAAGATTTATTTAAAAAAAAAAAAAAAGGTGCTGTCCAAGCTCAAAGAGTAAAATCCTGGCCGAACAAGAGCTGATGGTAAAACTTTCAGGAACTTATTCTCCTGATTGTCCCCATCAATTCCTTTTTTTAATCTTCTGCAGCACAAAGAATCTACATGTATTTAAAACCTGAATGCCCCTGAGGCAGTATCCTGAATACCTGGAGAAAAAAGCATGGTCCTGCTCAGCAGAGCAAGCACAACACAGCCATCTCCCTTTGTGCTTAGGTCTGCACGTCCCAGGTGCCACAAGAGCCAATCAGATGAATGGGGCTGCAGCCTGGATGATGGGTCAACACTGTGGCTGGAGTATGAGAAGGAACCAAATGTGGAGATCTTATCCAGACACCTCACGGCTCTGCCGGCTTGTGTTTCTTTACTGAAGACAAATCACTCTGAGATACTTCTAAAAGCATGTTCCACACAGCCTAGGAACACCAAGACTTTTCTTTTCCCCTGCATTTTTATACAAAGTGGTGAAACAATATGCTTTAAATCTGTCAGAAAAACACAATGCAATTAAGGCAGCAATTACAGTTTCAGCAGCCAGAATACTGCTCAAATGGGACGTGAAATATGATCTCCCAGAAAGATGGCTTGATTACAAAAAGCCAAAACATCTTCACAGTTTTCAAATATTTAGAGATGGTAAAAGCTTTTTATGCAGCATTTTTGCTGTAAGAACTCACATTGTCTAGCAATCCTTAAAAAGGATTCAGTCCTTAAAAGCGATTTCAGCTATACTTTGAAATGTTTAGCATTGCTCAGCAGTTAAAGCTAGAAAAAATCTCTCTGTGCAGATAGGCAGCAAAAAGCCATTCACACTTAGCTCTGTGAGAGGAGAAGTTTTTCATGTTTGGTTTTCACTCAGAAGACAAACTAGAGTCTTCAAGTGTGAATGAATTCTTCTGAGTGGTGCTCTCTTAAGCCTCAGCGTCATTATTTGCAGTTTGTCAGGTCTTTCTGCACATTTCTCCCTTTCCTACTCTGCACCCATAAGAGGGGAGAATGAGAGGACTGCCCATGTTTCAAATACTCCTTGGGAGGCTTGGACAAAGAGAGACAATTCTGAAGCAGAGGACTTGATCAAATACCCATCATTTACAATCCAAATGGCAACTGCGACATCAGCTTTTAAATGTCAAGGTCATTTGTGGTATTTCTATTTTGAGTAAAATGGCTCCTGCTGTTTCCATGGTTTCACCTGAAATATGTACTGAGCTCCTTTGTTAAGAACCTTGAAACCCAACCATTCTGCTAAGAGCAATAAGCAACCTATTAGGTAGTTAATTTGAATTTAAATACAAAGCAGTCTGTATTTTCCCCAGACGGGGTTATGAATCTCTACATTGCACTTGAGAACAAAAACAGATGTTTGGCTTATCTAGTTTACCCTTCTTTCTGGCATATTGCACAGTTTTAGCCTAATTATTTCCACAGCATAGACTGTTCATGCAGTAGAAGGATTACAGAATCACAGAATTAGGTTTATTCTTTATTATATATAAAATAAAATCTGCTTTATTAAAATAAATTATGGAGAAAACAGGATAGCATTCAGTCATAAAGGAAATATAACAGAAACCTAATATTCCTGAGACAGGTTTGAAAGGGCATGCACTGTTTCAGATCCTATTTTGACATGTTCATACTCATCTCTAGAAATAATAACAATTATTAGAGCTGCTAAAATTTTCCAGGATGAAATAATGCCTCTTCCCATTATTGCTGTTCTACTATTAATCAAAAATCAAATGCTGCTCAGATAATGAAAAATGACTCCGTTGAATAAAGGAAAGGAATAAAGGAAAGGAATGAGTTTTAAAGCCTCAAAATTTAAACTCTGGGTACCAAGAGACAGAAGATTTCCATATTAGGGCCTTGAACACTGTATTGAGATATCAGTTTGACTGCTTTGCAATACTACTGGTATAAATACTGCATTTTGTCACAGAAGACAGAGGCTGCAGGGGTGTAGATCCACAGGCATAGACAAGGCTGGAGCAGACACTGCATAACAAGGAAGTCAGGTGTCTCATTGACTGGGCATTTTTAGTGCCAGTATTAAGCAAAATATGTATCAATATAATCAATATAATCAAACAGTGAGCTTCTTCCTCTCCTTCTTTCTCTCTTTTGCTTTTACTTTCTCTTTATCTCTCTGTTTTTCTTTTTTTTTCCCCTCAAAAATTATCCATTAGTAGCCTGGCGTCAGTTGAATCTATCATTCACATGACATGGGTATGTGATATTTTCTCACTTTCTTTCTTTTTTTTTGTAGCTGTAAAAGACAGAGAAAATTTAAGTACATTTTGTAAAATTCTCATTTAATCTGTGACAGAGAATTTTTAGTGTTAATGTTTTAGAAAGTCTGTTCTTTTCCTCTTTATCAAGCCAAATGATTTTGAAAGCATCGAATGGGATTCCTGTGTAGCTGTCTAATATGTGGACGTCCATGCAGAGTTCACTGACCATATTCAACTAATGGAAGTTAGTGGTTGTCCTCTAGATATCTTTTGCTTTTCAATTTTTATCATACTGTTCATGGTTAGTTACTCCAATATGAATATATTTATAAATTTCGTACAGTAATATAGCTCTCAACAATTCTGCTCAGTGTCAATAGGATTTTATACAGAACAAAAATGAACAAAAATACTTTTGTTACCTATTTGTACTACTACAAATGTTACATCTACCTCTGTGCTCTTCAGCATTACTGGCTGTTTGATTCATTTTCCGTATAAGGGTTTTTAGAGTTGTTAGGATTTTAATGATGACAGAAAACAAAATTTGTACACTGTGTACAGAGTCTTGGTATCTTAGAGTGGGTGCAGGCTACAGAGCCACGAACCTTTTCCTACCAGCTTCATTTTGGCATGGTGGAACAGCTTTGCCCCCTCCTCATACTGCTCACCCAGATAAGCAAGCCTGCCAGAATGGGGCCTTCGGGTAAAATCTACATGACGCAAGCAGAGCAGGGTAGAGAGATATGGGAATTAGCTCTGAGCTCTAGAAGCAGAGTAGCCATGGTTGCACGGTGCTGCCCCCGGGGCAAAAGAGAAATATCTGGAGTGGTAAAAAATAAACATGACAGTTTGTACGATCAGAGGGGCATCGCGGTGCAAAATAGTATTACACCTGATATAGCAAATGTATTACTAATCTCTTAATTAAAATTTTAAAATTAAGGTAGACCTTTTTTTTAAAAAAAAGCAATACATTCTGCTATATCTTTCTTTGTACCTCAGGACATGTGGGAAATGGGAAAGAAATTATTTCCATCACTTGGACAGTTCAGATGATTACCTGATTTTAATAGCTTTAATAGCTAGGAAGTTACTGGCTGTAAACATGGCTCTAAAATGTACTAAGATATAAGGAGAAAAAAAAAAAAAAAAAAAAAGGAATGCTGCCTTATTCTAGTACATCTGAGTAAAGTCATAAACAGCTTCCAACCAGCTATAGGAAGTTTCCAAAACTCTTCATAGCAGATCTGCAGAAAACAAATGAGAATTAGCCTTCCAAGTGGCTTCACGGATATGTAACATAGGCAGCCGGCTGAGCGGTTAAGGACATCTCCCTGACGTTTTAGTTCTCAAGGAAAACCCGTGTGCAAGAACAACAAGGCAAAGTTGCTTCTGACGTCAAGTCTGGGACAAGCCGCCCAGCACAAGTTTCTGAGCTTCACCCTGGAACAAACTTGCTGTGGAAACTGAGCAGATTTGGGGAAGAGAAAACTGTTACTAGAAAATGCCTGCGAAATAATGCATTTAATATTGTTAGATATGTTATCTGACTGCCCCAGATAGACAGACCTGAGACAACTTTACAGTTCGGACAAAGTTCTTATTTTTTTTTCCCCATTCTTCATCTGCAAACAGCTCTCAGCTCTTTCTTAAAGCTCAGGTTGTGCATGGCGCATCAGTGCTGAAGCCTTACATGTTCTGTCAGTTTTCAAAAAGCCAAACTTTTAGTTCTTTGATAGGAATTGCTAGCTTTGGCAGAAAGAGTTTTTACAGGCAATTATTCTGTCTTACCTCCAAACTAGAATCTCTGCAGTCAAGGGTGTGCAGAGAGATCTCCAAAACACTGTAGGCAGAGAAGAATTTCAGGTTTCACCTAGCCACACAGAGACGTGACTCTTCCCAGAGGAAACCTCTACAGGCTGTGCTGCATGGCCAATTGAGTGAACGGTCGGGAAACACTGATTTTAAATCATCCATGTTCAAAACTCAGGGAAGCCTTTCTTGCTGATTTTAGCTTCTACATTAAAGAATATAAATATTTTATAGTAGATTTTTCATGGATAATATGAGAATGCATACAGAGATCTTGAGGACTTGACTGACTAAATTTAATGACTAAATGCGGGTGTCTACATATAAACTAAGCACAGAAACTCCCACACTAGTTACTGCAGAAATGTCTGAATGTCTTCAGTCTACTGAACTACTGACTTCAGTAGACCAAAGACACTTGGACATTTCTTCAGTAACTAGAGTTCTCCAAACTTTTGTGGGATTTTGGGTCAGCTCCCAAGAGCCAGTACATTCCTGGGTCAGGCCTCTAGTAAGCTGGAGTCAAGCCTCTAGTTAACACTTCAGTGGCTGCTAAGATAGACGCCTACTTTAAGGGATGCTGGGGAGCTCTTCCATGTCTGTCAGCTCAAATGACTCCAATGGCAAGGTTGACATTGGCTATGGGTGTTAGACTGAGGCTTTTAGGGACAGCAGGAAAAACTATCGTGTGACAGGTAACACTGATGCTCCAGGGAGGCAGCAATTGCCAGAGCTAGATAGTGCCTGGAATGCATTGACAGATGAGGACTCACACCATCAAAGTATTTGCAATTAATCATTTGTGCAAGTTCTGTCTGTACTTCCCATGTCCCAGTGAAATCCAGTGCTTCTCTACAAGGCTTGTGCAACTGCTGTCTACCCTTTGCAGCAGCAGTAGAAATATAAGTATATATAAATAAAAAAACAGAAAATGGAACTAAGTGGATTTCTGAGCACATTAGGAAAATAGATATGAAGTCATATCAGCATCATGCTCAACTGTACACAGTTGTATAGGCCCACCAGTCTGCTGACTTACATCAGCTGTTTGCTTGGGTTCTCAATCTGGTGAAAGTGCCTCTGCCTGTGCAAAA
Organism: Tinamus guttatus; assembly: GCF_059628265.1. NCBI lineage: Eukaryota > Metazoa > Chordata > Aves > Tinamiformes > Tinamidae > Tinamus > Tinamus guttatus. The sequence continues at coordinate 75,874 of NW_028288877.1, read as the reverse complement.
GAGGGTTTTGTCCTAAGGCCTATGGCAGCAGTTCTGCAATCCACATACATTCCTGTGACTTTGAATAAGAAGTTTTTGAAACTGAAATTAGTTTTAGGAAGCTTGCAGACCGTAACTGATTGGCTAAAGAGATGGGGGACACATGCTTTCACAAGAGTTGGTTGCCTTTCCTCGAGGCTGTAGCATAGGCTTTTACAAACACACACATGGGTCATACAAGTATGATCTTCATTATGCCTAATGCATGATCAATTAAGAAATTATTAGTCCCAAAGTTTTCTAGGGAAATTCCTAGAGACTGCTGATCTGCTGACCTTGCCTGTATGTTTCCCAGTGTATTTTTGCCCAAGCCACCCTGCTCAGACTTGGTAGGAGATGTAGGAGACACACAGTTCTGTAACGGAAATGTGGTGCGTGTCTCCACAAGAGACTCCAGCTCTCTGTCCCCTCCTGTCACCCTGCAGAGCCAATGCAGATTGGCTCCACGTGGTGTGCTCTATACTCATCAAAAGTGATGAAAGACTAACTGGAAGTCAATAGTTTCCAGTGAATCTGAATTTTCAGTAAAAGGTTTGTGTTGCATCTCTGACTCTATAATACGGAGTGAAGTAGGCAAGCGCGGTCCAGCTCTTTGGGCTTGGCCTTTTCTCCTGTGTAGTGGGTAGAGGACCCAGGCCTAATGCTGCAGCTGTGGCTGTAAGCATTTTCAAGAGAAATCCTGTCAATGAAAAAAAAAAAAAAAAAGGAAAAGAAAAGAAAAGGTTCCCCATGTGAACTAGCTAACTGTCTGACCCAAGCTGAACCTACAGAAAGGTTAACAAGTCCCAGGAGTAGTAGGAGTTCCCTGGATTTTGTCACTGTTTCTATTAATAACTGCACTAGCTGAGGAAAGATCAAGTATGATGAAGAGGTTAAAAATAAGTTCAAAGATTTATGTTTAGCCACACTGCTTTCTGTCCATGTTATCTAATGTGCTCACCTTGTAAGAAACCTCTGATTTAATTAGTACCGATCTGGCATTTACATAATAAAACACTTACATGTGCACTTACACAATAAAACATCTTGGGAAAGAGTTAAAAATAGAAGCTTTTACCAAGAATGTTCTCCCCCTAAATGTTAATTATTCATGTTTATATTAATTACAGCGTGGAAATGCCCAGCTAGCCTGCTCACAGTTTTGCATATGCTCAATTACAGTTGTTGCAGGTAATTAAGGTCAAAACCCACGTGATGCTGATTACATTACAGAAACATTATGGATTTTGTCTAGCTTTCATTCTTCATTGCTGTAACATAATGAAACTTTTTCTAAACTATATTCTGATCTTTTTAAATTATTTTTACAGCTTAGCCAGCTAAGTCATAAAGTTAAAACTTTTAGCTACTGTTTTTAAATCTCTGCATTTGGATGAGTGTTTTTTTTTTTTAATTCACATCTACCATTAAAAAAAAATAGAAGAAGAAGAAGAAGCGGACATGGTTCACTTCATTTCAGTGTATTTATCTGAAATCCTTGACACATTTTTGCAGAACACGTAGGACATTTGGGATCATATTTACTCCTTGTAGCAGTGTCATTAGGAAAGCATCAGTGTGCAGGAAGTGATTATATTCTCTTTGCCTGGCTTCCACACCTCTAATCTCAAAGCTGACCTGATTTATATCACTAGATTTACATGTGCTTGTGCATATTGAAATCCAGAAAAGTGGAGAGGCCTGAGATTCCCAGGAAATAAATTCATCTGGCAAAGAGATTAACCCATTTATAAATGCATTTTGCCTGTCACTGAGTGTGCAGAGTTTTATCCATTTAAGGAGCATAGGCCTAAATCCAGATACTAACACTGCCGGGAGTGTGGAAAGAAAGAAACAGATCAAGTGGTAGACGAAAGAGATTACTCCACAGCAATCTGAATGGTTTGGGAGCTATTTGGGAGGGAGGGCAAAGACTGAAGTAAGAGGTAACACCTCAAACCAGTCTCCTGCAGTGGCTGAAACTGCAGCACAAAGATAATCTTTTATTTTCCAAGCATCACTCTTTGTACGCAACTTCGGAAGATCTTGTGCACCCACAAAAGCAATCCCAAGGTAGATATAATTAGAGCCAGCGTTTCACAGTCATCAATGGCAGAAGTTCATTTAGTCTCATATTTATAGCAAGGAGAACAGTTTATAGAAGAGCATAAACATGAGACACATTGACCCTCAGGCCTTTGCCAAGGCTTCCCAGCAAACTGTGCTGACGCTGAGGTTATCAAGCCTGTAAATGTATTGATATGATCTCAAGGTCGCAGAGTTTCATCCATTTGATGATCACAACTCTGAATCCAGATTCTTCTAACACTGATCCAGATTCTAACACTGTGATTATTTGATGATTTCTTAAAATGGCATGGCAGTAAAGCTCATAATACCAAAAATATTGAGATCAGTCTTGCTTTTTAGCTATATATATGGAGGGATAAAAAAATAGATCATCTAAGGCTAAAATGTTTCTAGGCTCCTGATATTCCAAAGCAGGAGAACAACTCCTCCAAATGATGACTCAGATAAATCGCTTACTTAAGTACTTAGAATGAATTCCAGTACCTCCAAATTAAAACTATATTAAAAGATAATATAGGGTTAGAAAGAAATCGGCTGTGATCCAAACTGATTTATAAAAATCCATTAAATCATCCAGCCTGAGATTTTTGAAGGAATCATCCAATCGATGTGAGCCAGAACAGTATGACGACTGTATTGCTATCAAATGTCTTTCTAAATAAAAAATGCCAGGCTTATTTTTGTACTTGTTACTATTGCCTGTCTGGTGTTTCAAATTAAATATGTGTAAAGTTCCTTCTGAAGAGAAACTTCAACAAAAAAGGAACAAAAAAAGAAAGCAAGACAAGTTTAGATGTGAAATAGTGAAAAAATAAGAAGAAAAAGTGGAGGAGGAGACTGGGTAAAAAAAATACATTTAGATTCTAAGCTGTGCGTCCATAGTCAAAGGTTTCATCAAGCACTTCCTTCTTATCCAAATGTAAACATACAAATTTAGTATAGTCTCTGGAGAGTAATAGAAGAGGCACACAAGACAGCACAACGATCACTTCTGAAATCTATTCTGCATTTAAGTGGATTTAAGGTTGAAAGCACTTGTCAATAATTCAAGGGAAAAAAAAAAGACTACTGTAATTATCCAAAACTCCAGTGATATAAGCCTAGGAAACTTAAAGTCAGGGAATGGATTAAAACAAATCCAGCCATGCAATCACCAAAATTTTGTGGCCACTGTATAGCATCACTACAGGGCAAAGTTAAGACTGTCTGGCTGCCTCTATTGCCCCTGCCTTTTCTTTGTGTCTGTTGATTATTTTAAATGTGAAATAACTACATTTTTTTAAAGATAACCCACCTTTGCTGTCCCTGGTGCCTGTGTACTAAGAGGCAGTCGGCCCCTCCGGAAAAGCAGCAGAGTGGCTGTCTGAACACAAATGAGGTTATTCTCCCTCTCCATGCAAACAAAAACAACATACTTCAGTGAATTAGAGCAAGAAAGATTAAATTAAAAGACATCCCCTGGCCCCTGACAGCTGTGTCTCCCTTGCTGCATGCATCTCCGAACAGCGCATCTTGTGCGTTTGGAAGCTGGCTAGAAGAAAGTGAGCTGTGTGTAAAATCACAGAAAATGGGCTGAAAGAGATCTCAGGAGTCCTTGGGGACACGGTGCTATGTTCTAACCCCACACAAGGACTCTTCAGCAGGTTTTTGCCAAAGGTAACAGCAAAAGGGGCTTGCTGTTTAAAAGAAAGAACTATCTCTGTTTGCTCCTCTTGATGATGCTTTGCCTTCTTAGTTGTGACTAGATCTATGAAGTAATAAATGTTCATTTGGGCAAAAATATCCTTCAAATACAATGACGTGAAAAAGTCCTCGAGGGGAACTGCTGAAACTACAGATGCCATAATCTAACGAAATAAAGCCTATTCTGTGGGCATTAGCATTAGTCACCCATTTTGCACGTGCCCAGACTACTTAAAATGACACAATCTGCCTCTGGCAAATTTGGCACTGGGGAGGAATTATGATTCCACTTTTGACTCATTTTCTTACGTGTACTGTTGATGGCTAGAATGAGTCAGATTGTCTCCATACAAATCTGAACAGCTGAGAAAAAAAAATGCTGGAAATAAAAGACAGCTTTCTACTCTGTCCACCACCATCATCACCACTCACTGTATGCCTAAAATCAAGGCTGATATTGATTAATTCTTACGCTTCCTGTTTGCTTCCTAGAGAATGTAGCTGGATCAGTAGAAAAATCACTCTGAATTGCAGCCTCACCCAGCTGACATGGACAAACTTGAGAATAGCCAACGATTCTAAATTTACTGCTTTTCTCATGTTGGTTAGTTTGCTCTGAGATCAGCCTGACTGCTAGATGTTCTTCCCAGATGCGCTTCTAGGAAGGGACTGAATCAAACTTATTCTATCATCAAAGCCATAGTTAAGCAATGGATTGCAAAACAGGGTGCCATGTTACACAGAGATGGAGCAATCAAGTGTATTCTGCATTTCCAGCTGATGTACTCAGCTCAGTTCTGTCCCTTGGCACACCTCAGTCATTACAGCAGTGGACAGTTCACTGGTCGCAAAGTCTCTTATTTGCACTCCTCCTAACTCAGGTACCCAGTGGGTATAAACAAAGCAGGAAAATAAATCTCAAAATCCTCATATTCCTTCACTCTGTAGCCTGGCTTCATTTCTATCTTTATCCTCCCTCCCCTCCTATTCTGCCGGGTGAGTTTGCTGTGTGCCTGCTCTGAATGCAGATGGAGTATTTTTTTCCCCCTTCATCGGGCAGTCTCAGCAGTGACTACTTTCCAGCATAAGTGCAAGGAAAGGATTATTGATACTTCATTGCTCTTCTTAGTTTAGCTCATTAATCAGAGCCCAAGTCCTTTGTTTTCTTATGGAACATCAGCAATCCTATGAGACTTGTCCATTGACAAGTCTGATTGAACTGAATGAAACTCCATCCATTGGACTTCCCCGTCACAGCAGCAGCACCAGCCTTGAGTTTCGGAGTAATCGTGTGAGTCTCAGAGTAACAATGATTGGGATTGTGTGAATTGTGTTTCCTGCAAAAGCTCTTGAGCAAATGCTAGATTTGCAGCCAGATATGAAGCTAAACATGTGAATCATTCGCTCAAAAGACTGTTAGGTTTGTTCATATTTAGGATATCTTATAGCACACAAATTAATTTTTGATGCCACTGGAGTTGAATCCATTCATATGCAGAGTTATACTGGAGAGAGTGGGGGGTCATAGACTTTCCTATTACCATTATGTGGTTTATGCAAAGTTTCGGGCAGATTTCGGTCAGTGATGTGGTTGAATCCCGTACTAACAGTATGCATATTACAAACTCATACTGTCAGCATTAATGGATAAGTCCTTACAACCAAGGCTGATCTGCTCTTTCTATTACAAGCCTCATCTGCAAACCCTTATAAATTTATAGAGTGTGAATGTGTAAATATATAATATATATGCACAGACTTTTCCATTTCATCTGTAACAGTAACGGAAGGAATCAAAAATAGTCAGTGTCATTAACAATAAAACATTCTGATGCAGGAAATAATTTAAGTGGTGACTAAGAGTATGGAAATAATTCAAACTAGATATAAGTCACCTAGAGGATAAATTTGTGCTGTCGTACTCAAAGATTGGTTTATTTGACTCAAAAAAAATGATATTGATATTTTGGAAAATATTCAGAAAAAAAAAAAAGATGCCTAACAGTTTAATCTCCCTATAGAGATGGCCAGATTAATATTAGAAGCAAGGAGTCAGAAGGGTATAAAGCTTTTTCCTGGTGGGCCCTTATCACATCTACAGTGACGGTGCCTAAGACTGCTCCTTGCTGGCACATGGGGACTGGGGAGGAACAGCAAATAAATGGGGTAGCCACCCTGGCTGCCCCTTGGATTCCCATGGCCAGAAGGGCCCTCACAACTCACAGATGCAGCAGAATTTACTGTGTGCTCACAGCACACTTACAGCCACCCATTAAGTTCAGTGATTAGGAACAGCATCCGTATTGATTGTAGGTAATGACCACAATTGTACTTCAAAATTACTGCATAGGATTTGGCCGTCAGGTGGTACAAACTTGGCTGAATTTACTGCAGCTACAGCAATTAAGATGTAAATCTGGCCCTTAGATTATTAGTAGCCCAAATATTGAATAAACACACCTAGGCCCTGTGCTAGCATGCAGTGGGAATGCTCAGGAATGCAGTGAAGGAATGGGGTGAGTGATGCTGCAGTCGCCACCCCCCTCACCAGGTTCCTCCTCTCTGTAACCTCTCTGACATCCTCTGCTTTCCTGTCTGACACACACACCAGTCTGAAAGGTAACTCTTTGCCCTTGCTATTGCTGCAACATTTAATTCCAACCCCACAAGAAGCAATGAAAATATAGTCAATAAGAGGCCCAGTGTTAAGTAGCTACTAAGGGTATTAGTGATGCATTGCTTATGCATTTGCCAGTGCCATGGAAATGTTGCTAGAAAGAGCAATAGGCCTGATGCTATGAGTTTCTCTCATTTCCAAAAGCAGCGTTTGAGATAAGCTGCTCCTCTAGTGACTGAGGAATATTTAGCAGCTGTAAATCAACTTTGTGCTTGGCAGCAGGTACACATGAGAACTCGTAAGGCTGATTCGGAGAGTGGCATCCTCAGGAAGGGTAATTCCAGCATGAATTCACTGCAATGGTGAGAACAAAGGGGGACACTAATAAACCAGTGACTGCATTACCCCAAAGCTCTCTAAAGACACACAGCAATCAAGTTCACAGATGCACTTACTGGGGACATGGGGACCTTTTCTATAACTAGCCCAATCTTATCCCTATCTCTCTGTGGTCATACAACATGAGTCTCAGCAGTGGGAAAGCAACTGCCCTATACTTTTTAATTCATTGCTTATATAAGAATTTACCTCTCTTGGGCTGGTGAGAGTCCCTCCACAGAGCTGTGTGCAGGCTTACTCACAGGATTTAATATTTCATGTTGTGTAGCAGCCTTTTTGCGATGCTCTGTTTTGTGTTGTCAGTCCCGTAATAGACAACTGGGCTGCCTAATGGCAATGGATAAAGCAACATGAAATATCATGCATTAATAGATTTACTACACCCCTAGAGAGCTCATAGGGCAGATCTATGCTGCATAAGTGATGTTGCCTACAGTTGCTCAAACCAGATCTGTTGCCTAGATCCAGTAACAGGGCTTTTTACTCACATTTACTCACATTTACCTACCCCTTACTCACATTTACAGGAGAAAAATAGCACCCAAATTCCCTCCAAAGTGACGCATAAGGAGGAGAGAGATTCTGGAGGTATTTGTTTAGGTTTGTGGAGGCCAGCAGAGTATGGGGATAACATAGTTAATGCTCTTAGCACAAGATCTTTAATGATTATCTATAGGCACAAGGAAATGGAGGATCTGAACCTTCAGTCCAGACCCAAAACCACCAGAGCCAAAGGAAAGGTTCTGCGCACCTCTCCCAACTCTAAATTAAGCCTTCTGGCTCTGTGAGGCAGCTGCTAAGAGAATTATGCTAGGAAATGGCTCGAGACCAGCCACTGCAGTCCTGACGGTTGTTTAATATTTTATGATTCAGTTATTAAAAAACACATATATCAGACATTTCTCAGGTCGGGTATCCATAATCCTGGCTGCTCCTGGGAGACTGAGGGAGAATATTAGTAAAGAAGATGTTTCACTGTCTGCAATAAGCCAGTGTGTTAGTGCAGCAAGGGACTTGGCTCTTATAACTCCCCCAGTTAATCCGGGGCTGCCTCTGCTGCAGGAAAGAGCAGGAAGAGAAGGGCTGAGCTGCCTGCAGAGGTGCCTGGGCACCTGGGGCAGGAACCAGGGAACCAGGATCAAGGCTTGTGTCGGAGTGGGGCCGGACACTCGGGGCTGCGAGCCTGGGGAGCAGAAGGGAAGAGCTTATGGCCATGAGCCCGGCTGCTGCTGGGCACTGCGGGGGCACGTTTTAACCATCAGCTCGGGATGCAGCTGTGATTGCAGCCGTTGGTTTGTGCAACCCCAATCAAGCCCTTTCCGTCACAGCCTTGGAGCCGCTGTCATTAAAGAACTGTGGGCTAACAATTCACCTTAAAATTAGCACGAACAATAGCACAATTTTGTAGTATTTCCTCAAAACAACAGGTAAACAAGCCAAATTATTGTTAATTATTTTTAATGATTGTTAGAACCTGCTATGACAAATATCCCTCTACATAGAAATGCCAATTAGTTCATTATTTCTCATGCTCTTGAGAATAGCAATGCCTACTTGATTAATTCTAGTCCTATAATAGTTGGTCCAAGATGAATAGCAAAGATTTGGCAACTGAAGTTTGTATTTACCATAAGAAAAAGTTGTACAGTCTTTAATTACAACAGCTGGGGATTTCCACTCTTTTATTCAGTTTGTTCTTTGTGCCTCTTGTAGCAATATTTTATAAGACAATGAGCGATTTTACATGCAGATGACTGTAGTCAAAGGCATTATCCATACAAGAGCAGAAAGTATGCAAATGTTTCTTTTCCCAGAGCAATAGAGTCTCTGATTCCTTTCCTAAGCTGATTTGTTGGAAATAGAAATCTCTCTAGTAAATATAAAAAGAGCGATTATCAACTTCAGTTTGAGGTTGTCTGTAGAAAAGCCTCACGTTCCAGAAAAAGGTACTTTAGGCTCTGTAATGTAATAGTCTGCAGTGCTCATTAAGCCAACAGTGACAATGACAAAATGATTGTGTGTTTTCTAGCCACGTTTGTCTGTCCTCTCATTCCCACTTCTGCTCCAGCACTGTTAGAGTGAGCACTGCTGCCTCAGAAATTACAGCTGGAAGGAATTAATCAGACTGAGGAGCCTGACACCAGCAGTTAAGGACATCACCTCCTGCAGGTACTGCTGTTAAGTGGTGGTCCAGAAGTGCAAGGACTGGCTTTACACCGGACAGCCCAGACAATTAGGACTGATGTATCTCTGATAACGTGGTATCACATCCCTGTAACTAAACCCCACAGAAAGGCTTCACTGGTTCTGCTGGTCCAGTAGAAGTGGCTGTAAGAACCAAACTGGTAAATTCATGGCTATCACTACAACACACAACACCTCCATATCACATCGCCTGGCTCTATCGGACAAGAAGAAGCAGGGGAAGAGAAAGGCAGTGGTCTTGGCTAAAAATTAAAGATTCCATCCTGGTGGCAGGGGAGTGTGAGATGGAAACAAATTACATCCTTCCTGCGCTTGGTATGTAGGATGCTCCTTTTACCTGCAGATAGAAATACACTGAGTTAACGTAATTATATTGTAATTACGCTGTATTTTAAGTGTCAGCCGCTATAGTTTCTGTGTGCAAACAAGCCCTGGCTGCCGGAGCTCTTCCTCTGACACGCTGCTAGAAAGCAAGCGCGTACCGGCCTCCTGCGGTCGCAGCGTCTTCCTTCACAGACGCTCCCCAGCTGCTGCGGCTGCCTGGGCCGAGGCGGATACCTCATCCATCTGGACACCATCTGCCCCACAGGAACACCGAGAAGTGCTGGGGAGGGCCAAGTGCTGATGTGAAGGATATGCACAAGGAAAGAAAATTCCTCTGCCTCCTGCAAGCGTGATCTCTCCCCTCTGCTGTCCCCAGCAGAGCCGCACTGCCCTGGAGCACCAGGAAGGGCTCACCTCGTGTTTGCAGTGAGGTGAGGAACTGTGTGTTTTGCATTGCGTTGCACAGAGCGCGTCTCTGCCTGATCACAGAAAGGGTTTCCAGCGAAACATCCCTCTCGGAACTGCCACTCGACATCACACTGAGGCAGTGCCCCTCACAATGTCATACAGTGAGTGGCAGCCCTGGCCACTCTACTCAGCACAAGCTCTAGGCTGAAGGCTTGAACTGACCCAGCTAGGAGTTAAGTAGGAAGGAAGGAGGAATCAAAAATAAATGCTCTTGGAAAGTCTGGGTATTTTCAACTGACTGCATTAAGGAAAATAAAATGTTTTGAGAGGGTTTTTGTAAAGCTTGTTTTCATTAAAAATAAAAACCCCTGCAATCTTTTATAGGATTCTAATGTAATAGATATAACCCTGGTCAATAAATGTGAGGACAAAACAAAGCTTTTGTAAATACTGTAAATCGTTTAAATCGGTATTAAAAAATAACATTGCAGCAACACTTCCTACTTCTATAAATATTAATGAGAAAGGAGCTTGAAGTGCAGTTTAGCTGTTTGATGGATTATAATTGGGGATCTGGCTCTTCTGGTGCTGAAATGAATCAAACTTCTGCCAGGAGCTTCTACAGGCTTCGCAATCACTCCAAAAAGGTCTGGGCATTGCAGTCACCCCATGATTTTGTTGGGCAACCTGGGTGGGATTCATCTAAAAGACAGAGATCCAGTCTGACATGGCTTTGTGAACTTCTTCGTGGGTCAGTGGCAAGAAATGGGCACCTTAGGAAGGCAATTTCATCCCATCTTAAGATGGGATGAAACATCCTGCAGAGATACTTGCTTCTCATTGTAGAAAGGACCTAGATGTTCAGCCCAGCTTCTAAGGGATGAATTAGGTGAAATTCTATTCTCTAGTTCCCTTTTAAAAACAGAGGGGATCATATGCCTGAGCTGATAGCAGCTGTGCCTACCTGAGCCAGTTTACTTCGGGACCTTCCGTGTTGCTTTGGTGCCTTACGCCAGTCCAAGAGTGGTGCTAGTCCAGGATGCCAACAGTGTTTTCTCTTCCAACTTCCAGCCTGGCACAATGGGGACACAGAAACATCAGTTCTGTTTAGGACTTGATGTCCAGGTTTCTGACAGAGCGGAATTATGTTTACCAGCAAAGACAGCAGGGTGGAAATAAAATCCATATCCCCCAAGTAGCCTTTTTTTCTATGAAGTTACCCATGTACTCTGTGTGATTTAAGAGTTCAATGTATATGTCTCCTCAGCCTGCTCATACCTATGTCCAGAGCTAGTGTTTTCATATTATGCATACATTACATAAGAATGAACAATATTATTGTTGTTTACAAGTAAAGTTTATACCAATATTGGAAAAAATGTTTCTTCCTCAAGAAGCTAAAACTTCCACCTTTAGTGTTGAAATAGTGGGCAATCCTTATTATTCTGATATATTACCAAGCTACTAACTACATTTAACAATTGTTTTCTATCAATACATTACATTATTGTGTTACTTTTTTCATTCGCTATAATTCTTGCCTGACTAAGCTGCAGAAGTGTGATCTCTTTTATATGTTTAATTGAACATGGTAGAGAGGGGTAGAATAGAAGGAAGAGAATAATCCCATTTTCTGTTCTTTCAAAAAGCACTTGTGTCCTTTCTTCCCCTCTTTCTGATGACTGCTAAGAAACAATGATAACCCTCTTTAGAGAGATTGGAAAGTGACCACATTGCATTAAAAATACTTTTCCTACTCCAGCTACAAATGTACCTTGGACCATCTGTCCTAGATTGGCTAAGAAAATGAAGTCATGAAAGAAGGTCTTGGCAAAATCAGCAGCCAACATTACTTAGCTGATCTTACTGGGCCATATTGTTTGCAATTTGCCACTTGTTTGCAATCACTGACTGTTTCTGAAAGATACACATTTTTATTGATGCAAACACTATTCAAGAATATTTGCCAGATGCACATTTCTATTATATTTTACTATTTATTAAATCTAAAATATTGGGTAGGAATTTTTTGCTGTTCTGAATTATGTAGCTAAATTTTATTTTCACAGTCTATGATACACTGGTAACAGTACTCTGAGCAAATAATTTGGACAGCTGATTGCCACTGTGTAACCAGTAAAAGATGTTTGCCATATTCAATAAACCTGCAAGTACTGTCTTCAGAAGATGATATTTCTGGGAAAGATGTCACAGAAAAAGCCCTACAAAAATATAGAAACATTCACTAGATGAATTGCTTCAAAAATCATATCTCTGGATTAAAAGGAAAATCTTTTGGATCAAAAGAGATTGGAAATCTTTGGCCAAGGGAAATTTTGGAGTAATAATACAAAATCATATTATCATATTAATGTCATGTTTGAAGAATATGAATATTTTTAGAGAGTTTTGCTATATTTTCCTATTTCTGCTATCCACATTATGTCAGTCAACCCAAATTTCTAAGACACACATCAAAGCTGTCCCTCTACCACAAGTCCTTGGAGCCACCCCATGCTGATCAGCTGCACTGAAAAGGTCTTCAACTGACTTTGAGGAGAGAGAGGATTTAGGTATTCCTAATGTTCAGCAAATATATAAACACACACGTGCACAAATATAGATGTGCAGTGACTCTGTTTCACCTGGGTGGTTTTACCTCTTTTCACCATCTGTAAGCAATAAATGACACAGTCAGCAATAGCTTCTCTGGGAGTCTCAGTTTTTGAGAGTTTTAGCAAACACATCCTGCAAGTAATAAAACATTTTATATTATACCTAACAGGTCGGCTAAGGCTGAAGTTTTCTTTTTAAAATTTTTAATATTAAGCATTGTATAAAAGTTTCACAAATTAAGCTCCTGCCTTAGAGACCACTAGACCTTGAAGAACAAATTCTCTCATGACTAGTTCAGACAGGAAAACCCAAGTCCTGAAAAATCTTGCAGCAATGCAGAAGTGCTGTGGAAGGACACAGCCCATCTCCTGAATAGATGTAATGCTTGTTTGACTTCAGGTGTTGACTGCACATTAAATATCTGCAAGAATAACAGGATGAAGTGAAAATATGTCCAAATCTCCTCTTTTCCTCCCTTATCTTTCTGACTTCCAAGCTATTTTCTGAGTCAGCTGCAAATTTCCTTACTGTTAGCCCTTTGCTTTTTCTGATAATCGTTTTCCTCCTCTCTTTCTTTCCCTCATTTTCTTTCTTTTTAAGCAGCATTTTTTTCTAAAAAAAAAAAAAAAAAAAAAAAAAAAAAAGTGAATGCAATATTTCATTGACAGATCTCTTCAAGCAGTTTCCTTTACTATTTCACAGGACTTTTAAAACATTCAAGACACATTAATAAGGCTAGTCCAGCCTCTAGTGTTTTCCCAGACCTGACAAAATTCGCAGCTGATGAAGAGTCAGGAAGCAGGCACAACTTCTTCACACGTCCAGGGTTTCAGGTCTGAATGGCAGTCCAGCTGGAGGCTATTCAGTAGCACAGTACTGCCACAAACCAACGAATCTGACCATATGCAACAATATTATTTGCCTAAACAGCCAGGCACTCAGCAGGATTTGGGGATGGTGGTTGACATTTCCTGCATTCCAGTCATCATAGGTCCTCCTTTTCTCACCACCTCCCCTTTGGCATGCTCCTGAAGACAGATTTATTTGATTGATTTGCGTTTTGCAGATGCTTCTGTACAGGTTATTCCACTACCCTGCATTAGCAAGAGCTGATTATTTTTCCCCTAACCTCAGCAAAATAGTCATTTTGCTGTTTGACCAGAAGAGGGCAATATTACGTCATCTAAAAAATGCTAACCCCTCTTTGGTAGGAATTCAGGCGATGAAATAGAAGGGAACTTCAGAAAAAAAATTGAAAAAAAAAAAAGTGTATATCAACATAATGTGATATTTGTTCTCCCTTTATAGCTACTTGGTATTTCGCTTCTTTATGTGCTTCATGAGCATGTCCTGTTAGACACAGGACATTTGTGTCCTTTATTCACAGATAGGATGCCTCAGTCTCCCTTATCCCTCCAGTGCTCATGGGGATGCCCTTTTATAGTGATATTGCTGCACTGATGCATTTGCACCTGCATAAGAAAAGACCTACACATCGTGAACTAGTTTTAAATCACACTGACAGAAATCACAGTATTCCCTGGCTGGTTTTCCATGATGGGAGAACCCAAAACAATCTTGACAAAGATTAGCCTTATAGTCTTACAGTGCTCTTACACCCACTGGTGGGTGGAGAGGACTGCAAGACACAGGTCACAGATCCATTGGAGAGCACGTTTAGTATGGTGAATAAACCTTCACCCTCCATATAGTCCCGGACCCTCTTTTGCTCTTGACTAATGGAATTTACACAGATTTTACCTTCTTGTCATTTGGCATTCCTTTTTCTGACATGCAATGCTTGAAATCTATTGTTCTGTTTTTATCTTGTAATACTCTGATGTATTTATTGAAATTATGATAGGCCACCTTAAGTTTGTCTAAAATACGTAAGTGCCTTTCTTACTATCTGAGACCATTTTGTGCCTTTGTTAGCATGACTTTGGGTGACTCTGTGGTCCACTGTACATTTTCAGGGCTTCCAAAGACAAAGATAACATTATATATGCAGTGCAGTCCTTATTGCTGCTATTAGTTTTTTGGTTGGAGACACCTACTTTTTTCCATCTAGAAATTTAGAAAGGGGAAATCTTTGATTTTCCTGAGATAGCTCCATGAGTTTGGTTCTGCCAAGGCAAAAATCATAAAAACAAAATAAAATTAAGCTAAACACAAGCTAAACAAAACAAATCAAAAAAGTCCACACAGTTCAGTGTGGACTCCATACAGCTCTGGCAATAGTGTACTGCCAGGATGGCAATAGGGAACTGCTAGGACTCCCTCTGGTGTACATCACAACTGATCCTTAGGGCTGTAAAGTGCCTACCTGAGGGATTAAATAAGATTATTTTGCATCTCATAATAGATAGACTATTTTACTATAAATTATTTGGGACAAAGTCCATGTGCAAGACAAAAAAAAAAAATCCTAAAATTCAAATGATCTGTTGCGGAGTTGGGATAATACTAGAATTGCAGCAAATACAGAATGCAAGCTCCAAGCAAAACTCTTGACAAAAATCAATGAAAATCAAATTTTTTCCTTATTTTTCTTTATTTTGTAGATATAAACCAGTACAGAGACACAATTCCTGTTTTGTCACAGCATAATAACCACAACAGTTAATCAATTATTTCACAGATTGAAAAAATATATAGGAGAGGACCTGATGTTGTTTGTGGGAGCTGGGAAAGTGCTAACTCCAGCCACACAGAGCTTTTGACCAGTGTCTGCGGTCAGATCACTTGACCTTCTGGTTCTTCAGTCACTGTAGCTGAACACTGGGTAAAATGCAGCCTTCTAGGAAAACGACAGTGTGTGTTCGTGCATTACCGCATACAGGATTATTGTACTTCTTCCCTTTTAGTTGGTAGTTTCTGGTTTCCTAAAGTGTTATCCAGAATCCTGTGCAAGTGATGTTTTACATTTCCTAAACCTTTTATATCCTTGAAGTTTGAGAAATTAGATAGTATTAGCTTTCCTCTCTTGGATTTCTAAAGATATTTCAGGCTTGTCTTTTATCTAAATCATTTTATGGCCCATTAATTGAATAGATAATGTTTCCCAGCAAAGTCTGAAGGGTCATTTAGCATTTTCAGCATGACTACAACATGAACACAGAGTATTTTCAGAAGGTTGATTTTTTTTCTGACAGGGTTTTAGCAACAAACCATTGAGCCAGCCTTTGATTTTCATATTTTTTGATAAATGTAAACACTTCAGCTGAAATTTAAGCAGAAGAAATAGGTTTTGGGTTAAAATAGCATGGCCTCTAATGCCATGGTTGAAAATTTTGAAAGGACAGAGGAGCTATGCACTAATTATTTTAATAACACAGAGCAAAATCCACAAAAGCTTTGACCACTAACTCCGACTGAAGTTGAGAGAGAGATTTCATGTGTGAGATGATGATAGTAAAATGAAGGGAAGGGAAGGGAAGGGAAGGGAAGGGAAGGGAAGGGAAGGGAAGGGAAGGGAAGGGAAGGGAAGGGAAGGGAAGGGAAGGGAAGGGAAGGGGAGGGGAGGGGAGGGGAGGGGAGGGGAGGGGAGGGGAGGGAGGGGAAAGGGGAAAGGGGAAAGGGGAAAGGAAGGGAAAAGGAAAAGGAAGGGAAAGGAAAGGAAAGGCAAGGCAAGGAAACTACAGTAGTGTTCCAGACATCTGGTGGCATTCAAATAAGTCAATTTAGCAGTTTACTCTGTAACATAGGCAATACTGCTAACACCCCTTGAGTATAATTAAGTGCTAAGCTCTGTCCTTCAAAACATAGGAACCCCTTCCACACCAACATGGAGAAGAAGATTAAATACTGTTTATTAGATGTGTGTCTTGGGGTATTTAAAGAAGTCTTGGCTTTCAGGGAAACAGAAGGAAAAACTGTGGTCCAGGCCATCGGGCCTGGAAATGAGGAGGGCCTACGGGTCTAGCATTAGGCCTTCAGCTAATAACCAGCTGTTCTAAAGCTAATGCCACAGTATTATTTCTGTGAGCACATCTTCTCATTTGAGCTGTGCATAATTTGCCATGGGTCTCTAACTTCTTAATTTGCAGTTGCTGCCTGTGCAGAGGGTATTTTTTTAATGTGGTTGCACTGGGGAGGGAGAAACAGTTGGTCATTCATACTTAAATACCTGCAGCTTTAATAGTTAGTTAAATCCTCAGTGGTCCCATTCAACAGCTACTGCCTAAGAGTATGACATACTATAGTCACTTAAGTAATTACAAGCAATGAAAACTTCACTGTATATTTTAAAAGACTGCATGCACACCCAAGGAATGACAACTCTGATGCATTTCTAGTTAGTGTTTATTGTTGTGAATCAAGCAGAAAAAATCATAACACTGCATTCCTATATTACTCCTGTTTAGAGTACCCTTGCTCCAGTACTATCTCTGAATTCACACACCATGCTTATTAAATAAAGTATTTAGGGCATGAAACTCCTCTTTCGGTTCCTGTGTTATCACAAAGAGACAGCAGGGAAGAAACTTCATAACAGACACAATGTTGTTTTCCCACTCATAAGATGTAAGTACTAACATAGATTTTAGATTATCCGTGAAATTAGTGCAGTATACTGAGCTGTGTCTGAACTGCCAAACAAAAATTCCGTGATTTCTATTAATCTTGTAGAGCAAATGAAAAGTTCAAAAGAACTGATCAGCTTTTCAAGTCTTAAATATTGAAACATTAGTTATAGGACTGTTTGCTTGAGTTGGAGGCTGTGGAGTGCACCCTTGAATCGGGAGCCCACTCAAAGCACTGCGACTCTGCTGCCATTCTCAGAATCCAGAATCCCAGAATGTCTGAGGTTGGAAGAAACCTCTGGAGATCACTAGTCAAATCCCTCTGCTCAGAGACACTTAGAGCAGGGGGCACAGGGTCACATCCAGGCAGATTTTGAAGATCTCCAGCCATTAGAAACCATAGATTAGGTTAGTGCAGCCAAGAGCAGATTGAGCCTAACATGGAACAGAAGCTTTGTGAATCCTCAGTAGCTACTACATTTCCTGTAGGATTTAAAGCTAAAATGATAAAGGAGCCTAGCATAGTACAAAAACTAAGTTAGTATCTATGTTCATCCTTGAAAGAACGAACTTTTTTTTTTTTTTTTCCGTATATAATTTAAATGCTATCAAATGGTGCAATTTACCTTTTCAGAATTTCCTGAACATTTAAACAACCATTGGGCAACAAGTAACAAAGACTTGGTAAAACAATGATAAGCAAAAAAGGGAACACAGGGACTGTAAGAGGCACTCCCTGAGTGAGAACAGGACAGAAGACATGGCTTTCGGAACATAGCCAGATTCCAGATAGATATTTCCTAGGGGCTGGAAAGTAAGAATTCAAAGCAGAAAGTACTGCAATGTTATATCACAATGATAGAAAGGAGGTAACATGAGAAAACCTGTGACTCCTACACCCACTCTACAAGCAGCAGCACAAAGGATGCATACTTCCTCAACTGTATCAGAGAATCACAGAATGCTTAAGGTTGGAAGGGACCTCTAGAGGTCATCTAGTCCAACCCTCCTGCACACGCAGGGTCACCTAGAGCAAGTGGCACAGGGTGGCATCCAAGCGGGTTTTGAAGCTCTCCAGAGAAGGAGACTCCACAACCTCTCTGGACAGCCTGTTCCAGGGCTCTGTCACCCTCACTGTTAAAAAAAAATTCCTTAAGTTCCTGTGGAACTTTTGGTGTTTCCGTTTGTGGCCATTTCCTCTAGTTTTGTTGGTGGCCACCACTGAAAAGAGGCCGGCCTCATCCTCCTCACTCCCTCCATTGAAGTATTTATAGACAGTGACCAAGTCCCCTCTCAGCCTCCTCTTCTCCAGGCTGAACGGGCCCAGCTTCCTCAGTCTCTCCTCACAGGTATCACGTGGTTTGGGGTAAAATGTGGATTCAAGCATCAGAAGTAATTGCAACAGTGGGCAGAGCAGGACTGAACAACCAGAGATGTCTCTACAGTTGTGAGCACATTTTCTCCACTTTCTGCTCCTTAACTGCTTACTCTGATCCTTTCACTTCTCCTTTCCTGTTTTCTTTCCCTCTGCTTTGCTCACTCCAAGCGACTGCATCAAAGAATATTTGCTTCCACCCCACAACATGGTGCACTTCCTTTTCATCCTTGTGGACTTATCTTGCCCATTTGCACTGAAAGATCTCTGAGACTCAATTATTCTGTGTATTCACAGGGTCTTTAGCCCAGCTTTGATTCCTGATTGGATTAATTTATAATAGGAAAGTGCTAATCTACTCCCTATGAAATGCGACAGAGTATCTTAACAGATAGCAATTTTACAATAGATTATGCCCACTCACTGCTGAATGTGACCAAAACAACACTATATGTCTACTTCTCATGACTTTAATGAGAGCTAATGCAACACACCATTTAAATACTAGAATAAAACAAGCTCTTTCTCATTTCGTACACACGTGTTTTTACAGTGGGTACAGAGACTGAAGTTCTTCCAGGGAAATCTCTTATTATTACAGTAAAATGAAATTTCTTTCTTTACTTCTGTTAGTTATTTTAGTAACATGTTCATATGCATTTTCTCCCAAATCAAACAGTTTTGTTTGTTTGTAGTGACATAAAGGCTTATAACTGAACATTAAAAAAAAATGGTGGGAGAAAAGCTCTGAGACAGGTCAGGAACAACCTCTTGAGATCTTGGTAGGAGCTTATTGCTTCCTGGTAAACACCCAATGAGCTCCTCATCTGTGCTGAAGTAGAAAGATCTCCCTGTACCTAGATAGGATTATCTAGAGGAGAAGCAGAGAAAATATAGGTGAGAGACTGTCCATGAGATCATAAGTGTTTTTACAGAAGCAAACCTAGCTCATTAAAAACGTGAAAGAAAAATTATGGACTTAGATAGATAGACCTTCCTTTCTAAGGATAAGTGTAGGCTGCAATTTGGATTGGGATTGAAATACATACATGAATTACATCCAAACTAGCCAATTCAGATAATGATATCGATGGGATACAGCAGGCCCATCAAGGACAGCCAGAGAGCACTGATTCATTCATTACACCTTTGGTATAAGCTCATACAGTTATCTACAGCTGTTTGACATACTGTGACAACATCCTAGAGACCCCTCAGCCTCTTCCATCATGGTCGGAAAGACAGCAGACGGCAGCAGAGAAGGAATGGACAGGGAGAGTAATTCATACGGGGAATTCATATGAAATTGCTAATGTGGTTATACCACCATTTTCTCTGGTGACAAAAAATAAATAAATAAATAAAAAGAAGAGCTTAAGAAGTTGCTAGTTTTCTTTTTTTAAGCCCTTCACACGATTCTTTTCCCATGTTTCAGACTGCAGCCCACCAAGCTGTGCACATTCACTGCCATGGGCTAATGCTGCAAACAAAACCACCCCAGGAGCAGAAACTCCAATGGACACGAGGAGAGAGCTTTCCAGACTGCTTTTGCCAGCAGCATAAACCTACCATACTTCTAATTCCTCCTGTCTAACAGAATGTTTGCATTCATATAAATGGGTTTTGAGAAAAAAAAAAACACTTTAAAAAAAAAAACTTTCATTTGTATCTTTACTTGTGAGCATCTTAGCCAAATTAGCAAACTCATACTTGCTCTATTTTCCCTCACCTGTGAATGGTAGTGCGGACATTTGCTGGATTATTAGGGGGAGCATATTAGGGGGAGCATATTAGGGGATGTATTAGGAGGAATCAACTGGAAAATAAAAGTGAAGTATATTGTTAGTTAGGTGTACAAAATTCCATGCTGTTATTTTGCATCTGTTGGGTTTTCTGAAAATGGTGAGCTAAGCAAGATCTCTATACACACACAAACACACACTCTTAATCTTTAAAATACAAGCTGTTGATTTATAATTTGTATTTCCATATTATTGCTTAGCCATAGCTTGTGACTCCTAGAAGCTGAACTTGTCACCAAACACATCTCTTACTGATATTTATATCTCTGACAATAAGGATTTTTTTAAGGTATGTAAGTATATATTGTGTAAAGCTACAACATAAGGCGATGAAATCATTTGTGTTGTGTCCCTAGTTAGATTTCTATATTTACTTAACAAAAGGTTTCGCTGAGGCTTTTCAGTCCATATTTACATAGATCCATCAAAGATGGCATAGTTAGACAGTTAGACGCAGGATGTCGGATGTCGTTGAAGGTAGACAATAGCACAGCAGGGTTAAGGTATTGGGCTCCAGCTAAAGTGTTTTGTTAGGAAGATCTGATAAGTGCTTAGACTTTTGCTAAAATAAAGACCCTAACAACAGTGGGAATTCAACAGGGTAATCACACTTAAGGCAGAGCAATTAGAGTTGATTGGCAATGCCTTAAAGCCCTTAAACAGAAACAATATGTAAAAAGAACTGACCTCAACTGGATTTCATCTCCATTGCCAGTTTCAGTCTAATTCATGCATTGTATCAACTGGCTTAATGAACATAAGAATTAAAATATTTTTGTTGGTCATGGGGATTTAAAGGATTGCTAATGAAGCTTCTTCTGTAAAGGAAATATGAAAGCACATAGTATGATATATAGTTTCATAAGTAAACTGTGAAAATGAAGAGTTTGTCATTGCCTAGGGATATATCTCTCTTCCATGATGTCCATGAGGTATTTATCGATGAATGGATCGAGAATGCTGAGGGGAAAGTGGAGAGACAGTGACAGATGATCTATTTGCAGAAGGGACCACAGTATTCTTTTAATACAAAACAAAGGTTTCTTGTGAAGTCTCATTTTTAAGCCTTTGTGGATTTGTGCCTATGAACAACATACATGAGAGCTGTTTAAATTACAAATGCCACCATGGAACTAACTATATAACAAATCAGGTGAGCAGCATTATAGGCACTCCAGGAGTTCTGCAGCAGTGTGTTTGGACTGAACTTGGTTGCACAAGACACCTCCTACAATTACAGCCATTTGAAGCAGTGTATCTGTCCTGGGTAGAACAGAGACTTGAAATGACAGTCACTCTTACCTGGTCCTTTAAATAGACACACGGTGTGGTCAGAAGCACAAACCATTGACCTGGGACAGTAGTTTAAAACACTGCCACTGAGAAGAAGTATTCTTAAACCATGTTGTCTTCATCACTTGTGAATCTCTAACCCTACCCGCGTTTATATGAGTATATCAATATATTTGTTGGTTTGACTCTGTCAGACTACTCAGTTGGGAATAACTATTAGTCTGTTAGTATGCCATCATGATTGAAGCAACACACCTGCAGGTACAGCGGTTAGAGCAGTTAGGAAGAGACACTGGTAGTGAACACAGCTGCAGCCAGTTCAGACTTAACACTGTGTCACACTAGCCATTGGGTCCCTGGGGTAAGGGTGACCCACAACCGGTTGCACCTCTTTAGCAGCTCGTGCAGTATAACTTATTATTTCCACAGTTCAAAATAACAACCAAAAGCAATAAACTTTTGCTAGTCTGAGTGTGTAGTGGGATGCGTGTAAGCAAACAGCCATTTTCTGAAGCAAGTCTACTCAAGGCCTTTATTTGCATGAAACTTTGCCAACAGCTGTTACCTTATGAGAAAACAAAACAAAAACCCTGCCATTTTAGCTCTGTTAACCAACACACAAGTGTTTATGAGTTGCCATAAGGATCCTGTCTACATAAAGGTGGAAATCTCCTCCTTAGTTCAGCTTCTCGTCTTGCCTGGGCATATGCTGTTATCAGCAAAGACAGAGTAGGCACCTTCAGAGCTATTCCTCCCAACCTCCTGTAAACCAGGAAAGTGTCTACAGCTACTACAGATAAAAAGGACTTACATGATTAACTCAGTGCAGACACTTATCTTTCAGAGATTGGGATTTCAATGACTATTTTTGTATGAGTTGCCTAACATGCTGAAGAGGACAACAGAACTGTGCCTTGCTTCAGTAAAAGGAGCTGCCCTTTGGAGTTAGTGAACACCCACACAAATCCTTCATGCTTCTTCAAGAAACAGATGCTGAAAAGCCTTTTATCTGCTTTCAAATACAGTAGGACTGGGACTTTCCTTTACAAGTTTCACACAAACCCTCCTATATACCCAGCTAACTCCTGAGCAATTTGCTTATCCACTTTGTACCCTACTGATCTCAGCCAGCTTTATCAAATATTTGCTCATGCATTCATTTCGCTACTAACAGAACTGATAGAAACCAAAAACAATGCCACTTATGTTTGGATCAGTAATGTCACATTATTATACATAAAGACTAGAAAAGATTCAATTAAAATAATCTTTTGGTCCCAAAGTCAAACTCTCAAAAATGAAGAAATATCATCATTCTGGTTGCTTGAATAGAGCATCATTTTAAGGCTTTTTGCCATACAAGTAGCTTTGCTCTAAGTTTTGTTTTTATTTCTAAATATTGGCTTGTGGCAACTCCGTGTGTTACTTAATTAAAAAGAAAAAAAAAGAAGTTAAATTAACATTCTGTCTCTTGCCCTGGGAAGCACACAGCCAGAGGATAATTAGTATTATTAACTCTCAGAATGTCAGTGTTGACTGCATCCAAATATTGGATCCATTTTCTGTCAGTCCCTAAAGAACCACCTGCAGAAGCAGATGGGTCAAGGATTAATTGATCAGTGTAAGGTTCTCTCCTTCCGGTCAAACTTTAGCTATTAAATGACTTGTATGTGCAGAATGAAAGAGTAAAAGGTGTTTTGGGAAAGAGTTATTTCTACATAGCACGTTCCTGAGCACCATCCTCCTTTTGACTGAATGCTCAAGTTTCTCCTATAGAGTCAATGACATTATTGCAGTCATTCAGCAGTTGCCAAAAACTGTTGCAAAAAACACTAGTCTCTAGGAATTTGTCAACATTTTTTTTAACCTAATGCTAATTTGTGGTGATCAAGACATTGCCTAAGAATGTACCACCCTCCAGGAACTTCTCACCAGGAAAGGACTCTCTAGCACAGGAATTTGGAGAGACATCTCCACCCCAGATTAAGAGGAAGATCACTGATTAGGGCACTTGCCTGGGATGTGGAGACCTATTCTTCCTCTGCCTCAACTTCACACTCAGCTGTTGTGAGTGGCCTTGGGCTACTGCAGGCGGAAGAGAATCTTCCTCCATCTCTTCCTAGGGCTTTCAGCTTTGGATAAATAAATCACTATTCACTGTGCGGCAAAGACTGAGGGTGCTGTCTAGTAATGCAACTAAACTCATCAGACATCTAGCTGCTATTCCAGTAATCCTTCACCAGATTTTTCTGCAAATTCCCTCTTGCCTGCACTAACACTTGTCTGACTCCACAGAAAATGGTTTCAGGGGACAGACCAA
This sequence comes from Tinamus guttatus, assembly GCF_059628265.1. Lineage (NCBI taxonomy): Eukaryota > Metazoa > Chordata > Aves > Tinamiformes > Tinamidae > Tinamus > Tinamus guttatus. The sequence goes on along the minus strand of NW_028288877.1, from coordinate 52,197 downwards.
TAAAACACTAACTACACCAAAAAGGAAAAAATACAGTGTGTGCTCCCTAAATTGCTTCGTCGTGGGGCCAAAACAGCACCAGTATCAGCACGAATGCTGAGGGAGAAACCAACCAGGGGAGAAAGAACAAAACTGCCCTGTTTGATGGCAAGTAGCTTTTAGATCATATCAGTTAAATGGTCAAGTCATGTCTCCTCCACTACCATTTGTGTCTTTCTCCCTCCTCCTCTCATTCCCTGTTCTTCTTTGGGGGGAATAGGGAGAGAAAGGGAAAAGGAGTCAGTGAGACTGATTTGTGATTTCTTGTGAAAAGACTTGTGTCTTCCATCTCCGAGGAATGGGAGGCAGGGGAAGAAATATTTCTTAGCAGCTTTCCAGAACATGAGATTTTTATTCAGCCTTTGTCATAAACAGCCCTCAGCTGGAAAGCAGAAGGTAAAATCTCCATGAAGATAGCCAAGGCTGAAAAAAAAAGAGAGATTTTCCAATAATTAAAGAACATATAACCCTACAGAGCCCCAAAACAAAGATGAAGAGGAAACAGGTAAGAGCAACTGCTCCCACCATGTACTTCTGTCAAAAGTGGGTGAACTTTCAAGAATTTGCCTGGTAACCTGGCTGGGTTGATCTCATTCTCCGACATCAGATGGAGCATCTCTGTTGTTTACACATTGACACTTGGACTCTACTCTGGAGTGAGGAAGCTGGATCTCCAGCCAGGGACATGTAGGTGCAAAGATGGACTGTCTCACCTTTCAAAAACTGATTTAACTTAATGCAACAGGAACACAGTAGAGTACAGGGCAAAATGGTTTAGTGCAGTCAGGATAACAAACTTGGAGCTTTCTTGTTTTCAAGAGGCTCAGCAAAGCTGCTGCTTAGTTCAGGGACACAGACTCTCCTTAGAATAGATGTTGCTGGATATTAATGCTGAGCGCCATGTGCAGCTGGGAAAGCCGCATGTATTTTAGGTAAGGGAAAGCCTCTAGGGTGGCCTTGTTTCGTTAAAATGGATAGAGAAGCAGGTTAAAGGGTCTGAAGATAAATAATAAATGAGTGACAGCTCAAGACCACAATTAGGCCAAGGTTAATAAGCATCAATTCCAAAGGATAAGGTTCTTTAAAAAGAACCACTACATAATAAATGTCTTACTGCAGACTGAATGGAAAAACCTACTTGGTATTAGAGTTCATTGCAAAACAGCAAAAAGCTTTTGTGTAAGAAAGAAAAGTGAATAAGAGTTAGATGACTAGATTAACCTTTTTTAACCTACTTTAACTAGTCAGGCAGAGAGTTTTGCTTGCCATTCCCTCTATACTGTCTTTCAGTGCACACAGGAAGCATTGCAACTAATTTAAAGATACATCCACAATCATTTTTCTTCCTTGCTTCTTCTCCCCCTTGGTACTGCCTAAGGGATAGCCTTACAGTCATATCTATGGAGGAAAAAAAACAAAACACCAGAGTACTTGTCTGTCCTACCACTCAATCCTGATCTTTCAGGCATCACTATCTTTGCTCTGCATGTTACTGTCACCCCATGTGCAGTAAGAAGGAAAGCTTCTTGCTGCAGTGGATTTACCGTCTGCTTCAGATGAGCTGGGAGAAGATGTCCTGTCTTGCTAGCTGACAAAAACTGTGTTAAATTTTGCACAGCTGTGTGTTGGGTGAACACAGCATTGCACCAGCTACACTTGCAGGTCTTCTCAAAGCAGCAGAGGCAGCCTCAAGAAAACATCTAGAAAACAATAATGTTGAATTAAATAAGATTTTTTTTAATCACTTCTCCTATGCTCACTATTTATTTCATCAAACTGTACTGATTATCAAAACATCCATCGGATATGTCTGGCTCCTTCTGAGCATAGCAATTTCTTTGTCTCTCAATTCCTTTTTCTAACGACAAGTCACAACATTTCATACTGCTTGAAGTTCTTCAACTTTAAATGCCTTAAAGTGATTTTTGCCTTTATTAAAGTCTTAGAGACAAGATGATGATAATGGACAATCTTATTACTTGACATCAACAAAACACAAACACTGTTTGGCAAGAAAAAGAACTTTAATAGATAATAATAAGGCACTGACAACAAAATCTTAGTAGATGGAGGAAACATTCAGAAATAATGCCATAATTCACATGGTTAGTCAGGACTTACTTACTTTCTGCCTTCTACAGCAGTGGAAGTGTAGTCCACTTCAAATGCTTCAGAAAACTGAAAACTTTAGGGAAACTTGAGGTTTCATTATCCTGACTCCTCCTTCACACCCCTCTCCCCGCCAAAAAAAAGAAAAAAAAATCCATTTTAGCACAGCTGTAACTCAGTGTAAGGCAATGAAATTATTCTCCAAACTTATTGTCCAGGTTAGCAGGTATTGAGCCAAGTAAGGGCAAATTTTGACATGAAGCATTGCAGTTGACAGTGCTAGATAGAGGAAGCATTAGTTATGTGGAAATCTAGCAGCACGGGCAGTCTCTCTCACTGATAAAAAGAGCACTGATTAAGTAATATACATTTTCTCTTACCTATCAGACAGAAAATGAGTCAGCATGTAGCCATGAAGATATATTTGCTTAGAACATTTAGAATAAAGAGACTAAGTAAGAGAACTAGTACTGCAAAGCAAGATAGATACACTCAAAAAGATCTCCATTTACTTATATATTTAAATGCAAAAATTCTTGGTGAATTGCAACAGTCCTTTTTAAAACTGTGTGTGGTGTTTCACATGTCACTGTGTAGTAAACTGGGATGAACAAGCAGATACCACCACTAGACCAGGCAGGGAACACACAGAAACCGCTAATCCTATGCCGTAAGCACTGATGTTTCTAAAGCACCAACACATTGAGAGAGGGGTACCCAGATATTATTTTGAAAAGCTAACTCTCACACTACATTGGCGGTGAATGATTGACACCGAGTGTTGAAGCCTGCCTGATGTCAAACAGCAATATTTCTCACTGTTTTTTCCTGTCAGCCTCTTGCTCTCCTAGCTCACACCACTGTGCCCTGCCTGCCCAAGACAGAAAGCTTCAGTAAGTATTGGTGATTGCTGTGATAAACGCAGCATTACTGATGTACGGCGTCAGGGCCTGTGGTCATGTATCACCTGCTTACATAAACTGGACACTTCAAACAATGGTGATTACATTTGTGATTGATACGTTTGCTTTGCATCCTTTTAAATCAATTCAAAAGGCAAGAACCTATTGGTCATCTTCATTATAAACCTGACTAATGAAAACCTTGCTGGTATTCACAGAGCTCGATATACCCTTGTGCTGTTTTGTCCCTGTCTTGGAGCTGCGGTTTTGCATTAGCCTGTCCACCCTGCATACTGGTGAGAACGGATGGGCATTGCTGTCTGTACACATTAATAGTGGGCTCAAACACAATACTCTCACTCAGTTTCCATTCAGTCTACTGACATTTGCATTAAAATCAATTGGAGGTTTACCTCAATGAGGACATGAGAGCATATGTAAGAACTTGAGGATTTGGGGCCCCTTGAGAAGTCACTTTTACATTAAAACTCTGTAAATTAGAGTTGCTCATCAATGGATTAAAGAACCAGCCAGTTCAGGGACTACTAATGGTTTGTTAAGCTTTTCAGTTCTAGATTACCAGAATTTAGAGCATGACCCATGTTGGCACCAGGTGACAGCTGCTCATTGACCCATAAAAGGAAAGAGCTGGTGGTAGATGTCAGGTCCCTGGGGACCAAACATCCGAGCAGGAAAGATGAGGGTTGGCAACAGCAAACGCATGGGAATGCAGCTGAACGAACGCAAAGAGCGAGCGCTTGCAGGGATCACTTCCCTATGCCAGGAAGCTCCTTGCACATGGCAGAGAAATCATCCTAGTCGTAGTTAAAAGCTTTCACTAGCCAGCGCTGCTGGTAGGGCCCTCTTGTGTAATCTGTCCTGTTAATAACTTCTCTCATTTATAGCTGACAAAAGGGCTCCGTTGTTGTGGGGCAATAGATACGGCTGCATCTGTCCCATCCTGGTGTGAAAGTTGGCAAAGTAAAGCCAGCCACATAAACCTTGGCTTTAGACCCCTGTACTATGTGTTTAGATTACCCTGTTTGTCTTTAAGATGAAGTTGTTAACCAGGAGGTTTAAAGAAACAGCCAAATACAAAAAGCTTGTACACAGAAAGTGTAATGATATTCTTTGCCAAAGGATGTTTGGGGTCATAGAAGTAAAAGTTGCTCCAAAAGGACTCAACAAACCTGCAGCAACATGTCCCTCCAAGGACTGTGTTCAGCAAAAGAGTTGTATGCAAATTCAGCTTATTAAATCCCTAAAAATCAGAGAGAAGTTCAAAGAGCATATCAGGAATAGTAGCAATCTGTATTTGCCCTCTTTTCACATTTTTCTTTAAAAATATAGATATGGCCACTTAGACATGCAATCCTATATACCTTAGATCAATATCAATACTTAAGTTCTTGTATTACCTATAAGCAAATATAAAAATGGGTCTTGTGCTCTTTCCCGCTCCTATACAAAGGAGATTTGAATTATTTCTGAACTGTGCATTTGTTGATCTTTGAAATCTTTTGAAGATACCACAGATGCTCCCTGTAACATTTTACATGAAGTCGGTGTTGATATATTTCCTACGGCCTTTCTCCAAAATGTTAATTAGTAAACATGATATATTTCTAATGGACTTTTCTTTCCGAAACATTAAACATTAAGCTGATGTATTTTCTGCAGACTTTCTCTGAGATATTTGCCAGGACTGGTAGACAAGAGTTAGTTCACAGGGAGACCTATTTAAAGATGCCTTCACTTTTACTCTTATTTTTCAATACCTATTTTTTGTTTGTTTGTTTGTTTTTTTCTGTACAGATAGGTTTTGAATAATGTCAGTGTATGTGTGTGGGAACAGAAAGGGATTCTTTGCAAAGAAAATATTTTCCTTATAGACAATCAGTAAAGATCATTGGATTTTTTCATTTGTGATATTGATAACGTTTCCGTGCTAATTTTAATGACTCTACATTAACTGGCTTGTTTTCATCTTACATGGGATAAGTATTAGAATGTCATGCTTCAATATCGTCCTGCTAAATCCCCTCCTGAAACAGTACCATTCAATCCAGATTTTAAGTATCAGTGCAAAACATTGTACACTGGTAGGCAGGATTTTATTTCTATCTTGTCATTGCTCATGAGTGAAATACAGAAATACAGGGTGAAATCAAACTTGTTTTTTTTTTTTTTGAATGCTGATGGTGGTTTCTCTTTAATGAACTATCATCATGAATGTGTTCATTATTGCAAACTGCTCATCAAAGCACTTCAGCTCAAAACTCAGCTGACACATGCACCAGAGCAGTGGCATTTTACCTTTGAATTCCATCTGAAAACATAGATGAGATTAGTTGCGAACATTTCCTTATTTCTCAGAAGATTCACTGCAGGCTAAACTTGCAAAGTGGTAACATTTCTCCAAAGTTGAAAAAATAGACAAAGAATCAACCTCTGAATCTCATAATTCAGGCCCTAAGTGTAGCTATACTTTAAATTTCATTTCTCCAATTGCACTATTGAAAATATATTTTCAAAAATGTTTATTCAGTGATTACCCATGAATTATCAAAACACATTTTAACTAAATTATTTTGCCCATTTTATTTTTCTTAGCAGTGTTTTGTTACATAATTCTGGAGATTTTTGGCCAGCGATCTGTGAAAGTAAAATCCACATTTTTGAGGATACAGAAGATGAGAATGCCAACTCATGAGAATTCAAATGTTACATGTACTCCTTTAATGTACTCATTTCTTCAGTTCCAGTTTATTTACTTTTCTGAATTATCCTTCAAATTTGTTTATTTATTATAAAAAGACTCATATGTGAAAAATAAATGAATAAATAAAAGTTCTGAAAACAGAATGAAACCAAACAAAAAAAACACCAAGAGAAAAATTCAATTTTTACTGAAATTTCCAGTAAAATAACATGCAAATTGACAGTGAATAAGTAAACTGCTCTTCAGTGGTGAAAGTTTGCCTAGTTTCCCTTTAATCACTAAATCCATCACTGACTATACATCTAGAAGACACATATTAAATGCTACTTTAGGCCATTAGTGGTTATTTCTTGCATGCTCTTTTCCAAAAACTACCCGGCATTATTCTTAATGTCACAGCAATGAGGTGCAAAATACAATCAGAAAGGCCACAGACTCTGTTCTTCTTAGTGAAATAACTAAGGTTTCTGCAGTACTTACAGTTCTTTCAGCAGAGCAATGGAGTAAACAAAGTTTGAACCTTCTGCAATAAACACCCAAAAGGCCATAAAATAATGCTTTCAGGTTTATCAATTTTGCCTTAGCAAACAAATTAATCTTATTAGGTTTGTGAACCCTATCGCTTTGTGCTTTGTTCCGAATCCAGTCACTTTGAGGTGACAGTCACTGTCAGTAAGAGCTTGTGCTGCAGGCCTCAATATTGCAAAAATAAAGTCACAGCAAACAAACATATCTTTCTGAGCAATTAGACTAGCTGGACTAAATTCCTCCCTGGTGTGATTTATAAATTCATCCAACTTAATTTGCTGATAGGAAGCTGAGCACTGTACCTTGGCCATTTGGTCTGATTTATATCAGAAAAGAGCACAAAAGAAAATGGAGGTTCTCTATCTTGCTCTTATGCTTTCCTAGATTCCAGCTACTATATAACAGGCATCTTTTTCCTTTAATTACTTTCTTCATGGCTTGAGAGCTTTGATGACTTGATTAAGCCTTGCAGTGCAGTTCCAGTCCCTACCCATCTGATTAATTAGCCCAAACCTTATTAACTTCCTAATTCCAATCAATAATGCACCGATGCTGAACTGTGCAAGGGCAAACTAAGGATAGCAATTTTGTCTGAAGACACAGAGCCACTAATATTGTTTGTTTTTTCATCTTTATTTGCTTTTTTTGTAGTAGTAGTAGTAGTAGTAGTAGTAGCAGAATTAAAACTACAAGAAAGTAACCATGCAGTGATGCATTTTGGCATAATACCTGTCGCACTATAACTGGAATAATGCTTAGAGCAACGCAGGCATACTGGTAGTACCTCTCTGACCCTTTTTTTTTTTTTTTTTTTTTTTCTTTTTCAAAATATTTAGCTGTTGCTGCAGAGAATGGTACTGAGTGGCCGGTGTTTGTAGTTTCCTGCACAGCTGGCCCTTATGCAATAAATGTCAGTGGGGAAGGCTGGAGAGCACTGCCTGGGCCTGGGCACTCTCCCCAAAGGCAGCTGGCTGGTCACTTGATCTTCATGACTGCAAAGGTGGCATTTTGATGCCCAAGGGCTATTTCGATGACTGCCAGCACAACCAAAACAGCACCCATTGAAGCTGATACAGGTTTAACTATGGGTGCCTAGAAGAGAGTGGGGAGGTGGCTGTGCTTCCTTGAACCCAACTCCCCTGCCCCAGATTCTGTCACTACACTCCCTTTTCTCCCTTTTTCCTTTCTTTTCTGCCTCCTTGACATTATCTAAGTGTCCTGGCAGAGACGTCAGCAAGTCCAGAGCAGCTGTGAAATGTGTCAGACTGCTCCACTTCCAGGATCTCACTTTCCCACTCAGTGGATTTTAGTTTCTAGTGTACATTAGACCTAAAAGAAGTTTATTTTCTCACAGAAGCATTAAAAGTGAAGATGACATTCAAAGGTCTCCAAAAGTCAGTATAGACGGAGCATAGACTGCATATTCAGGTACTTGTGCCTGCTGTTATACCTGTTGTTATAAAAATCATAGCTTTTTTTTTTTTTTCCCAGTTGTTTCATTGGAGCTTCTTCAGTTCACCAGTTTTCTTCAATTTCTAGGAAGAAAAATAAATAAATAAATAAACCCCTTTTTCTCATCCTCCCCTTGTAGCAACTAGCTCTTCAGGTACTAGCAGAGACAGTGAAAGGTATGGTGTACAGTGCACTAAGATGGTGAAAGGTACTGTGGTCAGTGCACTCATGCAAACTACTTCTGGCTTGCATCTGTGGGATTTGGGAAGAGGCAAGCAGGTTGGAGGCAGGTGGATGGCAAAAAAAAAAAAAAAAAAAAAAAGACTGAGGATTGTTTCTTTCTGCTAGCTATCCACCATGTATTCTCTAGAAAGTTACTTCTAGAATAAAAGTTTCTGAATAACAGATCCCCAAACTGTGGCAATGTACTAAAAATACCTTCAAGAGAGGAGCTGCACAGCTAGAATAGCCAGTGGGAGAATTCAAGGGAATTATAATTAAATGTCATTCCTGGTTTCTCTGCTTTTGTTTGTTTTTGTTTTCTGATCATGTGAGTGGCCTTTTTTCATTAATATCTGCCTTTTTAAATAGCCTGCAGTAACAAGTACCTCCATTATGCTTTTGCAGGGCACTGACAACAAACCACAATTCTCTATACAACACATTGCCTGGGAGGTTGTGGGTATCAAGGACTCTTAATGGTGCTGTGGCAAGGACTGATGGCCATGTCTACAGGGCAGGGTTGTCTCCTGAGCTTGGCAGGGCCTGCTGTTTGCTGCCTTCACATGCAGCATTCCAGGTGGTGGATGACATTTCTTTCTTAGGGATCTTCCCATTAGAGATGCTACTTCTAAACGAATCAGGTGAGGTGTTTGGAAAACAAAGCATGAGCAAAGTGGGCTTTTATCACATTTGGTCATGTTACTGATAAGGAATCAGCCACTTTTTTCTAGCACTAAACAGGAAGCTTTAGGAAAAAAAAATGCTTTAATTGCTGGAGTGCTACTAGTAAAACTATTTTGGCTCATTTCTCTGAAGTTTTGGTCCTAGTATATCACAATCAGGGTATGACAAAGAATTTTTAAAAATGTCCAGAATTCTTTGTCATCATAACAGGATGAGACCAGAGCAGTACCTGTGTAATGGGTATCTTGAAAGAAAGCTGCAGATGGTGCAGGTGAGGTTTTGGCTCATGAAGAGAAGATGTACACTGCAAACAAATCTGGTTTTGAACATATCCTCCATATGCAAAATGCCTCTGCATGTGCACTTGCAGTTTTTGAATCCAGCATCGTGCTAGGGGTGTGAGGTCAATCACGTACTACCGAAGAAGCTGGGTTTTCTTTTTCTTTTTTTTTTTTTTTGTCTTATATTAACATTGTTCTCCAATGTTGTCCCACAAGTCATTTTGCAGCACCTATTCAGGAGATATCCTGTTGTCGCTGGGGTCAGAAAAGGACGTATGAGATACAGAAAGGCTCATTTGTTATCCATGTGAGATTTACCCACAAATAAATAAGATATTAATGCATAATGTGCCTCAGCCAAATCCCAATTTGAATTGCCTTCAACACCTTCACACAGTACATCCTGACCTGCTGCATAGTGGACTTGATGATATTGAAGGTCTTTTCCAACCATAATGATTCTATGATAGGACTCTTGTTCCCTGCTTACAAGCACAGTACCATATCAATGATGGCTATTTTAGATGTGTTTCTGTTAAGCAATAGAAAATGCTTCTGAAGTGATTCTTATAGATGAAAAGCTAACTGTAAAAGTGCCATTTTTCCTGGATAATAGCTCTGTGTTAACTTATTTGCAAAAGTAACAGGAATTTACAAAGATTTTTCTATGAGATTTTGAGTCACATTACCCTGGAAGTAGCTTGTGAGGAGTGTACCACCCTGGTCTTGGTGACCAAACACCAGGATTTAGGAGGGAAGTGTTTGTGTGACAAGATACACCCCGGTGCATCTTTCTGTGTCTTTCTATAAATCCAGAGCCACAGGCCATGCTGAAGCACTCTGCCCAACTCCATGCAAGCAGAACACCTGCAGTGTGTGGGAGAAATGACAACCTCTTCCCAAGTCCTAGCTACCTGCTAGCCATGACTTTGCCAGCACAGGCTACAGACATAGATTTCAGCCAAAAGGAGACTGAAGAGCCATGGTACCTAGATAGGTGTAGTTCCATGAGAGATAGGTTTAAAGCAGCAAAGACAACTTAAGAAGTTCCCCAGGCTTTCCTCCTGCTCTGCTGGTGAAGGACTGCTTGTTTTTCCCTCTGCCCTGGGAGGTTGTCCAGACATCAGTGGCTGAAGTGGTTTTGGTTAGAAAAGAGCCTCTCATGAGGGTAGAGAGGGCAGTAGGAAGGCAGGAATGTGTGGCCTCAGTAAGGAACATTTTAAACTAGATTTGCCACAACAGACACAATTTTGTAGTATAGACAGTCTCAAACCTCACTCCCATCCTGCCTTGCCACCCCTAGCAAAATACCCAAGGAAGCAGCTCTGTCTGGCTGTTCTCCCACGGCTGGCACACAGGAAAGGGAGGTACATTTCACTGGTTAAGATAAGCATTTAAGCAGCTTTCAATAATCCTTTCACTCATTAAATCACACTAAGCAGATTTGTGTGGTCTTCAAAATGAGGTCAAACATGAAGAGAAAGGAAAGATCACTCGAGCTGATTGCACAAAAGCAACAAGAGTCGCAGAGCTGCTGTCCCACAGCAGGCCTGGCCGTGCCAGGGAGCCCTCTGCATACAGATGCACACCAGCACGTGTCAGAAAAGCAAGAGAAGGGCAGGGGCTCCTGTCCCTCAGGACAGGCAGGGCCTGCATTAGTCCTCCACAAGCTGCAGAGAATATCCCCTTGCACTTGGAGCAACCATGGTGCCCAGGCTTAGATGGGAAAAATAGGTCTAACAAACTTTCACCACTCATCACCAAGAGACATTGAGAAGTAAGGTAACCAGAGGTTGTCTTATCATTAACAGCTTGTGGAAGAGTGGATTGCTCTGCAGACACTTTTCCATTGCTGCTTTACTGCCTTAGTTACAGTAAAGAACTTTGGGAGCCAAGACATAATACCTGTTAACTCTCTAACCCATCTCATTCAGTTACTGTGTCAAGTCTTCCCCTCATCCCTTTCCTCCTCCTTTCTTGTCCTCCTTCTCACATTGTCTTCTGTTTCCTCCCCAGCCCTCATTACTCCTTTGACCTTTACCTTGCTCTGATAATGTGCCTATAAAACCCAGTCTCATTTTCACAGATCCTCAGGTGGCAACCAATACCTTCTGCTTGTCCTTTCTTTCATTACCTGCCCCTCTCCCTTTCCTATTGCTTGAATGCTACTCAGAAACATGCAAGCCAGATGATAACCATCAGAGAACACAAACAGCAACACAAACAGCAATGCAGCCTGCAGACAGCACTGAAAGAGCAATCAGGTTTTACTGCCAGCAAGAAGGCAGAGTACTCTGTGGTGAGCACAGCTGGCTCTAGCAAGGACAGAGGACAATATAGAGTCAAGGCATACAAAGACTTCTTCCCCAGCCTCACTTATTGAAAGGCTGTTTCAGTATCTTTTTCTCTTCTGTTCATATGTCTGTTTGAAAGGATGCTCCCTTTCTGCTAACACCGCCATAAGGGTGGTGCCCACCACCTTCTGACGTTGGGCACGTTACTTGCTTTGGTAGCCATGCCCTGAAGGACTGTGCCCTGAGGTCTTCCTGATGAAAAGAAAAGAAAAGAAAAGAAAAGAAAAGAAAAGAAAAGAAAAGAAAAGAAAAGAAAAGAAAAGAAAAGAAAAGAAAAGAAAAGAAAAGAAAAGAAAAGAAAAGAAAAGAAAAGAAAAGAAAAGAGAAAAGAAAAGAGAAAAGAAAAGAAAAGAAAAGAAAAGAAAAGAAAAGAAAAGAAAAGAAAAGAAAAGAAAAGAAAAGAAAAGAAAAGAAAAAAGAAAAGAAAAGAAAAGAAAAGAAAAGAAAAGAAAAGAAAAGAAAAGAAAAGAAAAGAAAAGAAAAGGAAAAGAAAAGAAAAGAAAAAGAAAAGAATGATTGCAAAGCTGGAACTGTCATCAGTGTAAACTAACATCTGCTTACTTGCTGTTCAGAATCTTATGATTCTGATTTTGAGGTGGGCGGTCATTTTTCTTCCTTTTATTTTCCCTATGTTATACGAAGATATTATTCTAAGAAATGTATGTGTATGAGAGTGGATGAGATTTAAAAAAAAATAACAAAATAAAAAAACAAGAAAGAAAGATCTGGTTAGCATGATATCATCCAAAAAACAAATGAAATAACCAGGCTAAGATACATCACGCTTACACATTTTTAACAAATGTATTGCAGTGTCCAGAAAGCAAGAGATTCCTGTTATCCCAAGGGCTTTAGCTATAGCTTTCACTCTAGGACATTAATGAAAGCTTCCTAACCAGCCTGAGTTTACTAAAACAAAAACATCTCAAGGTCACACTCCTTTCGAGGAGTGTCACACTTCTTAGAAGAGGTATGTTCAATAGACTCACTGAAAAAGGCATATATGCTGCACACAGATATACTTACAGATGTCAATTATCTATGTTCTTTCTTTTTAAAGTCTGAAATGTAGTGGGGTATGTTCATGTTAAAAAGCATTAAAAAGTCAAAAAATCAATTGCTAGCAAGAAGCCTTCATACGAGAAAGAGCAAATGTTCCTTACAGCTCTTAGGTTTTCTTTTCTTTTTTTTTTTCTCTTTTCTTTTCTTTTCTTTTCTTTTCTCTTTTCTTTTCTCTTTTCTTTTCTTTTCTTTTCTTTTCTTTTCTTCTTTTCTTTTCTTTTCTTTTCTTTTCTTTTCTTTTCTTTTCTTTTCTTTTCTTTTCTCTTTTCTTTTCTCTTTTCTTTCCTTTCCTTTTCTTTCCTTTTCTTTCCTTTTCTTTTCCCTTTCCTTTCCCCCTTTCCTTTCTCCTTCCCTTCCCTTCCCTTCCCTTCTTTTCCCATTTGCAGACATCTGGGGAAAGTATAGCAGGGACTCTGTAACAGTTTATTGATGAGGAATAGCCAAATCTACAATCAAGTCAAAAGAACCTCTGAACCCTTAATTCAATCATAAAAAGACCACCAGTTAGCTCCTCCTGGCGTCTCCAAATAATAGAACTTAGAAAACCCTTTATCCTTATGGGATTTCCTTTATCAGCCTCTTTTGACAGCTCTCAAAGAACCTATTTAACCAAGTAAATCTTACACACTGCAAAATATAAGGGAAAGCACTATCTATACTTCACTTCAGGCTTAACTTCCGATACGCTCTTCAGGCACATATTATGTGTGGTTTGTCGTGCTGTTAATTGCAGGTTTAGGTTTTTATACCAAGTGGGCATGATGGGTTCATCATGCATTTTGTGCAGATCTGGACTGCAATACTGAAAAAAAAATAACATTTAATTTCAGTTTTGACATTTTTTTCAGTCTCCTTGCCTCAGCCTGGCTTTCTAAATGAACACGTATATATTTACACACAAGAGAATTAAGGACCAAAACAATCATCAGGAGCAAGAAAAAGGGAAATAGTAATAATATCAGAGCATAATATATTAGGCCCCCTAATTAGTGTCCCCTAAAACAGCCATTGCTTCTGCAGAAAACTCCACACAAATGCACACACCTCTGGGAAGTCTTGTAGCTTGTGTGTGTGCATTCAGCAGGAAGTGCTGTAGTATTGAGGTGACTGAAATATAGACCAGGTTCGGCTGGAATGCCTTTGTTCATCTTTGATTGATTTTGGTCTACTTGTCACCTTTTTACATCCGAAATATATAAAGCAATAGCAGCTAAATGGATATGCTGCAGCCTGGGCCTAGTACGAGCACTGAGAGGAGAGGCAGAGCCTTTCTAACTCAGGCTGTTCTCTCACCAGTGGCTGAGGCACAGAAAAACGCCTCTCATGGGAACAGCTTTGCAATGGATAATGTTTACTTACCTGCCTTCCCAGCAGATCCTGGAGTATGAGCCGCATACGAAGGGGAACCGTTACTGAAAGCTACTGAAGAAATCAGAGCTATGACCGGCATCTGAACATAAATTTTAGAAAACTGCAAATGGTGTAGGAGATAGTAGATTTCTAATCAAGCAATTCAGACGTCAACCTTTCTTCTAAACAACATGTATGTCTTAGATCTGTTCCCATATATGTGCTAATTATAATCTTGAAAGTTTTAAGTAGGTACAAAGTTGTGCCAATTTGTCCACCATTTAAAATAACAAAAGGGTTCATCTCCATGGAGAAGGTCTGCACAAAAGGCAATTCAGCCATGCAGGAAAAGGCATTTCCAAGAATACCAAAAGGCCTACAGACAGTGATTTTATTAAAAAAGCGTAAGAAAATCAACCCATGAGGATCTGCCTGGGACATCTTGAACAGGTATTAGAGTCCTAGATCCATCTAGTGACAAGTACTAATGGAGGAACACGTATTAAAGTTTTATTTTAGATGAGTTCTTGAGCATGGTTACATGGGCATATATGCAGTGGTCCAGAAAAAGTCATCAACAGGCATGTAAATGCAAACTCTACCCTTGGAAAGCCAAAAGGAACTGAACAGAGCACATCAAACAGATAAATGCAGCAGGACAAAGACAAAAACCTGAGGCACTAAGTCACCGTTCAAGAACATTCAGGAGGGAACTTCTAATTGCTGGATTCAGCCAAAGCAGAAATGCTAAATGATGAGTACATACATGCTGATCTGTTACCGAGGCACTGAAGTTTAGGGTAGCTTAGTTGTACAGTGGTGCTCTCCTATTGCTTTTTCCCATATGCCAGGAGAAAAGATGTGTTCTGCAGCACACAAAGCTGTGGCCGGCCCAGTCGGCCTATACCACTGTCAGTGTGGGCTGCAGCTCCATCCAGGCCACACGCACAAGGCCCTTCCTTTGGAAGCTACATTATGGAGTGGGGAAAGAGAGAAAACTGGGAGAGTTGGTGGGAGGTATTTACTTGTGTTTCACAGTATAGTAACCATGGCACTCAGATCCAGAGCTCATATTATTAGAGAGTTCTATCAATACAGACTTCGGCTCTATGCCCAGCATCGGTCTCTGCAGCACAGAGAAAATCATTCTAAAGGTCTGCATGTGTCTCTCTCTTTTTTTTTTCTTTTGTATTTTTTCATTTTTCCCCCCACTGGATAAAATCAGGATTGCTATCCTCATGTAGCTTTACAAAGGTCCTTTAGAAGGTTTAAGAACAAACATCATGAACTGATACCACATCAGGGTACTAAGATATAACTACTAGAGGTTTCCCAAGCTTCTGGCAGTCTCCACCAGCCTTGCTATATTTTTACTGCTTTGAGAAGACCCTGTTTTAGCAGAGCCATCAAGGAGTAGCACAAGGTCACTGAAACAGCTCCAACACCTCCCTGACTGTTTCAGACGTCCACCTTGGCTTGGCTGCTGCCACAGCGCACTGGAGAAGGTGGCAGGGAGGAAGAGGCTTGGAAGAAGTCTGTGTTGCCCCAGATCGTAGGCACCATGTGCCCCTGGGCAGCAGGGAGCCCCAGGGGTGCTGGCGAGCCGAGCCCCACCAGGCCTGAGCAACCAGCCCTGGAGTCATTGGGCTGCAAAGGACCCATTGTAGGGAAATCAATAGGGACGTTTTAAAATACCTTTACATGTCAATTCTGGTGTCAGAAGAGAGCGGTCGGAGAGGGCTGACCCTCGCAACAGGTTAAACTCCTGAGGGTGGAGATAATCTCACAGCAGGAAGGGAGGAAAGTGCTGCGCCCGCCTGGGCCAGGACGCTTTCAGGCAGCCCCCCGGGCAACTCGGGGCTGAGGAGCCGGCCATTATCAGAGTCATTGTCATTATTATCTTTAAATCTGCAGCCTGACATTCAGGCATCTATCAGGAAAAGACCCAAGACCCTATTAGTGCAGGCAATAAACCCCCCTAGAAGGAAGGGAGGAAACTAGTTCATAGACAAATTAGCATTCCTCCTGGCTACATTCCTATCCATCAGCTTTGTTAATTCGGAGTGACGTTTATTGATAAATCAGATTTCACCACCTTTCCCCATCAATCAGCTGGACAAGTCTCCTACCAGGGTTTTATTATCATCCATACAATACTTCTTCACGTACAAACATTGATGCCGTCTTGGCCCGAGCGGAGCTGATCACTAGCCTTGAGCTGCAGTATGAAAACCGTGTGCCCCAAAGGCATCATGCCAGTGAGTCTCAGCTATTTCTATGGCATCTACCTTCCTGCTCTCCAGCAAAAATTTGGGAAGTCACTTTTTCCTATTGGGATATATTTAGTCATTTATGCAGGCATCTGACTTCCTCCCAGAATCAGAAAGGGTGCCTAAGTAATGGAAAAATCTCTAAGCTGGAGGAGAAGGCTCAGTGGCAGATGCATGCTGGAGATCTGAAAGCGGGGATCAGAAAAGCACATGCATTTTGCTGATACGAAAAGTGTGTCGGAAAAGACATGCCTTTTTGTTTCTTACCGCAGTTAGTTAAGTCCCGGTGGGAATCATATTCCTCAAAATCATCAGGAATGTTGGCCTGTTCTACCTGTCCAGTCACAAAGGCAAAATCTGACTAATTTTCATTTGTAGTATTAGGTTAATTGAAGATTTTAGCAGTAACTGTGCATGTGAAATACAAAAGAAGACTTTCTTTCTTTCTCTTTCTTCCTTTCTTTCTTTCTTTCTTTCTTTCTTTCTTTCTTTCTTTCTTTCTTTCTTTCTTTCTTTCTTTCTTTCTTTCTTTCTTTCTTTCTTTCTTTCTTTCTTTCTTTCTTTCTTTCTTTCTTTCTTTCTCTCTTTCTCTCTTTCTCTCTTTCTCTCTTTCTCTCTTTCTCTCTTTCTCTCTTTCTTTCTCTCTTTCTCTCTCTCTTTCTCTCTCTCTTTCTCTCTTTCTCTCTTTCTCTCTTTCTCTCTCTCTTCCCGTTCCCTTTTTTTCCCTTTTTCTTTCTCTCGCAGCTTTGTTTTTGAAACACAAATCCGTGAACCGGATTTTCTGCCCAGATTTTTAATGCTTCTGTCACGACTAAGTATTTCCTTTTCCCGAAAGGAATAACTGAGAGATAAATATCTATATATTATATCTAGATATATGGATATAGAACTGGGTGGAAGCTTGCAGTAGGTTGTTGCTATATCTGTTTAGGGAAAGAAAAAATAAATCTAAAATACATGCAGGTTTAAGCAAAATAATCCCAACCCTGTGAAACTGGCTGTGAAGAGCACGGTCCTTAAGGTGATGAATAGTGTTAAAAGACCTTGTTTACTTCTCTGAAAGCAGTTAACAGATATGACTGCTTTTTAAGCACTGACTCTTTTAAATTCCAGGTTTAGCAAGGGGAAAACAGACTGAAGTTATACAACCTTTGCCTTTTTTTTTTCCAGACATACATTATTCTCCAAACGAGGTGTTTTGTTTTGTGTTGTTTTGTTTTGTTTTGTTTTGTTTTGTTTTATTTTATTTTATTTTATTTTATTTTATTTTATTTTATTTTATTTTATTTTATTTTATTTTATTTTATTTTATTTTTCAGACTCCCTGCCCTGCAAGTAATGACAAAAAGAAATGAGGGCAGTGAAGAATTTGGCGGCGAAGTTAAAGCAAGTCTACCGCTCTCCTCTGCAAGGTGAAAGGTAGGAGGGAGGGATTCCTGGGCGGCAGCCTCACATTAGAATAGTTACAATAGCAGGTTAAGAGCTCTTTTTTAAAGGCCTCTGGGAATTGATATGTATATAAGCGACCTACAATGCTTCTGAATCCCCCGGAATTGCTAACTGAGGAAGGGACCTGGCTGCAAGCAAAGAGAGGCCAACAACAGCATTTTTTTTTTTTTTTTTGGACTTTACATACATAAGGTTTAAGGAGAGGCAGAGGATGTTTGTCTGTCCCTCTTCAATGGCTGTGCTGAACTGGCCATTGGGCCTTAACTCTTTCCGAGTGACCAAACAGCAGTAGGGCCAGATTTTGCTGGAATTACAGCACCAATTAAATTCCCAAAGTTAAAATCCTGACGAGCTTCTAATGGCTGTAAATCTCCCCTTTGCCTTCCTGTCATAACTATTTGTGGGGTTGACCTTTGATTACTCTCTCTTGTAGAAGTCTTTGAAAATATGTCTTGGAAAGCTTGACAAATACGAACCTCCCCAGCGTGGATCAATACCAATATAGTAACACTGCAAAGAAAAGCAGCTTCCGCAAAAGCAGATGCTAAAATCGCAGCCTCTTCAAAGTGCCCTTTGGCTGGCCACTGTCCCCTGTTTCAAATAAATTACAGAAAGGTCCACGGAAGGTAAGAAATGCAGGAGGTACCAAATATCAACTCTAAGAAAAGGACTGGAAAAAAAGAAAAGCTGCTACTTTACCCGGACCCAGGGGGAACGTAGCAGTAGCAGTCAGTGGCAGGACAAGGAGAGCGACTGCCATCTGCCACTGTCGTAAAGTCATCTGCTCATCCTCCACCCGGGCGGCACTGGGAAACAAATTGCTGATGCTGAGGGCCAACTTTTGAAGTCATGGCATTTATTTAAAAGAAGCTCCAGCAAACTCAGTACGTATTGCAATTTAATGTCATCCAAAGGAGAAACACAGCAGAGTGCTTAATTATTAGTTCTACAATCCCTTTACATGAGTATTTAGTTAGTATGTTTGATTTTCAAAAGAACATTCCTCCTTTGCTACAGGATTTTTAATAGATATTATGCACATGCATGGGCATACCTACATATACACAAACACATATGTGAATATCCATGCACACAAATAGAAAACAAATGGCCATTAACATTGTGTGGTGTGTGTGGAAAATATTCATTTACACAGTGCATGGAAAATGCACTAACTTACAGTTAGTGAAGTGTAAGGATAGTAATATTGGTATGGTTACCAATATAACCTTATGATTGCATAAAACAGAAGCAAATAGGAATCTCATAATCCAAAATATTTCATTTTGCTTTTAACCCACCTACTATAGCAGTAACTTTAGGATTATGTGCAAGTTTAATATCTTCTGCCATGAGTATTAAGGAAATAAGTTTTTTTTTTTCTTTTCCTATGACAATAGTTAAAAACATGAACCTGTGTAATCACAACATGCATCTTCTTTGACCATTGCTATATTTTACACAGAGCTCTTATTTCTCCAAAATTGATAAGTGCTACCACTGTTAGAATAAGAAAGAGCAAACAGAAAACTCAAAAAAATAATGATAATAATTCTCATTTTCTTATTGCTGCCATTACTAAGAGAAAAAAGAGGCATTCCATTTAAAAAAAATGTTACATGGAATTTTGGGAAGCTTTAAGTATCATCAGTCACTCTTTCAGTTTCAGTCAGTATTTTTTTAAATTCCTCCTTCCTCTGAATTTGCCCCAAATTACATGATTTTCTCTCAGTCACGAGAACAACTGTTATCCCTTAGTTCTCTTGCAGAACCTTTTTGTCATAATAACATTCCAGCCAAAACAGCCCCCATGAGACTAAATCAATCAAAGCCATAAAACAGGAATGTTTTTGTCATGCCGAGCCCTGTGGCTCATGTCTTACAGTTAGTTACAAAACTACCCGTGTCAAAACTGGATCAGTTAGCCCATCTCCACAGACACAGCCAGCTACTCAAAATTCAACACACTTTCTAATTTGAGCATAATTTCTGCAAATAATCAGATGTCTCCCTGCCAGGAACTTTCCCTTCTGGTGACGTGGTTTTCATGCTGAGTTTATTTTCTGTATGTGCTAGAGTAACATTTTGGGCAGGGGATCCCCCTGTGTAAGAAACTGAGGGGGAAGTGCAAGAATTAAGTGCAAGTCTAGTGTGCTAAGCACGCTAATATCCCTGCGTGACTCCACGCCACCCTTGACTACAGGTCCACACAAGTCAAGAGAAAGCTCATGCTAGTGAGCAGAAGGCTGACTTAGCTTCACCTTGTGCTATGGAGCAAAGACACCCAGTGCAGGTCAGTCTTGGTCCCCCCAGCTTCAGCCCACAGCTTCTCCCTGCTGCCCCCATGGAGAAGGAAGCGTTGGAGAAGGCAGCTCTAGAGACACCAAGAGAGCAGGGCAAGAAAAGCTCCCACATGAGGTTTTGCCTGTCTCGTGCAGTCTTCATGCTCACAGGCGAGTCACACGGACTCCAGAAAAGTCTGGGTATTGCTGCCTTCCTTGGGGGCCTCACGTCCCTGTGAGCAGAAATCCACTTTTCATTAAAAGAGCCATTGGGGAGCTTTGTTGAAACTGATACTGCAGAAATAGATGTTCCTCGCGTGCTGCCTTCCTGCTCTGTAATGGCTCGTGCATTAGGGACTGGGGGGGATGGGGGTAGCACGCTGCTGCTGTCCATTTACTTTAGTAAAGATTGCTATTGAATGAAACCTTTAATGGGGTGTTTATGATCCCTGTCAACTAAGAGCTTGGCGAGGGCTCGCTGTGGAAGAGCCTCTCGCTCCACCTTGGCGGCCATTAGAGAATCGATGCAGGTGATCCCGTGGCGCGTGGTCAGCGCCTGCCGCCGCGGGGCTGCCGTGGGCCCCGGCCGCGGTCACTTAGAGAGCCTGCGGGTCAAGCTGGTGGGAAAGCAAGACTCCCGCCGGGAGCACCGGCGCTGGACGCCACATCCGCAGGGCTGGCCTGCCCGGCATGGCGCCCTCCCAGCGCGCAGAGCTGGCGGCCCCTCACCGGGCCTGCTAAACCGCGTCCTGAAGTGCCACCAGGCTAAGCCAGGTACCTAAGTAAGTGCCTCATCTACACATTTTTTGAATGCTGCAGGGACGGAGACTCCACTAGAAACTGGGTTTTTCTCACTGCAATTCTGCAGACTGAGCGTAGCAAGGCTTGTGTGACTGCCCAGTATTCTCTTTATTACACTGGCGAGCCTGAGGCCCATCCCATGAGTTTCAGATTAGCTTTCCACTGCTGCCGGGCAACTAAAAACTGGTTTGCAGGGCAGTCCCCATAAGGAGAGCACACCTGACATGCAGCAACCAGGAGATGGAGATGGAGAGGCTGGTCCTGCTGCGCCATGGGCCAAGGTACCACAGGGCTTTCTTAAAGTAAGCGCTCTGAGATACCTCCAACGTCAATGCCCAACCTGGGACACCTCAAAGAGATTTGCTTTCCAGGAAGGGCTTTCGCCTGGGAAGTTCGAGTCAAAGCTTGACTTGAACACACCAAATCCACAGGGAGTTACTGAAAATCTGTATGTCAGGATTTTACACAAGTCCAAAGCAGAGAAGAAGGGCAGAATGCAGGGCATGCCTCTCCTGCCACCTCTCCTGGCACCCGGCTGAGGCCCTGCGGCCTGTGAGCTAAGGAGAGCCACAGAGAGGAAGAAATCGCGGCAAGGAATAAAAGGAGCAGCAGGAAGGACAGAAGTAAAGGTGGTGGTGCCTGAGCTTGTAGGAGAAACACCAACCCCAGAGCATGCAATAGGCACGTAAGAGACGGGGCGCCTGGAGCGTCTCCCGTGGTCAGCGAGCAGCCCAGCTCTAATCAATATTTGCTTGTGGCGTTAGCTTTACCCCGCTAAGCTCCTGGCTGCCTCGCGCTTCCCTCCGTGTTTAACCACCTCCCTCTGGCCCACAGCGGGGCTGGGGGCTGGGAGCTGCAGCCGGAGGCGGCAGATGTCCCTGGAGCGGCCTTTGTTCCCTTGCACTTGCCAGCCTGGGCTTTGGGACTCCCCTTTTGTTTGTGTCTCACCATTGTCATTCACCGAGGGGCTTTGCAGGAGCTGCACACGTGCATCCTGCCTCCCCGGCAAAGCCACCCATGGCCGTCACCCTCCGCTTTCCACCTAGATCACTTTCCATCCAGCATTTAAAATACCCTCGTGCAGAAGATGCAAAGCCCTTAAATCAGTTTCCCAGGGGGCTCGCTCATTCCCATGACTTGCCTCACTGCTCCTGCTGGCAGAACCCTTTTTAATCACGTTTAGGAGAAAGCCGGACAAAAACCGGGCAAGCAGTGCTAAAACCATCACTTAAGCCAGGCGGTGCAAGAAACACGTTGCATATGGAGCACTGCTGTCTGGACTGCCACGGTGCACGTGCTGCTGGGACACACAGGGGTGCATCAGAGGATGGGGATGTTCTGCCCTCATGGGTGGCCAGTGGCAGGTTTCATGATGTTCAAGAGTAAGGATGGGAAAACCCCTATCCCATCTGAGCCGGGTCAGGAAAACAGCAGCTCCTGGGATGCAAACAGGGTGGGAGACACAGAGGCAGTCCCTAATCTAAACCTGATCTCTCCTAAATCCTGTCCAACAAGAGCATCAGTATGTTTGCGCTGGCAATTGCCGCGTTTCCCTCACAGGAGGGTAAAGGTGTCCTGCTCCCTCGCTGCCTCCCTCCCACGGGCTGGCAGTGCCATAAAAAAAAAAAGTATAGTCCATTAGTGTTTGCTAGAGCCTCAAATAATTTATGTATTTATTTTGTTCTTTGCATGAATTTCAAAGTAACAGTCTTAATATATCTACATAAAACATTCAGATATACAGGCTTAATAACAGGCAAGATAAACAAGTAACCATAGCATAACCACAACCATGAGTACAAGTAAAATCCTTCACACTTTTTTTTATAGACAGTTCGGCAACACAGTACTGCAGCAGAGCACCAATATTTTGTATGAGGTATTTGAGAGTCCCTGATGCAGAAGAAAACACATAGCTAAGAACACGACAAATGAAAAGGCACCACTTAAATGACTCACCAGAAGCAATGAGATACAGCCTATGTATGAGGCTGACTGTGGGTTTATTTTTCATAGTACTTCCATTCCTAGCCAGAATATTTACTTTATTGCTAAGTAGGTGATGATTTCACCAAATCCTGATTTACTGAACCGGCATGCAGAATTCACATTTCTTCTGGCTGGGGTTTTGGGTGCTTGGGAAGAAAGCCCTCCATAGAGGCAGGCCCTCACTGGGCTAGGCTCTCAATGTGGACAAAATGCTGCTTTCTGTATTACAAGACTCTTTGGTATTAGAATATTCAGAACATTCATAACAAAGCATTGATCTTCATCCCACCTATGGGATATTGTACAAACATATCAAGTCGATATGTATGTACAATATTAACACTGAATTTGTTTCACACCCTACTTAGTGCTGGGCCTCAGCATTTCCCTTACAAGTAAGTGGTTTTATAAATATTCAAGTTTTTAAACCAAGAGAATAATGAGAACAAATCAACATCAATGCACAGAAAAACAGTGAGAAATTAGTGCAAATCAATATGCATATTTATAGATATACTATCTACAGGACATAATAAAATGTGCAAGTAACATTCTTCTAGTTGCAGTGTCTACGCTATATTTAAAGTAAAAATGTTAAGGTTGGTAGACACAAAATAAATTCCATCTCCTGTACCTATGTGCAAAGTCCTAGTTAGTCCTAACTGACGCAGGATATCCAAAAAGAGCTTCATCCTCCCAGTGACATCAAACTAGCGGGGTTAACTAACAAGGCTCCAGCCAGGGCTCCCGTTGTCCCCCGGGATGCAACCCACAGCCCCGTTAACAGGGGAAGCTCCACACACAGGCACAGCCCCCTGCACGCGGGTGCTTGGCCCGCCAATGTTATTTTGCTAAGAATTCTAGAATTCTTCAAGTTCAAACACCTCAGTTTCCACAGTGAAATGATTTTATCCATTGCCATATGCATAAAAGCTTAGTCAAAGGTGGTTGGTATGGATGGGGAGGATGTTCTCCAACATGAGAACAGAAAGCAAAAGAAGGAACCGAACCTGAACTTTCAAGGAAAATATCCTACAGTAGAACTTCTCATCCATAGCTAAACGAATAGCTCTTTCAATAGAGCAAATGGCTTTTTATAAACTTTTTTTTTTCTAAAAAAATAAAAAATAAATAAACACATTAAAATTAACATAAAAAAGCACACAAATTGGTCCTGACTTGGCTGCATGAACAGCGGGAAGTGGAGGGTGAAACCCTGCAGTCCTCCCTCGCAGGCTGAGCAGTGCCCGCAGGTTGGAGGGGGGACGTGGTGCACAGAGAGCTGTGGGGCTGCCACGTCCTGGGCCTGTCTCTGCTACGCTCAGGTTGCACCTTAGCAAGAGGGAAGGCTTTTCCCCCCTGCTTTCTCCACAGCGGTGCCACAGGGCTCATTCCCAAACCTTTGTTCCTGCAGAGCTGCGAAAGAGCTGATTTCCAAGGGCCTTCAGGAGCGCCACTGGGACGGGCATCCTGCACAGAGCGGAGAGGAGGAGACGGAGGAGCCCAGCCTCCCCGCCAGGCCTCGCAGCGAAGGGGACATCTCCGGGTCGGCCGGAGCGCGTGCGGAGCTGCCGCGGGGCTAGCGGGCGCTGTGGAACTGCATGTGGAAGCGGAGCTCGTCGGGCTGCGGGAAGAGCTGCCCGCACACGGCGCAGGCGCAGCCCTTGTCGCGGCTGTGCGTGCGCCGCACGTGGCTGTCGTGGGCCGCGTGCGAGGCGAACGCCTTGCCGCAGTGCTTGCACTTGAAGGGCTTCTCTCCCGAGTGCTGCCGGATGTGGGTGCGCAGGATGCTCGAGGCCGTGAACGCCTGCAACGGCACCGCGCGCAGGGAAGGAGCGGGGTTAGCGCGCTCCCATGAGGGGAAGGAGCGGGGTTAGCGCGCTCCAGCCTGGGGAAGGAGCGGGGTTAGCGCGCTCCAGCGCGGGGAAGGAGCGGGGTTAGCGTGCTCCCATGAGGGGAAGGAGCGGGGTTAGCGCACGCCAGCGTGGGGAAGGAGCGGGGTTAGCGCGCTCCAGCGTGGGGAAGGAGCGGGGTTAGCGCGCTCCCATGAGGGGAAGGAGCGGGGTTAGCGCGCTCCAGCCTGGGGAAGGAGCGGGGTTAGCGCGCTCCCATGAGGGGAAGGAGCGGGGTTAGCGCGCTCCAGCGTGGGGAAGGAGCGGGGTTAGCGCGCTCCAGCCTGGGGAAGGAGCGGGGTTAGCGCGCTCCAGCGCGGGGAAGGAGCGGGGTTAGCGCGCTCCCATGAGGGGAAGGAGCGGGGTTAGCGCGCTCCAGCCTGGGGAAGGAGCGGGGTTAGCGCGCTCCAGCGCGGGGAAGGAGCGGGGTTAGCACGCTCCCATGAGGGGAAGGAGCGGGGTTAGCGCGCTCCAGCCTGGGGAAGGAGCGGGGTTAGCGCGCTCCAGCGCGGGGAAGGAGCGGGGTTAGCGCGCTCCCATGAGGGGAAGGAGCGGGGTTAGCGCGCTCCCGCCTGGGGAAGGAGCGGGGTTAGCACGCTCCAGCGCGGGGAAGGAGCGGGGTTAGCGCGCTCCCATGAGGGGAAGGAGCAGGGTTAGCGCGCTCCAGCGTGGGGAAGGAGCGGGGTTAGCGCGCTCCCATGAGGGGAAGGAGCGGGGTTAGCGCGCTCCAGCGTGGGGAAGGAGCGGGGTTAGCGCGCTCCCATGAGGGGAAGGAGCGGGGTTAGCGCGCTCCAGCGTGGGGAATGAGCGGGGTTAGCGCGCTCCAGCGTGGGGAAGGAGCGGGGTTAGCGCGCTCCAGCGTGGGGAAGGAGCGGGGTTAGCGCGCTCCAGCGCGGGGAAGGAGCGGGGTTAGCGCGCTCCAGCGTGGGGAAGGAGCGGGGTTAGCACACGCCAGCGTGGAGAAGGAGCGGGGTTAGCGCGCTCCCATGAGGGGAAGGAGCGGGGTTAGCGCGCTCCAGCGTGGGGAAGGAGCGGGGTTAGCACGCTCCAGCGCGGGGAAGGAGCGGGGTTAGCGCGCTCCAGCGCGGGGAAGGAGCGGGGTTAGCGCGCTCCCATGAGGGGAAGGAGCGGGGTTAGCTCGCTCCCATGAGGGGAAGGAGCGGGGTTAGCACACGCCAGCGTGGAGAAGGAGCGGGGTTAGCGCGCTCCAGCGCGGGGAAGGAGCGGGGTTAGCGCGCTCCCATGAGGGGAAGGAGAGGGGTTAGCGCGCTCCCATGAGGGGAAGGAGCGGGGTTAGCGCGCTCCAGCGTGGGGAAGGAGCGGGGTTAGCACACGCCAGCGTGGAGAAGGAGCGGGGTTAGTGCGCTCCCATGAGGGGAAGGAGCGGGGTTAGCGCGCTCCAGCGTGGGGAAGGAGCGGGGTTAGCACACGCCAGCGTGGAGAAGGAGCGGGGTTAGCGCGCTCCAGCGCGGGGAAGGAGCGGGGTTAGCGCGCTCCCATGAGGGGAAGGAGCGGGGTTAGCGCGCTCCAGCGTGGGGAAGGAGCGGGGTTAGCACACGCCAGCGTGGAGAAGGAGCGGGGTTAGCGCGCTCCCATGAGGGGAAGGAGCGGGGTTAGCGCGCTCCAGCGCGGGGAAGGAGCGGGGTTAGCGCGCTCCCATGAGGGGAAGGAGCGGGGTTAGCGCGCTCCAGCGTGGGGAAGGAGCGGGGTTAGCACACGCCAGCGTGGAGAAGGAGCGGGGTTAGCGCGCTCCAGCGCGGGGAAGGAGCGGGGTTAGCGCGCTCCCATGAGGGGAAGGAGCGGGGTTAGCGCGCTCCAGCGTGGGGAAGGAGCGGGGTTAGCACACGCCAGCGTGGAGAAGGAGCGGGGTTAGTGCGCTCCCATGAGGGGAAGGAGCGGGGTTAGCGCGCTCCAGCGTGGGGAAGGAGCGGGGTTAGCACACGCCAGCGTGGAGAAGGAGCGGGGTTAGCGCGCTCCAGCGCGGGGAAGGAGCGGGGTTAGCGCGCTCCCATGAGGGGAAGGAGCGGGGTTAGCGCGCTCCAGCGTGGGGAAGGAGCGGGGTTAGCACACGCCAGCGTGGAGAAGGAGCGGGGTTAGCGCGCTCCCATGAGGGGAAGGAGCGGGGTTAGCGCGCTCCAGCGCGGGGAAGGAGCGGGGTTAGCGCGCTCCCATGAGGGGAAGGAGCGGGGTTAGCTCGCTCCCATGAGGGGAAGGAGCGGGGTTAGCACACGCCAGCGTGGAGAAGGAGCGGGGTTAGCGCGCTCCAGCGCGGGGAAGGAGCGGGGTTAGCGCGCTCCCATGAGGGGAAGGAGAGGGGTTAGCGCGCTCCCATGAGGGGAAGGAGCGGGGTTAGCGCGCTCCAGCGTGGGGAAGGAGCGGGGTTAGCACACGCCAGCGTGGAGAAGGAGCGGGGTTAGTGCGCTCCCATGAGGGGAAGGAGCGGGGTTAGCGCGCTCCAGCGTGGGGAAGGAGCGGGGTTAGCACACGCCAGCGTGGAGAAGGAGCGGGGTTAGCGCGCTCCAGCGCGGGGAAGGAGCGGGGTTAGCGCGCTCCCATGAGGGGAAGGAGCGGGGTTAGCGCGCTCCAGCGTGGGGAAGGAGCGGGGTTAGCACACGCCAGCGTGGAGAAGGAGCGGGGTTAGCGCGCTCCCATGAGGGGAAGGAGCGGGGTTAGCGCGCTCCAGCGCGGGGAAGGAGCGGGGTTAGCGCGCTCCCATGAGGGGAAGGAGCGGGGTTAGCGCGCTCCAGCGTGGGGAAGGAGCGGGGTTAGCACACGCCAGCGTGGAGAAGGAGCGGGGTTAGCGCGCTCCAGCGCGGGGAAGGAGCGGGGTTAGCGCGCTCCCATGAGGGGAAGGAGCGGGGTTAGCGCGCTCCAGCGTGGGGAAGGAGCGGGGTTAGCACACACCAGCGTGGAGAAGGAGCGGGGTTAGCACGCTCCCATGAGGGGAAGGAGCAGGGTTAGCGCGCTCCCATGAGGGGAAGGAGCGGGGTTAGCGCGCTCCAGCGTGGGGAAGGAGCGGGGTTAGCACACGCCAGCGTGGAGAAGGAGCGGGGTTAGCGCGCTCCCATGAGGGGAAGGAGCGGGGTTAGCGCGCTCCAGCGTGGGGAAGGAGCGGGGTTAGCACACGCCAGCGTGGAGAAGGAGCAGGGTTAGCACGCTCCCATGAGGGGAAGGAGCGGGGTTAGCGCGCTCCCATGAGGGGAAGGAGCGGGGTTAGCGCGCTCCAGCGTGGGGAAGGAGCGGGGTTAGCACACGCCAGCGTGGAGAAGGAGCGGGGTTAGCGCGCTCCCATGAGGGGAAGGAGCGGGGTTAGCGCGCTCCAGCGTGGGGAAGGAGCGGGGTTAGCACACGCCAGCGTGGAGAAGGAGCGGGGTTAGCACGCTCCCATGAGGGGAAGGAGCGGGGTTAGCGCGCTCCCATGAGGGGAAGGAGCGGGGTTAGCGCGCTCCAGCGTGGGGAAGGAGCGGGGTTAGCACGCTCCCATGAGGGGAAGGAGCGGGGTTAGCGCGCTCCCATGAGGGGAAGGAGCGGGGTTAGCGCGCTCCAGCGTGGGGAAGGAGCGGGGTTAGCACACGCCAGCGTGGAGAAGGAGCGGGGTTAGCGCGCTCCCATGAGGGGAAGGAGCGGGGTTAGCGCGCTCCAGCGTGGGGAAGGAGCGGGGTTAGCACGCTCCCATGAGGGGAAGGAGCGGGGTTAGCGCGCTCCCATGAGGGGAAGGAGCGGGGTTAGCGCGCTCCAGCGTGGGGAAGGAGCGGGGTTAGCACACGCCAGCGTGGAGAAGGAGCGGGGTTAGCGCGCTCCCATGAGGGGAAGGAGCGGGGTTAGCGCGCTCCAGCGCGGGGAAGGAGCGGGGTTAGCACACGCCAGCGTGGAGAAGGAGCGGGGTTAGCGCGCTCCCATGAGGGGAAGGAGCGGGGTTAGCGCGCTCCCATGAGGGGAAGGAGCGGGGTTAGCGCGCTCCAGCGCGGGGAAGGAGCGGGGTTAGCGCGCTCCACTGTTGTGACCCTCGGCTGCACGAGCCCGTGCAGTTACACGGTGCTCACGGAAGGGCTTCTGAGCAGAGACACCAACAAGTGTCCAAGAACAAGGCAAGTCCTAGTTAGCTACTGTCCTAACTGTCCTAGTTAGCCCTGTATTTCGTGCATGCTGGGGAAAGGTAGTGCAGGTTCCTCCCTTCCAGTTTTTAATCAGAATGTTAAAAACTCTCATGGTCACATATATTGGCTTGGAGTTCAGGTGTCAGAAATGATCCAGGAAATCCAGTGTGTCTCCATCCTCCTGGATTTCCACTGTACTCTACTCTTCCTTTAGACAGACCTTGCAGCCTTTTCTCTCTCCCCTCTCTCCAGCAGCAAAACCCTCCTGTGCCTTGGGAAAAAATCCTCTAAATGAGATTTCAGCAAAGATGCGGTAGAACAGCCCATGATTTCCCTCTTCCTGCAAGAGATCTTTAGGACTCCCTTACCACTTGCAGACCCCATAAAATTGCTCTGGCTGCTACCCCGACTTCCATTACAGTCTGGGAAAAACGCTTTGCTGTAAGTTGAACTGCGGCATACTGGTTAGGTAGAGGACATTTTTATCCTTGCTATGCCTTAGGATAACCTCATCCTGCAGCCTGAGAACAGCTAAATAAAATCTCATCCGTGAAAGATCTACCAGAGCCACCAGACCCTGCTCCCAAGTGTGACATGCCCTAGAGGGATCTGCTATTGCAGCATCATGCACATAAACTGCTCCACGACTGCAAGATGAGTCCCATTTTGTGGCCCCTGCTCTGGAGCGCTTGATCCAGAAAAGGAAAATTAACAGGAGCAAGAAAAAGGCCACCAGCCCCGGGTGCAGCGCAGCAGAGCACGGGCGAGAGCGCCAGGCCGGGCACCCGCCGGGGCCGCGTCGTCCCCTACCTTGTTGCAGTAGACACACTTGTAGGGGCGCTCCCCGGAGTGAACCCTCATGTGCTTGTTCAGGCTGGAGGACTGAGAAAAGCTCTTCCCACACACTGAGCACTGAAAAAAACAGATTTATTTATATATAATATATAAAGAAAATACTAAAAGTTAACAGGAAGCATATGACAGCACAAGTAATAAAATGGTAGGATGGGTGCAAATATTTAACTACATATTTTCATATACAGACACATGAGTAATTTAAATAGCAATTTATTTAACCGACTTAATGCTAATGCATTTTAAGAAAGATTTTAAAAAGGAAAATTGTTCAAAAATTCAAAACTTTTTTAATTTTTTTGCGTATAGTTCAAAATCATTTCATCAAAATCTGTCCTTCAATATCATCATCTTTCTTCAAAATGCAACAATGTAAACAAGTCTTAAGTTAATATTTTTACTCAACAACTAAAACAATCTTTTTTTTTTTAACTAATAGAAATTTTAAAGGGGACCTCAAGACAATTCTCATTTTTCAGAAATGGTCAGTCACATCATTTTGTCTACAGCTGGATATTCCCGAAACGCCTCCCCGTGGGTCAGTGCAAGATGCACCACTTCATCTTCCGACGGAACAGGCACCTCAGCAGGTGCTGCCTGCCCCGGGTTGCAATAAAACCCAGTTCCAAGGGTGCCGGAGTCATAGGAGAGACTTGCACTGACTTGAGGGAAATCTGCATGAGGCCATAAATCATTTTCCTCCTGCAACTCTCTTGAAAGAAATCCTCCCTCATAAGTCTGAACTAAACTAAGCCATGACTGATTTTTTTTGCATTCATCTGTTCTCATTCAAATGCCACATCTATTCAGAAAAAGTTTCTCTTCTTGTTGTTTTAAAGTATTTTTTGTACTCATTTCAAAATAAATTCTCTATGGAAGACAGAAGGAAAGAGAGAAAAAAAAGAGAAAAACACAACACATTTCAAACTTCATGTTCTACAGAATGGCATTTAAAATCTCTACTGCCGGATCAAGGTGACAGCCTGACATAGCAGTATTGCCAACTTATTTCGAACACCTTTCCTGACCAATTCACGTGACTCTAGTGCAAATGATAAGACGGATATTTGGAAGATTTTCAGGAATGATTTAATTGTGTGAGAGGGCAGGGGGACCCGAACCCAGGCAGCCCCGAGGTCCAGCTGGGCTCTGCACGCGCCGCTTTCATTCAAACTCAAATAGATCCGGGGAGAAAGCACTGAAAAACACAGGGCACCATCCAGAAATCCCGGAGAAATGTGCACTGGCTCCGCTGAGGCAAGTTAAGCTGCTTCTGGGATCTGTCGGAGCCAGCTGCAGCATCCTCGCCGCACGGGTCCTCTGCTCCCTCTGCACAAGGAGGGGTTTCCCGAGCAGACGAGGATTTCCCCTCAGGTCATTCCTCTTTCAAACTCTCACCAGCACTGCAGGGTCAGTTAGTTAGTGTAAATTCATTAATTCCTTTCACTAAACTCAGCGGCTTAAGACAAATTCTTCCTTTAGAGGCAGAATTCTTCCTCTACACTTTCCCGAAGTGTCAAGGAAACCAGAGTGGGAAGAAGCAGGGGAAAAGCACCAGCATCTTAACCTTTGCCAAAATAAGGTAATTAAGGGCAATTAATTACTCCGGAAAAGCAAGACCCCCGGGAAGCGGGCTTACCTTGTGAGGTCGGTGCTTTTCGTGGACGTGGAGAATGTGGATCCTGAGCCTGTCCCGCTTCTCAAAGGACCGGCTGCAGAGGTGGCACGGGAATTTCCTGTCGCCCTGGTCCACGCAGCGGGTGTACTTCAGGTGCTTGTCCCGGTAGTACTTGTAGGCAAAGACCTTGCCGCACCTCTCGCACTTGTAGCTCTCCCCGGCCTCTGCACAGCACAAGGGAAAGGGCCCATCTCCCCGTTACACCACAGGGGAAGGTGGCAATCCTGAACCCGACCCTCTTTCCGAGCTGGCGCTCCACGGAAAGCTGCCGGGCTCCAGAGGGCTAACGGCATTAAGGGGATCTGGCAGGGCAGTTTAACAAAACCAGGGAGGATCTGCTAAGCAAACACGGTGCCCTGTTTGCCCCCACATTTCTGTCTAACAGGAGAGGAGGCACAAGAGTCCCCAGGCTAACGAAATTATTGTGTTTGGCCACTAACTTCAGCATATATGCAAGGATTCCAGCCTTGCATTTCCCTAACAGGGAGGGAACATACGGGAAAAACTGCTCCAACGCCTGCAACACGAAAGGTTGGAGGAACCAAACAGAAACAACAGTAGATATTTATTTTCTCTATTGTCTGAAAGTTTTACCTTCAAAAAGGGAAAAAATGGCTTTGCATATCTTTTCTAAGATTTTCAAACTAACTGTAGAACAAAATTTTTTTTTGGTTTTCTTTTGTGTTTCAATTCTTAACCACTGAATTTGGAAACAACTTAGGTAATTTTGCAAATACCTAAACAACCTTTTCTACCATTAATACTACACAGCACTTTGGCTCTAAGCCTTAAAAGTGAAATCAGCAACTAACCAGCTATCTGGACCAGGCACCTTAAAACAGCGTCTCCAAATTCTCCATTTAGAGTTTTGCTAAATTCTCCTTTCTCTCTTACTGCTGCACTTCACAAACACATTCCTTGACAGCTCCAGCCTTCCCTGCATTTGCACAATTCCATTTTCTTCGTACGCAAGTTTTACTTCTACGAATGTCACACTTTCTATCTAAGGACAGTGCTCCCAGAGCGAGAACACAGCGCGTCCTCTGCAAGTAGCATCGGCATTACAGGACTGGAATAATTTCAGGCTCCCCGTTTGCTGAGAGCATTAATTGCAGGAAAGATGCCATAGCCAGGCACAATTAAAACGAGATCAAGCCAGGAATGCCCCGAAGCCTCTTTCTTTCCTCCCCGAACAGGGCTGCCTGGAGGAAGGGCTGCCGCGGAGCGGGACGGAGCGGCCGCCCGCCCTGCTGCTCCCCAGGGCGCTGTCAGGCAGCGCCAGATGTTTTACAGTCATCGAATTACCGCTTTTAACTCCCAAAGCAAACGAAAACGAGGAGCAAACCGCAGAGACGGGTGCCAGGCTCAAAGGGGAGCTTCGCTCAGGGCTGGCAGCAGCCCTGGGTGCAGGTTTTGATCCAGCCTCCCGGTGCCGAGGGGAAGCTGCTCTTTTGGGATGCTCTTTTGGGATGGCTGGGTGAGTAAGTGAACGGGAGGGTCTTTTAAAGCACTGGCAGGTGCCCTAGTGAGAGTCTAATCATGGCCAGACAGGGGTCTTGGCGTCAGAAGACCCTCCTGGGGATTTATTTCTCACCTTCGGCTTGCTGCGGGGGTTTCTTCCCGTCGGGCATGCCCTTCAGGCTGATGGGGATGCCCAGGAACTGCACGTAGCAGTCCCCGTACCACACGAGCAGCTCCTGCTTCGGGAGGATTTCCTTGCAGCTCTCGTAGAAGATCTGGCCCTGGCACTGGATAGCCGTCAGGTTCTGCTCCTCGGGGAAGCGGGCGCAGTTCACCAGGGACATCCAGTTGCTGGCAGCTCCCCTGCCGTCTATGAAGTGGCTCAGGCGCCCGTATTCGAAGATCTGGGAAGCAGAGGCGAGAAACGGGTCAGCTCTGAGCCCTTCCCGAGGGCTCCCACTTGCACTGACCCCAACCCCGAGGCTGGGGGCGAGGGGCGGCCAAACGGACGAGATCTCCGCGGCATTTCGGCGGGCGCAGGGACCCTCGCGCCCGCCGAGGCCGGGGGTCCCTACCTCCCACATGAGGGAGTTGTCGTCGTACGTCTTGATCTCGCTGGTGTTCACCACCTTGCCGCGGAAGGGCCCGAAGCGCACGCCCTTGGCGATGGGCTCCGTGCAGAACACGCCGAGCTGGGACACGTCCCCGCAGGCGGCGCGCAGCACGGCCAGCCCTGCGGAGCGGCGCGCGGGGAGCGCTCAGCGCGGGGCAGCGCTCCCGGGCCGGGCCGAGGGGGGTAACGGGGCGCGGGGAAGCGGGTGAGCGCGGGAGGACGGTCCCTACCTGCGGGCAGCTGCAGCGCGTCGCCGTCGAGCAGCTCCGCGGGCGCGGGGCCGGCGGCGCCCGGCGGGCCCGGGCTGCGCGGGGGCAGGCGCAGGCCGGACAGCGCGTGCAGGCGGCCCGCGGCCGCGCCGCGCAGCGCCCCGTACAGCGCCGCGTGCAGCTCGGCCGCGCTGAAGTGGTAGCGGCGGCGCGGGCCGGCGCCGGGCGGCTCCGCGGGCTCCGCGGGCTCCGCGGGCCGGCTCGGCGCGGCGGCCGCGAAGCCCAAGGGCGCCAGGGGCGGCGAGGCGGCCAGGAGGGCGCCCAGCGGCGGGAAGAGCTCGGCGGGCGCCTCCAAGTAGGGCGCGGGCGGCAGGAAGGGCGGGTAGTAAGCGGGGAGGCCCGGCGGGCTCAGCCCCAGCGCCTCGCCGCCCTCCGCGGGGCCCGGCAGCGACAGCGGCAGCGACAGCGACATGGCGGCCCCGGGGGCAGCGCACCTGGGCGCGCGGGCGGCCGCGGAGCCTCCGTGCCCGGCGCCGTCGGGGCGGGCGGGCGCCGCCGCCCCCCGCGCATATATGGGGAGGACGGGCCGGGGAGCGGGGCCCGCCCCGGGGTCACGGAGCAGGGGACGGACGGGGGGGACGGGCGGCGGCCTCGGGGGCTGCCCCGACGGGACGGGGCGGAGCCGCCGCGGAGCGGGGGGTCCCCGGGGCCGCCCCGCTCCTCATCCTCCCCCGCACGCGCCGGCCCCGCGCTCGGCCCCGGGGAGCGCGGCCGGGACCTGGGCCGCGTCCCGCAGCGCTGCACGGCCGCACGCCCTCGCTGTTACGGGGCTTCTCCTTCGTTTTCCTGGGCCCGTGTCCCTTCCAGGTGACGGGATTTGCTGTCAAAGGGGACCTCGGAGGAGCGGCCAGGTGTGCGAGGGGCCGGCGCGGGCTGCGCTGCCCGGCGCTGCCTGTCCGGAGCCTCCGCTTCACGGCAAAAGCCCAAGGACACAACACGTCCGAGACGCCCCGAGCTGATCCACGCTCTCGCACCCGCTTTCGTTGGCCCAGATCAGCTTAATCCCCAAAGATGATCCTAAGCATCCGCGCACTTTGTGTGGAATGGCAGTGTAGGGGGCTCCCCAAGCCATTGCCTCCATCAAACAGCCTGGCAGCTTTTCACTTTCCCACGTTATTCCCAATCTTTGTTATCTACAGTAAGGCAGAATCGACTCTATATTGCTTTAAGAAGCACAGCCAGGAAGGCACTTTAACCTGCTTTTATGGGTACGGCATCAGCAGCACAAACACGGCAGCACCACACGCACAGGACTGTACCGTGAGCTCAGGCTGTCACCGTGCGGGACAGCCCGAGTCCCTGTCTGAACTGCAGATGATCCCGGTCCTGCGGCCGGCTCGTGGAGGGGACCGGCTCCCCCGGGGGATTCGTGGGACGTTAAACGAACTGTGGGATGTTTACATTGTCCGCACTAGTTTAATTGGGTTTATCTGACCCACCTCTGCTCTGCTAGGCTGCACAGAGAGGAATTAAAACGCTCCTCTTCCTGCCATCCTGGTGACACAGAGCGCTGGCGGAGACCTGCATCACCGAGACAGCTGTTTTCTAGGGAGCAGCGTGAGACTTTCACTGCGAGGTTCGTTTCAGGTTAAGTTACCCTAAGCAGTCAAATCTCTTTGCTCCAAAAAGAAAAATCCCAAGCTGTGGGAGAAACCGTGAGAGCAGAAGTGGCTGCTTTGCAGCAGCTCTGCATGGACAGGTAAAGCAAACCCTTTGCAAAGGTTTGCATCTCTTCCAGGTCTGCACGGCTGGCTTCTTAAATGCCTCCGGAGCCGAGACTGTCCCTTCCAGGTGTGTATTTAGCCCTTTGTTTTATTTATTTGTGTTTAGCCCTGGAAGTCAGTCCCTGGCTGCCTGGATCTCTGGAGCCTTGCCTGTAAGCCCCCCAGAGGAAAACACGATGGGAGGGTGATCAGCACCCTCCTGATGGCCTTTTCTCTGGGAATAACTGGGAATTTGGCTCCCAAAAGAGATCGGGGGCAGCTCCAGCCGGAGCCTGTCCATAGGGAGCGGGGCAGGTGAGTGGCTCCATCCTGCTCTGAAGTCCTTGTCAGTGGTCGCAGTAAAAACACAGCCCAATTTTAGGAGCAAGTTCCAAGGTCCTTTTCCAGCCTCACTGGATAAGCAGAGCTTGTCTCTTCTGCAGGTCATGTTGGGGGACAAACAGAAAATAAAAAATCAGCTAACCTTGCAGGAGTGCGTGCAGCTCCCGTGCTGTGCAGGCGCCCTCACATGTGGAGCATCCCTGCACCTGCTGGGGCAGAATCCAAGTGGAAAACCTCGCTCTGGCATTCCCTTGGGAAAGAGAAAACCCTCGAAATCAGCACAGAGCCATGGCTAGGGTGCTGGCTAATGCAACACGGCGCAGAGTTTCTTTTAGGACTTTATTATTTTATTATTATTTTTGGAGCTGCTGGAAAGCAGCTCTGCAGAGAGGGATTTGGGAGTCCTGGTTGACAACAGGTTAACCATGAGGCAGCAATGTGCCCTCCTGGCCAAGGCCAGTGGGATCCTGGCCTGCATCAAGAGGAGCGTTGCCAGCAGGTCGAGGGAGGGGATCCTGCCCCTCTACTCAGCTCTGGTGAGGCCGCACCTGGAGTATTGGGTGCAGTTCTGGGTTCCCCAGTACAAGAGGGACATGGAACTTCTCGAGATGGTCCAGCATAGGGTCACAAAGCTGATTAAGGGGCTGGAGCATCTATTGTATGAGGACAGACTAAGCCAGCTGGGCCTGTTCAATCTGGAGAAGAGAAGGCTGAGAGGAGATTTGATCAACATGTTCAAATATCTGAGGGGTGATTGTAGGGAGGATGGGGTCAGGCTCTTCTCCGTGGTGGCTGGTGACAGGGCGAGGGATAATGGATGTAAGTTGAAACACAGGAAGTTTAATCTCCATATGAAGAAGAACTTCTTTACTGTGAGGGTGACAGAGCCCTGGAACAGGCTGCCCAGAGAGGTTGTGGAGTCTCCTTCTCTGGAGATCTTTCAAACCCACCTGGATGCCACCCTGTGCCACGTGCTCTAGGTGTCCCTGCTGGAGCAGGGGGGTTGGACTAGAAGATCTCCAGAGGTCCCTTCCAACCTCAACCATTCTGTGATTCTGTGATTCTGTTACAAGGCAGTAACGGTGCTCTCAGCCACGGCCTCTCTGCCGCTGAAGGATGGTGGTGGTGGTTCGTACTGTCCTTTTCCACATGGATGTGGGAATTCCATACTGAATCACGGGCCACGGGCTGCAGGCTGCTTGCAGTCACTGCCTGTAAGTGGCCTAACACAGGTGGATATGCTGGATTGAGCAGGATTCAGGATCACAGAATCACAGAATGCTTAAGGTTGGAAGGGACCTCTAGAGGTCATCTAGTCCAACCCCCCTGCACACGCAGGGTCACCTAGAGCACGTGGCACAGGACTGCGTCCAAGCGGGTTTGGAAGATCTCCAGAGAAGGAGACTCCACAACCTCTCTGGGCAGCCTGTTCCAGTGCTCTGTCACCCTCACTGGTAAGAAATTTTTCCTTAAGTTCCTGTGCAACTTTTGGTGTTTCAGTTTGTGGCCGTTTCCTCTAGTTCTGTCAGTGGCCACCAGTGAAAAGAGGCCAGCACGAGCCTCCTCACTCCCTCCCTTGAGGTACTAGACACTGATCAGATCCCCTCTCAGCCTTCTCTTCTCCAGGCTGAACCGGCCCATCTCCCTCAGCATCTCCTCATAGGGCAGATGTTCTAGGCCCCTGATCATCCTCGTAGCCCTGCGCTGGACTCTCTCCAGCAGCTCCACATCCCTGTTGTACTGTGGAGCCCAGAACTAGACACAATACTCCAGATGTGGCCTCACCAGGGCTGAGTAGAGGGGGCAGGATCACCTCCCTCGACCTGCTGGAGACGCTCTTCTTCAGAAGGATCAAGGAATCGCACCCCAAGTCCTCCCCTGTTCCTCACCTCTCCCCAGACACCCTCGTCTCCTGCTCCCACTCCGCCTCTCCTCTCTGCAGTCTCCCTGCCATCCCACACATGCCCAAAGCACGGGATACCCTTATCCTGACGCTTCCACAAGCCAAGGCAGAGGCAGAGCCTTCCCTTTCCATGATCCAATCAATCTCTGCAGTGCAGCCCTCGGCTCCCTCTCTCTAGGAGCAAGCGGAGCCCTGGGATAACCAGCGAGCAGGGAGCTCGGGAAACACTCCGAACCTCGGGCCGTCCTCGTGTGCTTCCTGCGCATCCGAAGGGGCCCGCTGGGCTCTGCCTCCGGGGCCGGAGTGGGCGGGCTCAGCAAGGAAACCCCCGCTTTTCGGGACCTATATTGAAGTGAGCGGGGCTCGCTACGTGTTTCCATCACTGCTCTACAGTTTAGCCGATACTTTTGTGAAAAACCCCAGGTCTCTCTTTTCAAAATGAATCAATGATGAGGGGGTAGTCGTGCCTCTTTCCCTACTGCTGTTTCTGACTTTGGGAAGCAACATCCCCCTTCCTCACTTCCCTTAATTTGGTGATTTTTACTATTTTTTTTTTTGCCACATGCAAGGATCACCATTATTCTGCCAAAGCCAAACCAGGAGAACTGCAATGCAGGCTTTGTTGTTTCAGTGGGACCAGGGAAAGGACAATTTTGGGCTAAGTCTTTAAAATAACAATTATTATTATTTATTTTTAATTAAGTAGCTTTTGCCTCCTTCCCTCCCTCATTTACTAGAGCGAGCAGTGGTCCCTTTTGATAAAGCAGCATTCCTGTAGCCATTTTATGACCTTGGAATTGCCGCTCACCTCCTTCCCCCACGCCAGCTTCGCCATGGGGCACAAGGAGCCGTGGGCCCTTCCCCACGCTCGGCCGGAGGCTCCTGGCCTCTCCCGAAGCCATCGAGGAGGATTCCCACC
Organism: Tinamus guttatus; assembly: GCF_059628265.1. Lineage (NCBI taxonomy): Eukaryota > Metazoa > Chordata > Aves > Tinamiformes > Tinamidae > Tinamus > Tinamus guttatus. Next base: position 13,969 of record NW_028288877.1, on the reverse strand, counting down.
CGCCCGGTGCCGACTGCGCTAGGTAAAACGAACCCAGAATGAACTGACTCCAAATTAAGCTGGGTAGTAAAATTTCCAATGAGCACGGGACTGTAAAGATAAAAGGATTTCAGGAATAGCAGTTGGATATTCTCCCATTTCTCAAAAGGAAAAGCCTGTCGTCTTTTTAAAAACTGAAGGTTCACCTCTTTTCCAGTACCCAATCTTTATATGGGAATAAATGAAGACACGACAGAAACACGTTCAAATCTCTAAAGCCATGTAAAACCCGAAGGCATTAAAATTTATTAAATGATGCAATAACAACAGAATTCTTTATTTACAATAGCATTATTTAACATCAAATAAGCAAATAGCATCAGCAAAGCAATATTAACTTGCATAAATGTATTTAAAATTTCTCTGAATATATCTACCTTTGCATAAACTGCTCACACTAGAAATACAAACATCAATGCAGGTGAACAAAGTGATGTTCAGAGTCAACTCCGTTTTGAAAATAAATCACAACCTGAAACACTGTAAGCTTTCTCCTGAAGAACCATAGTTTATATATTGCTTAATTTTACCCTTGTATAATCTTTTCATATACACACATCTCAGATGCAACTTCATGATGAACTGTACAAATAAAACCCACAAATGACATAAGGAAAAATTAAACGACAGTAAATGCTTGAAGAAATGTGTCCATCATCCCTATTGAACAACATAAAGATTAAGTGATGATGCACTTATTCCAAAATTGTACACAATTCACTATACAAATATAATACATCAGACAGCTATGTAGGAATATACAAGACTTAAAAACAGATCTAAGGCATTATGCTAGATTTTAGCATTTTGAGGTTCTTGCACATAGCTTTTACCTGTAGTAAGAAACTTAAAAGAGTTTGTTTTAGTCTACAAAGAAACACCAGGGAGAAAATTCTAATTAAAATCAAAGCCACTACAGTAAATTTTCTTTTGTGCAGAGAATGCTTTTGCTCTTAGGCAGCATACTACCATACAAATACTAGAAAACTTTTAAATTCACACCAACAATTAATGGCTTAAGTTGCATTTCAAAACTGATTGTGTATCTTTGGGTTCTGCAAGTGGAGCTGTGCCACCCATTTCATCTGTTAAGCCCATATGAATTCCATTTTTAAACAAAGATTAAAAAATGTATTGTATAAACTGCAAAAACATTGCTTTTAATTAATACAGGCCCAAAGGGATACTGGTGTGGGACAATATTTTAAAGACTGAGTACAAATTATTTCATTGTAGCAAAACAGCTCACTTCACTTCTTAAACTTACCACATTACATGAACACTTAAACAGGTCATAGGACCATGTATATATGCTTATTTTTCACATTATGCGCCTTTCACATTTAGTCATGTTAAGTAGAACACTGATTAATTGTTCTGTTAAACAAAACCCAAGTACTTTCTCCGACAAATTTACTGTATACAGGATGAAAAATACTGATAATGAAGGGAATTGATTTGGCTTTTTTTTTTTTCCTCTCATTCGCTTGTTTCTAGAGTGATCAATATGATCAGAAGATTCCTTCACTCACCTTTCTTTTTCGTTTGTTACAAGACAACTAAAATCACCATGAACCCAAACCGAGTCGAAGTGATGGGTACAATCTCTTTCCTTTCAAAATAGCAATGGATGATGAAGCGGCAAAATCTCTACGGAGGACAGAGGTCTGCAGGACTGCCATGAAACACGACACATTTGAACTATTATGTCCACTGTGAGAAAGAATAATCTGGAGAGGTTACGATTAAGCACTGCAAAAGAATATAATATAAACGGAATTATTTTAAAATCCATTTTCACTTGGTCTTGCTTGAAGTTAATTCCTCCAAATTTATACATTCCTTATATAAATGAATTTACCTCAGGGATATAATAACGCATGTTTAGCACGAACGCCATCGCACGTATCAGCGCGGCCGGGAGCTCGGGGTGGGGGTTACTCTGGCTCGGTTGACTAGGATTTCCTTTTGAGCTGGATAATGAACCGGTGAGTGTTGAAAAGTGTTGTTTCTCCAGAAGCATGGCCTTGCCCTTCTCAGCACACTTCCTTGATTTTTTTATCAAAGCCTTCTACAGAAACAACCCTCTCTCAAAGCACCTTTATCATATTTTCCTCAGCTCTTAATAGAGACTAAAGGCTATTCTATTTTAACTCCCACCTGAAAAGCAAAACCAAATAATGAAATAGCAATGAAATACCCCCTTCGGTGGCCAAAGGCATGGCTGATGAGATAATTTAAAATGCATCGCATTTTATATGACATCCCAAAATGTGTGCTGAGGCTAGAAAGTGGGTAGATCAGGGGTTAAGAGGAAAGAAAAGGGAGGTCAAAAACGTCATCAATTTCTTGGTATTTCAAGTCCTCAGAAACTGATGTCAGTTTAGTAAAAGATTACTCCAACCACAGTGGGCAAGAAAAAAAAAAACACCCTACCAGTGGCCTGCTTAGTAACAGTTAGTTTCTCTAAGATTCGTTACGAAAGAATATAAACATACAAAATCAAGAATTGGTTCCTACAGTGGCTGCATATAATATTAGGTTAGATAAATGACATTATGAGTTGAGTCACAAGGTTTAGAAAATAAGAGTTCTCAAGCCTACAAATTAGGTCTAGTCCAAGGCATTGTGATCCTTTACAAAACACTTCCCCAGGAGACACGCACGGCTAAGAAGATATCTAATTTAATACTGAAGTACCTCATTTGGAATCAACTTCACAACATGTATATCTCACAAAAATTATACAAGTAAAACACTTAAGTTTTCAACTTAAATTATTGCTTGTTTACATACAAACTGGATTTTATATGTACCTTACAAAACTTCCTCATCATCCCCTCTGCTTTAGAGTAATTAGACGCACACAGCAGTGGTGAAGGCTGTAGTGATATCTGCCACAGGTATTTATTACGTGAATCATTGTCATCCTGGTTAGGAGGATGGGAACCAGAAATTAGCATGCTCTAAAGTAGCCATCTTTAGCTCTTGGACGCTGCCGCGGTCAGCGCACGCAGCGTCACCGCGCTCTGCTCTGCAGCAACCGCCGGCGCGCAGGGACCCAAGGGGCCACCTTTGACTCCACTAGGAAAAGAAGTCGGGAGAGGTCAGGAGAGCCAGGCAAAAATCAGGATTTGCTGATTTTTAAGAATTCAATTAAATAACAATGTAACAAGCTTCTATTCTGGGATTCATGATTTGCATTAAAAACGTTAGCGGGAAAACCCAACTAAAACATCGCTTATAAACAGCCCTCTCGTGGGATAATTTTCATCTGTTTTACAACTTTCACCCCATTCAAAATTGGTCTATATGGTTTTCTACACAGGTTCACCTTCTCTGACTTGTTGCAAACGAACCACACTCTTTAGAGGTCTGCATGCACCAGACACCGCTTCCAAAGCCTCCTCCGGGCCCCCTCTGCGCCCCAAAAGGCAGGCCTCAGGTTAAAACACCAGTTGCTGGGTGGAACTGAATCCTTTGCACCAGACTGAGTAGCCAGGGAAAACAAAGCAAACAAAACAAACAAAACAAGGTCTAAAACTAAACAGGAACAGAACAAGAGCATGGTTGATTTTCTGTTGTTGCTGTTTTTCCTTAAATACATACATTTAAATACATTCAATCCGACATGGTTTATGAAAACTGCCTGTCAACATTTACTTTGCAGGAGAGATCTAAGTTGCACTAAGGTGAATGCAGTGACGAGGCTGGGCTCCAGCCGCGGCGGGAGAGGCCGCCCGCTCCGCGCGGGCTCCCGCCGGGAAGCGCCCGGGCCGGGCCGCGCACACGGACGCGGCTCGTCAAACTGGTCGTGAAGGTTGGGGGCCGCACGCCCCGGCGGCCGAAGAAAGGAGCAACCAGAGCGCCCGCGGGGTCAGCAGTATTTCTGCAAAAAAGCAGAGGTTGGGGAAGAGGAGTGAGCGCTTCCTGCCCGCGAGGGCAGCCAGGGGAGCGGGGCCGGGGCTGCCCGCGCCCTCTCCTTCCCCCGCGACGCGCGGAGCGGGCTGCGACCCCCCTGGTTTTATCCACATAACATGTTCCTGGGAAACTTCATTTCCGTTCACAGAGCGAGACCTCTCTGTGCGCACTGGTGCAACAGGCCCGCGACTCAGCCCCGTGAAACCCACGGGGTTTGCTTCACTCCATCCGAAGGGCCTTATCTCATTCCACTTATCGTGGATATTATAAAAACTCAGGATCATCTGCTGTTTGTAGCCTCCGTGTAAAGGCAGTACGGCCTACGAGAGGCTGATCTCAAACTTGGGCTTTTCGAGTTTTCCTTGACAGTATCAGAGTTGTGGCAGTGGCGTAAAATTAAAATCTGTACTGCACGGGATGTCATAATTGTAACCTTGCAAAATAATTCCAGCTGTTTAAGATGCTGCTTTATTATTATTTCTAAGTGAATCCCTACTGCTGCCAGGCAGGGCCCCTGGCCATTTTACTGCCACGGCGCGGAGCCCATTGCTTTAACTTCAGCCCCCTTAGCAGCATCTTTACCCACAGGACACTTAGCTCCAGCCAAGGTCCTGCCCCACAGTTTCTTCCTCCTGCCCTTACAACTCTCTCCTCTCACTCCTCTCCTGTTTTTTTCTCATGTTTTTTCCTCCTGTTTTTTTCTCCACCCTCTCTCCCACGCCCCCAGGCCTCTCCTTGCTTTCCTCATTGGTACCTTGTATTTTTTTTCTCTGCTAGTCTGACTCCTATTTTACATGAGGAATTTTACAGCATAAAGAATGCACCAAGTTACTAATGATTCCTTGGAATACATCAGCTAAAAGAGGACATTCTGTGTCTTTTTCTCAGCAAAGTGACTGTAAAAAGGTTGTAGAAAAGTTTCTCCATTCACAGAAACCTCCACTCCTCGAGACACTTCTCATGTGAATGCCTAAGGCATTGAAAAGAATTGGCCTCCAAGGAGTTTAAAACACATGTAAGTGTAAAAAATACAATAAAATACATATTAGATTATTACTACTTTTTCAGTACTTTAATGCCCTTTGTTTTTATTAATCTCAACATATTTCGCTTTCTCCTATTATTCAATTTTCTTTTTCCTAAGAGCAGAAAAACTTTTAAATTTGTGCTATTGAATTCAATGTTAGAGGAAATTTTGTGTATTTAATTCCATCTTTCTGATTTCAACACTGCATACAAAGAGAGGACAGCAAATAATGATGCACAGGATGGACCTCCAGCAGGGCATAAAGTAGCTCCTGGAGAAATAACAGGTTAGATCTGCCTATTTTGATTACTTTCAGACGGCTGTTTGCACAGAGTGTGAGACATTTCAATAACTTAAGTAAATGCAGTTTCCCTCAGAGTCCTGCTTACTCAGATCTTTTTCTTCTGCTGCTGGTAACTCCAGTACACTCCAGTCATTCTCCCTAACGTATTATGCCCAAATCAACTTTGACTAAAAGTTTTTGATCAGAAGGAAAAAGAGATCACTAATGCCAATATTAACCAAAACATGAGGAGAAAACCTCAGGCAAAGCAGGTGCCAGTTCCCCTCGCGACACCCGCTTCCCTCGCGCTGTGTTTCCAGGTGAGCAGCACAAACTGAGACACAGGAAGTTCCACCTCCATGTGAGGAAGAACTTCCTCACTGTGAGGGTGACAGAGCCCTGGAACAGGCTGCCCAGAGAGGCTGTGGAGTCTCCTTCTCTGGAGATCTTCAAACCCGCCTGGATGCCACCCTATGCCACGTGCTCTAGGTGTCCCTGCTGGAGCAGGGGGTTGGACTAGATGATCTCCAGAGGTCCCTTCCACCCTCAGAAGCGGCCGTGGGCGTCGCAGCCGCTAGATGGGGCTTCCAGCCTGCGCTGGGGCCCGTGCGGCTCCGCAGTGCTCGGGTCACGCGGAGAAAACACCGTCCCCTGGCTGCAACCGGCATCAGCCCTCAAGAGCACTGGGTTTGGTGTGACACACTCCATCAAATACAGGTTTCTTATCCATAAAAACCTTCCACGGGGCTGGGGACAAATAAAAATCACCCCGTACACCTGGCCAGATGCCAGGAACTCTACTGCAGCTTTCCTTTAATTTCCTTTAACACCATTACCCTCTGGAATCCAACTCGTTTTTGACCTCCGCTACTGCAAGTTACTGCATCAGTTGGAGTAATTTTGTGTAAAAATCAGTTCAGGATTGCTACCCTGCTCAGAACGAGCATGGTATAGAGAGCAATATATAAAGTAATTAGTAAAATTGGTGCCCTAAGTATAATGCAATGAAAAGTGAAAAAACACTTAGGCAGGACAAGCCACAAAATGGGTTAAGCAGGTGGCAGCGAAGTATAAATCACCAGCAAGTCCTCCCCACCACTGAAAAGTAGCCATGTAATTGCTTTGTAAAATGCAAATAAACTATAAATAAAAGTCTGCTGAACATAACTGTTGATTTGGTATGTGTTAATGTATTCTCTATTATTCACTTCAATAATACTAGAGGGATTTAATAAGGAACATAGAGATGTCACCAAAAGATGATGAAAAAAAAGTGAAATTTTTGTGTTATTTTAAATAAAATTACTAGCATCCTGGCTACTTTTAACTTTGTAAGTAAATACATACTGTATGCATACTGGACCACACTATACTGATTGTTCGCTTCCCTCTTTGTGCCTATACATGTCACTTCTTACCCGTGCTGCATCTCCGTCCTGCTTTATCATATCCATTCCAGGCAGCTGGTTTGGAAAAAGATTGCCTCCCCTCATAGCAGGATCATTAACCTAGTGGCAACGAGACATTAAGGAAAATGCATTAAAATTGTGCTGAAAAAAGGGATGAGAACTAAAAAGTAATGGTTTAAGCCTCTCTGGCAATTGCATATACCAACTTCCACCTCTGCAACGCGGCTGTCACCAGGGAGGTGACTACATTGCTGAGGACCCCTCCTGTTCAGCATGTTCTGACTCCTATTACTCTGCTTCACAGTCAACAACAACAATTTCATTCTTGATACTACTGCCCTTATGCATATCTTACAAACAGGTTCACTTATTAGGGGTGATGCCTGCTATGAAGGGCCTCTATCTAGGAATGTGTAGCTACTTTCCTATCCTCAGTGGCCTGCAAACTTTCTGCTTTTGCAGCTCATCACGTAATGTTTTCAAGCCTGAAGGGAAAGCAGATAGCCTGGATTATGCTCAGGGTTGATTTAGTTCTAATGACGTATCTTTCCCTGCTTGTAAGCAATGGAAGGAAGATAGGATTAAATGGGAAAACCTGTATTTTCCTTCACAGTTTGCTGCACGCAGCCACAGGAAGAACTGAACCCATGTACTTCTGCGCGTCCAAAGGGTCTGTCGAGCTTCACTAGGTGGAAAAACAGGCTGGCAGAATCCACAGCATTTCTTTTTTATTCAAAGGATTTATCTTACTATGTAGGAACGGATACAGAATACAAAACATTAGCTTTTCAGCAAGGTTCTCAGCATTAGTAAATCCAACTTTCCTTGGAAGTTTTAAAGGGAAAGAATCCTCCTCCTCGAGACTCTCACTACTCGCCCACGCTTCCGGCACACCAGTCAGGTGGGACAATACTGAGGATCTGCCTCTCTAGATTTTGCTGGAAGGAAAACGATGTTTTCCCTTGCCCTTGCCCTGTGGGAGGCTCCTGGGGTGCCACAGAGCAGAGGATCTGCCGCTGCACTGCCTCATTTCAGCTGTAACAACCTGCTCAGCAAGGGGAGACAGTCTGGAATTTTCCTTCTTGTTTCAAGCCCTTTGGATGGTCCCATTTCTGCTGCTATGCAGGGATTTTGCAAGGAGCTGCAAAAGCCATGTGCACCAATATGCTTAAAAAGGTGGTCTCTGATGCTGCCAGAGGAGAATGCAGCTCAGCAGGAAAAGTTGGAAACTTAACGGGTTTTGCTTCAGAATTTTCAACTCAGAAGCAACTAATTATTCAAGCCTTGCGAGCCTCCTGCTGATGCCCTGCACTTCTCAACAACAAACAGGCAGGTTTTAAAACCCTGATCTGGAAATTCAGATAAGGAAAAAAAAAAAGGTAGAGAACCACACTATTTTGTTAGAAAGTTTCACATGCATTAGGTTGAGGAAAAAAAAAAAAGTTTGAAAAAGGTTTTCCGCTGTTTACCAATACTCATCAGAAAACTTGTTGCAACAGGCAACATGCCTACACTAGGTTTGTTCAGTGGACAAAGGTTGGGAAAAATAAAAAGCAAAAATGCAAAATCACAGTTCACTGACTAAAAAACAGATTTGGAACAGAAAGAAGGGCAGGTGTAGAGCTAGGAGAGCTATGGAAAAGCACACAGCTGCAGCAGCAAAGGCACCCGTTCAGTTCCAGGTCCAGATCTCTTTGCCAGTGACGTCGAAGAGTCCTGACTTGCTTGGTAATAGATACAGCAAAACAGCAGGTTTTAATTTGTAGGATTAAATTTACTTTGGAAAACTGAGAAAGATGCAACAATCAATACTAACACAATAATATTTCTGGCTGCAATAGCAATTCAGAAAAGTAAGAAAAATACCAAAAAATGTTAAGGAGGCTTCTGAAGATTTTTCTGAAATAAGAGATTTTTTACAGATGACTCTGTAAGAAGGCAAGTTAAGTGGTGTTATTAGTTACCAAATCCAACTAAAACAAGATGGAACATGTTTTACAACCCTTTTGTAATTAAACTAAGCCTGTTACTGCCAGTAGAGCAGAATTATTTGGAACATGCCTGGAAAGAAAAGTCTCAATGCTCTCCTCAGCTCCTTTCATCCAATATGCAGCACAGACCTGGTCTGTTTTCAAAATACTGTTTTTAAGGTGATTCTTAGTGAATGCCATGTGAGTTTTGACCTCGGGAGTACTGCAAGCAGGCAGATTATTAAACATCTTCTCTCAGGAGACATCTAGATAGTGATTTATTTCATAGACTGAAAAGTCTCTCCTCCCACAAAGGTCTCAAACTGCCTCTCTCCTGGCCCAGGAAATAACACGTGTCCACGATGCAAAGTACCTAGCAGGCAAAGAGAAGGCAACAGCCCAGCTGTGCAAACCACCAGGGGAGGACAGAGAGAGGAGCAGTTTTGTGACAGGGCAACAGGGGCAAGGGGCTGGACAGAGGCCACGCGCGGCCCTGCAGGCGGCATCTTGCCCTTCCTGACAGCAGCTTCCTAAAAAACGGGGCAGCCTGGAGACCCTTAGGGTGATTTGCAACGGAGAAGGTGGCCATGAGACAAGGTCTGAACCCCCAGGTGCCTAAAAAACTGTCCAAGCCACAAACGCAGCAGTTGCCTCTCGGCAGGTGAGCCTGCCCAGGCAGAGCGTTTAACCATGAACGTGCTGCTTCCAAAAACATCCACTAAAACATGAAGGCCCAAGTTCTCCCAAAAGCTGGACCATGTTTGTAGCACAACCACTGATACCCGCTGTGGTGCAAAGAGACGGGCACGTGATATTAACGTAACAATAAATAAATAAACAAGAGAAAGTACTTGGCAATGAATAATATGGTAAAAAAATACACGTGACCAAAACAAAACAAAAAAGGAACGGAATGGCAACAGCCAGCAGAATTAAAGAAAATATAAAGTCATTTTGAAAGCCACCAGTTACAAGAAAAAGTTTAGCATGGTTTATGTCAACCACTAAATAAAGGTGGCAAATTACAAGAAGCTATGCCCAAAGCACAGGAAAAAAATATATATATTTTATTTATTCCTGCCTCCCAGAAAGGAAAATGTAAAGCTGCACAGCATGCATTCCTGAGGACTTAAAAATCCTGTCTTGTGTCCCAGAAATGGCCCCTCAGCTGCCAGTTGGGCCACCTCTGACCTGGCTGCAGTCTGCAGATGACACAGGGCAGGGGTGGCAATATTAGGAGGAAAACAGGTTACTGCTAGAGGATGAGCCACAGCACCTTAGGTAAACAGGCTCACTCTAAGGAAAGTTGTTTAATGCAGACAAAAGAGGTGAAGCACTTGGGACTTGCACACAGTACTTGTGAAGTGGCTGTTGTAGCACTGTGTCCAGCTCTCCTGTTCATACTTTTGGAATGATGTTACAGTAATGAAGGGAGCTTAAAGTAGATCCACAGAAAGGGAACTGAAGGTCTGGCAAACAAATCTTGGGATAGATGCAGAAACTCAATCTAAGCAGCTTACTGGAAGTCAGATGAATGCTATCTTGAAATAAGACCCAATAGCTCAACAGGAAGGAAAAACAGTGCAACAACTGTGCCTGGGGAAGGAACAATCTGCAAAGATACTGGGAGTCTTTGAAATAAAAACATATCTATTCTATAATGTGTATTTCTTAATTCAGTTTCTTGGGGAAAATTATGCAGCATGTGCATGTTAAGCATTCAGATGGGCTGTCACCTTCAAATCCCTTCTCTTCTCTGTCTTAACTAGTGTTTTACTATATTAAAAATATGCAACAGCATGCACTTAGGAACTAATTAAAAAGTCTGCTATAGTTGTCTCAGCAACTGGAATCATCACAGGAGGTGACAGAATTATTTCAAGTCACCAGTATGCGGCAGCTGTGAAAGACAAATGTGATCCGGGGCTATATCTGTCAGTGTCTTCCAAGAGAAATTAGGAAGAATTAGTGCTATGCACATGGCACTGGAGCCTAGGAAATATTGATTCCGACTGGAACAGGTGCAGAAAAGGGAAAGGAATGTGAAGCCTACATGAAGAGCCTGAAACGGCATGGCTTGTTTAACTTAGAAAAGTGAAAAAGAAAAAAAGCGAAAAGAAACCCAAAGCAGAATATCCCAGCAATCCCAAAACTAAACAAAACTAATTAAACAAAAAGGTTAATATAAAGCCTTTCTTTAAAATACAGGGAGAGAAAAGGGCTATTTAAGCTAAAGGACAATACTGTCAGAAATACTGACAGCTGGAACACTTCCTGCTTCTTAAGCTGGAATAAAAGTCATTTGTTAATAAACCAATTAATACAACCAGCTTTAAACTGCAACCTTATCATCTCAAAAGACGGTCTTATGACTCGACTGGCCACAATTGCAGGAGATTGAGGATTCATGAGGAGCTTGACTGGCAGTGTCCTGGGAACATCCATAATATAAAGCTTATGTGTTGAATCAACTGAACTGCAGCTCTGAAACAACCACACAGAGCTGTTAATTAAGAGGACTTTCTTGTCAATTATTTATTAATGCGTTATGTGAATTTAATTATGGACTGAAAAAGTGAAAACGTCATTTTCCTACTTCTGAATAATCTAAGCAACAAACTCAAGTAAAAAGGAACAGGTTACTTGGCTACTGAATTAGCAATCCATTTTATACACATCACTCTACAAAAAGTGAATTTTGTGCTCGTGAAGGTGCTAGACTGATAGTTCTCCAAGTTGATTGCTTATTGCCTGGTACTACAAACGCAGTGGTGGCAGAAGCATCTTCCACTCACTACCTACGCCAGAGAATTCCACTCCCATCTCCAGAGAGCTGCCTGACAGTCAGGCCCAGCCTCCCTGTGGAGAAAATTAGCAACAACATGGGGGGCTGTCAACTGAGCTGTCCAAACTTACCTACCAAGGGCCAGGGCTAGGTCAGCACACACCTTCCAAAGGTGTTCCAGGAGTAACTACACGAGCTAGCTGCAGGGATACTCAGTTAAGATGGGAACTCCGGGTGCAAAGGTGCTCTACCTCATTAGTCACCTCGGTTATCCAAGTGCAAAGCCAAAAAGAAATCCTTTTAACACAATAATTTCTCAAGAGAACTGATACAGGAAATGTAATGGCTTAAAGCAGTCACAGCCCCACTCAACTGACCTGCAAAGCTACAAGACAAAGAAAATCCTCTAGCTGTCATCTCAAGTCCTTAAGTTCTCACCTGCTCAGGACCCATGGAGGACAACCCTGATGTAGGCACAGAGGTCGCTGAGGTCATGCTGATCTGCCCTGTCATCTGGTTCATGTTGTTCATACCACTTGTGTTGGTTGCCATGGACACACTGATGTTCATGTTATTATTGTACATGCTGGTGCTTGCTTGCTGCCCAAAATGTGGTGGGGACTGTTGTGAAAACATGCTACAGCAAGGAATGGAAAAAGCAATGTGTCAGACTTAGAATGCTGAAGCCAGTAAGAAACTACTCTCTTTGTCATATACTTTAAACTAGAATTTGTACATATTGCTGTTTATGCCGGCCTAAAGACTGTTCTTCAGCTACATTAACAACTAAGGAATAGACTTGCAAAATTGAAGGTTCCATGTCTGTGCACAAAAATGCATGCCTTTGCGTTGTGACACTATGGCAGAGGGTACAAATCTGCTACGTGCGTGCATAACAGCCAATTATTTGTCTGAATATGACTGTATATATATTTAGGAAAGTATCTTTTGGATGGAAAGGAAAACAACCCTTTTCCCCCCCCCAATATTACCACAGCACAGGACTGCTGAGCTGATACTGCGCCTGACTCAATCAGCTTCTTTTTGGCAAAAGAGGCTATTTGCACATATGAATACCAGATTTGCACATACAATTATGGCAAGTGGGCTCACAAATATAGACATGCAATTGTGCAGAAATTTATTTACTGATTTTAAGCATCACTTTTTAAAAATGTGGCACTGTAAGAAACAACATAAAGTCCAAGATAATTACCCTTCACACTCCTTGAAGGCCTCCCCAAAGCAACTTAAGGAAAACTAACTGTGGAAGAGTTCTGCCCAGATTCTGCTGAAGTGCCTTATGCCTCCTGGGTATTATTTTCCTATTACATTGAAAATCATGAGAGAGACTTGTACTTGCCTATGAAGCCCTGGTCCCACTGCTGAGGGAATTTCTGGTGGTTAATGCTCAACCTCAGACTTGTGTCTACATTATGCTACAGCCACACACAATTTGCTGTGACTTTTTTCTCTCTTGGAGTGCCTGTGGATAGCGGAATGCAGCTGCATTCCGGGCACAGGATCAAACTCTGAAAATCCCACAATTCTCCTCCTCCTATTCCACATCTTCCATGGCCACCTAGCCCCATTTTTTAGGTTGTTATCTGGATGGATGAAACAGGACACTACAGATCATTGTGAGAACTCAGTGGCTTGTGTAAATGGCTTTGACGTGTCTCCCCTGTAGAGCTGCAGCTTGGCAAGCCAAGCACCAGCCTCTCAAGCTGCCCCTGCTGCAGTTTCAGCAGAAGCCATAACAGGGGCAGCTTCTTGGCCTCCTGTAGATGCTCCAGGAGGACAGTGAAGGAGAGACAAGGACAAGGATCTTGAGATAAATCATCCGCTTTTAGGGGAACTTTACTTGGATCAGCCTCACCGCTGATGTACTATTTTCTGGCTTAATATTAAACACGTATCAACCTGTGGGAAGCATATCAATTGTTGAGCTGGGATGGTGAGAGCAGCTTGAGAACTTCAGGACAGGAGGACTCTGCTAGAGACCTCTGCACAGCCCAGCCTCCAGGGACAGCGATAACTCCAAGACCAGAGCCACCCGGCAGCTCACGGCTGCCTACTGACACTGTTCAACATTGACTCGTTCAGTGTGGACAGACTAATTGCTGGATTTACACCGACAGGGCCACCGGCCTCATCTGAGAAGGTGGCTGCACACAAGGGGCCTGGTAGCCACAAGGCTATCAGAGGATAAGAGTTACATGCTGACCCCAAACAGCAGCAGGCACAAATGGGCTGAACCCGGCTGCACCCAGGCATGTAGATGCCCAGTCCTGGTAACTCCGGAGCAGCAGAGGATGCAGAGGCTCCAGCTTCACTGGTCCAGGCTCAGGGAAGGCAGCGTGGCAAGGGGACAGTAAAAGCATACGCAGAAGAGATGCATCCACGCAAGCAGGGGGAACTGGAGCTCGCTGTGCAGCCTTATTCCTTCGAAAGGACACGGAGGGTTCATCAGTCATTAGCACTGCACTGTGTGGATGCAGGTCTTTCGGCTATGCGCTCACTTGGCCTTGCACA